>NC_141698.1:602558058-603298058 GCF_964263255.1 Lissotriton vulgaris | reverse complement strand
CACCCCAGCTAGTGCATTAACCACATATAGACTACCTTACAAGTATCCTACCCCGGGGTCTGACCCTGAACACACTCCATGAAACACTTGTGTGCACATTTACCTGGCAGTTTGGGGCATACTCATAAGCCCTAGCAGTTGGGTGCCCTAGCAGTTGGGTGCAAGAGTACCCTCCTAAAGACGGGTGTCCAATGCAGGCCCAGGGGAGCTGGCTCTGTGTTCGGCTATCAGGATAAACACTGACTGTGCTAGTTAGTTCCAGTCCAAATTACCACGAGGACATTTATTTTAGACACTCCTGCACTGGTCCTGGAGTTCCACTTGACTCCCTTCTTCTGAGCCCATATATATGAAATAGGGGGGGGGGGGGTGATGCCTGGTGTATGCGGGGCGTCTCACTGAAGTTCCCTGTGTTGATGCACCGCCCTCCCGATGCCAGACTTTTACAGTCGCCGCAGTATGACCCTGCAAATGAAGCGGGGGCTCTTCGGTCCCGCATCGGTTCCTATCACCTGTTAAAACCCGCTCTGCCAACACAATGTGCTTTTTTATGTGCAACCGACCCGTCTTCTCCGTTCCCGCCTGTAAACCCCCTCTGTGCATCTTTTATGAGGCGCGTAGGTCATTAATCCCGAGGCATATGAAAAACGTAAAATATTACGATAAGAAAATTGTTGCTGCTTTGTGATGTGCCGAGGCCGGTAACTGCCAGTGGGATTTTTATGGCGCCTGCCTGACAACACAGGCTGAGGAGAGGTGTGAAGGGGTGTAATTCAACGCGCAATGTTGAAATGTCTGCACCGCCGCTCCTCTGGCAGCGAGGCTCCCAGGATGAAATATTGGTCTCCTCAGCTGGAGCCCCAAGCTCTGTCCACACCCGCGAGGGCTTCAGCGAGAGTGCGGGGACCGGCCAGCCAGGATGGCCCAGCTCTGTCAGCGTAGAAAAGACACATGAAAAGGCAGCAGTCTAATTTCAACATTCGGCAACATAGTCTACATGACCATTTTGTAGCCGTGCACGGATGCTGAAAAGATGTCCGGTGTTACATGTGAAATAAACTTTTGCAGCTGGATTCCTCACTCCATTCATTCAAGAAAAGGGGGCAATTCTAAAACCTTTACTTATGCGCTGGCGTCACCTCGCTTTACAACGTTTTGGGGAGTAGATAGCCATTAGATCGGGCCGGGGCCACTGGAATTAGGCATCAAGGGAAGGGAGGAGGGGAGGGCCAAATAATGCGGCAGGGCAGCAGGTGACTAAATTATGCGCATGAAATGAATAATACCTGTGAGGCTTTCTGCAGTTAAAGGGTCCTGGGCGGCGGCTCAAGCAGACGTAAGGGGGGGCTGTGATGATATGCGAGGGAAAGGTCGTGATTCGTCGTGAACCCAGGCCACTACCGGCCGCAGATAATATTATACACACGACACGACAAAAACGATTATTTTTTTATGAGAAACAGAAACAGATTTCTCTTACTTGTTGCAGACCTAAATGCTACTCGGAACGAACAGGCAAGGCAGCCAGCAGCCGTTTTCCCGAATTCCTGCTCGGCGCCGCCGGGGCTGCTCCTAATTGTTGTGTGTCACGAGGCCGGCCCTGGAAACAAACACCACTGCGTGTGTGTGGGGCCCGGCTGTGTGTGACCTTACGCGCGGGCGTGCCCTGCGCGGTACATTGCAGCGTAAGATAGGTGGCGCAGCACTCTCCGGCGACCGGCGTCATGATGTCATAGGGATTTTGGTGCTGCTGCTGGCCTAAAATTCTAAAATGAAGTGGCCTGCTCACAAAATAAAAACCTCCGAAGTCCGGTTTTATTTATTGAACTCACCAGATCCAGGGGGGGGCAAGTGCCCCCCCTTGCCCCACCCTGCGGACGCCCATGGCTGTTAAGAAGGAATGGCAAGAGGGAGATCCCATCAGAGGCTTTTCCAGGAATAGGCTTAGCGCCTTTTACTTCTTTTGTTTAATCTGATGCAATGTATTGTCTTTTTAAATTTTGATCAAATGGTTATGAGGGATAGATTGCTGTATGTCTCTTTTTAGGTTGAGCCTGGGCAGCGCATGCGTTGCTCTGCAAGACATGCTGTATTTGGGTATAGACTTGAAGCTCCGCCTATATATTTTTCATTGGCTTGTGTAATTGTCCACTGAAACTGTGGTTATTCATTGGTCAAAATGCTTAGTAGTCCCTCCTTAGTACCGCCTTGTCTTGTTTTGTATCCTCCCATGAGGACACCTCCTGTTAGATGTGTTGTTACTCAGTAAGCTTTAATTACAGCCTCCAAGCACTATTTTCTCAAATAGCTCTAATGCTCTCTCCTAACACTTTTTGTTTTTTATCTTTATAGCACGGGCGCCGAATGTATTTGCAGTGCAATAGGTCTTGCATTTGCGAGAGTTTAAGCGATTGACATTGTAAATGATAATGCCTTTCATTTATCTGTTTAGAAAACAACACATAAAATAAAGGTATTATCATTTACAATGCCTATATCTTAAACTCTCGTAAATGCAAGACCTATTGCGTTGCAAATGCTTGTTTTAATGGTTATTGTTTTTATTAACTAACTAGCAGCCCGCCCCAGCGTTGCCTGAGGCAGAAGGGGGTTGGGGCAGCATTTCAGGCTTGCGTGCACTCCCGCCCCTGCCCCCGGCTCCCGACCACCACGACATTGTCTGTGTCCCGGACAATGTCGAGAGTTTAAGATATAGGCATTGTACCCTGAGCCTTACCGCAGTTGTTCCGGGCCAACCTCCCGCACCGGCTTCCTCCCGTCCCGTGTCCCAGAGCCTTACCTGAGCCGCCGCTCCTCCCCGAGCTCCTCACTACACCGCCGCTCCTCCTCGTCATCACGTACGTTGCGGCCAGCGTTACGTCGTGACCGTCAGCGTCGCGCCCAGCGCTACTTTCAGGGCACTACTTTTTTTTTAAAGTTATATTTTTAAATGTACGTTTTTTTTTTCTTTTCTATAGCCTATGTCCATCTGCACACCCTGAGGATTACAACAATGTATTGGGTGTGTGGATTGGCGCTGTGGTTACCGAGTTTACCTTGCCAAAAGGTTTGTGTTCTCTCTTTATAATAGTAGTATAGATAAAAGTACTGTTACAGCATTGATAAACAGCACCGTGCTTAAGGATTTATCTTGAGCAGTCATAGACAATTCTGCCATGTCCAGAACAGTGTTAGTTTATATTTCAAAATTCGGTATTGTATTTGGCAACCTACTAAAATAAATAAACTTTTAATAAAGGTGTATTAACTTAGTGAGTGGTCCTATTTACCAGACTGGTGTAATATTATCTCTAGCTTTCTGTAAAGGTCTGTTAAACAGTTGTGACGAAAGTGATATCCTAAACATTTTCTTTTAGTAGGAAAATGAAGTCACTGTCCTGGATCTGACGGCGTTTTCATCATGTTGGACTTAGGGAGCAGTAACTTTGCTACCGTGGTGGAAGAGCTCCATTATTGGAAAGAACTGGCTTTGAAATCCAAGCAGTGGTAAGTTAAGTTGAAGCACATAAACCGCATTTCCACCCTACATTAAGGGGCTTGACTACTTCCTGTATACTGGGATAACTAGTTTATTTTGCTTATGAATAAACAGCATGCAATTTTTAATATGTTCTTTTGCAACTCGTTTTTCGAAGCAGATGATTCCTCTCTCTTACGGCAGTGCTGCCTGAATATGTTCTATTTGCCCCGTGACTTAGTTGAACAACTAATACTTTGTTCAGTGATTAACTGTTTACTTTGAGATGCATAGCATATTATGTGGACCGTTTGTCAAATAATGCATATAGAAAAGTTGTTTGCTATTTATTTGCCCCAAAATATTTTTTCTTACCTTGAAATACCCTTGCAGCAAATTGGAGCGAGCTTCCTGTTTCACTGACTTAGTTAAGTCCAGGTAACTGGCAGGGTTGTAGAAGCAAAGCTTTAGCCCCTAAAAAATAATTTTCCTCTTGCGGAACCCTCCATCCCATCCTTCAGTCCCACCATCCATCACATCACCGTTGTGAGGTCGCTTTCATTAGTTAAGCAGCTTGCTCTTGGGATTTGTCTGGATATTGCTGATGCCAGATACATAATTGCCCCTTAAACGGCACTACTGCAGTGATTAGGAGCCCAGGAAACACTTTAACACAGGAATCCTTTTATCCACTTCATTGTAACTGCCAGTGAAGCGGGCTGCTGTGTTTTGATTAACTACCTATCTGTGCAAGAGGACATGTGGCAGACCTTTACTCAAAATGTTGACTTAAAAGTTGTTTCTGTTTCTACTTATGCTCTTAAAACTTCCCTTTACCCTCAGAAAACAGTTAGCAGCTAAAACAACCGTATGAAGTCTTCCCCATCTTTTTATCGAGACAGATATTCGAACTGAATGCCTCTGAGCATAAAAAAGGGCAACCATATATTTAATCCATAGCACAGAGGTCTTCATATAGGGTCGAGACTACAGGAAAGATAAAAGGTGTCTTGTTTCAGCCGAGTAACCATCGCCTTGGAGGTGAAAGGACTGGCCGTAGCACTTGATTGGTCACCTGTGCTGAAGTCCTCACCCTAAGGTTGCTTTGATTCCTATCCTGGCCAGGACCTTGTATATGTAGTACATTCAGGCCACTTGAAGGAAGCACTGTAAATTGATGACTATTTATTTCTGGATTCCAAGATCAGCACTAAAAAGACAGACTTACAATACTCAGCTGCTTGCGGTCGCTGGTATAGCAGTGGGAAAGCTTTGCTTTACAATTAAATCTGTAGAATGTTAAACGCATAACTGTCGTAGCTGATTACGGATTCTCTCCTAGTACTTGCTACCCCTAGATTGATATACAGATGAGGGTTTTCAACATGTTCCTGCCAGTTTGTTTCTTTTCACATGCTGCCTCTTCTTTTCATATGTTTAATTATTGAGATGTATAGAAATAAAATAGACTACCCTCGCTTGAGGTACTAAAGACACACATGCCTGCTTACTCCCCAAAACGTCTTAACAAATTCATCGTAGCAGTGTGCAGCTAGATCACCATGTTCTGTAGTGGGGTATCTCTGTTATAGTCATAATCTAGTGAATAGTCCCGCCCATGTGCGTGGACCCCGGAGCAATCAAAAATAATCTCTTAAGCTGTCTTCATTGCAGTCCTGCATAGACACTTAAGAGAAAATCAAAGACAATAATGCAGCCTGTACCTACAAGGCTACACTGTCCAGTACTTCAGCTAGAAATGCCAAGGATATAACACCGGTATATAAGCAACAAGGGAACCCTTAAGGTAATCAAGGACCTGTTTGTTAAAGGATATAACACCAACAACACATTTATTACAAATTGTCAAGTTTCACTCATAGAGAAACTTTCCTCCCCTCACCCAATCCTTGGAATGATAGAGAGGAAGGGATGGACAGACAAGCCTCCATAGGCTGCAATTATGTGTCTGGAAAAGGGATACCGTGCCTTTAAGGAACTCTCTAGAGACCCTCGGTATCCCAGCATGCACAGCCCCTTCCTTTTACTTTCAGTTCTTTTTTCCGGCTCCTGCTAGCAGGACCCTGGAGCATTGAGCTCTCCCTTTTTGGGTGTTTTGTGTAATTTTTTGACACTTTTGAAGTGTTAGAGTGTGTTCACTTGACGTATCTATGCTTCTTCTTCACTTTACTGGAGTTTTAGGGTGGTTTTGTCAAATATGCCTGCCTTATTTGAGAAATGCCCAGAGTGTGCCAGGAAGAAGGCAAGATCTGATCCACACAGGATGTGTATCCTGTGTCTCCCTTCTCATGTTCCTGGGACCTTTGAGATCTGCCTGCAGTTTTCCAGTAGGACCCTAAAGGACCGAGAGAAGATCAGGCTCCAAGGACTGGAGCAAAGAAAGCAGCAAGGTCAAGGTGGGTCTGGGCAGGAAGGGGGTTCTTCCTTTGCCCGAGCTGCGGCCTCTGGGGGGGCCAGAAACGCCACCGGTCTCCGTCGGTGTCGATAGCCTCGACGTCGGCCTCAAGAGGAATGACCACGGTCTGCTCCCCGTCTCCTCAGGGCTCTGGGTCGAAGCGACATCGACGTCGAGGGGATTGACTTCGAGACCCCCGACGAGGTCGACGTCGAGGACTGTTTCATCGTCGATCCATCATCGACGTCAAGAGGGTTCAAGGCATCACCGGCGTTCAACATCGACGTCGAGAAGAAGAAGATCATCGACGTCGAGAAGGCGATCATCGACGTTGAGAAGGCGATCGTCGAGAAGGAGATCGTCGACGTCGAGAAGACGTTCGTCGACGTCAAGACAGCGATCTTCGATGTCGAGAAGACGTTCGTCGACGGCGATCTTCGACGTCGAGACGGCGGTCATCGACGTTGAAAATACGCTCAGCGTCAAGGAGGAAAGCATCGTCCTCCAGGAGGCATTCCAAGGCCAGGACTGTGTCCTCGGTGTCTACAAGCCCACGGTCGCAGCGGGGCCGTCGTTCGGCTACCAGGGGTACGGCCTCTAGGTCCCCCCCTTCAGGTCAGACGAAGAAAAGAAAGAAGGAGGCTCTGGGCTCGGAGCACTCACAAGTCTATTCGCCCTCCAAGCCGAGGTCACCTACACCTCCTCCTTTACCCAAGGACCCTCCTCCACGTAACCTGGCACCTCCTCCGCCACCTGTTCCTCCTCATCGCCCTCCACCTCCTACACCATCACCTCCCCCAAGGTCGGTCTCGTTACCTCATCTTCCGACGCCGCTAGGGGCCACCGCAACCTAGGCTCCCGTTTAGGCCTCCACAGCATCCTCCGTTACGGCCCGTGGACCGTCCGAGGCCGAGGAGGTCGAGATCTCGCTCCAAGCGGATGGATAGATCCAGGAGTCGCCGTCGCTCTTCTACAAGATCCAGACGGCGCCACAGGAGGGACCGGTCGAGGTCCCGCTACACGGATTCCTCCGGTACCAGGGACTATTCACCTACCCTGTCGGACTCCCCTCGGACGAGGGTGTCTCCAGTAGACTACATAGTCTCCTTCCAGGACGTGTTTGCTGCGAGGGGCGGCTAAGCTGGGCATCACACTCACTGTACCCACACCACTGTACCCTTCCGTCATTTTTTAAACTCTGCACAAGAAGCAGTTATCTCGTCCGTTGCTGCCCTAGGTGCCTGGACTGGTGGAACCTGCCATGGAGTTGTTCCTCACTCCTGCGGCTACGAGGTCGGCACCTTCAAGGCTGCAGAAGAAATATAAGGCTCCTGACTCGGACCCAGCATTTCTTCGGGGGGATCATTTGTCCTAAAGTCCTTATATCAGCATCTGTTATGTACAGAACACCTTTGGATAATGTCCCACTATAGTCCATAGCCATGAGTTTTTCCCACATGCTATTCAACTACAGTCTTTTATAAATACTCATAGCCTTTGTCATTCCAACCTCAATATGTAGGCCAAAATACTTGTGCATCATAGTACCAATAGAGACCCCTTGTTATCTGCACAGAGACCCTTTCTAAAACATTTTTTTTATAGCCCCTTTAATAGTTTACTTACCAAACGACCTGTTCAAATAGATCGATAAAATCAATCAGGACATTAACAGATCGACTATATTAATCAGGATATTCATCAAACTCAAAAATATGTTTAACAAATATTCGTTATTTGTGTATCTAGTTAGATGGCATGTTGCCAATGTAAATACAACGACACCATTGTTGTTTTTGCTGTTTCTGCTGTTTCTACAGTAGTCCTACTTCTCTGTCTCTCATATATTCAACCAGAGCCGGGCTATCTTGCGGTAGTGATATCAGTCCTAACTCTCTGTTACCTATTAAGAGCACCATATCCGGGTTACTCAGCTGCACCTCATTAAACCTAGAGTCGGCGGGGCCTATTTAATACGGCGCCTCGGTTTCAGTGTCTTGTACTTGGTGCGGAACCCCCTGCCACAGCCATTTCTACATCTGTGAAGGTAAGAATATTGCTAATAATACTGAGCACAAACGGTTCTATTATCAGCCCTTGTGTATAATTCTGAAGGGACTTTGTCGCAAAACCCTCTTTTAGCCCGCTAGCGCGATTTGTTTCTCTCTAAGAGCAATACACGCTCACAACAGTATTAGCATTACTGCCGGGTCTGTGCTCTCTACCCGGTCGAATGTCCCGGGCTAATGTTCAAACCCTGCACCAATATATAATCCGTAACTCTGTCACCGTTAGTTACCCCTTAAAGTATCAGCCGGTCATGCGCTCGAGCACTGCTAGATTCTACACACAATATGTGTGACTGCTTTTTTTCCAATTGATGTTCCTCAGGGGCATGTTATCATTGTCAGATAACTTTATGAAAATAAGCTTAAATAGCACATGGGGGTTAGGCCTGCTATACAACCTTGCTACCAATTTATTTTCTTTCATGTACCCTGATTAAAAACTCTTTTTAACCAACATCGATAGCTATAACCTAGTGCCTCATATTAAATTCTAGAATGTATAAACATGTTCCCTCAATACGTCTTTCAGGTGGAGAAAAATCCCCAAATAAATTTCTGGCTTCTGAACATAAAGACATATATGCCCAGGTAAACCCAGCATTCTATGCATACTGCTTCTTATAAAATGATTAACAGCGATCATATACAGTTTGTAAAATCAGCTTTTGTAACTTATTTATGCAGAACCATGTGAAGAAACTAATACACAATGCCTAATTGCTAAAAGATACGCTGTTATCCAGACTTCAATCAACTCTCGGATTTTCCTAAAATATCGGCTAGTCTTTTCATTCAGGTAATCCCTCCTGAGGCTTAGGCAATCTCTGCAGGTTTATCTCTAGCTAATAAATAAAATAAAATATATCACCGTAACAAGCTTGACCATTTTTTCTAGATATCACCTCACCTGTGGCTATAAGATCATTTCCGAAACCCTCTCCGTGAATAATATTTGAATCCATTTGCCTAGAAATAGGTATTCTTTCACAGTCTTATTTCTACTCTTAATTTTTTTCGCTAATCTTATCATCTTTGGCACTTATACTTTACTCTCAGTTGTCTTTAGCACTACTATCATTTTCAATTTGTCACTACTAAGACCTCACCGGGTGTTTCTCTGCTCCACTATATAGGTTAGCTTAGTGCTAATATCACCTTTCCTTTCACATTTACCATGTCTTTAGAAAGTTCTCATTAGACCCTATACTATAGCAGTCTTTAACTCTGATACTTGATAACAGATTGATCTAATAGACAATCGCATGAATAGGATGCTATGTTGAAAAATGTCTAGTTTAAAAACTTTTCAGTAATATGTAAATCAATGTAAAGAGTATAAATGTTCATAGATGGTTTCTCTTACTTTTCAGAATGGGAATATAACGCACTGCCCCTTCTTTTTAACTTCTGTATATTTGTCTATAATATATGTCAGTTTTTTGTCTATTTATCTTGGCCCTGAAGAAGGTGATTCAACCATCTATCATCACCGAAACGTACATAGGCCGTACACTCTAAAAAGACCTGGACAATGTACTGCTGATTGGTCAATAATGTACAGATCAATGGCTAACTGGTGGAACCCCTAATTTTATGTATCAACAGTGAGCCACCAGACACACTTTCGGGTTATAATTTCTTTATGTAAAGTCCTGTTTTCATGTTTCTATGTATTTCTATAGAGAATAGTGTATGCAGATGTATGTAAGGTATGTGTGAGAGTATGTATGTTAGCAAGGTATGAGATATTGTTAGGGGCACATTGCTTTAACTGCACTTTCTGAAACCTACAAAATTCATAGTGAATGTCTATCAATTCTTGATTTTGTTGTTATGAGATAAAATAAAATGTATGTATGTATAAATATCTAAAAAGCAAAACCCAAAAAAAGACAAAAGAAAATAAAATAATGTTTCTGTAATAATTACAAGTCTTTGTTTTTGTCTATAGCATCCTTCTTTATGAAAATGTTTTTGGATAAATCCTTATGACAAAAGCAATATAGGTCTCATTAGAGGTACTTCTTATGCCTAGTTTGGGGGGATTCCACGCCTGACTCAGTGATTGTGCGGCAGCAAGAAAACAGATCGCCACCACCACGTCATCGAGTGTGCCTCCTGACAAGGAGGGCCGCTGGATGGATTCAGCAGGCAGGAAGGTCTGCGGGACAGCCTCCACATCAATGAAGGCTGTGAGTGCCTCAGCCCTGTTGGGACGTTACGATCGGGCTCTGTGGGAGTCCCTCCAACAGTTTCCGGAACACCTTCCCCAGGAAAAAAGGGAAGATTTCCAAGAGATCCTTGCTAAAGGCCTGTTGGTTTCCAACCAGGTGATAAGTTCGTCTGCGGATTCTTCCCTCTTGGCAGCCCACGGGTACTGCCATGGGGTCAACCTGAGGTGCCACGCCTGGCTGCGTCTTACATCCTTGAAGCCCGAGGCGCAGCAGAGAGCTGCTAACCTTCACTTTTCAGGCTAGACCCTCTTCGGGAAGCATGCGGACGACGAGATGGCCCGCATGAAGGCGGAGGCGGAAACCCTGACGGCTGTCGGGTTGGAAAAACCTAAGGAACAGATAAAGACCTTCTGCCCGTTCTAGAGGCGGTACGGGGCGCAAGGCAGAGGGCAAGGTCGACAGGCTGGACAGCAACAACAACATCAGCAGTTCCAGCGGAAACCGTTCCAAAAGCGCCAGAGGGGAAGAGGCGGTCAACAGTATTCCGCCGTGACCAAAGGCCTGGCTGGGTCTAGGCCCTGAGCTGCTACTTCCCCTTCATCCGTTACCCGCTCCGGTGGGGAGAAGCATTCAACATTACCTGGCAGAGTGGAGAAACATTACTCAGGACAAGTGGGTGCTGAATATTGTTTGCAATGGATACTGTCTTCGTTTCACCAGCCCGCCTCCAGCAATTCCACCGGTCGGCTCTCAGTTCCAACTGCACGAGCTCCAGGCGGAGGCCAATACCCTGTTAAGAAAAAGGGCGATAGAAGACGTCCCTCTGTCTCAAAGGGGAAAGGGTCTTTACTCACGCTTCTTCCTAGTACAGAAGAAGGACAAGAACAAGTTCAGACCCATTCTGGATTTGTGACAAGCAAACAAGTGGATTCGCAGGGAGAAGTTTTGCATGATGTCTTTGCACCAGATTTATCCTCAGCTGCAGAGAGGAGACTGGCTGTGCGCGATAGATCTGCAAGATGAGTACTTCCATGTGCCCATTGCACGGAAACATCGGAAGTTCCTGCGCTTCCTCGTCGGCACCAATCATTATCAGTACACCGTACTACCGTTTGGACTGAAGTCTGCACCCAGGACTTTTTCTAAATGCATGGCTGTGGTAGAAGTGCACCTGAGAAAGAACAAGGTGTTTGTCTACCCATACCTGAACGATTGGTTGATTAAAGCCTCCACCTTCCAGGAAGCGCAATTGCACTTCAACAGGACAGCCTAAAGGATCGGTCAGCAAGGTTGATACTAGATCCCAGAGAGGGAGCAGGTCGAAGGATTGTTCACGCTGCAGGAGTGATTACCACACCAGTGATTCGAAATGGTGTTTCGCATCTAACAAGGAGTGCAGGAAGTGTTGGTGCCTTGGACAGTATGCCTGTGTGTGTAAAGATGCATCTAAGTCCCATGTGGCTGTCACTGGAGACTTATAATGGGTGGATGATAACCAGGATCAGGTGTTGATGGTTCAGCCTGAGATGGAGGAAGGGAACAGGAAAGTCAGACTTAAAGTCTTGTTTGATACTAAAGGCAAACTAGTGGAGGTCATGGTGAACTCTGATTCATTGTAGACTATTGTACCGAAGGCAATGTGGAAGAGAGAGTGGCCAAAAATGTCTCTTCTGCCCAAAGACATAAATCCCAAGGGCTACCAGGGGAAACGCATTGATGTTCTGGGGTATTTCACTTCTATGACTGTGTTTAAATCACAACAGGTTGAAGGGAAAATCTATGTGGCTGAAGAGGTGCCACCTATTTTGGAGTGGGTGCATCAATTTGATCTGCATATAATATTTGACCCCCATGTTCGAGAACATGTGTTGACAGTCACTGAAAGCATAACTGAAGTTGTGTTATCAGAAATAAAAGATGTGTTCAATGAAAGACTGAGTGTGATGAAGGGCTACATCCACAAGACAGTGTTGGAAAAAGGTACTATTCTGGTTAAATATAAATTGAGGAGGGTGCCAGTTGTAGTGAGGAGTGAGCTGAAGAAACTCTTAGATAACATGCTCAGGGAGGGGATCATAGAGCCTGTTGAGGCTTCGTAATGGGTCTCTCCTGTGGTTATTGCCAAGAAGAGCGATGGCAAACTGAGGTTCTGTGTGGATTTGCACAGTTTGAACCAACATGAGGGATTCTTTTCCTCTTCCAAATATCAACAAGTTATTATTGTTACTCAAGGGTGGTCAGTACTTTTCTAAGCTTGACTTGAAAAGTGCTTACCACCAGATCAAATTGCATGAAGATTCACATAATTTGACAGCTTTCGTCACCATGGAGGGAATATTTAGGTTCACAAGGATGCCGTTTGGGCTATCCACAGCAGCTTGCATGTTCCAGCTGATCATGTCTGAAGTGCTCGAGGGCTTGGAGAATGTGAAATTCTTTCAAGACAACATTTTGGTCTTTGGTGCATAACTCCATTTTGAGGTCTGTGTTGGGTAGACTTAGGGAAGCTGGGCTCACCTTGTGGAGGGACAAATGTACGTTCCTAGTAGAAGAAATTGAATACCTTGGCAGTACCATTTCTGGGCAAGGTGTGCACCCAAGGTAGATTTACTGAAAGCTATTCGGTCTGCCCTAGTTCCACATGATAAGGATCAGTTATGATCGTTCATGGGTTTGTATTGTATTGTATTGTATTTATTATTTGTAATGCGCAACTGTCACCCTACGGGTATCCTGGCGCCCAACAGGAAGTAGTCAGATGGTAATCAGATGGTATACAATACACTAGCTGTCATGACCTATAAACCAGCCGCCAAAGCTATTAAATAGAGTCAGGGGGGTTATACTTTGGCGAACAGCCAGGTTTTCAGGCTCTTTCTGAAACCCAGTAGGGTGTCAATTTGTCTGATGTTCTGGGGAAGCTCATTCCACAGCCTGGAGGCAGAGGTACAGAACGCTCTGCCTCCCATCCTTGATCTCCTGATCCTGGTAATTGCTGCCAAACTCTGGCTAGCAGAGCGCAGGGACCTGGACGGACTATACCAGGAGATCCTTTCCTGTAGAGGGATAGGTCTTGTATTGTGCAGGGCTCTGTACACGATACATAGGGACTTGAAGGCAACTCTACTCCCGATTGGCAGCCAGTGTAGATCTCTTAGCGCCGACGTAGTGGAAGAACTGCGAGGTCTTTTAAGTGCCATCTTGGCCGCTATAGACTGGACCCTCTGGAGCCCCTGTAGGATATATAAGGGGGCCCCTAGATATAGCGAGTTACAATAGTCCAGTCTGGCCAGAATCACACTCCTAACTACTAGTGGTCTAGATTCGTCAGGCAGGAGGGGCAGAATCTGTCTGAGTGCCTTCAACAATCCATAACAGACACTGATGGTTTTATTGGTCTGAGAGGTCATTTGAAGATCCGCATCAAACAGTACCCCTAGATTGCGCACGGTCTTAACTGGGATGCAAGGTTCTGCTCCCGGCGCGAGCCTGATCTCATGGGAGGGTTGTTGACTCAGCTTGGCTGACGAACAACAGACAACCTCTGTCTTCCCCTCATTAAATTGAAGGGAGTTTATTGTCAACCACCTGGACACCTTGTTCATGCAGTTCTGGAAAGTCTCCATAGACACCGCCTGTCTTCCTTCTAGAGAAAACACCAATTGTGTGTCATCGGCGTAGTTTATCAGATCTATACCGAAGGATTTGATCATGGGGATCAGGGGCTGCAGATAAAGATTAAAAAGAATAGGGCTGATCGAGGAGCCCTGAGGTACTCCATGACTGACCAGGGACTTGGGCGATGAAAAGGGTGCTAGGGTTACCATCTGTTGTCTCCCTGTCATGTAGGATTGTATCCACCTCAGGGCTTTGCCCTTCACGCCCAGTTTTTCCAGCCTGTTTAACAGAACTGCATGGCTGACCGTATCGAATGCGGCCGACATGTCCAACAGCACCAAGACTGAGGAATTGCCATTGTCGGCGCGCATTCGAAGGGTGTCCAGCATGGTTGCTAATGCAGTTTCTGTTCCGTGGCCTGGGCGGAAGCCGAACTGGTCCTTATCTAGCAGGCCGTTATCTTCCAGATAGCCTGACAAGGATCTACTGACCACCTTCTCCAAAATTTTTATCGGGTAGGGCAGGAGGGAGATGGGTCTAAAATGCGCCGGGATAGTAGGGTCAAGCGAAGGCTTCTTAAGCAGGGGGGTAACCACTGCCTGTTTCCATGCTTCCGGCACTATGCCTTCTTCAAGAGATTGGCGACAGATCTGATGCATCCAGGGGAACAACTCTGGCCCATATTCTTTCCAGATCCTGTGCGGAAGGGGGTCTAAAGGGGACCCAGATGATACATTCTGGGCCAGTCTAAGAAAGAGCTCTTCTGTGAGCGGGGTGAAGTTTTCCAGTGATGACAATATTGGTGAGAGTTCCTCTTCTTCAGTCTGTGCCTCTGCATCTTTGCAGCTATCCCTTTCCTCATTCAGCCCTCCTACAATTTTAGCGATCTTTTCCTGAAAATAGGTCGCAATCTCATCACAAAGTTCTTGTGTAGCAACCACCTTATTACTCGTACAGGTGGGATGTGAGAGATCCCTTATTATGTTAAAAAGGGTTTTAGTACTGTTAGGGGACTGAAGAATAGTAGTGGCATAGAAGAGAGCCTTAGCTTTGGCGATGGCTCCTTTGTATTTGGCCTGTTCCACTTTCAGCAGTTTTTTGTCCATCTCTGAATAATATCTACGCCATTTCTTTTCTGCCTGTCGGCGTGCATTGCGTAGGGATTTCAGCTCCTCATTAAACCAGGGGGCAGATGGTTTCGTCTTATTTTTTATAATTTTCAGAGGGGCAAGTCTATCTAGGGTCTTTATGATGTAGTTACAATATTTTTGATAGTTCAGGTCTACCGATTCCTTTGGATCATAGGAAACATTGCTCATGAAAATAGGCTTTGTTTTATCCTTCGGTAATTTAGACCAGTTCCTTCCCTTCCTATAGGTTACCGGTCGTTCACTTCTATTCCCCTCAGTAGATATGGAGATCTCGAAGTGGATTAGGGAGTGGTCGGTCCAGTGCTGAGGTAGGATATCAACCATCCTAGTCTCAGTCTTGTTGGCGAAGACCATATCTAGGATATGTCCCCCTGAATGGGTTGGTTTCTGTACCAACTGATCCAGACCCCAGTTTCCACAGTTGTCCTTCAGATCCCTCAGGTGGCTCCCCAGGGTCCCGTTGTCCCATAGGTTAAAGTCTCCTAGAATCAGCATTCTGGAGTGGGACAGGGCGAGGTCAGCAATGGTATCATACAGCGCCTGGTATTGTGTTTCCGCACCAGGTGGTCTGTAACATATCAGTCCGGTCAGGATCCTACCTTTTGGTTCTTGCAGGGAGAACCCCAGTAGCTCTACCCCCGCCACCCCATCGGTCTGTAGAGGGGAAAAGTCCCACTTATCTTTGTAGATCACTCCTAGCCCTCCTCCTCTTCCCAGTGGCCTAGGTTTATGAAATAACTTATATCCTTCAGGGCATGACAGACCCAACTCAACAGTGGTATCCACAGTAGTCCATGTCTCAGTGATGAATAGGACATCTAGGTCCATATCATTTAGCAGCTCTGACACTTCCAGGTGATGTTTTACTAGGGATCTGCTATTAATCAGTCCACAACCCAGCACTACAGCGGACTGTGATAGGGTATTTTGAGGTGAACCCTCTACACTCTTCTCTATGGCTAATAGCTCGTCCCTGGAGTACTTACAGTAGGCATCGGTCCTGGACCTGAGCCCGTCCGAGGCACGGACGGGCACAGACGGGCTTTCCTCTGGCGCTCCTCCGGCGCGACGCTGCGCGCGAGCGCTGCGCGTTGGCATGCTGGACTCTAAATAGCGTGTGGCAGAAAGGTGCTTGCAACCACTAGAGCGTTAGCCCCTGGAGCGCTTCTGAGCCCACACCCAAAATGGCGGTCGGGAGTGAGGCGGCGCTGTGTTTTCCCAATTAGGTAAATCCTGTTAGGTCTGATGATTTTCTAAGCGCTACAATCAAGGGGGAGCGAGGGGCACAATTTTACATCAGCACAGCGTCATGTAGTGCAATGTAGCACCACCACACAATCAATTTTACAATTCCGAACAATTTTATAAAAACGGGCAGAGTGTTCCTAAAATAATTATCGGACAGCAATGGTTTTAAAATAGCAGCAGCAGCGTGACAATCCTGTGTGTTTGTCCGCGCGAGGCTGCCTAGTCCCCTAAATAGTGTTTGCCAGAAAGGTGCTTGCAACCACTAGAGCGTTAGCCCCTGGAGCGCTTCTGAGCCCACACCCAAAATGGCGGTCGGGAGTGAGGCGGCGCTGTGTTTTCCCAATTAGGTAAATCCTGTTAGGTCTGATGATTTTCTAAGCGCTACAATCAAGGGGGAGCGAGGGGCACAATTTTACATCAGCACAGCGTCATGTAGTGCAATACTATGCTAAATTTGTAACTTGATGGTGTTGCTGAGGAAGGGATGTGCATTTTTGTGGGGCTAAAGTCAAGAAAGAGCATTTGATGTGATAAAGGAAGACAGTTGTGGTGCGGGTATCCTTGCTCAGTTTCTTACCCATCTCAATACGTATCTGACTGTGGATGCAAGTGTGTTCTCTGACAGAGTGTGAGAGCAATTACTCTCATCACACTACAGTTCATAGTGTCACCAATGTTTCACCCTTTAAGAAAATGCAGGGAAGAAAGTGTGGACACAAAATGACCCCGGCTTGGCTCACTAGAACTGATGGTAAAGAGAGTGAGGGGCTGAATGCCGTAAGAAGGGAGAAGGTGTTGGTTGGTGACTTGGTTAAGATAAGACATGGAAGGGTAGGAATAGTTGTTGTATGTACTTTATTCGATAAAATTTTATCATAAAAGTATGTACATCCTCCAATCATAAAAACAATCCATTTATACATACAACCAGTATACAAGACAATAAAACACGATAAAAAGAATATATACAATAAAAACAAAGAGTCCGAAAGTGCCGCTACAGTGTATTAGAGGTACAACAATCTACGTAGACCCGCAGTCTCCTAACACACGTTTTTCTTTAACAGCTTTGTAACGGTCTGCCAGGCACTACCCAACTTTGCTACCCTGCAAACAATGGCCAGAGACGTAGTGTCAGTTGTTAAAATGCCTTGAGCCATCCTGTGATGTCTAAAACCCAGTTCTCTACAAATTGGTTTCAGCCATATTCTTCTCGCCTCCCTATATGCTTTGCATGCAAAAAGAAAATGGGCTACTGACTCCTTAGGAGCTGTACACCCTGGGCAGGGAGCTGGTGGAGAACCACACCTTTTCCAGCCAGCTGTGATTTCTTTAAGCGGGAGGGTCCCGAATCTCAGCTTTAAATAGAGTGTCCTGTCTCTGGGAGTTTGAATGAAGTCGAGAAATGGTTCGAGCTTCCTAACAGGTTTATGCTCCAGAAACAGCTCAGTAGGGAGCCCCCATTTAGAACTATGTAACTCCTCCGTCTGCACCCAATCCCAATATAATTTCTTAATTGTTTGTTTGGGTGGCAGGCACTGGCTGGCCCATGATTTGCTCAACCCTTTATTTGAAACAAGCTGTCTCAGTTTGTTTATCCACTTGATCTTATTACAGATGTTCAATTTAATGAGTTAGTCGAGGGCAGTCGCATCATTTGCCAATTCAGGCGTCCTTCTTAAACGTGCCCAGAATAATAGTGGGCGAAGACGAACTATGTCTTTAATCGAGCGTTTGTCCATGTCCTGGTAAAGGGGCTTTAGAGGGGTAGATACTGGGAGGGAAGCCAGATCTCTAACAAACTTATTCTCAGATTTAACCAGGTCGGTGGTATTCTCAAACCCCCATAGTTCAGACCCGTATACTGCCGAAGACAATGCTTTTCCCTCGTACACCACAAGGGCCGAAGCTATTGGTTTACTAGTAGACCCCCGCTGTTCTCTTAAAATTGCTTCTGACACTCGCTTGTGGTTGAGAAGCATTTTTGCCATGTGGGAGTTCCAATTCATCATATTGTTAACCGTAACTCCCAAATAGTCAAACAACTCAACCACCTCTAGTGGAGTACCATTAAGCGAGATACTATTCCTAAATCTTTTTGAAGGTGACAGGGTCATTAGCTTTTTTTGGTGGTATTGATGGTTAGACCCCTTTACACACAAAACAAGCTAAACCTATCCAGTAGTTTTTGAAGGCCTGCTGGGGTTTTAGACATCAGGAGGGTGTCATCGGCAAAAAGAAGGGTGGGTATGTTCTCCCCCGCCAGGACTGGGGCGTCGGCAGGGTCCTCTCTCAAATGGTCTACCAACCCATTAACGAAGAGAGAAGAAGTCGGGGCCATCACACAGCCCTGGCGAACCCCATGTTCACAGCCACCCTCTCTGTCAACTGTCCCTGATTTCCCCATCTGATTCTGGCATAGTTCCCCTCGTGAAGTCTGTTAATAAAATCAAGAAGAGAAATGGGGAGACCTAGGTCTTGCAGCACCTGCCATAGTTTATTGCGGGGCACCAGGTCGAAGGCAGTCTTTAGGTCTATAAAGGCCAGATATAGACTGCCTTTCCCGATGGTCACGATTTTTCAGTAAACCGCAATCTAAATACCTGGTCTATCGTGCCCACCTTCTGCCTGAAGCCGGCCTGGAAGTGAGAGAGAATGTGCCCTTCTTCCATCCAGGACCCTATCCTGGAGACAATGACCCTGCCAACTACTTTCTGGATTACATTGATTAAGCTAATTGGCCTATAGTTGGCAGGGTCCTCTCTAGCACCTTTCTTATATACTGTTACTACTTCAGCTCCCTTCCACGAATCAGGGATGGGGTGGCCCCTTGCAATCAGATACATTAGCAGGGAGATGAAGTTAGCCCAAAGCATAGGATCATGTAAAATTAGATCCCCAGGAAGACCATCGGGGCCCGCAGCCTTTCCCGGGGCTATGTTCTTAATGGCCAAATGTACCTCTTTAATTAAAAAGGGTTTTGCTGGTACAGGGTTCTCTGGTCCAGATCTTACAGGGGCGCTTTGTGGGGACTGAGATTCTCCCACATCACAGTACAGATTAAGGAAGTGGGTGTGCCATTGTTGTTCTGTGATGTGGTTTGGGATAGGATCAGCTCCCCTTCTATTGGCTTTATTAATTAGCTCCCAAAATAAAGTTGAATCTTTCATCTGGGAAGCTGATTTAAGCTCCTGCCAGTGCTGTTCCTCCCAATCATGCTTCGCTAAAGCTATGGCCCTCGAGTACTTCTTTATGGCTACTCTTACTAATATCAGATCTTTCTTGCGCAGGGTCATAGTTAAAGCCTTCCTCTTTTGTCTGCACGAAGCCGTATACCAGAGGTTACTCGATTTTACTAAGTTCTGTTTCAGCGTTTGTCACTCTTTGACAGTAAAAAACAAGCCCAGCCTCTCTATTGCGTTACTATAAAATTTAGTAAGGGGCAGGTCCAGTGTTTTTTCCTGGGCTACATTGAACAATTCCAGCTCTACAATCTTCTGCTTTATGTGCTCCTTAATACTAGATAATTTATCTTCCTGACATTCTACCTTGTGCCATTTCAATCGGCGATTACAATTTGTTGGCACAACCGACTTTGTTTGCATTAACGGGGCCTTAATTGACTTTTCATTGGACGATCCCCACCTAATCTTAATGCATAAGGGGTTATGATCACTGTCCTGGGACTGTTTTATCTCCATGTCCAGTAGATCACCCCAGAGGCGGGTGTCCAGCAGTATGTAATCTATACGTGACGGGCAGCTAAGCCTGTTATAGGTATTAGCCCCTCTTAGATCGGAGGCTGTCCTGCCATTCAATGCTCTCAAATTATATTCTAAGGTTAGAGCATTGATTTGGATCGCCCTTGGTACCCATTTTTTAATTGGTTCTAAAGTCAAAATGGGTATGGCCCGTTTAACATCCTCCTCATTAGTTCCTAGGAAATCTTCCCCACTTAGGGGTTCGAATGTACAATTGAGATCTCCTGCCACGATGACATTGGCAAGAGGGGGAATACCAGCTAATTCCAACTCCAGAGCTGCTATAGTGGCTGACACTTGTGCCCCCGGAGACCATCTTGCGTACACATTAAATAGCTCCACGTTATTACCATTATGATTGTCAAATGTAGAATGTCCTCTGTGGGTGAATTATGCATGGTGACATCCCAATTCAACGCGATATTGACCCATATGTGGAGACCCTCAGATGCGCGGCCCTTCCCTGAACTTGTGGCGGGGATGTAAAAGGTGGTGTACCCTGGCTTATATAAGGGCAATGTGCTCCAGGTCTTCTGAAACAGACAGACCTCAAACTTGTCGATAAATTCATTCAATTCCGGGATGCACAATTTTTTGGGGAGGCCTGCTATGTTCCAGGAAAGGAGCTGGATCACCCTAGGATTTGCAACCACCGTCACTACAGTACCGTGATTAACCCAGCCTCTCCCTTCCCCGCTATGAGATCTTGATACTATGTTATTTGCACGTGGGATGCACCCTTGCTCTTCCCTATCTTGTAGTTCTAGTGAGGGATGCAGATGGTGAGCCTCATCTATTCAGTCTACTCTATTAAGACCAGATTCGCCCCGTTCCCTAGCTGTGGACCAGAGTGGTAAACGTCTGATTTGGATGTCAGAATGCTTGGGGGGGGGGGCTGGGGAGGTGCGATACTCAAGGCTCAATACATTCTCCGCAATTGCTGGGTTGATTAACTGCATCTCAATGCAGTCTGTCTGGCAGCTGAACAAGTAAATCCTTTTTACCATCACCATATCCTCCCTAATGATTGACCTGCAGCCCCTCACATGACGTAGCCAATGGATTGCTTTATTGTGAATAGACTCACTACTTTCATGGCCAGATTTATTACTATATTTGGGGACCTTGGTCATATAGACTATTGTTGATGGATTTCTTAAGGGGGCGCTGTTCCTTAGCAAGCCAGGGCCATCCCTCCCACTCTGTCTTTCTCTACCTAGAGGGGGGCTTCGATAGCCTATGTTGCTAAGGGGCGGGCCCAAGGGTTTGGCTCTGTCTCCCCGCATTTTTGTAGTTTCTGCATAAGATCTAATGGGGCCTGATGAAGTTGTCGAGCCAAGTGAGCCTTGAGCTGTAATCCCCAACCCCATCGATGACCCCACTCCTTCCATTGATTTGGTAGGTGGCAATGCCCTGCTTGCTATACTTGCTTGGGTAGATGTTGGGGAGTGAGCATCTGTAGGCCAAGACAAATCCACTTTCCGTATTATTTCCTCCATCATCTTTCTTACAGAAGCCAACTCCCTTCCAAGGTTGTCAACTTTTTGCAATAATGCCTTATTTGTATTGCCACACTTAGTACACGGTAGAGGGTCATCATTGGGTAGCTCTCTTTCATTATTTTCATACGCTGGGTCTGCTTCTATAACCCCTGTAATCCTTTCTAGAACAGCAAATCTATTTGAGCATGTAATACCTCTCTCAGTTTGGCACCCCAGAGCAACCAATTGATTCGGATGCTCTACTACCTTATTTTGGGCTTTCATCAAGACAGATACCTCTAGAGGTCCTTCTACTGAACTGTGAACTTCACAAGTGGGAGGATTTAATGGCGATTTCTTATTAAAAATGGCGGGAATCATCTTTTTCCTAGATTGAATTAAGACCTCAGCAAGGGGATCAGTGTTCTCCACTGTATTACTACTAGTATTCCCAGCTAGAACCTCTTCACACTCGTTAACAATGGCTTCGATTCTTGTAAGCACGCAATTAGTAGCTGCATGCGCCACCTTTTTTGCCTTTTTCCCTTTTTTAGCTAATAAGGTTGGCGATCCCCCTCTATAGTTTTCCTTTATCCCATTTCGCAATACACTTACGTCATCAAACAGATCTTACACAGATTGTAACCCAAAAATGTCACCGGCACAGGGTTAGTCCAGTCAGTGCTTCAATATTCACTTTCTAAACCTGCAAGCCCCGCCAATTGCCAGACAGTACCTTTTGTCCTTAAGTGTCATGTCGTGTTCCCGATGTTAGAGGGGGGCCCTGCCCTGCCTCTTCCTGTCGATGACGGGCGAAGACGGGCCCGCCCTTGGCCCGGGCCTCGCCCACGCGCGTCCCGTGACCCGGGAGCCCTGGGCCTCTTAAGCGCCACCGGGCGCTGGATCCGTGTGTGCGGTGTCGTCTTCCGGCCGCAGGGCCCGCTGGGACCTGTAGTCCTTGGTTTGCTGGGACTGGTGGTGGGGTGCCAGGGTGCTTTGGTAGGTTGGCAACAGCAGCGAAAAAACTGGACCCCAAGCAGCTAAGGGCCGTTCAGAGTCAGTCAGGTGTGTGACAGGTATGTGGTGGGGGAAAATGGTTATAAAAGTCAAGTAGCTTTGAACCAGAAAGGACAGGTTGGGTACAGGTGGGAGAATGAAGTTACAGTGGAACCCCTACGTACAAACAAACTTAAATGGTTTCATGCTTATGAATGATGAGGAATTGGTCAGCAACGAGATAGAAGATGGAAGAGGGCGTGTTGAGTGTGGAAGTGGTGATGCCGGTGGTTCCATGCACGCCGGAATTGTTCCTCATGGAGTGAAAAGAAGGAGCCACACTCATAGTTCTTCATGGAAACCTTGGTATTTGGAGGATTATGTTACATACTAGTGACCTGTATGCGTTCTCTTTTCATTCTGCTCCTGGATATGTTTTTGCAACCCTGTTGTGTAACTTTTTAAGAGTTTCTTACAGCTGGCACCATGCCATGTTGCTGTGGTCTGTTATTTTGTTTTATAGCTATTCTTATGTGTAACGTTTTAGGAGCTCCTTACAGCTGGTGCCATACCATTTGGTGTGGTCTGTTTTTATTCTTTCTTTTTTTTGTTTTGTTTCCATGATTGCGTAGAAGGGAAGGAGATGTGTTGTAATGCAGAACCTCCTTATGACATAAGGAGGTTCTTTAAAGGAATGTTGTGACTAGATGATTCTTCCCTTGGCTGTTGCATCGTGGCTGGCGAAGGGAAGGACCTCTAACCGTATTACTGTGTCTTGGTGGTCACTACAACATTCTCCGTGGCTGGCCACATCAGATCTGTTTGGATTGGGGGCTAATTGTACACTTTGTGGTCCTTCTCGTTTTTGAAGACTTCTGTTGCGAATGTGTTGGAAGGTTGCATTAACTACTTTCCAGAAAGAAAACCTCTCTCTTCGGAGGAGCAGGGACCTCCCGTCACTTGTTTATGTTACCCTCCTAAATTCAAACTCACACTCACCCACCTCTCTGTTCATCTTCCCTCTGTTTACTGAGACGGAAAAGACTGTAGGGATTTGGCTTTTACCATTTAAGGTGCAAAGTAGTATAGCAAATAACAACATTAAGTTCTAGGAAGTTGTTGCTTTTTGTTTTTATTTGAAACTTTTCAGAGTGTTTAGGTTACTTACAGTTATTAAATAAGGCTTTTTATTCATTAAAGGGATAGCCATGGTTGAATTAGGTAATTAATATAATATCTCTCTCCATCTCTCTCTCTCTCTCTCTCTCTCTCTATATCTATATATATATATATATATATATATATATATATATATATATATTACCTACTGGCGGTCGCTAGTAGGTAGTTATAGTTAGGATTATTTTCAATAGGGAAATCGCAACATTCTATTGGGAATAACTTTGGCGTCAGTTGAGGAATCTGCCTGAAAATGTCCTCAAATGTGCCTCGCGGCGCTCCGGTCCTTGCCTGAAAGTTTGGGGGGGATTCGTCAAGCGGGGGCCGAGAAAAAAGGGGGGCCCCAAAACGTGTTTTCCCCATGTTAATTTCCATAGGGCGGTCGACCTCACTTTTAGCCCGAGCGGCTGAATGGATTTCCACCAAACTTGGCAAAATTGTAGGGACTGGTAGCCCGATGTGCCTTTGCTATGTCTCAAGATATGTGCTCCAGTGGATTTTGAGTAATTTAGGTTCAAAAAAATATATATATCTATAAGCGCGCCCAGGTACGCGCACTGGGGCGCGAACCAGCACGGTACGCGAGTTCGCGCGCAGAAAGCTGATTGGCTCTCGGGTGTCTGTAAACATTCGAAACAGTCCGGAGCGGCCGCCATCTTGTGTCTCGGTAGGATCGAGACACAAGAGGTGGCAAAAACAAAGAGGGAAATAACCAAAAGGGGGCAGGATAGACCCCCCCTGACCCCCTAGGTTTGATGTGGGGGCCATAAAAGGGCCCAGCGGGGCAAAAAAATATTATTTTTTTTTCGATTTGCGCGGGGGGAGCGCCCGGTATGTGCACCGGGCAGCGGACCGGGGAGCGTACCATGGGGAAAAAAGAATGACAGAGTTTTTAAAAAATGTAGCCTTTTTTATAAATTGGAGATAGTTCTAAAAAGAACAGTTTTTTTTTTCTTCTTTTTGTTGTTTTATATTTTTTTTGTATTTTCGAACATTTTATACTTTTTTTGGCTTTTATGAACAGTTTTATATTTTTTTTGTATTTTTTATGTGGACAAACAAAAAACAGGGAATTGTAAACAGCTCAAGTGGAGCAAAAAAAAAACCAGGAAAAAATTAAGGCTTCTTTCGGCACCGGTTGTTGTCTCCAGCACGGTTTGTAAGTTTGATGCTCTGCTCCCCATAAGAAATGGTAGTCCCACAAAATATACAAGTAATCTTGTAGTCCCCAAACTGGCGTTGGATGCATGGGACCATCTCTCTAGTTTCAGGACCCGATGGAGTGGGTTGTTTAGAGGTGCTCGGAGAAGATTGGGGAGGGTTTCTTTTCAGTTCTCTGACCTCTGCTGCAGAATAATTATTGGGGTGCTTTCGTTGCATGTGGCGTAGCATTGTGTGATTCCCAAATGAATATTATTTTGCAGGGTTCCCCCTGGAAAGTTCAGCGCCACAGATGAGACAGGTCACCTTTGCAGCATTAACTTTTTTGAAACCCCTTGGGATTTTAAAAAACTCCCATATAAAGTGCTCCTTAGGTTTATATGGGGGATTGTCTTCATACAGGAACTGCCTTCTCTCCTCCTCCTTCTCCTCCTCCTCCTCTTCTTCTTCACCACCAATGTGGTGTTGTGGTGGTCCTTGTGGTGGTGGTGGTGCAGATGCTCCAGCTGCTGCTGCTACTGTAGCCATTTCTCTATCAATAGAAGCAGGTCTTCCTCACTCAAAGAATAAAGTGAGAATGAGGAAAAAAGGTGGGGGCTTTCATCATTTGGAAACCAAAACTGTTCTGAACCAATGAAAAGTGTTATTTTCAGGTCACATGAGCTGGGTTTTCATCATTTGGAAACCAAAACTGTTCTGAACCAATGAAAACTGTTATTTTCAAGTCACATGACCCGACGCGCTTACGCTACGCGCCCCGGTGCGCGTTCGTATGCGCGTGGATGCTTCCGGGTGCGCTTACACCGTGCGTATCACGCGGACGCAGCTACGTGATACGTCAGGGTGATGTTTTCGTTCGCGGCAATAGCGCTAATGGGATGCTCACCGGTACGCGCCCTGGGGCGCGCCGCAAGACTGCGCTTACCGGTGCGCTCACCGGGACGCGCACCGGGAACGCTCCAGGGCAAAAAAAAAAGAATATACATATAAAAAATAGTATTACATAAATATACAATATAGGATTCATTAAAAAAAATATTATATTTCATAGCTATAGAAATTTGCTATTAAAAAACCTATGAAATTCTCTGAAACAACCATGGGTTTCACATCAGTTATATTTAGGAATTAGCATTTTAAAAAACCTATGAAATTCACTGAAAAAAACATAGGTTTCACACCAGTTATAGTTAGGAATTAGCATTTAAAAAACCATTGAAATTCACTGTAAAAACCACAGTTTTCACACAAGTTATAGTTAGGAATTAGCATTTAAAAAACCTATTAAATTCACTGAAAAAAACATAGGTTTCACACCAGTTATAGTTAGCTGGAAATTTTACTGACATAAAACCATTGAAATTCCCACGTTATAGTTAGTTGGACTCACTATAACTTGCGCGCCTGCAATGCACTGCTGATGACGTCACATATTACATCACTAATTCCTAACTATAACTGGTGTGAAACCTGTGTTTTTTTCAGTGAATATATATATATATATGTGTGTGTGTGTGTGTGTGTGTGTATGTATATTTATATATATTTATATATACATTACAGTCAAGTTTTCATTATTTGTTAGTTGATATGTGGTTAGTTAACCCTTTGGAATTTACACTTTAGCATAGAAGACACACAAGAGGAGCTCAGCGAGTTTCAGGAAGTGAGTAGGGAATACGAAGCAGAGCTTGAGGCACAATTGCAGCATACTGAGAACAGAAATCGTGATCTTTTGACAGAAAATAACCGTCTTCACACGGAGCTTGAATCCATTAAGGTACAAAATCTCATCATAAAAATAGACTGTGCTTATCTACCACAGATTATGTAACTTTAGGTGCCTGTTAGAGAAGACTTTTCTCTGTATAGTTTATCTCTTGAATTACCGGAGTCTGGGTTCATGAGATGACATCCTTATAGTGTGTTCTCATTTATGAATCTGGTTTGTTAAGTTGTTCTTTTTAGGATTTACCAAAGTCAGTCAAAGTTACAGCTAGTATTGTGTCTTGGCATTTGTTAATGAACAATCACAGGGAGCCTGATTCCACCGAGGCATGTTGAAGTCTCATAATGTGTTTGTCTAAGGAATATGCTAGCCTACATAGTTTATCCTTCTTAATAATAGGGTTGTCCTCCTGCCAAGCAGCAGCTCTGGAAATTTACCACGAAACAAATCTTGAGAAAGCGGATTGATTTGTTGGCCATGTGGATGGCAGGAGGACTTCAGTTAAAAAAATGCTGGTGGTTGTAAAGGTAAAGGCAGTACAACTTGTACTTCTCAAAAGCAAATGGAAATTGATCATTTGGCACATAGTGCATGCATGATTCCTGGTTCTATCGACTTAATTTAGAGCTGTCTTGAAGATGCTTACCTGCACAGGCAGAAGGGAAGAGCTTTGAGGCGAACAGACTAGCGTGTGGTGGGTGGTGGATTCGCTTTTGTTTCACTCTGACGACATTATTCCGAAAGAATGTCCAATCATGTTCTTTGGCCTACGCCTAAAGTACTGAATAACAAAGGTGTTCTATTCTGCTGAAACCAGAGGAGTTTAAGAAGCTGAGCCTCTTGCGGTGCATTTGGTGAGAGCTTAACTGTCTTCAAAGAGTCTTGGGACCATGAGGAGCATTCGAAGTCAATCTGAAATTTATTGAACCTTGTTCTAGGAGAGTCTTGAACAATAGTTTGACAGATTTGAGCTCAGAGGTTAATAGGACTTGTTTATTAGAGGAGTGCCAGTAAACTCTCTGAGGGCTGGGGCTGGATATGTTTAAAAGTTTCTTTGTTGGGCGTTTCTTACTAGCAATTAATATTTAATTTCGTCTGTGCAGTCAGCATACTTAAGCGCCTGTGTGGACTCCAGTTTCATTCTAGTTAGGTCTCGCCTGTCGATGCGCATGCGCATCGAGCAAGCGAGAGTATTGGGACTTATCCACTCTTTATCCACACTGCAAGGAATCGTGGCGATTCCTTGCAGTGCCCGTGACTTTTAAGCTCAATGCGCATGCGCATTGAGCTTAAAAGCGCGTGCACGTCCGTCGTGTTTTACCCGCTCCGCCCCCTCCCCTTCCCGCCGTGTCGCATTTCTCCTCCCCCCTCCCCTCGCGCCGTGTCGCATTTCTCCTCCCCCCTCCCCTCTCTTCCCTCCGTCTTGTATTTTTTTGCAAATTGCAGGCACGCGTTTATTATTCTGTTGTGCTTGGTGTCATGTCGAAGTGCTTTAATGCGAAAAACGTTAACGTTTATATTTCATGGTTGATTTTTAGCTTCATGTAAATAAACACTTGCTTGTTTTACCCGCTCCGCCCCCTCCCCTTCCCGCCGTGTCGCATTTCTCCTCCCCCCTCCCCTCTCTTCCCTCCATCTTCTTTGTTTATTTTACCTGCTCCGCCCCCTCCCGCCGTGTCGCATTTCTCCTCCCCCCTCCCCTCTCTTCCCTCCTTTTTTTTCAGTGCGCAAAAAGAACCATTGTCGGCTTAAAGTGGACTCCAACCTGTCCATCGCATATCATTGACTTGCTTGGTCATTTACATTTGCTCCATTCTTATTGGTTCACTTGTAGGCTTTACTTCCTCTTGCATTTGTCCCCTCCCCTGGAGCATGGCTGCATTTACTTGCATCCGTCCACAAATCCCTTTTCATGCACCATTTTTGTTACGCAGTCAGAGTGAGCAAGTGTTTTGCAGTGGTCTCCCTCATGTACTGCTCTTCCCCCTCCGTCATGCTCTGTGTTGCTCTCCCGCATGTACTTCTCGTCCCCCTCCACCATGCTCGGTGTTGCTCTCCCGCATGTACTTCTCTTCCCCCTCTGCCATGCGACATGTTGCTCACCCATGTGCTTCTCCCTCACCGGCCTCAGTGATGCGCTGCTTGACCTGGGCTTTGCCTGCTCCCGTTCCTCACCTGCCTCAGTAATGCGCTGCCTGACATGTGCTTCACCCTTATCTGCCTCAGTAATGCGCTGCTGGAACTCCTGTGCCTCACCTCCTCCAGGTTGCTTTCTTGCCAGTAGTATTCCTTGCCTGCTTCATGTTTCGCTCGTCAGTTTGCTTTATTCCACCCCTCACTGCTCGGTCACCCGTTTGCTTTACAACACCCCCCCCCCCGCCCTACCTACTATGTTCCTTCCGTACCTGCAATTGTGTTGCTTCCACCAGCCCTGCTATGTTGCTTCTGTCCCAGTGGTCTCTCCTGCCAAACCAGTGTTACATTCCCTCACCCACTTAAAAAAATTCACACTTCAACCAATTCAATTCCAATCAGCTCCGCCCCCTCCCCTTCCCGCTGTGTCGCATTTCTCCTCCCCCCTCCCCTCTCTTCCCTCCGTCTTCAGTAGAAATCGTGGCTGTAGAATCAAATAAGCTTTATTGCAAAAAGACTTCCCGTGTCCAAACAATGTTACAATCACTTGAGGTATTGAGGCGGGGATTTGCAAACTGATGCTAACAGCCGAAGAGTCAGTCTTGAAGGATCTGACTGGTACAGGTATTCAGTCTGCACGGCACCCCACCCCCGCATTGTCCAAAGTTGCCAAGTTTTCAGTCTTAAGTGTGACATTTGCACGTTTTCAGTGTGCTCCTGTGTGATATTTCATTGCCTTATAGTCTGTGTCACTTTCTAATGGCGAGTAAAGCGGTTATGTCCGTGTAGAGAAACGTTGCACAGTAATGGTATAGAAATAGTCTTGAAACAATTGCAAACTCTTTAAACGCTTATGCTGTAACACAAATTACTTTCCTTTACGGACATGATCGCCATGAAACAATAGTGGTGTTATTTATAATAATATAGATGTATTTTATTGGTATATCTCCAGTTTGTTTAAACTGTGTGTTATTTTCATAAGCTACATCAGTTCTATTCAGTGATGAAAAATTATCATTCTCAGTATTCATCTGGACATGAAATGCAGCTGTGCAAACTTAAAATAACTCTGTGGGGGTGTGTCCTTGGAGGGGAAGGGGCTCATGCTAAGTATTGCCTGAGAGGCACTTATGCACACATCAAGCCTCTTTACATTCACCCCCAAAATCTTGCTAAACCCTACGATCGTCAGGTTTTTAGGTCTCGCCTCAACCCCTCACCCTCAACCCCTCACTCTCACTCATCCTCACTCACCCTCAACCCCTCACCCTCACTCATCCTCACTCACCCTCAACCCCTCACCCTCACTCACCCTCACCCTCAACTCCTCACCCTCACTCACTCACCCTCAACCCCTCACTCACCCTCACTCTCACTCACCCTCACTCAGCCTCAACTACTCCCCCTCACCCTCACTCACCCAAAACCCCTCACCCTCACTCACCCTCACCCTCACTCACCCTCAACACCTCACTCACACTCACCCACCCTCACCCTCACTCACCTTCAACACCTCACCCTCACCCTCAACCCCTCACTCACCCTCACTCACCCTCACTCACCCTCACTCACCCTCACTCACCCTCACCCTCACTCACCCTCACTCTCACTCACCCTCACTCAGCCTCAACTACTCCCCCTCACCCTCACTCACCCTCAACACCTCACCCTAACTCACCCTCACCCTCACTCACCCTCAACACCTCACTCGCCCTCACCCTCACTCACCCTCAACACCTCACCCTCAACGCCTCACCCTCACCCTCACTCACCCTCACTCACCCTCACCCTCACTCACCCTCACTCACCCTCACCCTCACTCACCCTCACTCACCCTCACCCTCACTCACCCTCACTCACCCTCACTCACCCTCACTCTCACTCACCCTCACTCACCCTCACTCACCCTCACTCTCACTCTCACTCACCCTCAACACCTCACCCTCACTCACCCTCACTCACCCTCAACACCTCACCCTCACTCACCCTCACGCTCACCCTCAACACCTCACCCTCACACAGTGCAATAGGTCTCAGACCATTTCAGTTAGAGCTTTTAGAAATGTTTATGGCTTTTTTTATTTGTAATTCTTTAGCATTGGCTACAGGAAACAAAAATGCTAAACATTTACCAAAAAAACCCATAAACAATTCTAAAAGCACTAACTCTAATGGTGCGAGACCTATTGCATTTCCAATGCTTGTTTTTGTTTTCTGCTTACACAAATGCTTTTCTTTATGTTACTTTAGATTTATAATATATTGAGAGCATGTTACTCTATTTTCTTGTAGACTGCATATGGTAATGTTTTGTACAACCGTGACTAAAAGGGCAGGGAAACCTGTACGGAAAGAAAAATAGCTAATTGTGAATAATAGAATAGAGAAGCTATTGATTACTGACACTATTAACTGTTTGTTGCAGCCAGTTGAAAGGCGGCACTTAGCCGTGCTGGGCTCTTTATTGTAACCAGTTGGCTCAGTCGCCTGGCCGAGTTCACTACGCTCGTGTGATGTTCTAGGTCAGTGCTGCAAAGGTCGGCCAGCAGTCAGTACATTCATTTCCCACCTCAATAACTGCTCGTGTTAGCTGCCCTCCTTGCAGTGTATTTTGTGCTTTAATGAGGAGTGCTGCATTTGGAGGTTATTTGTTAAGATCTACCCCAGTATGTACTATTTGTTACCAGAAATAACCCCTTCCCTCTCAGGCACTCGGGCTGGTTGCTCCTGTACGGTTAATCAATGTAGCCATGTTTGAAGCTCACAGGCAACGTCACATTATCCAAACAACTCTTCATAGGACATTCAGACTGTTTCTGATCACCTCACATGTTGGCAGATACAGGAAACGGTGATACCAGGGAATCTGACTAATCCACCTCGGATCACAATTTATGGTCTATTGGCAAGCTGGGTCCAGTCAGAAGCCAGGCATCGAGTTCCCCTGCTTTAAACGTGCTTGTTATTTTTATTCGGAAGGAACACCAATAACCTGAAAATAACTCTCCGCCATAAAATCAATACCTTTATTTCAAGAATAATGGCACAAAATAAGAAAAGGGGATGATTCTTTCAATAATCAGACACCCCTTACAAATTTGTCCAAGTTTAATCTACCAAAACAGTGATAAAATCTTATATGTACACATTTATTAGCTATGTTAGTAAATAAAAATAAAGCCAATTGGTTTCCGGTCTTCCTTGGAAAATGTTACATTCATTTTAATAAGTGAATATCTGTTGAACTTTATCTGGTTGCTGTCTAATTTTGAATAACGTTAAAACATTTATTAGGTCATAAACGGCATTGTCCTGGTTTTGGGGCAGATGTATCAAGGGATTTTTTAGTCGCAAACGCTGCGATTCGCAAAAAAGCAGCGTTTGCGACAAAAAATTCTCAAAATGGTATGTATGATGCAAAATTGAGGAATCGCAAATTTTGCGATTCCTTAAATGCTATGTAAGAAACATTTAATATTTGTGATTTCATCTTAAGAAATCGCAATTTACCACCCACTTGTAGTGGGTGGTAATTTGCGAATTTTTTTACAAATGCACTTCTTGGCATTTGTAAAGGTGCCATGTGGCGCTCATACATGCCCTTAGGGCATGTATGTGCGCCATATGCGCACACATTTAAATTTCAGGGGTGCAGCAGGGTGTCCTTAAGACACCCTTGCACCCTTGAAATTATTCTCAATTTGCGATTAGCAAATTGCGAATTGCGAATCGCAAATTGAGAATAACTTCCCATTCCTTCCTATGAGCCTCCTGGCCCATAGAAATGAATGGTAAATTATTCCTTAATTGCGATTAGCAATTTGCTAATCTCAATTAAGGAATTTTAAGAAATCACAAAAAAATAGCGAATTTTTACAGACATACCATTTTGCAATTCTCAAATAGCAATTCTCAAAAAATCGCTATTTGAGAATCGCAAATAGGTATATTGATACATCTGCCCCTTTGTTTTTTGTGTAGTAACATAAAACAATGTTGCTTGGGTTTGCCTCTTTGCTTATGCATCCGGTAGAGTAACCGTGATCCTGATTGTGTAAGCGTTGCAACTTTCCCTGTATCTCATAATCTTCTTGTTGTAATATGCCTAGGTAGCCTTGTTCAGGCTGAGGCTGTACACTCACTTATGACATCTTAATATTCTACTATTGTGTCACTTTTAGAAAGTGGGGGATTTGTATGTTGGCAGTCAGTTGTAAGCTGTGCCTAGCAGGACTGCGGTGTGGGGTCTCTTTCCACCTTTAAATAAATAAATCTACTTCATAGGACTTGAGAGTGAATCTTTTATTACAACAATTGTGGCGATGCTACGGCTGGGCACCGGCGGTTACAGTGGAGGATTGAGATCCTTACCAAGGAACCGACTGAGTTGATTACTGCAGTCAGGTGTTAAGAAGACCACGTCTTTGATTGAAGGCTGTGCTGGATATCTGGGACCCTAACTGTGCATTTGTGTGAGGCTCTGGTAGAGCGTTAATACAAAAGAGAAGGGAGTTAGAGGGAGGAAAAAGGCTCAGGCTCACCCTCCAAGTACTACATTCAACATAAGGTCTCTGTTACCAGATACCTGAGAGCCTAGCCGGTCACTATAATTCCATTCGCAACGCTCAATGGGGTTGGTCTAGAAGGTATAGTAGATAGAAAAAGAGAAAATTGCTCTTTTTCTTGGTGTCCCCTCACTCACCAGGGTTGCCCCATGGTGACATGCTTCATCATTGGGGCCATCCCAGTCCTCTACGGGCTGGGGCGTGCTGCGACTTGCGAATTACGTAGGAGCACTTATAATTGACTATGTGTGGTGCGGGTGTGATAGTGGAGTGGACTAAGTGATATGCTTAAAAATACCTGCCCAGTAAGCTTTCAATAAACTTTATTCCTGCTTCTAGGTGGTAACATTAAAAATGGGGTGGAAAAATAGGGTCCCTAAACGTAATGTGTTAAGGTGTACCTATCAACTCCTGTCAACATGTTTCGTGCATACCCCAAGCACTTCTTCGGGACTACACAGGGTCCAGCCCTGTGTTTGCCACTCCTTAGCTCTGCTGTGAGTTACTTTAAGTAAATAATGCTGCAATCGATAATTAGTGCATGCATAAGTACCTACGTATTCATTTGAATCACGAGGTTCCTGTAAAACAAAAGTCAACTTGAAAAGTCAAGGGGTGTTACCCCCAACATAAACACACATAACACATATTTCGGATTGCACGTGGAAAACGTGATTACATTTCCCGTGGTCCTCAACAGGACGTTTTTATATGCAAAAACGTGATTGTTTTCATGCACAAAAAGTGGTAGTTCTCATGCATCAAAACGTGATGGACACATTACTGTGACACAATCAAACATTCATCTTGCTCACACACTCATACATATTTACATACATGTAGTGGGACCTAACTGTGCCCCATGGACTCGGAGGGGTTCAGTATCCCAGCAATCTAAGAGAGGAAGGCAAATCGTAAATTACATCTACTGATCTTGTTTCTTCCGACCTGTAAGGCTGTGCGATGGTTAATCAACCCGCACAGCGGTAACTAGAGGCTCTTTATTTGCCAGACTTCATTAGCACACACTTACTTGCTCACAGGGTACCTCCCTCATGTAAACACCTACTAGCGTCTCTCTGGTCCGAATGTTGTTTGACCGGGGGCGCCGGATTTGTTTTAAAGACCTGCGATCGCCCGGTTGCTTCCGCATTGCACGCAGCGCCCTGTAGAGAGCTGGTGCGTGTCGGTTGTTTGGAGCGTTCGAAACCGGCGGCCATCTTAGGTGTATGAAGTGCCTTTTCCTCATTTGAAAATCAGATATTTTCGGATTGGGTTGGCCAATTTTATAGAAAATTAATTTAAGGTATACTCCTAAAGGGCATTAATATTATCAGGTAATTTGCCGCAGTTTTTGAAAAAGCATGAATAGGTATAAAAATGCAGGTGATTTTCAGATATTGGAAATCACAACGGCCCAAAATACCCCCAACAGTTAGACCGTGCAGCCCTAAGGTCAGTTTACTTAAGCCCTGTCAAGCGCGGTGCGCCATCGGCACCATTGGGCCTCCTCGGAAAGTGAGCGTGCAGTGTGGGAGCACCAAGTGCAGAGTCGTCTTGAGATACCTGTGGAGCTGTGACAGCAAAATCTTGGAAGCGCAAGTGTAGCTAAGATCTGCATTAGCTCACCTAGTGTCCAGAGAGAGTGAGGGCGGCATCGAAGTGTTTTTTAAGTTAAAAATACTCCTCATTCAAAGTTTTTGTGTTAAACAATGGATGTGACCACCGCAATTGCCACACCACCTCCTTTCCTGGTGTTGCCTGGTGAACCTCCAATTGAATGGGAAGATTGGGTGGATTGCACTGAAAATTATATTTTGGCTTTGGATGGTGCTAGAGTTCCTGCTGTTAGGAAAAAAAGCTCTATTGTTGGGATTACTGGGAAAGGATGGGCAGCACATGTTTAAGTACTTACCTCCTGTTCGTGATGCTCAAGGTGAGGTTATTGGTGATGTATACAAGAAGGTTGCAAAGCAAGTAAATGTGGTAAATTGAAGCCACAAGTTCTACACGCAGCCTCAACAGTCTTACGAGAGCACTGATGAGAGTTGTCTGCTAAGTACTAATTTGGACAGATGATGGAAGAGATGATTAGGGAACAATAGATTGTCCAATGCATCAGTAAAAAAAATTAGGAGAGATTGTGGGCAGCCAGTTATCCTACTTTGAAAAAAGCAATAGCAATTGCAAAGGTCCTGGAGGAATCCGAAAAATGCATCCGGGCAATGAGAAATTCTAATTCTGATAACAACATTTCTGAACTTGCAGCTCTGGTGGATGATTGTAATCAAGTTAATGCAGTAAGGGGAAATCTCAGCTAGCTAGTAGGAGCAACAGCATGAATGGTGGTTGGAAAAACTCCTCACCTGGGAATGTGTTGTAAGGAAAGTCATCTCAAGTCTGTTTTAGATGTGGCAACAATTATCACTTGGCGGACTCAAAACAATGTTTTTGCAGTGGGAAAGCATTGTCGCAAATGTGGGAAAAAAGGACACATAGCTTGTGTGCGCAAAGTGCCTGAGAAAAAGGTTGCTATAATGAAGAATGAGCAACCGGACTACAGAGTGCTCATGGTACAGGATGAAAATGTGTTGGGAAGGTCTAACCAGGAGAGGAGGCTGGCTCGATCAAAAGCCAGTTTGGAAATTAATGGCACATGGTATCTTTAATGGTGGATGCTGTTTCTCTCTACACCATAGTCCCTAAGGAATTATTTGATGCTACTTACCCTGGGGGAGCGTTAGTCACGTCGTCCTCAAAGTGTATCAGCGGGCAGACATTGGAGTCTTAGGAGTCATGAAGGCAAATATTAAATTTCGGCAGACCACTGGGAAAATGTATGTGGCCCCTGAGGGTCCCCCCATTTTATGTTGGCTATACCAGTGCGACCTTGGCATCACAGTTAACCCCAGGAAGGTTAATCAAGTCATGGTGGTGGATGCGTATGACTTGGATGACTTGTTGTCCCATCATGGAGAAGTTTTTGAGAATAGGTTGGGGGAGTTCAAGAACTATCTGCACAAGATCAAAGTGAAGTGTAATGCTGTTTCCATCAAACATCCAGCTAGGCGGATACCAATGGTTGCGAAGGCGGAAACAAGGAAGATTATTCAGCAGCTATTGGAGGATGGAGTAATAGAGATGGTAGAGGCAACTGAATGTTTCTCTCCACTGGTTATTACAAAAAAATCGGATGTGTCTCTTAGATTTTGTGTGGACCTCCGCAGCCTTAACCAAAATGTAGTCATGGATACTTTTCCGTTGCCCAATATTAATAAACTCATTTTAACGTTGTCTGGGGGGAGTTTTTTTCAAAAATAGATTTGAGGAGTGCATATCATCAGGTCAAACTCCAATCAGACTCAAAACACCTCACATCATTCATTACTTCGGAGGGCACCTTCCAATTCTGTAGACTTTCTTTTGGTCCATGCTCAGCCGCAAGTGTGTTCCAGAGGTTGATGATGGGGATTTTGTCTGGTCTGAGTAAGGTCATTATTTTTCAGGACGATATCCTGGTATTTGCAAAGGATGAGGTGGAACATAACTATGTTGAATGAAGTGTTAACTCGCATTAGAGAAGCAGGCTTCACCATACGCAGAGAGAAGGGTGTTTTCTTTGTGCAGGAAGTGGAGTATTTGGGCTACATGATTGCTAGGAATGGAGTGAAGCCCAAGGTGAAATTGGTGAGTATGATTGTCAATGCAGAAGTTCCACATGCCAGAGATGCCCTCCGATCTTTCATGGGATTAGTGGAGTATTACTCCAAGTTTGTGAAAGATTTTGCCCTTAAACCCGAACCCCTTAGAAAGTTACTGAGGAAGGGTAGGAAGTTTGTTTGGGGGGGGGACCCACAACAAAGGGTTTTCCTGGCTGTAAAAAAACAATACCGCTCATGCTGGTGTCCTTGCACCGTTTGAAGTACTTTGAAGACCATTGTCTTGGTGGATGTGTTGTGGTACAACCTTCCAAATCCTCAGGATTGGTTTGTGGCTTAAGTGGGCCCACCCCTTGATAGCCTCAATTCTGAATGCTATAATAGCACAGAAGGTTAAGATGATCAAGTGTGGGAAGGAAAGGATGGGAACGGAGGGGAGGAAGACCTAAAAGGGAAATCACAGGCCATCAGCTAATTACAAACAGATTCTGTATGCCTCATTTGTGTGTGTGTCCTGTCTGTTACCTGTTAAGAAAATAAGGAGTGTTCTGCATCTCTATTATATGCCAAGGAATGGATTGTTCCTTTTCTGATTTATTGGTTCTGTAATAAATACTCTGAAATAAAGATTCAAGGATTACCATATGAAGGTTATTATTATATACCTTTCGTAATCTAGGTTTACACTTAAGCAATTACCCACCAGAACACGAATAGACCAAACTTCACAGACGGAGAGTCCCAACCAGACCTCTGAGCACCCCTGCTAATAAATGTAAAGGAATATGCAATGAGTGAAACAAAGAATCACTTGTTGCAATTTGTCTGCCCAGAAAGGGCTTTTTCCTCACAGTACTGGCATAATCGAAAAAAACTAAAGTAAATGCAAATACAGTTTTTATCACTCCCAGTGATCGTTATTGAAGTCTTGTCAAATAGGTCCAACAAGAACCCAGGATTCAAAGGTATGTTTTATACGGTAGGTAAATGAGGTTACGAGAATCCTTGTCAATCTCCTCTCATCCTAAATGCAACAAAGAAAAGCGAGGAATAAAACTCCCTGTTAGCGTAGATAATCAGCTCTACGCCAAGTCCAAGACCAGATATCTTACAAAAGGGTAGAAATCAAAGAAAGGAAAAAACGTTCCAGCACTAAATGTAATCCTGAATAGAGACTGCTCACCGCCTCTGAACAATACCTTCTTACAGCGGCAACCAGCACTCTTACTGCACCCACACAGGAACGCTGGATCCAACTGGAGAGCAAGTTGCACTTCATCCGGAAGTGTAACAGAAATAATCTGCACCGACGAGAACTCGGAAGCGTCTTCTGTGCGCTTCCAGTTCACAACGCGCTGATGTAGTAATCCGTAATCAGGCGTTGCGACGCAGCAGTATTCTATGCTTCTGACTTCGGAACGCCATGGAGTTCCAACTACCTGAAAGCTTCTTCCCTTCCCACAAGTACGTGGCCACGGTTAAACACAGCTCTGATCCGCACATGGCAGCGTTACTCAGGCTACCACAAGGCTCCTTTCGTAGTGTTGAGACAGGATGCCAGTGCGGTCATAGTTGGGGCAGTTTTGTCCCAGGTGCATGGCAAGGAAGAGAAAACTGTAGCGTTCATTAACTGACATGGAACTGTTGTAATGTATCTAGGGCTCTAGTGTAATTTTCCCGATTCATGCCCTTATATAGGTATAACTTATCATATCCTTATATAGGCATAAGAATCATAACCATATTTAGGCACAGCCAATGCAGTCCAAATACGGCGTGGCTACTTCCACTAAGCTCCTAGAGTACAACGAGTTCTTGAAGACAACCAGCCTTCAGCAGTACGGGACTTCCCCCTGCTTCAGTATTGATTTGTCCCAGAACTCCTGGAGCGTGTAAAGAACTTCGAGTTCTTAGTGACGTTATTATGTCCACCCTTACGTCAAACTCGGCACCTTCCAGGTGTAAATATACCCACATCTGCCCTAGCAAAGACACGGTGGTTTGGAGCAGATCAACTAACTACTTGCCCGACGCCCTGCTGTAGCGAGTGCTGAAGGAAGCCGACCCTCCAGCTGGCGCACTGAGAGAGACGCTGTCTTTTCTCCTGCCGAGAAATCCAGCTCCAGTGTTTCCCTGCTACCCTTGCGGGTTACTGTGAGATTGAGTCCTGAGAGAGAGATACAAGACCTCCTTCATTCTATAACCAAGATTCGGAGCTGATTAGACCCTTAGAGAATTCCTGGATAGATTCTTGGCAGAAACTATTTAACTCAAGCTACACCTCATTTACTTCTTCCCTTGTACTAGACTTTGGTTAGGTACTTCGGGGTAGGCGTATTTTAGATGCACCAATTGAGTACTTTTAGTCATTATTTATCATTGTATGTATTTTATCTATTTTAAGTATCTTATGGCTTAGAAACCATACAAATGCTTTTACAGTATTATTTCATAATACTCCTTTTACTGTACTCACTTTACTTCATAGCAAGTATTACGATTGTTGCAATTAACTTCTCTTGCATGAGAAAGAAGACTTCTCAATAAATAACCTTTTTATTGAAAACGCCTGTCTCTCTATTTCTCTGCACTTCTGGTGAAACTAAGCATGCACAATTGATTCAGTGAAATAGCCATCTATTGTTTCCGCAACTCTGAAGATATATTTCTTATTCTTGGGGAACAAAGTTGTCATGTTATATGGTTGTCAGAAACTAATCCCTTCTTGTTTATTCGAGAACGTTTCTAGTGACCTCTGAGCTAGCTGGCATTCACAATTAAGTCTAACATATTCAATAGAGATCTAGTCGACCTAAGTCCTACGTCTAAACTATCGTTTATATTATTCCAATGCGCAGAGCCTATTGAGAATATAGGAACTACACTACAGAACGTAACTACTCAGTCATCGAGTGTGAGGCTTTGGCTGCTGCATGGGCAACTGCTTCCTTAAGGGTGTTCTTGTGGGGAGGGGTGTTCATCCTCTGGGGAGGGGTGTTCATCCTCTGGACAGACCACAAGCCCATACTAAAAGTGTTAGGGCCTGGTTGGGCCAGTAACTGCTCTAGACGGTTGAAAAGGTAATTTGTTAGGTTGCAAGATTATGATTGTCGGTTGAGTATGCCCCGGGATATAAGAAAAGGGTGGCTGATTGCCTTTCAAGGCTGCCTAATGGAACTGCTGAGTTGATTGAGATAGTTACCTAGGAGGTTGTAGCAAGTTTGGAAGCTGTCACTGAAGGTTTGAGAGCTTCCATTTCCAAAGATGAATGGATGAAAGCCATGGAGCAGGATTTAACACTTCAGTGTGTGATGATGTTAATGAAGGGGACGGTCAGGGTGGAAAGTGCACTACCTCATGCGGCCAAACCATTTTTTAAGGTAGTGGATGAGTTTTCTGTACTCAGTGATTATCTTTTGATGAGGAATAAAAAGTTTGTGCCTCAGACTTCCCTTAGGTCACGCTTGATCAGCATGGTTCACGGGGGTCATTTGGGATAGATGTTGACCACCAAGAGGGTCAGAAAAAGATTTTGGTGGCCGCTCATGGACGGTGATATTAAGGAATGGATACTGAGTTGCGATGTTTGTAAGGATTCTGAAAAATGTTTGAGAGTGGGTGTGGAGGAATTGAATGAGGTGCAGCATGTGTCCGAAGCTAAGGAAGTATGAGAGGAAGGATGTTTGGACTTCATTGGGCCGTTCTCCTTTCTTTCTGAACAGGATAGGTTTGCAGCTGTTCTGGTGAACGTCAAGTCCAAGTGGGTGGAGTCTGCATTCATGAGGAATATTACCACCACTTCTACTGTTGAGTTTCTTAGTGATGTGTTTAGGGGGGAGGGAATACCTTCTGTAATACTCACGGATCATGGCACACAGTTGAGGTCAGAGGAGATCAAATTTTTTTTGGACAATGTGGGTGTAAGACATGCTTATTTGTCACTGTACAATCCCCAGGGAAATGGACTCATGGAGAGAGTCAAAAGGCGGGTCAAAGGGACGATGCAATTGACGTTGCAGTGCTGGTTTGCCTGTCATGGGGCGGTGAAGGACATGCTCTGGGCATATTGCACTGTGGTCAATACCAGTTCAGGGAAACGCCCTTTTGAAATGATGCATGGCAGGTGCCCTGGGACCAAGTAGGTACCGTCATGGATGTGTGATAGGTTGAGAAGAGGTCAGGTGTATTTGAATAAGACTGTAGAAAAACGCTTTATTGCAGCTGGAGATTGGGTCAAGGTCAAGCTGGGTTGTGGTGTAAAGGATTTAACCAAATTCCGTGGCCCATGTAAAGTTCAAGTGGTGGGTGGTAATTGGGTCAAACTGGAAAACGGCCAAACCTGGAACCTCCGGAACCTCTGGAGGGTGGCTTTGTACCAGAGACAAGGAGAGGTATTGATGAGGTCCGTTGGTGACGGAGATGCATTAGACTCGTGTTCTCCTTTGTTGTTCATGAAAGATGGCAAATACACAAGTGATTTGGGAGGTGGTAAGTCTCAAGATACTCCCAATATATCGGGAGGAGATGGGGCAATGGTTCCTCTAGAGAGTGTGACAGTCATACCTCAAGAACAAGTGGTTCCCCAGGGCAGTGGTGCCATGGTCATTCCCTAGGTCAGGAGAGAGATGAGAGTGAGAAAGTCTCCTGGGGGATTATGTTTGTGATTGAATTGCTTCCCACCCTTTTGGTATAGGTTTTCTTGTGGTGTGTGAGGGTTTGTGTTATGTAGTCCAACCTTTCCACTACACCTTTTGTGGGTCTCTGATCTGTTTGTGTTGTTTTGTCCTTTGTCTTTCGGTATATCTGTTGGGGCTTGGGTTTCTGTTGTTACAGGTTTTTTTCTTTCCCAAGATACAGAGATGTGTTGTAATATGCTTGGGGAGTCTTGTCCAGGCTGAGGCTGCACACTCACCTATGACATCTTCTCATTCTACTATTGTGTCACCTTTATCATGGGTGGGGATTTGTACATTGGCAGTCAATTGCGAGCTGTGCCTGGCAGGACTGCGCTGTGGTGTTAATTAAATGAACCTACTTCATTGGACATGAGAGTGAATCTTTTATTACAACACTTCTGTAACCAGCTCTCTGTCATGAATTATGTCACCATACTCCATCACTGCAGTGGACATGAGGATGAGGGCAACTAACCTGCAGAGGCAGTTAAAGTTGAGGAAGGTTATTGTGCAGGCACATAAATCACTCAGTTTGCATGTGAACACCGTGAAACAAGTCACGGACTGCAATATTGAGATTCTGCGTCACAAAGATGTACACCTCTGCAGATAGTATATATTTACCAATCTTGATGTTATTGGTAGGTTGGAACAATACTTCTGTCTGTTACCTGTGTGGGAATTCACGGTACATTAACCTGTATTGTATTGCTGTATCAGCAGTGCTCCGCATTAGGCCTGTTGCACTGGGCAAAGTTACATTTGTTTTCCACGCTGGCTTTAATTTACTTGCAACCATGACTGCATCAAGTGGCGCTGTTGCTGTATCACAGGATGTATGTATGTCAGTGGTTTAGGACGAAAGAGTAGTAGACCAATAAGATTTCATGCAGCATCTTTTGGTAATGAAAACAGCATGGCTATCTAATTGCAGAGTTTGCCGTCTGCTTCTATGCCTTGTGCATGTAATGTAATTGAGAAAAAGTGTGTGCATTCTATGCCTGTGTGTATGTTTTAATGTATGTGTGCATATATAATTCCATATATTAAAAAAATAGAATTTGTCTGTATATATTGAAATCCGCTAGATAACACACACATGAAAGTACAATGCGTGCATTCAAGCTTTCCTGATGCCAACGTAGTTTATAGGTAACAACTTACGATGCGTTTCGGCCAGAACACCTGGCCTTGTTCATAACAAAAATACATATATTTTTATTTTGTTTATGTTTTTGACTGGACGTGTATATGATGGTCCTTGCGGAAGAACTTGTTTGAAAGCTAATCACTTTGGAAAGAAATAATGTACCACATAGAAATTTGCCATAGCTAAAGGGTCATGTGGATTCAAACATCTTCCTTAAGCCTGAAGATTGGGAGGGAAAACAAACCTGGTTTTGGAAGACTTTAATTTGAGTAAAAAGGTCAGAAGCAAGATTGTATAAATATGTGCCTGCTCTGAAATCAGTTGCGGTTTTGTATGATTTTGAATATCCTATGTTCTTGCTATGTATTGCATGCATTGTGAGACCAAATCGGTAATACAAGGTATGCACACTAAACGTCAGGATAGGTTGAAAGGGCTCATAGATTGCAAAGTACTGGACATTGCTCACTGCATCAGACTGTCACAAGTGTGTCAAGGTATTGAAGTTAAAGCATGAAGTGAAGGTTTACACACTGGAGAGCCCAGAAAAAGATTAAATACATCTGATAGAGCGCACACAGCACTCTAAACTGTATGGGTGCATTATACTCATGCTTTAAACACATTTATCTATATTTGTATTGTGTGCAGTGTATTATATTTATCAAATGCATTTATTCAACATCTTAAACATAGAATTATAATGTGTATCTTTAAGTAGGATTTATATGTATTAGAGACACTATAATTTCTGTATTCATAACATGCAGAATGATATTATATTCATATCAATGTAACTGTGTGTTGTTTAAGTTGCCATCACAGTAGGCCCAGAGCTGCAGTTTGTTGATAGTTTCTAAACCCTCGGTAGCAAAAAGAAATAATTCAATGAAAGGTTTTTGTGAACAAGAACAGTATGCTCTCATCCCATTGCAGGTACAAGAATTCAACATCGTTATTGTTAGTTTAAGGAGATAACTGGAATGTTTTTGAAGAGTCTGAGAAGCGAGAAAAAAGGATATCTTCTGTACCTGGCATATCTGCACTCCAAGGTCACTCGAAGAAAAGAAGAATTAATTAAAGAAACAATGTAAATTCACCACAATCTTTGAAAGTAAAATGATTCGTCATGTGATACATTTAGGAGGGGGCTGAGTTTGTCCTTTTTGTATTATGCGCAGGGATAGAGAAATCAAACTTCTTAATTTTCGGAGGAGAAGGAGTATCCTAAGAGCGAGCTCCCTAGCCTTAAGCTGTTTTGACCCATTTGACGTGAGTACTTCTTAGGAAGTCGACACGTGCTGACACCTTTAGGAAATGAGATGGGGGAAACAGCCGGAAACATCACCAATTAGAGAAGTGTAGGGAAAGGTAATTTATGCTTTCCTTCCTAATGAAAAAGGACTTGGATTCCGCCTCCATCTTGGGTTGTATACTAATGTGGAGTTTATTACTTTGTGCCTTCTATGCCGAATTCATTTTATGCATAGATTTGGCTCTGTATTGATTTTTCTGTACCTATATTCGCTGATTCTCCGATGCGTGTATATCCAATTATTTTTGGGTTTATAATAAATTCCATAAACTAGAATTCAGAGTCTGTGGTCTTTTAGACGTGACTTAATTGAAATTATAATTTTGAAGTGTTTACTCCCCTCAACCACTTTCAGCAGGCAAATAAAAGACCATCAGTGCTAAATTTGGAAGGTAAGGCAAGGACTAAATTCTGCGTAATCACTTCCTATAAGACAAGCCACAAAGCCACAAATTCAGACTTCATCAGATTGCACTGTGTTTAAATTATGACTTCCAAATGTGAGTTCTAAAACTGTTATGCTTTTTCCTTCACTGCTCTTCTGCATCCTTTTCGGTTGCTGCACCCATTTAGGAGTCTGATAAATCACGTTTCCATTCTGATTTCAGGATTAATGGTAATGTAAACGAGTAGAATTCCACCTCACCTAAATATTAACGCCGGTTTGTGTTTTTTGTGGCGATCAGACATTCCTTTTCCCTGTTTCATCTACCTAGAAACGGACAGGTATGGTTATTAAACAGATTGGCTTGACAGAGAGAAAGACCCATTTCTTGGTGTCACTGGTCAGAACATATTAAGGTTATTGCCATGTACTCCTGGTGTCTTGGGACCTGCAAAACTGTTGGACCCAAACTGGATGAACTTGTGCTCTGTTTAGCAGTTTACTCTCTCAGGATCGGGGGCGGGGTGTTCGAAATCAGTAAAACATATACTGATCGTGGGAAATAACTGACGGAAGCGTGGCAGTATGTACTTGCATGGAAACCATCGATATTGGATAATGAATTTCAGACAGGCCAACCCAGATGAGTTATGACAAGAATTGATATCAGTATACATTGGGCAAAGATGATATTGAATAACAAATAATAATGTATTTTGATCCAGGATGTTGCTTTAAATGACTGTAAGTGCAAAGTAGAATGCTAAGGAGCTTGTTGGTCATAAATAGAACATTTTATTTGGTTATTGTAAGGAAGGTATTGATCTGGGAGAGTGTAGAAAGTGCAGCCTGTTCCTGGATGTGAATTGCTCCTCTCTGGTATAAAGTTCTTTACCTGGAAACCTGTTTAATTTCGTGAATTCTACTTGTGGCTACCACAGTATGAATAAGCGCCCGTGCATATTCTGTTTTTTTTGGACTGTGAAGAGCAACGTGCAGGTGACTTTGTGTGATGGGATGATTTGGACTTTTCACTGGAGACCCTTTAATGATGAAGCTGTCAGATGCTTACAAAGCGACAGAGGCCATCTCCTACACCAGCCAAAATGAGTAGGATCCACCCCATGCAGACAATGTCTAGGCTTTTGTCTGTAGACTCTTGGAAGGCTAGCAAGCATGTTCTCTGCACACATCATGATTCGTAGATGTTGTAGCATTCTTAGAGGAGTTTCGAAGTGGTCAAAGAACACATACCTAGGAAAGCTTTACGCAGTTGCCACAGGATGCTCCAAATTACAAATTATGCCTGCCTTTCTTCAGAGAAAATTTCTTTGTGGACAAAATTGAGGAATTGACTAAACAATTCTACCAGTGCCGGTCCACTTCAAGGGTTTTAGATCTACATTCAATAACAATGTTTTTGCTTCAGTTGAAAGTCTAACCTTTCCTACAAACCGCTTTCCAACTTTCCCAGTCTTCTGCGTGACAGCAATACTTTTGCACCATTTGTGATGCAAGATACCAGCACTAGTACTGTATCACTTGGGCACTTGAGAACAAAGCTGAGCATTTAAAACGCGATTTCAACATAAAATAAATGAAGTTTAAAGATGGAAGCAGTGTCCGTCTTCCAAAGGCTGAAAAATTTACCTCCTCACTACTTTTGAGTTTTGGTTGGCAGTTGCCTCTTGAGCGGGCAGATCCATTTAAAAAATAATTACGAAGCCCAGGCAGGCCCACACAGGGATTTCTCTATGGCAGGTTCAGAAGATCGTACATCTAAACAAGCATTTACAATGCAATGGTTTCGCCTTTGGAAAAGTTAGAGTTATTGGCATTGCTCATGACATTTCTTCTTTTTTTTTACTTATAAATAAATGGCATTGTTATTTACATTGCCAACAGCTCTCACAGCCCACACAGCTCTCTCAGCCCACACAGCTCTCTCAGCCCACATAGCTCTCACAGCTCTCACAGCCCACACAGCCCACACAGCTCTCACAGCCCTCACAGCCCTCACAGCCCACACAGCTCACACAGTCCACACAGCCCACACAGCCCTCACAGCCCACACAGCTCTCACAGCTCTCACAGCCCACACAGCTCTCACAGCCCACTCAGCCCACACAGCTCTCACAGCCCAAACAGCTCTCACAGCCGACACAACTCTCACAGCCCACACAGCTCTCACAGCCCACACAGCTCTCACAGCCCACACAGCTCTCACAGCCCTCACAGCCCACACAGCTGTCACAGCCCTCACACTTAAGTTTTTAAGGCACTCCTGATGCAGCAATACTTTACCTGAAAATCCCGAAAGCATGGAGTGTGATAATTTCCGGTTATGGTGTTACCCTTCCATTAGGAGACTGCCCTGAGGGTTTTAGAGTTATTGCTGAAATTGTTATTTTTACATTTCTGCATTTGCCTTCAACACTCAGGGCTGTATTACATGGACACACTTTGCCAGGTCTTACCTAGTGAAAAGTGTCCTTGAATAAGAATCAATATTCAGGCAGAAATTCAATTTTCTATCCAAAACAGAATACAGATGGGGCTGATATTTCATCATTTTGCCCTGGCAGCTCATAGGAGACCACATAACCTGACACAGAATACAGTAGAGAGGCATTAGGTCAGTGATCCTAATGCAGGCGGCTTGTTTATAGGCATTGTCACAGTTGTCCACACAAGTCAAACCTTGTTTTGCCTGTTTTAAAAAGAGGTTAATAGAGGTCATAGGACGTTCTGAGAATGTGAGGTTTGCTGAAACCGAGGCCCGAGCTTCTTGTCTGTTCCACGTTCTCAACCTTATCTGGTTCGGCCGCCTCTGGCGCTTTGTGGTCACGCAGAATGCCAACAAACAAAGGCCTCTAACAGTGGCTGCTGAGTGGCGAGTATAGGGTGTCGGCGCTGCGAGGGCACAGGACACAGGCTGTTGAAGGAAAAGTGCGGGGCGGGGGGGGCATGAACGACTCGGACCCGGGTCAGGAGCGTGTTATTTCTGCAGACAGTCTCTGCATCCTGGCCGGTTGACATTGTAAACCTAGACACAAGGGTTGTTTGAGGGGAGCCTGCCAGATTGACAATGTGAATGTGTAACACGCACACAGCCTGAGAGAGCGGGCGGTCGGTGGGTGGGAGAGCGCTGGTGCGGGGTCGGTCGCACGGAGAGTGAGTTTCGTCTGAATTAGATCAGAGCTGTGGGAAATGGCACCTCCCAAACACACACTCGCGCACACACGCACACACGCGGGGCGGGCAGCTGTGCTCCACTATTAAGGGCATCTCGCAGGAGCTAACTGCGAACTTAATTACTGTCTAACTCACCACAAGATGCGTGCCAGCATCTACCGTCTCCAGCGCCTACGATTAAAAAGCTCCACCGGCCATAAACTATTCTAGGAGAGGGCGTCAGAGCAGAAGGATGGCAGCAAGTTCCCCTTCCTTTCCGTTTAAAATGAACCGAAGACTTTGAAGAGGTACAGAGAAGGGAGTTTGGTTTTTCGGAAGCACTTAAAGTGGCACTGCGGGGCTTGGTGGCGCTATGTAAACTAGCTAATGAAACCTCGCATTTGACTCTCTGCTGCGATCAGCTAAATAAAAAGTAGGACTGCGTGATAATGAGTAAGATCATTCTATCTCTTCCTGTCCTCTCACAAGAACCTGTTTCTAATGGTGAACAAGATTTCTGAACAGCAGTGCCTCCTCACGAGCAGTGTGAGAGGAGGGGGCGGGGGGTGGTGGGGTTGGGAGCAGACCTCTGCGTTCACTTCACGCACATCAGCCTCTGATAAATAGTGTAGGAGTTGCCTTTGAACATGAACTCACCCAGCTGGAGCAAGGAGGCCACTTCCAAGGAACAGCAGAAACACATCTGTTTCTGGCATGACTCTGCAACACGGGAGGGGTGGTTATACAATGTACTGCACAGAACCTCCACCATGAGGCAACAAGCACCTACGAGCACACGGAGAGCGGGAGGGGGGGGCGGGAAAGGAACGGACATCGGGAGGGGGGCGGGAAAGGAATGGACAGCGGGAGGGGGGGCGGGAAAGGAACGGACAGCGGGAGGGGGCAAGGAAGGCACTCACCTGGACTTCCTCGGGCGGCGATCGGCCGCGGAATGACGAACACAAACATGGACGCACACAAAAAAATAAACCCCGCCCACGGCAGCGATGACAACATTGCAGAGGCGGAGAGGGAAAAAATCTCGGGAACGCCCACGAATCTGGTCCGGCCATGACGGAGAGATCTCTGTTCCAATGGCTAGCCTCCATTTATGGAGCTAGCCAATGGAACAGAGGGCGTAATCCCAAGCCCACTCTGTTGTAACATAAGATTTCTCCTGGGCGGAGCTAGTGCTCCGGCCCAGGCGAAACCTAAAAAATGCATATATCATTGGTAATTAACAGAGTAAAAAATAATGTAGGTTGGAAAAGGTGTAGGAAAACATGGCACTGTAAATCCCCAGCTGAGCTCCTATTTTAATATCAACGGGATTTGTTTGTTAGGCCTCCAAATGAGAGACTTGATTAGCTATGTCTAATCTGATGACTCTTGCATACAGTACTTGGGATTCAGAGAACGAATATGTATACCAATGTGAGAGGAGCTTTGTTAGAGCTGCGATCTTGCATTGCTTGCCAACCTTCTTTCAAGCACACACGCGAGCAGTCACTGGATACTTGGTGCTGAAACCCAACTCTGCTTCCACAGTCTGGGTTTCTAGATGATAACCCTGCTCATGGCGCTGTTGTTCCCCTGCTTGAAATTCTCACAATCACTAATGCTGGAACACAAGTCTGATCTGTACTCCCCAACAGGCAAACACCATTGCAGCTCAGTGAAGGGTAGAATTTCCTGTTCTTTGTCCTGGGTGTAGAAATACACTTGAAATATGAATAGTGTGTTGATACTCTAGGACCATGATCGCTCATTCTGATGCCTATTTTTCTAATGTTACGCTGTATCTGCCTTTTTTTTAAATACACCTTCCATGTTTATATATCAACAGTGTTCATTCTACTGCTGACTGCATATTTCTGCTCTCTGACTTTCTTTCCTTTTAAATTTTGGTGACCAAACTTTCTGGTCACCACACACTCTAGAGTCTAGAGTGATGTTCTGCCATATAATCTTGTTTTCTACTGCCTAAGCATTTTATTTGAATAATTGATAAGCTTTATAAAAGTTGCTGTTGATAATTTGTTGCATTGCAGTTTTTTCAGCATCTCCTTTTTTAATTCCAATTTAGGAAAAGTTTAAAGCACACCATTCTGAAGACTACATACAGATCTCTGCACTAGCACATGATCTAGCACAAACAACCGCAGTTAAGGATCAGCTGCAGAAATATATCCGGGAACTGGAACAATCAAATGACGACTTGGAAAGAGCTAAAAGGTTTGTGAATAGCTTGAAGATCCATTGAACGAACAGGTGTAAAGTTCAACTGTCTGCGTGCAGTCCCACTTAGAAATATCAATGCCTAAGCCTATGAGGCCCCAAAACACATTTCCTTCTACAGTAGAGCGAAGCCTCAATCGCAGTTCATTTTAAATAATGTTGTATATGATGGAGGGAACGACTTTCCAAGCTGAGACCCCCAAAATCAGAGCTGGTATCTATTTAAGGTGTCCTTTGTGAAATGACATAGTTTATAATCCTAGCTCCCTCCTCCTTGTGTGTCCAGCTCAAATCACTTGATTTTCTGTTGTCTCCCATCCACTGGCTACCGAGGTTGAAATTGCTTGGAAATTAGCTAGCCAACAACCTACATGTTATCATATAATACATTTAACTGAAAAGTAATCTTGTAAAATATCAATTTCACTTAAAAACGAGCATTACAATCATTATTTTGTGTTAGCTAGCTAACAAGCACAATGTACTGTACCTTCGGATGGTCTCATTTGAAAATAGATGTACTGTGGTATTAACTTTAAGCTTTCACACGCTGGGCCTCGCTTACACTGTGTATACATGGAGATGTTTACCTCTCGTGTTCAGATAAAGTACATTGTCGGAGAAATATAATATAATGCCTGAAAAATCACACATGAAAATAAAACTGTATGTTAACCAGCCCGTCCCCCTAACATACACTCCACTATGAATGTGTGTAGACACAAACACATCACAATGGAAATATTTGAATATTGATATGCATACATTTTTTTCCACCACTGTATTAAGGAAGGAGCTTTCAAGTTGGCCATTGTTGAGCATGAATAGCTCATTCTTTGCTTGGTTTCACTTAGATTCTCATGATGATGGCTGTTGGACTTACATCTAACCGCCATCATATCAGAGACTGGACTGCCTGAATTGCTGTTGGCGGTCCCGCCAATGGCTATACAATGCAACCGCCTTCAAGGTGGTTGCAAAGTGTATCTTATGTATTGCGGCGTGTGCTGCTGGCTGCAGCACACGCCGCAATGCAAAAAATATACTTTAAGCATATCACTGCACTATGTGGCAGGCACCAGGCGCTGCCTGCAACATGGTGCAGGGATATTTAAACTGAGTGCAAGCGGGCATGCTACGGGCCCCCAATGTCCATTTCCGGCAGCCTTTTCATGGCGGGTAAACCACCATAAAACGCCCAGCAGAGAGGGCCATCATAATCCCTTCGGCGGTGCCTGGCAGGCACCTCCACCATTGTAGGGATTCAGGTTCCCTCCGAAAGGTTCCTTGAGCCCATTGGATCCGTGGCGGTCGGTCTCCCCAGCCGCCACCCATCTGCCCGCCATCCTAATGTGGCATGCGGAAAACAGGGCTACGATGGCGGTGGGACTGCCACCAACTGGCTGTCGGTTGCGGTCCCACCATCATTGTAATCAGGCCCTTAGTATTTAGAGGTTTTTAGTTCCACATGCACAATTAGAATAACCAACCTCAAGTATCTGAATACGGAGTTAAAAACCATGACTGAATAAGATAATCATCGTCTGTAGGCTGGGTCTTGAGCGCAGTGTAAATTCATTATTTTGCAGTGGCGTCTTCACATTGGTAGTACCTTAGGCCAGGTATTTTGCATGTTTAGATACTGAAATTCCTTTGTCATAAGAATCTATGATTGTAGCAGCATTAATTTATAATGCGTTTGTTAATGCAGAGCGGCAATAATGTCCTTGGATGATTATGAGCAGCGCTTAACCCAAGAAATGGAAAGGAATGCCTTCCTGGAGAGTGAGTTAGACGAGAAGGAAAACCTCCTCGAGTCTGTGCAACGCCTGAAAGACGAAGCCAGGGGTGAGGAAATACAACGCATAACCTAAATTGAGAAACAGTTTTTATATCAGTTAGAGCACGAAAATAGATGACAATTCGGATGCTTGTACGCGTTTCATTTAGCTCAAACCTACCCACAGAAAAACAGATATTAACGCAATGGCGGGTTTGTAGTGGGGATTGGAGAAGAATGGGAGAGAGTAGGTGAGAGCTTGGCACAGCATCAATGGTGGGGACATGTTGAATTCAGGCTTACTGCCTGATTCGGGGAGTGAGGTTACTGGCAGAGCTTCAGATGCGAGATTAGGTTGGTCGGAGTCGCTATACGTCAGAGGTGGTCTAGCATATGGGTGGCTACCCTGACATACTACATAGTTCTGTGTGGAAGCTGTGGATCAGTTGTTTCAGCCTTCCTATCTCAATACATTGTGTATGTTTTCGTTTTATAAGGGATGTGTTTTATTCCAGCATGTGGATAGTCTGATAGCTTAAGTTTTATATAAACCACGTTTTTAATTTATTTATTATTTTACTGTTACTTTGAATGTTTTTTTCAGAATTCAACTGAACAATAGCTTACTGACCCTTCTGTTTCTGTTTTAGACTTGAAACAAGAGCTTGCGGTGCAGCACAAACAAAAAAAACCAAAGACATGCGTCAGAGGCTCATCAGAGGTGGAAAAATTTGACATAGCAATTCAAGCAAGTGTGTCTGTGCCCTCAACACCTTTGATGCATAGGGGATATGGTGCTAATTTGGGCACCCCACTCTCATGTAGGAGAAGTAAGTAAAGCTGCGGCGTAGAAGGGTTTGCAAAGTGCTGTCGCCTCATATATCTAATCTTTAGGCTGACCCAAGTATTCCCTGTAAACATTTATGTGATTATTTGATACCCTTATAATCAGTGGAGGCGATTAATTACTTGAAAGGATAGATCGGAAAATTGTGGAGCCTAATGTCTTTGTGGCTTTTAATGTGCCCTTTTAATTTTTCCCATGTTTTGAAGACAGCTTTACGGTCACATCTCTCACACCAGCTGAACGAATATCTGCGCTGAAAATTATTGGAGAACGTCTTAGAAAAGTGGAGGTAAGTTGTGTACTGGAAATCATTAAAGCTGATAAGGGTTTGACTGTGCTTGCTGACCATGAGTACGGATAGTATGTCCTAGGTAATAACACATTCGTTTTAGAAGGGTAAGTTTCAAAGCAATATAATAATAATAGAAATACTTTATTGTGTGATTACTTAAAACCAATACAATTTTTCTGTTTGAAAGGAAAAAACTCATACAATTCTTATGTACAGGAAACAAACCATTAAAAAAGATATTCATCAATTTACTTTTGCTTCAACAGCACAGGTCTGAACAAAGTCCACTTGATGACAAAAAAAATAAAACCCCACCTGAAAACTACAAGTCAGGCGGCATCCATTTTTGTGTTAGCACATTAACAATTCTGCATGACACATTTTCTTAACCTCACCCAGGCTGACTGGTAAGAAGCTGGTACAATTGATTTTGAGGACACAAAGAACCCAACATTCTTCAACGGCCTTGGTGTCATCATCTTGCTGCTTTGTGAAAGGCTGTCGAGGCGTTCTGTTTAGTATTGAAATGGGATAACAACATATCTTCCTTTTTAGGTCTCGTCCTGCGTAGGCTGCGCTTGCGCAGTCTTGCTGGCGAGATTTTATGTTTTCCAGAGTGGGGCTTGAACCCGCCCCTCTTCACCATTGGCTGGCTTCCTAAACGGAGGCCAGCCATTGGAGAAGAGGGGCGTCTGTCCATTTAAGCCCCGTCTTTTTCGGATTCGGGGGTGTGTTTTTTAAGTTCTTTCTCTCCTCTTCCCATCGGCTGGAATTTTACATAAGGCTCTGAAGGCCATGTCTGATGCTCTCAAAGAAACTTATCGAACAGTCTTCATTTGGATTCTGCTCCATTATCTTGACGCTGCTGCCATAATATTGTATGTTTGAAAGCTGAAGCTATTTTGGTAGCATTTTCAACACATGCTCTGTTTTCTTTTTGCATTTAAATTTCTTCGGCAGGCTGCTGGCATTTCAAATACCAGAATTAAGCAGAAGGCTTACATCAGTTCACCACTGAAAGACAATCTGTGTTCTCTATTAAAAGATAAATCTAGTTAAAAAGTGCTTGGGGAAACTCCCAGCTTGGGTGCAAAGCCAGAGTCTGCTCGGTTAACTACTTCTTTCGAAAGAATGCCAGAAAATGGTGTATGATCTTGGATCAGCAGAAAATGTCAAGGTGGTCACTGTGCAAATTAAAGGTCTTTTTGCTGTTAGGAGATTCTCTTGTGCACAAAAGCCTTTCTCAAAAGTACAAGTACTTTACATTTCTTCTGGAGGTCAAATCCCCAAATTTTTTATACTTCACTCTTCAGCCCCGTTTCTGACACTAGAGCATTCCTCTAGTTCTTGACTCTAGCAGAAGCATACCTGTTAAATTAATTTATGTCTTACTGGCTGCTTTGCCAACTGCTCAAACTGGATGCAGACTACCTAGAAGATTTTTATTACAAATGATAAGATGTTGCACAGGATAAGCATGGACTTTCCAGGAACGTACCCCGCCAGTTTGAACTTTCAGCAACAATTCATTTTTAACAATAGAGGCATGGATCTGGAGTGAAGATAATTTGTATTGCAGAAGGCAGGCTCTGTTTTGGACAGATGTTTCAAATCGCTCAACCAGTCCGAAGGATTGACTGCGAGCCCCAACACTTTGTTTTTTGTGAGAAGAAGCACTTGATACATGAAGAAGTACACTTTACTATACTGAACCAAATTCATTTGGTCTTGCCTTCTAGTGAATCAGAAAATGGCAGTACTGGGCTTTTTGACAACACAACCAGGGTGTAATGCATAAGTAGTACAAGCAAGCTAGCACTAGAACTACAGAATTTAGATTGCATCCAAGTAAGTGCCAGGTCAGAAAGAAAGTTTGTGGATAGAAACTACGGACCTGTCACAAGTGGCAAAGGCCATCTGAAGGAAATTCTGAGGGACACAGGAAATATACACTTTCCCTGCCTTTCGCTTTCTGTCTCTTAATCTAACTTTTAATCTCTCACCCTCCCTCTATCTCCTTGTAGGTCTTAGAACTGTCATATTTGATGTTCCCTCTCTACCACACCCTTTCCCTGCTGATTTATTTCTCAGACCTGCACTTTCCCAGAACAAGGGCTAGAGGTAAACACCTGTGCATTCTTGGCCTTCTGAGCTAGCCTCAGCTTTGTATCTTGCGGGATCACCAGTGTTGGTGCATCATCTGGATCCATGCCACATTTTATATCAGGACTTGGACTCCTTACTTCAATAATTAGACAGACCTATTATAGAGCAAGCTAGTGAAAGGTTTGTCCTACTATCCCATTCTTTAACAGTTCTGCCTAGGTGGATCCCTACAGTGTCTGTTTGAAATAGATCTGTATAGATTAGGCATCCAGGATGTTCTGAATACTTGCAAGTTGGATATTTGAAAACATGACAACCAAGTCTGGCTTTATTCACTGAGACTATTGCTTTATAGGCACTGGAGTCCAAGCTTGCATCCTGTCGAAACTTTGTGTACGACCAGTCGCCGAGCAGAGCAAGCCTTTCCATGTCGAATCGAGTAAAGCACTCCAGAGACAGCAATGAGAAAAGACTGAATGCCAACGTGCCTTTATGTGATAGCGGGTTAGTGCTTGCTCCTGCTACAGTCCTTGGAGGGTGATTGTTGTGTAATGCTGTCTCCAAGAGAGCACTTTTATTTTGCATAATAAATTAGCACTAGACGACCATTAAATCAAATCGTAGTTGTAGATGTTAATAGTGTGTGTATTACAAATACAAGTTTTGTGTTTATGACATATATGTAGATCCTAGAAAAACCAAAGGGGGTGATGGACGGAACGTTGACAATACAAACACTCACCCCCAGTCTACTGATCTGGGTTTAATCCATCACCGTTCTTTAGCTCACTCCGCCACCCCAGTTCAGACATGGCCATATGCAAATCAGTCTGACCCTGTGCCTCATGGGAACAGTCCAGCCCGAACTGCCAAGCCATGTCTTCCCTGGACCGGAATCCAGCTTCCCAGGACTGGTTTCTGGCATTCCAGCCGTCTTCAGCCGGGCTTGTTTGAATCCAGTGGCAAAGTGAGCAAGAGACTCACGCCTGAGCATACCCTGCCAACTTAGGGCGAACAAAGAAAAACCAAAGGGGGTGATGGACGGAGCGTTGACAATACAAACACTCACCCCCAGACCACTGATCTGGGTTTAATCCATCACCGTTCTTTAGCTCACTCCGCCACCCAAGTTCAGACATGGCCATATGCAAATCAGTCTGACCCTGTGCCTCATGGTAACAGTCCAGCCCGAACTGCCAAGCCATGTCTTTCCTGGACCGGAATCAAGCTTCCCAGGACCGGTTTATGGCATTCCAGCCGTCTTCAGCCGGGCTTGCTTGAATCCAGTGGCAAAGTGAGCAAGAGACTCATGTCTGAGCATACCCTGCCAACTTAGGGCGAACAAAGAAAAACCAAAGGGGGTGATGGACGGAGCGTTGACAATACAAACACTCACGCCCAGTCCTCTGATCTGGGTTTAATCCATAACCGTTCTTTAGCTCACTCCGCCACCCCAGTTCAGACATGGCCATATACAAATCAGTCTGACCCTGTGCCTCATGGGAACAGTCCAGCCCGAACTGCCAAGCCATGTCTTCCCTGGACCGGAATCAAGCTACCCAGGACCGGTTTCTGGCATTCTAGACATCTTCAGCCGGGCTTGCTTGAATCCATTGGTAAAGTGAGCAAGGGACTCACGTCTGAGCATACCCTGCCAACTTAGGGCGAACAAAGAAAAACTAAAGGGGGTGATGGATGGAGGGTTGACAATACAAACACTCACCCCCAGTCCACTGATCTGGGTTTAATCCATCACCGTTCTTTAGCTCACTCTGCCACCCCAGTTCAGACATGGCCATATGCAAATCAGTCTGACCCTGTGCCTCATGGGAACAGTCCAGCCCGAACTGCCAAGCCATATCTTCCCTGGACCAGAATCAAGCTTCCCAGGACCGGTTTCTAGCATTCCAGCCGTCTTCAGCCGGGCTTGCTTGAATCAAATATATATGTAGATCCTGGCATCAATATAATCATACCAGCATATTTATCAAAACGTGAAGTCCATTCACTAGTAACATAGCTGTGATTGTGAATTCATGTTTATAAGGCTCAGTTAGAATACAAGGCTGGTTGGAATATCAGAATGCTGCAAAGATCATGCTTCCCTTCCTCACTGATTCCGTGCATTTTACATGTGCTGATGTGCAAGACATTGTGACATCTAACTAGAAGCCCAGATTCTTATGCAGGAAGTGGATCAGACGTTTTATGAGGACTTAAAAATAAATTAATAAACAGCCATTGAGTAGACTTCCACTTGAATATAGATAATTCCCCAGTTAGATCAAGATCACCGTTATTGGTGTTTCAGAATTTGTTTATTCATAGAGGTAACTAGAGCCAAAAGAATTTGCTTTAGATAGTTGTGATATCAGCTTTACTCTCTGAATCTTATTTTTTATGTATTAGATGCACTACTTAATTGAAACGCCCTTCTTTGTTATCAATGTAAAATGTGTAATTATAATTTTGCAGTGTGCTCCTTTGATTCTTAGTACTGCGTTCACAGTATTTTTGCTTTGTATTTTCTATTATTTGGAGTTTCACCTTATTTTCTTTTAAATTAGATTGTGTAAGTGATGGCATTTTGATAAGCAGCGTTACTTATAGTACTGTAAACCGAGACCACGTTACATTGCACATAGATGCATAAAAAAATCATCAACAGTCTGGTGTGTTTTTGTACACTTTTGCAGTACTTCAGCAAAACATATTTTTGGATTTATACAAGGTATAATTTTGTGTTCTTCAAAAACTGTTGCTTTTGTTACATAGCACTTTGCTTCTAAGATATCTGTCAATTATATATTTAAAAGACAATGCAATGATTTACCCTTTACTGCATCACATTATCTGGTTGGGAGTTACATTTATTCTAATCTGCAGTTTACCTCAATTTGTTCTGTAAATATGTTGCTGTTGGAAAGTGCCCTTCCTGCATGGTTGCCCTCTAACTTTTTGCCAGATACCTGATGGAATTTGACTGAGTATGCCGTGGGTCTTAGTTTGGTATAGTATATTTAGAGCCAGCTTCCTACAATTGCCATTCGTCTTTTTCCATCCAGCTTAAAAACATACAAATAAAAGCTATATGATTTTATACATTCCCACAGAAACCACGATGACGGTTATGTTATGAATATATCAAGCATGTTTGCCTTGAATCTCTAGCCAGAATTTAAAGTCGCTTTGTGAAATTAATCCCTCCTAAAAGATGCTGCTACCTTTAAATCTTCACTGTTTATTACATTATCCCAAAATGACTAAACAAGAATTGGCAAAGCAAATAGTTCTCACATTTGGGACCTAATTGCCTTTCCAATTGTTTTTAATGATGCTCTTCAGCATCCCTGATGCAGTGCAGCATGGGTAAAGAAGGAAGAAAAAAAGGTGCTATTATGCAGCTGCATCAATAGCACCTACAAAATGATGTAGTACTTTAAAAAAAAATCCTTTTTATTTAGTAATCCAAGTTGGATCAATAAGGAGAAGGAAGCAGCATAGGGGAAGGGTCAAAGCAACACACAGGAGTAGAAGCAACACACATGGCAGGGTAAGCAACATTGAAGGCGGGATAGAAACATCACAGGCGCAACAATGGCAAGGAAGGAATGTTGAACACGGAGGAGAGAAGCAAACGGGCTAGAGAGGAACGTGGAACAGGTGAGAGAAGCACACAATCAAGAAAACACAGGTTTGTAAGGTGCCTTCTGTGTGCATGTATTAATAAATCCCAAACTGGCATCAGTGTAAGTTCAAAAATACGAGACCTTTGATATCAAGCATCCTATTTTCTGTGAAGCCATCATGTAGCTGGGGTACTCGTTTTAACCATTGTCCAGCACATGTACTCAAAATGGCTTCCCGGTTTACTTGTACTGGCAGCAAGGGGCTGACCAGCACTGGGGCATATCTGCTCATGCAGATGTGCCCTCATATGTAATATAGCACATCCTGCCTTAGGGCTGTAAGACCTGCAGTAGGGGTGATTTACCTGTACTCCATGCAGTGTCTGTGAGCATAGCACACAGAGCAGTGTGCCATGTAGCATTTTCACTTTTGTCTTTATCAAGACACGCAGCCTGCAGTGGCAGTCTGTAGGTGTTTGATGAGGGGTCCTTTAGGGTTACACGGTTTGTGCTGCAGCCCTTAAGGACCCTTTTTGGCCTCCTTGTCCTATGTACAAGAGGTACTGTTGGACTTGGCCCTTTTTGCAGGGTCATCCCTGAACTTTTTGCCTTTCTCCTAGCCTTTTTTTCTGACATGGTGTTGGTGGTTCTAGGACTCTGAACACTTTACCACTGCTGTTCAGTGTAAAGTGTGTGTGCTCTATGTGGTAAAATATGGTAAAGATTAGTCTACACCTGTTTGGCATATTTAATTTAGCTGTCAGTCCCTTGTAAAAAGGTATCTCATAGTGAAGTAGTGTGGCTCACTGGTTGGAGGCGGCAGACCCGAGAGCAGAGGACGGCCCGGGACCAGGGTTCGATTCCCGGTGCGGCAGGTTTCTGGACCAGGGTCAGCGGACTCGATAATTCTCTCGCCTCGGTGCCCACTCTGATCAGCGATCACACTCGGCAACTCTGGGCATTAGCTTGCCTCATCTTCACTAACGGCCCCACCAGACCGCCGGGGATGCCTGGTCTCACCCTGGAGATACCCATTAAGGGACCATCTCTCAGGGAAGCCAGGAAGGGTTTCGCAGCGGTCGAAGCGCCTTGGGACCCTCCGGGTAAGTAGTGCGCTATATAAATGCCTATACATACATACATATACCCGGGGCTGGTAAATTAAATGCTACAGGTGGGCTTGCAGCGCTGATTGCACCAGCCACCAAAGTAGCCTTTCAAACCTAAGGCCTCTGCCATTGACTGTGCGCACAGTGTTACTGCCACTGTGACGTGGCACCTAAAGTGTGTGCCATGTCTGTGACCCCCTTTTACTGCATGTCAGTCACCCCTAACATAGGCACTAGCTAGCCCTATAGGCAGGGTGCATTGTAGGTAAAAGGTAGGAAATGTACTTTAAGTGTGTGACATGTCCTGGTAGTGACAAACAGCCATTTTTGGTTTCTCCCCTCTGTGAGGCTGCCCTCCCATAGGAATGCATTGGGAATTCCCTGATAAGTGTTTCAGTGGTAATTCCTGATATGAGAAGAGCAGCGTGGTCAAGATTGGTATATTTGGAATGGTAATAATAAATGCAGAGCAATAGTGTGCGCAGAATTATTATAACTATTTTAGAAATGACACTTTTAGAAGTTGGCATTTCTGTGTGCTATATGTCTGCCTGCCTGATGTGGATTGCATGTCTGGTTTTGTAGTGACAGAGGCTGGTGAGGTGTGTGTGTTGTTGTAGTAGTGGGTGAAGTAGTGCCCTGACACTGAATAGGTCTGTGCCTGTTTTTGTGAATGCTGGCTCCGCCCCCCTGTGGTGTGTCTGATGACGAGCTCCCACCTGACAAAGGGGAAGAGGAGCCTTGCCAACAAAGTGCACCAAAACCCCCCACAACCAGTTTAGGCTGGTTCCCCCAAGCCCTGTGCCAGGGCAGACAAAGAGAATATTGGTATAAATATTGGGGCTGTGACCCCATGAAAAACTGGTGCTTTTGTGCTGTTCCTGTGCCGAGGGGACCTGCTGCTGCTGGGCTCCAGGAGGAACTGCCACAAGGGACTGCTTCCCTGCTGGAGGGTCCTGTGAGCTGGCCTACCTGGGCCCAGCCTTGTGTCCCTAAACCTTTGGTGTTTTGGAGCTGTGGCCCCTAGCGCCTTGGGAAGAGTTGTATTCTGATCTCAGGAAAGGAGAAACGTGGGGTCGTGCAGCCCTGTGCTGCGAAGTGCCTGCCTAGGGAATCCCTAGCGTAGGGATTTCCCCGCAATGTTGGCTTTTAGTGGGAGTCCAACCTGCGTTTTGCTGACCTGAGAGGGAGCCCACCCCGCGTTTGTACTGCGGATCGGTGGGAGACCACCCTGCGTTTTTTCTGCAAATCGGCAGGAGCCCACTCCAAACTGTGGTACCTTTCAAACGGGAGCCCACCCTTCATTTTTTCAAGAATCACTGCCGTGGCCCGACCCGACACGAAGAGCAGCTGCAACGCGACCAGGTAGTCAGGCAAATGCTGCCTGACTGTAGGCGGGGCCTGCCACGGAGTCCGGAGCCTCGCGGGCTCCACAGAGAAGTCCTGTGTCCCGAATTGGCCCTGTCAGGTGTATATAATCCCCTGTAAATATTACCTAGTGCCAGTTGGCACAGTGTACATTATGTGATTATGATTCTCATGTGTTTTGGATAATACAAAGGCTATTTTTACATAACCTTGTAAGGAGTTAATTTTGTGGTGTGCCTAGTGTGTTGCTGCTGTGTGTGTTGCGCAAACGCTTTACACATTGCCTCTGGGATAAGCCTGACTGCTCATGTCATGCTACCAAGGGGGTGAGCAGGTGTTATCTTCAGCGTGTAACTCCCTTGCCCTGAGTAGAGTGGTGGTTTCTGCCTGGCCTAGGCGCATGCCCTAGCCAACCAGAAATCCCATTTCTAACAGGTACCATTTACAAGGCACTTACAGGGAGTGTAAAAGGTTTTGGCAATTGTGGTACAATGGTACAGTTTTTGGGGAAAGAGATCGGTCCCTGCAGACCTGGTTCAGCGGGGACTTGGAACACTTCCAGTCGAAATCCCATCAAATACTACGCAAAAAGTGGGGGTGACCATATCAAAATGGAGCACTTTCCTACAGTCCCTGGGCCGAATGAAGCAAAGAGCCTGGGCCTATGCAACAGGTATTGACTTTCCCAATGGGGTTTACCCATGTTGTACACCAGCGTGGCTGCAGTTCAGCATTGCTAAAAGGTAGTGGCATAAAAGAGAGTAGTGTGGAGCAAACTGGTTTTGAGGGAGGAGACTGGGGTAGAGAGGAAGAGCGTAAAGTGGAGTGAAGTGGGTAAAGTAGAATAAAGAAGCATGTAGTGGCAGAGAGAGAGACAAGTAGAGTGGCGTAGATTGTGGCAGAGTGTCGTTTAGTAGTGTAGTAGAGTTGAGCGGCATGTAGACTACTGTGTCATAGAGTGGCATTGAGGTCTGTAGAGCATCGTGGAGTTGAGTGTCCTGAGTGGCACAGAGCTGAGTGTTGTAGAGTGTAATAGAGCAGAGTTACGGAGTAGAGTATCATTAATTAGATAGAGTGAAGTGGTGCAGAGTCTGCATTGGCATAGAGTACATTGGTGTTGAGTTACAACGCAAGTCATCACAACGCGTGCCATAACAACGCAGTCATTACAACGACCGCATTGTTACAATGCAAAGCCATTATTACGCAAGTCACTACATCAACTTGCAGTAGATGGCGTGCTGACATTAGATAATTTACTATTCCAACTCCGGCCTACGTAACAGTAGGGAAGGTGTTGGAATAGTAAACTATACTATTTCTAATGTTAGCCCGCCATCTACTGCAAGTCGATGTAATGACTAGCGTAGTAATGGCAGTGCATGGTAACAACACGGTAGTTGTAATAACTTCGTTGTAAGGGCATTGCGATGTGATGCCCACGTTGTAGTGGCTGTTTTCCTCTGATACCTGATATCCTCGGGTGTAGTTTGTGCTGATGACAAAATAAAAGTGGTTTGGAGTAGAATGGTGCAGCATGGATTACAGTGTTACCGTGGCGCAGAATGGAGTGCAGTGGCATAGAGTAGGTTGTTTCAGAGTAGAGTGGTGTGGAGTGGTGCAGCGTAGATAGGTAGTGTAGTGGTGTAGAGTGGAGTGGTGCAGAATAGAGTTCATGAAGAAAGTGCATTGACATAGAGTGATGCAGAGTAGTGTGGCGTACAGAACCTTAGAGTGGAATGGAGTGGCATGCAGTACAGTGGTGCAGAGAGTTGCAGAGTATAGTGGCATAGAGTGTAGCTGTGCTGTGTAGATTGGCAAAGAGTGCATTGGTTTTCAGTAAAGTAGTGTAGAGTGCAGTAATGTAGAGAGGTGCAGAGCGACTTTGAATGGAGTGGTGTACAGTAGACTGTTTCAAAGTGGAGTGGTGTAGAGTGACATTGAGTGCATTAGTGTAGAGTTCAGTAGAGTGGTGCAGAGTAGAGTCGGTGACAGAGTGCAGAAGTCCAGATCTGTGTGAGGAAAACAGAGAACGCTCTACCCCCTTTGGATTTAGGGATGTACCTGGGGGGGCTAACCTACAGGCCTCAGATGATCGCAGAGTCCAGTCAGGAACATATTTCACTAAGCGTTCTTTTATATACTTGGGTGCCTGACCGTAGATTGCCTTATGGGCAATACATAGAACCTTGAACTGTGCTCTCTGTTTGATGGGGAGCCAATGTAGTTTAGGTAACAGAGGAGTAGTGTGGGTCTTTGTAGGAAGTCTAAAAATAAGCCTAACAGCATCGTACTGCACCACCTGCAATCTCCTTATAAGCTTCTGAGGGAGGCCAATGTAAAGGGCATTCCCGTAATCCAGCCTGGAGATGACAGTGGCGGAAACAATTGACTGTAGTGAAAATGTTGACAAGAGAGGAGCGAGTTTCCGTAGCTGCCTAAGTAAGCCAATACAGGTTCCCACTACCATGGTAACAGGGGCGGCTCTAGACTCATGGTGGCCCTGAGCAGGGAGCGTAGGTAGGGGCCCCGGAAGAGGGGGTCCGGGCGGGGCGGAATCCGGAGGCCAGTGAAGAGGGGGGGGGGGGGGGGGTTGAGGGTGTTTGGAAGTGGAACAGAGCCGGAGGCTGCCAAATCCCTGCCAGGGGCCGCCACGCAAATATGTATCCATCCTCAGAGGATTATTATATTAAGGATATATATTGGTGTGGTGGCCCCTGGGGTTTGGTGGCCCTGTGCAGGTGCACAGCTTGCACATGCCTAAGGCCGCCCCTGATGGTAACCTGGTAAGACATAGATAGTTAAGAGTCAATTTTCAGCCCCAGGCTTTTTACAACTGGGACTGGTACCGGAACTACACCTAGTTCCAGAGGCCAGAAGAGATCACACCATGGACTATTACTTGTTGGAATGACAAGCAATTCGGTCTTATCTGGATTTATTTTCAATGAATTGTCTGTCATCCAGTTCACAGGGAACCTGAGCAGCTTTTTGGCCAACTCCTGGGCCTGGCGGGAGTTGTTTAGCCGGATAAGAAGTTGAGTATCATCGGCATAATTAAAGACCTGACAGTCCATGTGAGTCAGGGTCTCCACAAGGGGTTGCAGATAGATATTAAAAAGGAGTGGAGATAATGCAGAGCCCTGGGGTACCCCACAAGCCAGGGAGCCCAGGTCCGATATCTGCTCACCCAGCTGAGCTCTCTGAGTACGGTCAGACAGAAATTACTTTAGCCATTGATATGCTTGGCCGCTAATACCCAGATTTGTGAGATGGTTCAACAATATATTCTGGCTGACCGTATCGAATGCCGCTGACAGATCTAATAAAATCAGGGCACTTGGCTGTTTATTGTCAGCCATAACTCTGAGGTCGTCCAGAACGGACACCATCACTAGCTCTGTGCTATGATGAGCTCTAAAGCCCGTCTGTCTAGCTTGGAGCTGGTGGTCCTCCAGATACTTCAAAAGTAGCTTTAAAACGTGCTGTTCCAATACCTTAGCTAGAAAGGGGAGCTGAGAGATGGGTCTATAGTTCTTGAAAGTCAGAGTATCCGTACCAGATTTTTTCAACAGGGGGATGACCCTGGCTTCTTTGAAATTTATCGGCAGATAACCCAAATCCAGAGAATTATTTAGTAATTCCAGGACCTGCTTCTCCAGCCCTGGCATGGCCATTTGAAAGATCCTCGGAGGGCAGGGGTCTACTCGAGATCCTGATTTGATGTGGTTTTCTAATGATACCAAGGTGACTGAGTCAATTTTAGGGAAATTAGAAAGCTGACTGCTGAGGCAGGGAAGGGGGTTGAACTGATGGAGGGAGCTGGGGTCAGTGGGGGTTCTAGCAATTTCCGAGGTGATGTCCTTAACTTTCTGAAGGAAGAACTCCTGGAAGGCATCACAGTCTAAAGATGCGACTGTGGATTTCTTCTCAGCTTTTTGACTCAATTCCTTTAGAATAGTGAAGGTCTCTTTTTGTTTGTTCTCTGCCAGAATAATCCTTCCCTCATAATACCCTTCTTTCCTAGCTAAGATGGCTGCTTTGTAAGCAGAAAGAAGGGATTTGTAAGCATTTAGCTCTGCTGGCTCATAGCTTTGTCGCCACCGCCTCTCAGCTTGGCTAATGTTTTTTTCCCCCTCAAGTTTATTGAACTATGGGGCCCCCTTTCCTTTATCTCTCACTTTTTTTTCCGCTCTGGTGCCACTATATCTATAGCCTGCTGGAAATGGGTCAGTAAGGCTTCGCTTTCTTGGTCCAGGTTGACTATTTCCGTTCCGTTCTAGTGGGCGGAATTGAGTGCAGGGTAGCAGGGGCGGCTGGTGACATTTGAAAGTGGTGGGCGTAAACTAAGTAGCATATTGCACTGCAGCGAGCGTGCCAGAATCACCTTAAGGGGGGTTCGGGGGGGTTTCCCCCCGAGAAAACTTTGAAAAAAGAGAATAAAAATCGTGCATTTCCAATCAAATTTGAGAAAGCAGGAAGGTTAATAAAGCAATTGTGAAAGTGCAGTTATTACATTAATAGTTGTCCTAACATAGGTACCTGCTTATTCAGTATAATCACAGAGGGTATATGGAACCAAGTCAGAAAATCATCCACAAGGTGTCTGTGGGCCTCTGCTTTTTGTTTATGACTAGACAGAGCTGGGACTTTGCATGGAGAGGAGAGAAAAAAACATCTGATAAAGAAAAGTGTATAGGTAAAGTGGAGACAGAGCTGATAAGGGCTGAAGAATAGCAAGACAAGAGCTATGGTGGAGGGGAGAGGGAAAAGGGGAGGGTTAGAAGGGGCCAGGAACGGACAGAATGCTGAATAGGGACAAAGCAAATTAGAAATAGTGGGAGGGAGGTGACAGACCTGGGAGCACAAAGGAAAGAGACCTGTCACAGAGGAGTGAGGATATAGACAGTAGATAAATGATAAAGTAGAGCTACATTGGTGGTAGCTGTGGCCACTAGGTCCCTACCTGTCGGTGAATTAATGATGAATGGTCACATCAGCAGACAATGCCCACGTGTCATCTGCAGACACTGAGACGCATGGCACTTGTATCGCCAAACATGGCATGCATTGAAGTTATCAGTGGAAAATAGTTAGGATGAATAGCACAGTACAACAAGACAGAGTACAACTCATGGGTATTGTCAGCAGCAGTAAGTCACCTCTATCGCTAGATGTTTGCTTAGTATAAGGGAAACTCGTATGTTTGCTTTCGGCCTAGTTCTCTTTTGAGCAAAGAAAGGGCTGAAACTGGCAACAGTACTGTAAAGAGCAACTGCTGGCAGAAGGTATTGTTCAATCGTCCTGCACAACATCGGGTATGCAGGATTTGTTCTTTCTAGTCCCAATTAAAAAACCCTCATGCACGTGTTAGTGGATGATAACGTAAAGCGGTATATTTTGATTCTCCGTTAGCCCTCACACGTGTCTACATAATCATTGGGTTTTGTTGTTATGCAGCCTCCACCAGGAGGTAATACCCTTTGTTAAAAACAGTAGTGATCAGTGATAGTGACAGTGATAGGGTATAGTGAAGGTTGTTAAAAGTCTCTCAAAGCCAGAGAAGTATTTTAATAGTTCTGGTTTCTGGAGGCAGTAAAAACAATATAGGTGTCTGAGAGTGATAATGACTCTCTCACACTAAAGGTGTGCTCTAGGTCGACATGTTTCAGCCCTTAATCGCCAGTCGGTCAGGTGGGCTTTCTTCAGGACCAGGGTGTGAAGTGTATAGAGACCTCTAATGTCGCTATATGTGAATAGTACATCTAGGTATTTCCTAATGTATCTGTGTTGAAGGGGACATCACACTGTGGTGTTCTCATGAGGTCACTTGGTACCTATGAAAAGAAAAGACAAACTAGACAAAGGGACTGGGGTTTTGGGTTAACACAAGACTAGTCAACTGTTTTCCAAATACCAGGAACATATAAAACGCACAATGGCGTAGCAACTAGAAAATAGCAATACTTCTAAACTGACCTCCTAAACTCATGGTCAGGGTCGACTTCCTCATTAATGGCAAATTCCAGGTTCAATACCTTGTTGTTATCAGGAATGGCAAGTTTTCTCTCTTCCTTATCAGATTCTAATCATCTATTCTAGCGTGACTCTCACATAATGTTTCGTAAAAATCATTCGCTTTCCTTCTTAGTTGAATTGCATATCACTGGCTCATTTTTAGGTCTCGCCTGTCGATGCGCATGCGCATCGAGCTTGCAAGACTATGGGGGCTTATCCACTCTTTACCCAACTTGCAAGGAATCGTGGCGATTCCTTGCAGTGCACAAGAAATTTAAGCTCAATGCGCATGCGCATTGAGCTTAAGGCGCGTGCACATCAGTTCCCTCAGCCACACTCCAGGCCCCCGCTCCGCCCCCTCCCCTGCCCGCCGTGTCGCATTTCTCCTCCCCCTCCCCTTATCTGCCTTCCCTCCGTCTGTTCCCTCTCCCCGCTCCGCCCCCTCCCCTGCCCGCCGTGTCGCATTTCTCCTCCCCCCTCCCCTTCGCTCTCTTCCCTCCGTCTTGTTCCGTCTGTTCCCTCTCCCCGCTCCGCCCCCTCCCCTGCCCGCCGTGTCGCATTTCTCCTCCCCCCTCCCCTTCTCTCTCTTCCCTCCGTCTTGTTTGCTTTGCGTCCGAGTCGGCGTGCGCAGGGGCTATCCGTGTAATGCTTGCTCTTTCTGTTGCCGGCTTCGTCCCATGATGTAATTTCACATATCGATAAGACGTCTTCGCTCATTCCTCCACCCACCTCGTGCTGTTTGAGTGATGAAGAATATTCCAGTCACTGGCTGTTTTACTGGTTTTTTTTCCCCCGTCTTGTTTGTTTCCTTTCCCACCCCCACCTCCTACTCTTACCTCCCAAACCTTTACGGTGGAAATAAAGTGGGCTTGTTTATCAGCGTATTTTTCATGTTTTATGTTTCGTTTCAGGAGCCCTGTCCTTCTGCCACTTTGAAAATGTAAACATCCTTAGTGATACGTTTTCTGGAAACGGTTGTTGATCATGCCCCAGCGAACGGTAACTTGCGCTACTCGCCTTTCAGTTCCCCCAGCAGCATTTGTGACTAGTAATAGCGGAAGAAAGCGACCGTGTTTTATCCAAGGAATGTTGAGTATTCCTGCCACACACTTGTGCTGTTTTAGAACTGTATTTTTTCCCCCGTCTTGTTTGTTTCCTTTCCCACCCCCACCTCCTACTCTTACCTCCCAAACCTTTACGGTGGAAATAAAGTGGGCTTGTTTATCAGCGTATTTTTCATGTTTTATGTTTCGTTTCAGGAGCCCTGTCCTTCTGCCACTTTGCAAATGTAAACATCCTTAGTGATACGTTTTCTGGAAACGGTTGTTGATCATGCCCCAGCGAACGGTAACTTGCGCTACTCGCCTTTCAGTTCCCCCAGCAGCATTTGTGACTAGTAATAGCGGAAGAAAGCGACCGTGTTTTATCCAAGGAATGTTGAGTATTCCTGCCACACACTTGTGCTGTTTTAGAACTGTACATCTCAAAGAAGCGAGGAAAATATTAAACAGATGACGTTTCATGGTTTCGTGTTTTTGTATTGTTATAACTAGAAAAGCGACTTGGGATACATTTAGATAAAGAAACGATTCACTATTTTGTTTTCTTTATACACGGTTTTGTGGTGATAAGACGTCTTCGCTCATTCCTCCACCCACCTCGTGCTGTTTGAGTGATGAAGAATATTCCAGTCACTGGCTGTTTTACTGGTTTTTTTTTCCCCGTCTTGTTTGTTTCCTTTCCCACCCCCACCTCCTACTCTTACCTCCCAAACCTTTACGGTGGAAATAAAGTGGGCTTGTTTATCAGCGTATTTTTCATGTTTTATGTTTCGTTTCAGGAGCCCTGTCCTTCTGCCACTTTGAAAATGTAAACATCCTTAGTGATACGTTTTCTGGAAACGGTTGTTGATCATGCCCCAGCGAACGGTAACTTGCGCTACTCGCCTTTCAGTTCCCCCAGCAGCATTTGTGACTAGTAATAGCGGAAGAAAGCGACCGTGTTTTATCCAAGGAATGTTGAGTATTCCTGCCACACACTTGTGCTGTTTTAGAACTGTATTTTTTCCCCCGTCTTGTTTGTTTCCTTTCCCACCCCCACCTCCTACTCTTACCTCCCAAACCTTTACGGTGGAAATAAAGTGGGCTTGTTTATCAGCGTATTTTTCATGTTTTATGTTTCGTTTCAGGAGCCCTGTCCTTCTGCCACTTTGCAAATGTAAACATCCTTAGTGATACGTTTTCTGGAAACGGTTGTTGATCATGCCCCAGCGAACGGTAACTTGCGCTACTCGCCTTTCAGTTCCCCCAGCAGCATTTGTGACTAGTAATAGCGGAAGAAAGCGACCGTGTTTTATCCAAGGAATGTTGAGTATTCCTGCCACACACTTGTGCTGTTTTAGAACTGTACATCTCAAAGAAGCGAGGAAAATATTAAACAGATGACGTTTCATGGTTTCGTGTTTTTGTATTGTTATAACTAGAAAAGCGACTTGGGATACATTTAGATAAAGAAACGATTCACTATTTTGTTTTCTTTATACACGGTTTTGTGGTGTTTTGTTTAGTCTTTTTATGTAGTCCTCTTTAGTGGGATTCAAGCAACTGTGCGATTGGGCAGAGTTTTTAGTGGCGTAGTTAGATCAGAATCTTGCTAAAATGGCAAAAGTGTTTCCAAATATTGATTGTTTTGTTGGGGGGTTTTTGTGTTGCGAAGGACGGGATTGCAAAATCTTCAGAAAACTTTACCTGGATTTTGACCGCGCCCTCATCAGTTGTCCGCACTTCATTCTCCATGAAATAACATGCCTCGGTTTAACGACTGAAATCCGTGCGTGCCTTATCCAGAGTGTGAGCTACAAAAACATGACATCCACCGCATCCACCACCACCACCACACCCACGAGCACTACATCCACCACCACATCCACTACTCACCCTCACTCACCCTCAACCCCTCACCCTCACCCTCACTCACCCTCACCCTCACTCACCCTCACCCTCACTCACCCTCAACCCCTCACCCTCACTCACCCTCACCCTCACTCACCCTCACTCACCCTCACCCTCACTCACCCTCACTCACCCTCAACCCCTCACCCTCACTCACCCTCACCCTCACTCACCCTCACCATCACTCACCCTCACCCTCACTCACCCACCCTCACTCACCCTCAACCCCTCACCCTCACTCACCCTCACTCTCACTCATCCTCACTCACCCTCAACCCCTCACCCTCACTCACCCTCAACCCCTCACCCTAACTCACCCTCACCCTCACTCACCCTCAACCCCTCACTCACCCTCACTCTCACTCACCCTCAACCCCTCAACCTCAACCCCTCACCCTCACTCACCCTCACTCACCCTCACCCTCACTCTCACTCACCCTCAACCCCTCACCCTCACTCACCCTCAACCCCTCACCCTCACTCACCCTCACCCACCCTCACCCTCACCCTCACTCACCCTCAACCCCTCACCCTCACACAGTGCAATAGGTCTCAGACCATTTCAGTTAGAGCTTTTAGAAATGTTTATGGCTTTTTTTATTTGTAATTCTTTAGCATTGGCTACAGGAAACAAAAATGCTAAAGATTTACAAAAAAAACCCATAAACAATTCTAAAAGCACTAACTCTAATGATGCGAGACCTATTGCATTTCCAATGCTTGTTTAGACAAGTTGTCGATTTAATCATACTACTTTGATTTTAAACCGTTTGCAGTTCGTTATGTTCCATGTGCGTATGGCTAGCTCAATTATACATATACGTGGTCAGTAGTTTTATGTCCCTCTTTATCGCCCTTATAGATATCAGTAAGGAACCTTGGGGCCAGAGTTACCTCGTGTTCTCAAAATATGTAAATGTGCATAGGCAACAGCTCTAGTGCCTCAACTCTCTTTAAGGTTTTGTATTCACTACACGCTGCGGCAAACAAATAAATGTCGCATTTCACATACCTCAGTTCGCGGCTTTAATAAACCTCATCAGGATCCATGTGGGTCAGGGAGGCCTGCTATGATAATGAATAGTGTTTCAGAGAATGTTAAAAAGTTTGCAAATACTTTACGGTTTTGTCGGAACTCCGTTCTCTGCTACCTGCGGTCGCTCCGTCTTCTGACTTGTTCTGACTCTGCCACTGCTGGTCCCGGAAACGCGTCTTGTTCCGAGTTCACGCGTATATGTGGTAAAAACGCTAGTGTGAACAGACTATTGTTGGAGTTGGCGGTCTGTTTTCTAAATTAATGTATTTTAATGCTCAAATATTAATAATAGAGGACGGGTGCTGCTAATGTCATAAAGATATGCACGAGTCTCAAATTAGGTATAAATAAATGAGCAGGAGATCGCATATTTATGTAATTAAGTTGCCAGTGTAAACAGACTTGTAGAGATTTTTGGCAGTCTGTTTTTTAGAGTTATCTGTTTAATGCACATATATTAAAATTTATAATCTGTATGAGCCTCGCAGTAAGTTTCAATTAATGTGAAGTACATCAAGGTCTCCATTCTCGTAGAGACTATACTTGTTCATCAAGCCTCATGGGTTTTAATTTATGGACAAATTGATTTCTGAGAGAGCTTCTTGAAATCTTACAGTTGCTATTGTAGTAACGTCATTTTCTTACAAGGGTGAAGAGGGCCATAAGGATTACAATAAGTGGTCCTAATTCCTGGAACATTATGTGTTATAGTTTTTCTGTGGCAACTAACAATACAGTTCTCTCAATAACATCATTGGCAGATTGCAGTTGTTCACTGTTGGCTGATTATCATTGTTAGCAAGTTCTAGATATTTTCAAATGACTCTTTATTTGTAAATATTTTCCCACTGAATATTGTCATTGAGTCCATCTTGGTCAGTTCTGAGTCTGTGCACCCACCTTTGCTCTTTCTCAAAGAGAATTCTTTCTGCGTTGTGGTCTATATTACTCAGAGTCTCCAGAATTACCCAATTGAGGTCATTAACTGTGTGGCCTGCTTCTCGATAATGGTTAGACATTTTGGTTGTCATTTTCTTGCATTTGAGGTTGCTACGATGTTCACACAGGCGCTGCTTTATTTTTATGCACGTCATGCCTATGTAGCGTTTTCCACATGGGCATGTGACCATATAGATCACATGGCTCGTATTGCAATTCGTGTGGTTTGAGAGTTTCCATCTGAAATCAGGCATAACTGTATTTCTTTGGTGACTTTGGTAAGAGGACACACGGAACATGACCCACAGTTTCGCTTGTCACGTGGAGGAGACCAGGGACTCGGGACTGCGAGGTCCAGCGGGCCTTGCACCATCGATATTGGCCACAGCTGGGGCCTCTTTCCAAGCCCGCCCATTAGCTGCATAAATTACGCCCAGGTACGCGCACGTGGGACGCGCACCAGGATGAGGACCGGGACAAAGGGCGGACAGTCTTAGACAGTCCGAGACAGGACGCGACTGGACTGGGCCAAGAACTCTGCCCTAAAAACATTGTGAGACGCATTACTTTCTGCCCTGTTAGACTTTGAAAACTGTTGCAGCATTGTGGATAAATTGAGTGTATGTTTAGTTTGAGACTCTATTTCATTTCTGGATACTAAACTATTAAGTTGCTAGCGGACTAACATACTAGTATAGGCTGTCATGTCTAAACAAAAGACTTCCACTGTACCTAATAATACCATGGACAATTACCTAGTACAGGTTGTTGCAAAAATCAATAGTGAGAGAAGGTCTTCATTGGGCCTGAGCCAGTCCCCTATTTCCACCTTGTCTGAACCTATTCGAGGAGATTTATTGGAGCTGGATACTAGTAATGATGCTTCTGTGGCTGACCCGACTAATAATGATATTCTTGTACAGTATATATCGGCAACTGCTGCGACTGAAAAGGTAGCTGAGGATGATCTAGATTCAGTAGAGGAAAAATCCCCGCCCCCAGTGCCCATGCCCACACCTAGAATCACCAGAGGGAGTAATAAGGGCCAACCTAAACGGGGTGGGCTACGTTCGAGCAGAAAAAGACCAGCCTCCCCGCCCAAAAAATGTGATACAGACGAAGGAAGGGGGGAGTATATTCTTGGATGATGCCCAGCTTAAGAAACTAGTAAGCATGTTCGACTCAAAGTTGAAGGGCATTATTAAACCATTGCTAGCAAAAATTGATCAACTAACAGAAGAGGTTCACAGACTAGGGGGGCTTTTAAAGAATACTATAGAGGAGGTGGGAGATATTCTGAATCAAGTGGCATGTAGAGTTGAGCCAAAAAGAGCACCTGTGGGGCCCATGGTGGGGGGGTGGCGAGACATCAGTACCTAACCCTCCCCCTAGTCATTATCAAGAGGTAGGGGACCATGTACTATCTGAGGACGGTTCCTCGGCAAGGCTAGCGGGACAAATTACTTTGTGTCCAGAGAAAGGCCCAGTAGAGCTCATTGTAGAGTCCTCCCCCCTTGTTTTGGTTTTGGCTAATGTACCACCTCTGAAGCCTGGCCAGATGGAATCTACACCGTCCTTGCTAAGTAAAGCTTTACATTGGCTATCCAATAACATGGCAATATCCCCATGGGGTAAGCAGCAGCTAGCGGGGGAAATAGTCACGGCAAGAAGAGTTGATTGGATAGGGAACAGCCCCAAAAGATTTGGGGGTGACTGTGTAGTGCTGCATTTCTCAGGGCCTGAAGTACTCCCCAACATCCTGCCAAATTTATTTCCCCCTCAACGTAGAACTGCAGATATAATCCCACTAACTCTTGAATTCTTTTATCCTAGAAGAGGAAATGTTCTGAATTCAAGTATACTGAGGACTAAGTGGAATTTGGTGTCAAAGGGAAGGGCTAGGGGTGGCCAAATTTGCGACTGTGGTCTGAGTCTTGAAAATAGGTTCTCAGCACTATCCAATTTAATGAATGTGATTGTCTTGGTTGTGGTGAAAGCACTGAATGTAATGACTCAATAGCGCCTGACAGCTTTTGTATTTCTGCTGATAAGGGCAGTGTGGTTACTGCGCCCCTAGTAAGAAGGAGGGGCTACTTAACTCAAATGAAAAAGGGCTAGATAGAGAAGCCCCCATACTGCTGACTGTGAGCAACTCGGAGAGAAATATTGGTCTTGGGCTCGTAGCCTCTTCTTTCGAACCATTAGACCATCCCCCTATTAATCTAGATCCTGAAGCTGATTTGGTATCTGCAAGACTAGACAGGCTGTCACCTCCAGAGCAGGTATGGGGGGGGGGATACGTGATCCATTCAGTTTCCTTAGGTCATATATCATCTAATCAAATGGGAAGGATCACTTGTCCTGCACATCGTAGCAACGTCAAATGCAAAAAAATGACAACCAAAATGTCTAACCATTATCGAGAAGCAGGCCTAACAGTAAATGACCTCAATTGGGTAATTCTGGAGACTCTGAGTAATATAGACCACAACGCAGAAAGAATTCTCTTTGAGAAAGAGAAAAGGTGGGTGCACAGACTCAGAACAGACCAAGATAGACTCAATGACAATATTCCTTGGGGAAATATTTACAAATAAAGAGTCATTTGAAAATATCTAGAACTTGCTAACAATGATAATCAGCCAACAGTGAACAACTGCAATCTGCCAATGATGTTATTGAGAGAACTGTATTGTTAGTTGCCACAGAAAAACTATAACACATAATGTTCCAAGAATTAGGACCACTTATATTAATCCTTATGGCCCTCTTCAGCCTTGTACGAAAATGACGTTACTACAATAGCAACCGTAAGATTTCAAGTTGCTCTCTCAGAAATCAATTTGTCCATAAATTAAAACCCATGAGGCTTGATGGACAAGTATAGTCTCTACGAGAATGGAGACCTTGATGTACTTCACATTAATTTAAACTTACTGCGAGGCTCATAGAGATTATAAATTTGAATATATGTGTATTAAAACAGATAACTCTAAAAAACAGACTGCCAAAAATCTCTGCAAGTCTGGTTACACTGGCAACTTAATTACATAAATGTGCGATCTCCTGCTCATTTATTTCTACCTAATTTGAGACTCGTGCATATCTTTTTGACATTAGCAGCACCTGTTCTCTATTATTAATATTTGAGCATTAAAATACATTATTTTGGAAAACAGACCGCCAACTCCAACAATAGTCTGTTCACACTAGCGTTTTTACCACATATACGCGTGAACTCAGAACACAACGCGTTTCCGGGACCAGCAGTGGCAGAGTCAGAACAAGTCAGAAGACGGAGCAACCCCAGGTAGCAGAGAACGGAGTTCCGACAAAACCGTAAAGTATTTGCAAACATTTTAACATTCTCTGAAACACTATTCATTATAATAGCAGGCCTCCCTGACCCACATGGATCCTGATGAGGTTTATTAAAGCCGCAAACTGAGGTGAATTGCGACATTTATTTGTTTGCCGCAGCGTGTAGTGAATACAAAACCTTAAAGAGAGTTGAGGCACTAGAGCTGTTGCCTATGCACATTTACGTATTTTGAGAACACGAGGTAACTCTGGCCCCAAGTTTCCTTACTGATATCTATAAGGGCGATAAAGAGGGACATAAAACTACTGCCGCCACGTATATGTATAATTTAGCTAGCCATACGCACATAGAAAATAACGAACTGCAAACGGTTTAAAATCAAAGTAGTGTGATTAAATCGACAACTTGTCTAAAAAATGAGCCAGTGATATGCAATTCAACTAAGAAGGAAAGCGAATGATTTTTACAAAACATTATGTGAGAGTCACGCTAGAATAGATGACTAGAATCTGATAAGGAATAGAGAAAACTTGCCATTCCTGATAACAACAAGGTATGGAACCTGGACTTTGCCATTAATGAGGAAGTCGAATCAGTTTTGCCCCCAACATATTTTTGACGCACAGGGCTGCGGGCATCAGCAGACTCAGCGTCCATTTTGTAAAGACCACACAATCACACATACAGAAGAATGACGCACATTGCTGCTGTGTAAAGTTACTGCCACGTGAAGAACTTCCCATACAAGTTAACATAACAATCCATTGATGAACCCCCAACTGCTGCGCAGTCAGAAGTAATGCAAACTGCGGAAGATCAAAATAAAAAACTAAAAGGAAACAAACAAAATGAATAATAACGGAATGACCAAGGGGGTCCGACATAGAAGCTGCAGAGAGTGGCAATACGAAGGGGCACCAGCGCACCACGATAACACACAGTGAGTAAAAAACAAAGTAGAGGGTTACATATTTTCCTAGCTTGCTTTAGGCCTTTCTACACCACCGTGGACAATCGAACTGAAAATGACCTGTGGTAGTTGTTCCATGCCTTCACGGGCTTCACCGATAGCAAAGTAGCTTGTTAGAAAATAATGTCGGACGTTGTGACAAGGCCTACAAGTTCAACTGAGAAGAAGTTGTGCTCTCGCACACAGAGAGCCCAACACACACACACACACACACACAGAGCTCAACACACACACACACAGAGCCCAACACACACACACAGAGAGCCCAACACACACACACACACAGAGCCCCACACACACAGAGCCACACACACACAGAGCCACACACACACAGAGCCCAACCCCCACACACACATACACAGAGCCCAACACCTCCACACACACAGAGCCCAACCCCCCCGCCCACACACACAGAGCCCAACCCCCACACACACACACAGAGCCCCCCACACACACACAGAGCCCCCCCACACACACACACACAGAGCCCCCCACACACACACAGAGCCCCACACACACACAGAGCCCCACGCACACACACACACAGAGCCACACACACACACACTCACAGAGCCCCCCCCACACACACAGAGCCCCACACACACACACACATACAGAGCCCACACACACACACAGAGCCCCCCACACACACACAGAGCCCCCCACACACACACACGGAACAGAGGGCAAGGAAATAGGGAGAACAGAGGGCAAGGCAAACGGAAAACAGACGGCAAGGAAAACGAAAGAAAAGAGGGCAAGAAAAACGAAAGAAAAGAGGGCAAGAAAAACGAAAGAAAAGAGGGCAAGGAAAACGGGAAACATTGCCTTACATAACGCATATAATGCACTGTGGCCTTACCTGTACCGTGACGGTGACGGTGAGGCGGGAGTCACACACGGTCTGCTGCCTGCGCACGAGGCGAGCTCCAGGCTAGAGATTAATTTAAGAGTCGAAGTCACAACGTCACAGCGGCGGGCGTCCCGAAGTCACACACGGTCTGCTGCCTGCGCACGAGGCGAGCTCCAGGCTAGAGATTAATTTAAGAGTCGAAGTCACAACGTCACAGCGGCGGGCGTCCCGAAGTCACACAGTGATTGGCCTGCACGTGGACCACTGGACCAGCCAATCCTGGCGCTGCATGCAGCGCCAGGATTGGCTAGGGGGGCACCATGACTGCTCGCCCAGTCGCCCTTTGCAACCCCGCGGGCTGCAGCCCGCCCCCTGGTCCTCTCTTAAGGGGAACTTCAGCAGGGAAACTATCCGCGCATGCTCGGGCTAGTTTCTGCCCAAAAATTCACTTGCGCAGTACTGCTGCAGCTGAGGGGACTGTCACTCAAGCTGCAGCAGGCCCAGCCCCCCCCCTGCGCACTCCGGAGAAGTCGGGTGTCTCCCAGATTCCCGGCCGGCGGGTAGCGCGATCATTCAATATTTTTATTTTTATTTTAGTGACGACGCGACGACGCGGTGGGTCCATGGGGCTTAGTGGGGCTACGCCCCTACGCCCCAATGGACGCACCGTGCCTGCAGGGTAGCTATTAGGTGATCTGCTTCAATATTTTTCCAAGTTCTTAACTTTCTCCACAGGGGTGGGGGCTGTGATAATTGACTATCGCTCGAGACCCAGCATCTAAGCAGCGAGTGATCAGACCAAGCACAGGGGCTAATATCTGCTATCTCCACCCAAGGCTGTGAAGTCCAGATAAGGTCAAGAGTGTGGCCCTTTACATGGGTAGGACTGCTGACCAATTGCTAAAGGTCCATTGAGAGCATGGCGGTCTCAAATAGACCAGCTGTTGACTCTGACTTTGTGTCTTGTCCCAATGGTAGTTAAAATCCCTCACTACTAACAAACGTTGATATCTGGAACATAAATCAGTAAAATGTTCCAGTAAAAAGCTCATTAAAGCTATGGGTGGTCCTGGGGGGCTGATAAACTACCATGAGTATGATGCAGGATGATTTAAAGGAGATTTTTACCCCCAGAATATCTTCAATATCGCAATTTTCTGTTATTATTTTAGTGACCATTAGGCTCTTTTTAAAAAGGAACGCCACCCCCCCCCCCCTCTAGTGTCCCCTGGTCTGTTTTACCAGAAGATATCAAATGCTGTTGGGAGTGTGGGAGTGCTGCAATAATATCTGGTACAAAAGGAGGTCCATCACCACCCCCTTTTGTACCGCTTTGTTCGCCATAAGTTGGCAGGGTATGCTCAGACGTGAGTCCCTTGCTCACTTTGCCACTGGATTCAAGCAAGCCGGGCTGAAGACGGCTGAATTGCCAGAAACCGGTCCTCGAAGCTTGTTTCCAGTCCAGGGAAGGCATGGCTTGGCAGTTCCGGCTGGACTGTTCCCATGAGGCACAGGGTCAGACTGATTTGCATATGGCCATGTCTGAACTGGGGTGGCAGAGTGGGCTAAAGAACGGTGATGGATCAAACCCAGATCTGTTGACTGGGTGTGAGTGTTTGATTGGTTCAGATGCTCCTTCCATCACCACCCTCTTTTGTACCGCTTTGTTCGCCATAAGTTGGCAGGGTATGCTCAGACGTGAGTCCCTTGCTCACTTTACCACTGGATTCAAGCAAGCCGGGCTGAAGGCGGCTGAAATGCCAGAAACCGGTCCTCGGAAGCTTGTTTCCGGTCCAGGGAAGGCATGGCTTGGCTGTTCGGGCTGGACTGTTCCCATGAGGCACAGGGTCAGACTTATTTGCATATGGCCATGTCTGAACTGGGGTGGCAGAGTGGGCTAAAGAACAGTGATGGATTAAACCCAGATCACTTGACTGGGTGTGAATGTTTGATTGGTTCAGATGCTCCGTCCATCACCACCCCCTTTTGTACCGCTTTGTTCGCCATAAGTTGGCAGGGTATGCTTAGACGTGAGTCCCTTGCTCACTTTGCCACTAGATTCAAGCAAGCCGGGCTGAAGACGACTGAAAATCAGAAACCGGTCCTCGGAAGCTTGTTTCCGGTCCAGGGAAGGCATGGCTTGGCAGTTCGGGCTGGACTGTTCCCATGAGGCACAGAACCAGACTGATTTGCATATGGCCATGTCTGAACTGGGGTGGCAGAGTGGGCTAAAAAACGGTGATGGATTAAACCCAGATCTGTTGACTGGGTGTGAGGGTTTGATTGGTTCAGATGCTCCGTCCATCACCACCCACTTTTGTACCAATATCTGGGGCTGACATGTTCCCTAACCAGGTTCTCGTAAGTGCCAGAATGTCTATATCACCATCTTGTAACAAGGAGAACACCTCAAGAGGGTGCTTTTGTAAAGAGCGTGTATTTAGCACCGCTACCTTCAAACCCCATACCCCATACTATAGGGGCACAGGCCTTTTCCTGAATCATCGAATGAGATGGCCTGAACATGACCTCCATGCTATTTGTCCTCAGTACATTTTCAGCTAGCAGCCTCGCCTGAACATTAGCCCCTAAGATGTGCCTGCCCAGAGCAAAGGACCATAGCATTTCTGCAGTATAAATGAGCGGGGACCGGGGAGAGGTGATCAGCAGGCGGCAAGTAGGTGAAGAATCAAATTTGTTATGCCCCCAAAAGTTTTAAAAATCACAATATAACAACATACACCACGTGAGAGCATAGAGTGGCCTAGACTGCATTGGCTAGAGTAGAGTAGAGTGGCCTAGAGTAAATTGTTTCAGAGAGTGCAGTTGTGTAGAATATAGTGGTGTAGAGTGGATTGGCATAGAGCATGCAGAGTGGAGTGGTACAGAGAAGAGTAATTGGCACAGAGTGCTGTGGTGAAGACTAGAGTGGCATGGCCTACAACGAAGTGCTGTAGCGTGCAGTGGCCAAGGCTTCAGTGGTGCAGAAAAGAGTGCATTGGCATGGAGTGGTACAGAGTAGAGTGGAGTATGCCTGGTGTGGTAGTGCACTGCCATTACAGACATCACATCTTCATTTGAAATGACCATTATATTTGCATAGACATAAAGTTTTAGTGATGAAAGCATACAGCTCAAACAATTATGTGTGGAAATGTCTTCAGCTAGTGTATTGATTTGTTTTGATCGTATTCAAATATTTGTCTCCGACACACATCAGATTAGAAAAAATGGGCTTAATTTGTTCTTTCACAACTCTGGTGTATTCTGTAATATCTGCAAAGTTCGTTTATAGAAATTTAAACTTTGTTGTGTTCTAGGAAAAAATAGCAGACAGCCTTCCTCCAGCACATCCTCAGTAGCCAGCATGATTGTCACATAAATCCTCTCACTGTTAAGTCAGAGAAAGAAAAGTGAACAAGCTCTCTCTGAAGCCAGATCCTGGCATTTGACCTCTGTCTTTGAATGCACAACAAATGTGACAAAATATGAACAAGATTTAAAGGCCTGTTTACAGAAATCGAGCACTGGTGAAATATTACAGTAAATACTGTATGCTCCACGGGAGGGACGAACTCAAGCTGGACAGCCTAACCTAAATAAAACCAGCAAATAGTAAGCAAGCAAATGTGAGTTACAAACCACAAATCCCATTACCTATCCCCATTGAAACGCATTGGGCTCCCGATGCTGATTTGCACCCTGCACTTGGCTGCCATTGTGCCACTGATGGTGTACTGATGGTGGTGCCTTGAACCTTGCCCCCTACTCTCCTTAAAATCTGGAGATTGGTCCTGTAAGTCAATGTACTGTATCTGTTTGCAGAACCTATTCTTCATTCCATAGGATAACCTTGCAGAACTCAGACATTGCAGGGTGTCCACTTTTTAAAGTGAAAAGAATTTATATTTAAAAACATACTTACCTGAACAAATTTTCTCTGATGTCAACTCATATATAAAAGTAATTGGTATTTTTATAAATTGGTGTGGATCACCATTTTGAGTCATGAGTGTCTGTTATTAATTATTGTGTGTATTTGCAAATGTCTCACACTCCTCTGTCTTAAGTCTAAGGCTGCTCGGCCACCCTACCCCCTAATAGAGAAATTTAGAATTGCATAGAAAGCCCCTGTCCACTCCTTTTTTGTTTAAATGTGTTTACACAGACCCTACCTGCATCTTCACGGACGGGCTCAGTTCCTGTAGCTCCGCAGCACCACCAGCAAAGTGCCGGGCTTTGCTCCGCCTGGTTCCCGGCCGGGCTTGGCTCCGCTGGGGCCCCTTCCACTCCAGTGACGTCCTCACCAGCGCCAGGAGGCGCATAAAGGCAGCGCCAGCAGCAACATTTGTTGGAGGACACATACTCTACCTGCATCTTCACGGACGGGCTCAGTTCCCGTAGCGCCGCAGCACCACCAGCAAAGGGCCGGCTTTGCTCCGCCTGGTTCCCGGCCGGGCTTGGCTCCGCCGGGGCCCCTCTCACTCCAGTGGCGCCCTCACCAGCGCCAGGAGGCGCATAGAGGCAGTGCCAGCAGCAACATTTGTTGGGGGACACAGACGCTACCTGCATCTTCACGGACGGGCTCAGTTCCCGTAGCGCCGCAGCATCACCAGCAAAGGTCCGGGCTTTGCTCCGCCTGGTTCCCGGCCGGGCTTGGCTCCGCCGGGGCCCCTCCCACTCCAGTGATGCCCTCACCAGCACCAGGAGGCGCATAGAGGCAGTGCCAGCAGCAACATTTGTTGGGGGACACAGACGCTACCTACATCTTCACGGACGGGCTCAGTTCCCGTAGCACCGCAGCACCACCAGCAAAGGGCCGGGCTTTGCTCCGCCTGGTTCCCGGCCGGGCTTGGCTCCGCCGGGGCCCCTCCCACTCCAGTGACGCCCTCACCAGTGCCAGGAGGCGCATAAAGGCAGCGCCAGCAGCAACATTTGTTGGGGGACACAGACGCTACCTGCATCTTCACGGACGGGCTCAGTTCCCATAGCGCCTCAGCACCACCAGCAAAGGGCCGGGCTTTGCTTCGCCTGGTTCCCGGCTGGGCTTGGCTCCGCCGGGGCCTCTCCCACTCCAGTGACGCCCTCACCAGCGCCAGGAGGCGCATAGGGGCAGCGCCAGCAGCAACATTTGTTGGGGGACACTGACGCTACCTGCATCTTCACGGACGGGCTCAGTTCCCGTAGCGCCGCAGCACCACCAGCAAAGGGCCGGGCTTTGCTCCGCCTGGTTCCCGGCCGGGCTTGGCTCTGCCGGGGCCCCTCCCACTCCAGTGACGCCCTCACCAGTGCCAGGAGGCGCATAAAGGCAGCGCCAGCAGCAACATTTGTTTGGGGACACAGACGCTACCTACATCTTCACGGACGGGCTCAGTTCCCGTAGCACCGCAGCACCACCAGCAAAGGGCCGGGCTTTGCTCCGCCTGGTTCCCGGCCGGGCTTGGCTCCGCCGGGGCCCCTCCCACTCCAGTGACGCCCTCACCAGCGCCAGGAGGCGCATAAAGGCAGCTCCAGCAGCAACATTTGTTGGGGGACACAGACGCTACCTGCATCTTCACGGACGGGCTCAGTTCCCATAGCGCCGCAGCACCACCAGCAAAGGGCCGGGCTTTGCTCCGCCTGGTTCCCGGCCGGGCTTGGCTCCGCCGGGGCCCCTCCCACTCCAGTGACTCCCTCACCAGCGCCAGGAGGCGCATAAAGGCAGCGCCAGCAGCAACATTTGTTGGGGGACATAGACGCTACCTGCAACTTCACGGACGGGCTCAGTTCCCGTAGCGCCGCAGCACCACCAGCAAAGGGCCGGGCTTTGCTCCGCCTGGTTCCCGGCCGGGCTTGGCTCCGCCGGGGCCCCTCCCACTCCAGTGACGCCCTCACCAGCGCCAGGAGGTGCATAAAGGCAGCACCAGTACCCCGTCCCGCCCGACGCGCGTGGGCGCGCGCCGGTAGAAGCCCGGGACAAGGGCGGGGCCGTCTGTGGCCGTCCGGGGCCGAAGGAGGCCGGGCTGGGCCACCCCATTTACATCTGCAATTAACAATGGGTAAGCGAAAGAAGGCTTTAAATATGGAGGAGGGCGGGAAGAAGGCTAAGGTCCCAAGACATTGCAACTCCATTATGAGCTACCTAACATCTGTGGTGGGAGAACTATCTAAGGAAATTGCAAATGCTGAACTTGAACTGGGGTTGACAGTCACCCCCCTATCAAATACTGTTGTACCTTCCCCTTCAGTGCTGGGCAATCCACCTGTGACATGTACCCCCCCGGTGTCACTCTATCCCAATGTGACTATCGCTACCCTCCCACCCATATGCTCCACAGCTGAGGTCCCAAGCCAATCCCCTTTAGTAAGCTCGCCTGATCTGAGTCAGCAGACCACTACACCTATAACTAAGGGTGCACGGGATAACAACGTGGCAAGTCCATGCTTACTAAACATAACAAATGACTTATTGGGTAACAAACTGGAGGAGCTTTTTGTTTCCAGAATTGAACCTCTACTGGTTGGGATAGCAAAGGATATTGTGGACACTTTGAACACTTGTTTAGAAGGTCTGCTTAAGAAATGTACACTAATTGACAGACTTATTGCTAATTCTATACCTAACAAGGTCCCCCATGTTAACATAAAGTGCCACGATGGTGAGGTTCAGAGGATGGAAGTTGGTACGGTGGAGCTGGTGCAGGCACAGGCACCCTGCCGGTTTCACATCCCCAGATTGGTGGAGGAGTCACTAACACACTATCCCCAGCCTTGGAGGCGTTGCCCTTGTCCTTGGAGGGGCTGCCACATACACAACCTCCACCACGTATCCCTGACCCCGCGAGGTCCACTTACAGCAAATACAAGCTTAACCTACCACCTGAAGCGTCCCCTCTTGTCGCTGTCTTTATTGGGGTCCCCCCCTTAAGGGAAGGGGAGATAGAATCCTCCACGGACCTTATGGTTAAATCTAAAAAAATGGTGCACAGATAAATGTTGTGGCAAGAACATTTCTGACGAAATCATATTCTCAAGGAGGGTGGGTTGGATAGGCAAACACTGAAAATCTATCCAAGGTGACTGTGTGGTTGTCAACTTCAGTAGGGCTGATCTAGCGGATAGGCTCTTTTGGGATGGCTCTGATATATCCCTAACGGACAAATTAAGACCTGTTCCTCTGGGCTTTTTTTACCCACCACCAGGGCGAATGTTGCATGCTAGAGGCCCCGGGGTTAGCAGGGGGGGAGGGCGCGTACCCCTGGGTGAGGGTATGTCTAAATTCTGAAGGGTTCTCTTAGACTGATCAATACTGTCTCACCTAATATCCTGATTGTAGAAAGGGAAATAAGTCCCTCTAGGAGGACCCTATATATTAATTTTTATAATTCTTGTAATAGGGACAATAACGACAATAATGTCGCCAGTTTAGATGCTGCTTTAACACTAGTCAGTCAGAATACATATTTCGATGCAGAGTATATATTGTTGGGTGATTTTAACATTCACCCCTGTAAGCTAATGTGTGGTCTAAGTCATAGGGAAGGGGGTGAAGGAGCCGAAGGTCCACATTTTGAACATACTACACGAGGAGAAGAATTGGAAGACTTCTTGGCTAATTTTAATTTATATGAACCGGAGGATAGCCCAAGAACAGCTACCTTTACAGGCACTAACCCCGGAACCATAATTGATTATATTTTTGTTACACCGGGTATTCTAAACAGGGTCATTTCCTATTGTACAGCTTCGTCTCATTATAGCGATCACAACCCTGTTTTACTTGAGGTAGCCTGGGGAGACTTTATGGGGCCAACCCCTGGGCCAGCCAGGTCGGAGTGCACTTTGCGCACCTCTGATCAGGGCAGAAAACTCAAATGGGCCAAGGTGATCCCGGAGAACTTCTATGCGGAAGTTCTTCCAAAAATTGAGGCACAGGTGGCAGTGTGTTTAGATATACATGACCAGGATTGTGAAATCATAGGGGCTTTTGAGTTAATATGCGGGCAGGTGTCACAGGATCTTTTGGTCAAACCTAAGAAGGGAGCACCAATCAAGCATCGTTGGTTCGATGCTGCCTGCTCAAATGCACACAGGTCTCTGATGTCTGCCCTGAAGAAAACACCCAGGATTAGGGATGAAATAGTCAGATTGAGGAAAGATTATAAATTAGCTATAAAAACCAGACAAGAGAAGATTAAACGGGAAGCATGGGAGAGCCTCCTTTCCGTGGCCGTCCTGAAGGATAGCCGGAAATTCTGGGAAATCGTTAAACAACCATTCTTCTCTGACCAAAACAATGAGGCCATGGACTGCGTCATCCCAGACAATATATGGCTGGAACATTTTAAAAATGTGTATGGGGACAACAAAGATGCAGTCCCCCTAGTACCCTTGGTGACCCCGGACGCTACCCCAATCTTTTTTTATAGCTCAGAGGTGGAGAAAGCTATTCGTGCTACAACCAAACACAAGGCCCCGGGCCCTGATGGGGTGCCGGCTGATTTCTTCCTACATTCCCCCAAGCTATGGGCGGGGGTTTTGGCCTATGTATTCTCTGCCGTCAATGGCAACCCCACACCCTCCTCTTGGGCCATCTCTAACATCGTCCTCATTTTTAAGAAGGGCCAGCGGGACGACCCCGGGTGTTATAGGCCCATATCCCTTTTGGACTCCACAGTAAAGATTTTGGGTAGAGTCCTTTTGTCTAAACTAAGGGATAATGTAGAAAGTTGCGGAGGGTTGGCGGAGATTCAGTATGGGTTCAGACAGAAAAAAGGAACGATCGAGCAGTGCTCTAACTTACATCTGTTGATCGCTAAATACACGGTGGCCAAGGAGGGGTCCTTGTTTTTGGCATTTATGGACCTCTCCTCGGCCTTCGATCTGGTCAACAGGTCTAAGTTATGGCTGACCCTGCTAAAGATGGGGATAGATGAAGCATTGGTCAAATTTATGGCGTCCTTGCATCAAGAGCTTTTTGCTGCAGTGCGGGTCACCAATGAAGGAAGGTGCACATCCCTCTTCAAGTCCATGCGGGGGGTTAGGCAGGGCTGTATATTAGCCCCCCTGCTTTTTACCATCTACATTAATGGACTGGGTGCTTACCTGGAGGAGGTTGAGGGAGACGTCCCGCGTGCAGGAGCTGTTAAGATACCTGCGCTCCTGTACGCGGACGACGCCATGCTGATTTTGGGGTTATGTAAATCTGGAGCCAATCCAGAAAGCTGAGAACAGATTCATACGGACACTACTGTCTGTTCCCCAGTCCACACCGACTTACTCCATTCATATGGAGGTGGGTTTAGACTTCCTCACCTATGGGCTGAACATGGCACCCCTGATCTTCTGGTTGAAGATCTGGCTTAACGAAGATCTGACACTCAACCATAAGATCATGGCTGATGTTCTGGCCCTAGATCACTTTAAAAGGATTCCATGGCTGGCCTATCTGATGAAGGCATTCGCAGATATAGGACGACCAGAGCTCTTTACCTCTCCCAAAGACATTAAGATTCAGGATATCGACATTGTTAAAAAGCAATTCATGGGGAGGGCAAGAGCACGTCGTGAGGAAAGGGAACTAGCGAAACCAGCGGTGAGGAGACACTATCTACTTGTTAATTCATTTGCATTAGCACCTTACCTTGGTTTCGTCACTATTCCATTTCACAGGTTCCTTCTAATTAAGTTCAGGTTTAATTTGTTACATTTTTATTTGGGGAATTTTAAAACATGGGAAAAACCTGAGCTAACCCCTCCCTGCAATTGTGATCATTTCTCCACCCAAGATACCATGCACTTTGTTATGTTTTGTGGTTTTTATTTAGAGCCAAGGTAAAAATACCTGGTACCGGTACTGAAGGAGGCTGGTTTCACTCAAGTGAGACCAGCCCTGCTCTACTTACAATTATTGACCAACCCACGTAATACTTTTTGTATGGCCAACTTCTTGGTGGCTGCAACTAGAATTAAGAAACATATTCATTAGATTAACGACTCCTGTAAAAAAGTGTAAATTAAGATGTGAGACCCTATGTTTTACTAAATTAATTACGTTTTATTAATCCCACGTATACTCTGATTTGCTGTTGTAAATGATTTGTAAATAATTGCATTGTATATATTTTAAAATGTACGAAATGTTTTTATCTCTTTTTATGATTTTTAACTACATCGAATAAAGATATCTTGACTGACTGTGTTTATTTATTTTGCATTTGTGGTACGCATCAGTTTAATAGTTACATAACAATACAATTCTTTCCCAGCAGTAATGAAACTGGGCGATCATGCCTTACAGTATACTTCTGTAAAAGCCCCTGTCCACTCATAAGGGAATCCCTGGACTTTTAACACATTATTTTTGATGTCTCACATAAAGAGAGCTTCCTAGTGAGGGAAGTGCTAAGTATTTATTGCACACACAAAGGCAGCAAGTGATGCACACAAAGTCCGACATCGACTTATAATAATATTGACACATCTTTTTATAAATTTACTTTGGATACCATGATCATTGGAATTGGGGTAGTACTTTTCGATATATGAATATATGTTTCAAAAGTTGACAGTGCAATTTATGAGCAGTAATGTTTTACTATGGAGTAAAAACATGTATTGCATTTGGGCTCTTATCAAGGACTTATGGGACCCTTCTCCTGGACTTAAGGTGAGTATGGGGCAAGGCCACCCACAGGTAATCTCGGGCGGTACTGAGACAGCTGGTTGAAGAGGTGCGTTTCGGCTGGAGTCAGAGGCTCTCCATTTGTCTTCGTTCTGCAGAAAATGGGAAAACAGGTCAGTTGGGTCACTCTTGGTATGGGTCTCACTGTCCCCGTAGTCTCTCACGTACAGGTCAGTCTTCCTTGGTGTTGGTGTCCGATCTGGACACAACAAGCCTTGGTTATTGCAAGGGGTCCGGTACAGCAGGTATTTGGTATCCCACACTTTGAAGGAGGATGGATCTGACCTGTGGGAGCATGGCGCCCTCTTCCTGGGCGGCTACAGTATTGGTAGTCCTAGTGAGTGGTAGGACGGTGAACCGGACCTTGCATCTTTGGAAGAACACCTCCTTCTAGACTAAGCATAGTTTCTGACCTCTGAGCGTGGGCTCTCGCCTCAGAGGGTCAGGCTAGACAGGACCAGTCATCCAATACACTAGCAGTCGGTAAGTTTTCAGGGGGTACCTCTTAGGTACCCTCTGGGTGCATGTATTAATAAATCCATCACTGGAATCAGTTTAAGTTTATCCCTATGAGGTGTCTGATACTAAACATCATACGTTTCAGTGAAACCATTATGTAGCTGGGGAAACTCATTTTGACCAATGCCCTGTATATATTTTATTTTATTTCTAAAGCGTAACACTTATCCCTAAAGGGATGACATGGTGCTGAGTCGTTGCCTCACCACTGAGAGATTGCACTGAACAAGATACATCATTTCATCCGTTAGCCTGGAAAAAGCCAGGTTTTCAATTTCTTTCTCTATCTGGTATAATTCTCAATGAGTCTAATCTCCAAAGGAAGAGAATTCCACTGAGCAGCGGCCAAATACTTATTTGCTTGGTTTTAGCTAGGGCCATATTACGAAATTTCAAGTCAGAGGTGGGTTTATGAAATTCCACTCTGGCTTGTAGTATCGCAGGGCCATCAATGTGCAGACCTTTATGTGCATAGCATAATAGTTTAAAGTTTGCCCGCTTTTACATACCTTAAGATGGCTTCCCTGTTTACTTGTACTGTCAGTAAATGAAATAGCCAGGACAGGGGCATATCTGCTCATGCTGATATGCCCTCGCATGTAATATAATTCACCGAACCTTAGGGCTGAAAGGCTTGCTGTAGGGGTGACTTACAAATATTAAATGCAGTGTATGGAGACATGGCACACAGGGTGTGTGCTATGTTGTATTTTCACCTTTTAGAGCACCATGTCACACAGCCTGCAGTGGCAGTCTGCATGAGTATGTTGCTGGCTCCCTCAGAGTGGCACAAGATATGCTGCAGACCCACTTTATGCCCTAGGTACCAGTGGCACCACATACTATGGATTTATAGAGGGGCTAAAGGGACTAAAAATCGATTGACCAGGTACCTTGCTTTTGGAAGAGAACACTGGCACTGGGGATCTTGTTAGCAGGAACCCAATGCACTCCAGTCAAAGTTGCATGAAATACCAGGCAAAAAGTGGAGGAGGGTGCAGGAAGCAGTTTTCACCAATCTCTGATTGTTGATTGTACATGTGTTCTGGTTGAGCTGGACCTTGGTCTGTCGTTTGTTCTTTATTTGTTAAAAAGTGGAGGGTCTACTGCAACAAAAAAACAGTTTACTACACATCGAGATAAAGGAAATTGGTTTGCTGACATTAATATCAGAATTCTAACCCAATGGTGGACTTAAATGAGATAGGACACCGTACAAATCTATTTGGAGTGAAATGCCCTCTTTGCTTTTTTCGCTTTGCCATGGAATGTACTGTTTAATGCTCCTTTACAAATAGCATATGATTCAAAAGAGTGTCTGAAATGGAAGAAGAAAAAATACTTTCTACTAATGCAGGTTCTCCCAAGTAGATGCCTTCTATGAACTTTTGTTCACCCAGTCTAAATATTTCATAGTTGTACATTTATTTCCAGTTAAAAAAAACAAAATTCTAAGATGCGACCAGGGGATGCCGCAAATCATGGAAGCCTCTCAGCATTTCCACACACAACTCAGAGGACTACAGATAAAGCCTTCTCTTGCTCTCCAAAGGGCTACCCTCAAAAACTCACCAAACGAGAAGGACTATGAAACAAACTTAGAGCTCTGAGCATTCCATTTGGATGTTCAGAATAAAAATGTTGGTCTTATGACTACTCATTTAGGGAGGAAAAAAACCAAAAGGTTGTAAATACTGCCCTCATCCACTAGATAGTGGCACGCCTCATCATTGGGCCGCTGACACACCCTGGCACAGACCAACGCTCTCAACGTTATCTGAACCAAATGCTTAAAATCTTTTTTTTTTTTTAGGTTTGCTCCAAATCAGGGTGGAAATATCTTGGCACGTTGCAGAACTGCCACTTTTTTACTGCCCAATCAAAGGTCAGATATGCAGTTCTACAGTTCTTCTAAAGGGTTCAAAATATCACAGTGCTTAATTTTTGACTGTGTTTGCCGATGCTCTGCACCGGCACTTATATATGACAATCCACCACAGGGTGGCGCTGTCTCCGTTTTGAAGCTAAGCACATCAGCAGAGTATTTAACAGTATTTAAAATTACAATAATACCTCATCCAGGACATTTCCACAGCTTTTGGTGACAGGAAATTACCAAATTATCACACTTGCTGGAGTCTGATGGTTTTAACCGTGGCACTGGCATTATGCAGTGCTAGTATGGACATTGGGTCAATCAAGCTGCAGTACCCTCCAGTGAAATGCCCTGGTACTTACACTTTTTTTTGTTTTACAAATTAAGCATTGAAAATATGTATTCAGTTTATGCATTGTACTTATTGGTGGTTTGTAAGTTTTGTTAAGACACGTTTTGTTTCTAATATTTTTGTCTTTACTCACAGGTTAGGAAAACGGCTGGAATTTGGATCATTAGCTTCAAATATTCCCTCACATATGATCCCTTCACCCCAGGGTGTCGTCAAGATGTTGCTTTAAAAACTGCTCCATGATGGATTTCACATTTTATCGTCATTTTCCTATGCGCTCGAAGCAGTTGCCTTCTCCCCAGACATTGGACCTCTAAAAACTAAAGTTACTTTTCGTTGTTTTGTTATTTATTTTTCAAAAGTGCTCGAAGTGGCTATTTAAAATATGAAGCAAATTATAACATAAGTATTTTGTTTTGTCTAATTTCTGATTGACTATAGCACCAAGGGCCCAGAATTCTTTTTCATAAAGAAGTCCGTGGTGGTTCCAACATATCTGTTTTCTCTCCATATTTTGAACTCTTTCACACACAATGCACTCCCGTTTTATGAGAGAGTCTCCATTCATGCAGCACTTTCTGGAGAAATGGTCACTGTTTTACCCTTATATGGGAATGGACTGCCTTATGTTTTTTTCACTCCTAATTCAGTTTGATGACTTGTTTGATATTCTTCATTACGTGGTTTTAAGCTTTGCATTTTTTGCCCAATAGTTTTGTTATGTCTAGTGTTTGGAATGGATTTATTCTTTACTCTGGCTTTGCTCATCAAAATGTCTACAGACGATCATACTTTATTGTTAAGTCACTGATACCAGTTCAAAACAGATTAAAAAAATGATTTAGCAGCCATTGGGATGATGCTGGTATTGAACTAAACCATAGATTTGCTGTCCTTCAACACCAAATAGATCTCTTCCTCCTGCAATTTAGATTTCTTTGGGTGCTGAAGGGGTGGGATTAGATCCATATTGTCCTGTTTGTAGTAAGCTTGGCCCAATTTTGTATAACTTTTGAGAGCAAGATTTGTTAATTTCCAAAATGTCTTTCATTGAATTTCTTCCATCTCAATGGTTCTCCCAGTAGATATTAGAATGGCTAAACAAATGAAGTCTGCATAATCTTAAACCTGATATTTACCTTGTTCCTCCTTCTAATTGCATGACTAAAGTGTCCACAATAGTTTATTACAGAAAAGTGTGCCTCTTTCTGTGGTACGTCCAATGCATTTTACTTTTTATATGCATTTCTGTATTCCTCTTTAATTGCTCTGTTTCAACATACAACCAGATCTGATATACAAAATGTAACCGAATTTTAAGACCAACTCTTACCTTGTGAAAAAAGCACTTTGCACACCCATCAACCATTTACACTGTTCTGGGAACTAGATGAGTGACTGTAATTCATGTAGTCTCAATATCCTAAATTGGATCAAGGCTGTTGTTGGGTTTCTCCAAGGTGCCTAAACATTGTGAAGACACAGGATTTTCTTTGGATAAAAAGATAAATACCCTGAACTTCAATGCAAAAAAGTATGTCCGAAAATAAAAACTAAACAATAGTTATATATACACTATCATTTTTTAGCCCCTCACTAAAACGTTTATGCGATCACCCACTATGAACATCTCGATTTTTACCTGAAGATTCCTACGTTTACAGCAAGTTCTATTTTAGTAACTGTAAGTACGCTATTTGACCAACCAATATGGTTTCCATCCGAATGCTCTTCCTGTTATTATCTTGTATGCTGTTTGACTGATCAATTGAAATTCTGCACTTCTCAGAATAAATTGTCCATCAAAAAGTGTCCTTTCTGCCACATTAGTGGCCTGCCTAGGGCAGGTATCCTGGTTCTGTTTTAAAGGAAGGGAATTGAAGTTCTCATTAGTAGCAGAATTCTACAGTGGTTGACCATGTAATGTAAACATGTTGTAACTTCGATATTTTTTAAAGTTAAGGTCAAGACACTGGAAATGTTTGTAATGTTCATGTAAGCTGCTCATAAACAGAAATACATCTATCCCTTGGTGTAATCCTCAACATTACACTGCATAACAAAATGCATTATAGCAAATCAAAGGGATCTAAAATCATATTTATGCACTTCAACATATCATGCAACTTGTGTGAATAATGCTTTAAAATAGTACATTGCATTGTTAACTGAGATGCATACTGTATCAACATACGTAAGCAATAAATTGTGACAAAAATAGCCATGTTTAAGTCATCCACCATATGGTTCTTTTATGCCTATATACTAGCTTAAACTTTTAGTTTCTGTTTGAATTAGCACAATTGAGCCTTACCATACAATGTACATGCCCTTGTTTTAAATGAAATACATTTTTACTTTAGTTATGACACTGTTTCAACTTTTCTTCGACATGTATCTGATAGCAAACATGTTAACTGTGACTCTCTTTTTCTGGCACCATATGCTTTCAGTTTAGGAAGTAACCACCGTTTGAGTTTACTTTGTATAAACATTTAGTGACTGGTATCTAGTAAACTAAATACATTTATTTAGCAAATTTCTTTGTCTCTTCTTTTACATAATACAAGTTTTATTAATGAAAATTTGTATAGGAGCAGTAAGAACACCTAAAGTGTTCCATCAAAGACAACCAAACAACCATTTAGGCAGAGAAAATGGGAGAAAGATTCAGGAGTTGGCAGTGAAATTCTTCTGGTAACGGAACCATGTGTAACAACTGCACCAAATAAGATTTTTTTTTTAAATAGCCGAGCCAAATCTGTACTTCCAGTTTGAATCTTTTCTGAATTCATATGCTGTACATTATTCCGTCATCTGGTGGTTGGGTCTGTAATTGCATCTGTGAGAGAGAGTCTACCACCGAGACCCCAGAACCCATCTACTTGCCGCGTATAGACCCCTTTTCTGGCGAGGAAGCTCCGAAACCATCGAGGACCTAGAAAGAAAAAGGAATGGTTAAACTATTCCTCCTGGAATCTCTCGTACAGGAAGAAGGAGGATCCCCGCAGGAAGGATAAAAGGACGGCATCACATCCGAAAAGGAGGAGGAAACTGGAATTGAGAGGCAGAGCAAGAGAGAGCCGGAGGATGCCACGAAAGAAAGCCCAAGAGGAACACCGAATGAAGGAGGCGGAGAACCCAAAGAAGGCATTGATGACGGAGAGAAGACTCCCCAAGACTGGAACGAGAACTGGTGGACTCTCCCTGGAGATGCGCAATTGCTGCTGCAACTCAGGAGAGTTACGGCACTGGCAGTGAGTGACCCAAATCAGGGTAAATACGAACGAGAATCCGAAAAAGGGAAGTGACAGAATCCTGCGGGAGACGTTGAAGAGTTGGTATTTTTTGTATTGTACAGCATTGCTCTCCAGAATTGTTGTTTCTTTTCCTCTCCCTCGGTCCGTTGGACCTCATGGAGCAAGTAAATTCAGACAGCTTACACAGGAATTCGGGTAACAGATTCGGTCCGTTGGACCTCATCCTGCCAACCCTCAGACATTGCTCCTCGGCTGGACTGCCTTATCTCGTTCTCCCCCCCCCCCAGGCCCCGTCTCTCCTATCGCCTATCTCATCTCACCCTCCCTCCCTCCCTCCCACTACCCCCTTGAATGTCTTATTTCTCCATTCATGCTGTAGACACCGTCTCTCCTATCACCTATCTTATCTCCCCCTCCCTCCCTCTCTCTACCCCCTTGGATGTCTTGTTTCTCCGTTCACTCTGTAGATAAATATTATATAATTGTTTTTATACTCATCGTTGTGATAATGGAATCCTGAGTGAATGTTCTATCCGCAGAGACACAACTATAACCACCAATATATGTAGTAGTTTGTTGTACTTACTATCACAATTTTGCGATTTTGAGCTTACCCGTTTGTATCTTTCCCCAGAGTTACTCCACAACTTATACATTTCCTTTTCTTCTATCTGTATCTCTTCCTTGTGGGACTCTACAACTCACTGACTCTCTTCGTTTGTCTCCCAGTTCTCCCTGAGCCTTGCCTTTCGAGGACCCTGTCTTTTTCTGTCTTATGTTCCCACTCTGTAGACCTGCCAGTTCCAACCCTCCTCCTAACCCCTTGTCCCCTTAGACTAAGCACTCCTTCTCCCCTTGTTGGGGATAGATCAAATATTCATACCCTGGAGTCTCAGTGACCCCTCTGAGAGAGTCCACAGCGCTAAGGGAGCCACTCACAGTTGAGTTTTGGTATGGCAGCCCTTGCCAAAGCACTCCCTGGAAAGGATCCAGGAGGTAGGCCTTGGAGTCTCAGAGACCCCTCTGAGCGAGTCAACTGTGTAAAGGGTGCCTCCCGTAACAGAGATGTGGGATTGATACAATTTCCCCTGGGATCACAGCTTACCGGACCATGGGCGCGGCTTTTAGTCGTCTACCGGTTTGTGCCCCCTCTAGCCTCCCCCTCCTCTTTCATGCTTTGTCGCTCATCCTCACCTACCTCTTTCCCTCTTTAATTCTTTGTCCACTTCCACTGCTCCTAGCCCCTCTCCGCTGAATCTCTCCCCTCGCCTGCTTTTTTCCTTACGTATATGTCTTTATTTTTTTCTCCACATAACATGTATCTACGCAGCCTGGCCCCCTCTCCCTTGTGCCCCTTGTCTAAGCACTCCTTCTCCCCTCGTTGGAGAAAGATCCAATATTCATACTCTGGAGTCTCAGTTACCACTCTGAGAGAGTTCACAGCGTCAAGGGAGCCACTCACAGTTGAGGTTATGGTACCCCCTTGCCAAAGCACTCCCTCTCCCCTTGTTGGGGAAGGATCCAGTAGTTAGGCCTTGGAGTCTCAGAGACCCCTCTGAGAGAGTCCACAGCGTCAAGGGAACCTCATGCAACCAAGATGTGGGAATGATTCCACTTCCCCTGGGATCACAGCTTACCAGACTTAGGACGCAGCTTTTACTCGTCCTCCGGTTTGTGCCCACATCACCCTCCCTCCTCTTTTAAAATCTGTCTCTCTCCCTCACCCTCCTCTTTCCCTCCTTCATTCTTTGTCTACTTCCCCTGCTCCTACCCCTTCTCCCCTGAATCCCCCCATGCCTGCTCTTTCCCTTATGTATATGTCCTTATTGTTTTTCTTGACCTAACATGTAACTATGTAACTATGCTCTGAAACTGTGTAATCTTGTAATGATGTAACCTGCAACTATGGTCTGGTACTCATGTAAAGCGCTCTGATACCTTCAGGTCTAGCCAGCGCTATATAAAACCTTTCACATAAATAAATAAATAATAAAGAAGTGCTGGTGTTTGTGTTTCCTTTCTCCCTTGCGCTTTATGTGGACACTGATACATGAACACAGAGAAAGGAGTCTAGAAAACGGGCTAAAAGTTAAGAAGAAGCATATAGAAAAGCCTTGTACACAAAGCCGACCTGGGCTGATTATTGGAATATTTTAAACCCTGATATATATGGAAAGCTCTTCCCTGATGTCTATTTTCTTGTTAGTCTGGCGCTGGCTTCAAAGTGGGCTCATTTCTTTTGAGGAGATTTCTGCCATTATTTGACTCAATTGAAAGAGTGTGAAAGAATGAAAGCGAAGGGGAAAGGATAGATTTACCCCTCCTTTGATGTTCTCACCTGTCCCTGAAACCAAAGAGTGTGTGAATTTTTATTTTCTTTATATTCACTTTGAGTGTGGTGAAGGATACTGTACCAGCAGTGGCAGCTCACATAGGGCTTGCTGCGGGGCGGCGGAAGGGCAGGGTGGGGGGTAGTAAACTCGGACATACGACGGAACAGAGGAAAGTAATAATTACTTTCCTCCGTTCCATTGTATGTCTGAGTTTACTACTGCCCACCCTGCCCCTCCCCCGCCCTGCCCCAATGCCCCTGCAGCAAGTCCTATGCAAGCCGCCACTGTATACCAGATCCAACCCATCAGAAGTGAAAAACCAAAAGATACTTACAGTGCATTTCCCCTCTTTTTGAGCCTACTGGGGACCACCGTCTGGAGAAGATTGACCTGAAAGAAAGAAGAAAAATGAAGGGGGTTATCAAACATAGAAAGCCAGAAGTCCAGAATATGAAGCTGATTATTTCCACCCTGCGAGATTTGGGCCTGTCCAGCGACAAGGAGGAGAACGTCACTGAAGGGCCAGAAAGGGATTTCAAGGCAAGGTCTAAATCGTAGGAGAGCCGAAGAAGACGTTGAAAACTGAGGAAAGGGACACACAGTAGCCGAAACCCAAAAAAAATGGAGACTAAGACCTCGAAGACTGCGTCAGTGTTGTTGACAGCAAGCAAGTCCGAAGAAAGAGACACCCTCGGATCCTTCGAAAAGGACATCGCAGCGGTACAGACAAAGGATGGTCGAGGACAGGATGCTTCTGCAGTGGCGGCTGGTGACATTTGAAAGTGGTGAGGCGTAACATTGTCGTACTGCACTGCGGCGAGCGAGCAAGCTCATACAACCTACGAGGGGCTTGGGGGGTTCTCACCCCAAGAAAATTTTGAAAAAAGAGTGGACAAACTGTGCATTTTCAAGCAAATTTGAGGAAGATGGAAGGTTAATAAAGCAATTAGTGCTGGGCCTAAACTACCCTCACAGGCTTGGCTACAAGTTCCTCATCTGAGCACATCTTAGACACTGATAGGCTGGCCACCCAACCTTACTTGTAGATCTCATCTTGTTTGATGGTAAACCAAAGAGTAGATCTCTTATTTCATCAATTGATCTTTCTTGGCCTTCTGCTGCTCCTCCACTTGATACCGGCTGCCCTCCTACCGGTTAGTGAGCCCCATGGTTCTGACCTGGACCTGTTGTTTTTTTACCCTTTACATGATGGTGATCCCAATTATGTTCTTCTTTCTTTCTCCTCTGCCTGGAACGTAAGGACCCTATTTAATCCTAGTTTGTGACCACAGTTCTTCAGAGCATTCTCAGCTACCATGAGTTGAATACAGCTACTTAACAGAAGGAATAACCCCAAGAGCATTACCCGTCCACACTGCTAATGTTCTGATTAACACACTGCTTGTAAACTAGATTACTGCAACAATCTAATACTGCAACCCAATATACTGTTTCTCAGCACAAGAACATTTTGAATGTTGCTACATATACACTGTTCAAATTGCACCGCTAATCACCAAGCACTGCACAATAAAACGAGGGAGGCTGACTCTAATACACAAAGTGCACAGGACATACCCTTATGTCCTCACAATATTAAATGGTGTGAGTTTCTTCGCCTAAATCGGATGTGCTTCCATCCTACCTGTGCGCCTCGAGGCGCTGAACGAGCTGCCAGTAAGACAGACCACCCACACCTCAAGGACAACCCTCCCAGGCCCCTTGTGCAGCGCGTTCCTTTTGTAATGTGTGTCCCGGCTGGGTTCAGAAGTGACATAGTGAAGCTGAAGTCAGTAAAGAAACACGTTAAAGACAACCTGCGTCCAGCAAAAATCAGTTTAAACCAAAATGCACTATTCCACGAAGTGTAACAGCGATATCCATGCAGACTAACACGCCGTCTACATGCCATGTTGCTTTTAGAAAGAAGCAACATTTTTGGGAGATTTGAAAATGAAAAAATAGTTAGACAATTCCGCCATTGTTAGGCATGGAAATAAAACACATACCCTATAACACTGAAACAATGAATGTAAAATGCATTGGAATTTTTCTAGCCAAGTTTGCTCCGGTTTCTGAATCTGCGCATTTGTCTATGTGAAGTGACACAATTAATATAGCCATACATAAGAGGACATCAATGTGACACGTCAGAATGCATACATTATAGCTGATCTTATAGCGCAACGAAGCACATCATGAATGATTTCTCACCACGTTTTTAAAATCTGCAATATAAGTTATAATGCCAACTATAAACTACACAGCTCGATTGAGCATGGATATTACTGTCGGCTATTGTACAGTTTATGTTCAATTATTATCTCTCATGTCAGCAGCTCTTTGCATTTATACCTTCTACTGACAATCACATGTTATTGCAGGTAAAATAGAAGAAACACAGAGATGGCGAATATAATCAGAGTCTGAACAGACAATGTAGCCGCAAAATCTCTGAGAAGGTTATGGGTTAATTCAGATAATACATCTGTCTCAGCCAACTCAGACACCAGTCATAATGGCTTCAATCTGATGTGAAAAAGCGGCGTTACTTCTCCTGGCACGATTTAATGAGCAAAACAAGCTAAACTTTTGCATAATCGATCATTATACCAACCACTCTGAGGACGTAAAAAGTAGGAGCAAGTACAAAATTTTTAAGGCAACGAACGGGTTGAAAGCAGGGGGGGGGTGGATAGGGGAGGCGATTCATTTAATGATTACATAAAAACAAATAAATAAACGTACCAGGCATCTCCCGCTCCGGTCCCGCGTATCATCACCCACAAGACGTCAGTGAAATTACCTTCTCCCCGCTTTTTTGTTTGAAGTGGACTGGCAAATCAGAAGACTAGGGGCGGCTACTCGGCTGTATCCTGGCATGGGACAGGGCATAGGGCGACTCTACGTCACCGCCCGAGCAGGATCCTATCCTCAGACTCCTCCACTACACTAGGCATGCGCAGCATACCTAATGTAATGTCAATGGAGTGGGGAGCTGAAAAACAAAAGCGCCCTTCTCGCAGATGCGCAGTCGGAGTCCAGTTCTGGACTCCTGCTGCTCTCACCTGCGTGCGCTGTGCGTCTGTTGACTCAGGCGCACTTTCACTTGTGAAGCTGCTGCCATAACATGTCGGAAATGTAAACAGACGATAGTCTGCTTGCATTCTTGCTTTGCTGCCCGATTCAGTGAGCAGTTTCTCTTTGTGATTGCTTAGTGGGGCGCTGACCAGCTGCCCCTATGGACCAGCCGCCGCTGTAAAGCTTCTGCCTCAAAACAGGAAAGGTCGAAATCAGAATGACACATCTTGACGAGCGCGATGTCGGTTAAGAAGTAAGTGTGACACGACTACACAAAGAGCTTAACGGCCAAAGCCAAGAGGCGGAGATCATGAGGAAGAGGATGTGTGGGCAGCTTTTATAGATCATTCTGGCCTTTGCTCCACTGCTTGCTTCCAGGCCATACTGTTGCTTTTCCCAGAATCGAATGGCCTGTTCTTATGTCAACAGGAAATGTGGCACAAGGCATTCCTTCACATTTACAGCGTGTTCAATTTTGCATTTGCCTTTTAATGAACATATACTTTAGAACAGTAGTTCTTAACCTTTAGACTTATGTGGACCCCCACCCACTGAATCATTGGTGGAGTTTAGGGGTCTCGGTCTAACCATTTTCGATCATTGGAACCGCAAAACAATACACAAATAGGCCTTCACCAAACAAATATACAAATGCAGAAATATTTCATTCAAGTATCAAACAAATATTGAGAAAGAAGAAAATAGTATGAATGTGAAGGTTGGGGCTTTTCTAACTGTATTTGAGGTCACCCTCTGTCCACACTATAAATATTCTGTTTGATGCACTTGCACTGCTCCCACAAATCAATCTGAATTACATTTCTAGCCTCCAATTTCAATACCTTCACATTTACAGAATGTTTTAAAACTTTCAAGTTTACATGTTGCCCTTTTATAAACAAGTTATTAATCTGTTCTTTTATTTTTTAAGCAATCTAGGTCCCCCTGGGTAGGCATTGCGGATCTCCAGAAAACCCAAGACCACAGGTTAAGAACCACTAGTTTAGAAAATTAAATAACAATAAGATTAATACACGGTTGTGGACTCAACGTTACGAAACGTTGACCTATACTGTTTGGAAATGGTTGGGCGTGTTTAGATGACAGTGCAGAACCTGTAACAGTGTTCAACTCCTTTGCCCCACTGTGCAAATCCTTATTTAATGTTTGATGACTTTTCCTAGGGCAGAGTCGAAATTAGGACACATAAGTGGTTTGATCGTACTTTTTTAGTGGCTCTTATTTTTTTTGGATATGGATGTTACTTCAAGGGTACACTATAGTCGAACTAGTAAATGTACAGATTCAAATTAATTCTACAAGAGCAGTTTGTCGAGTATGTGCCCAGGCACAGTTTCCTTTTAACCTTCTATATCAACAGACTTGAAAACTGCTTAGTTAGCACTGGGAAGCAGAAGCTGCCAATTGATCAAACTCCCTATCCCCATTCTGCTGCAGGTGGATGGTGCAGTCCCGCTGGCCAGGACTGGCAATGGCCCTCAGGGCCTTCTGGGCACTTTTACAGGGGACTTGATTTGACCACTATTTGAACAAAACCATCAACAGTGATAAGTGGGCACAAAAACACGAGCCCATCACATTGACAGCAGGCGGGTGAATACTTCACTTATTTGGGCATCCCTTCCCATTTCTCACTGGGCCAGGGTAACTTACTAACGGAATCAGCAGTTCTCAAGTTCTATTGAGGCCCAATACTGGTTTGCCTCCAAATTAGGCCATTAACCCTTAAACGATTTGATGACTATCTATAAGAACAAATGCATGCCTGTGGTCTCATATGGAGCAATACTTTGGGGGCACTCAAAAGAGGAACTCTTGCAGAAGGTAGAGAATAACTTTCTACCAAGACTGTTGTCAGTTACCCGTGGGTGTTCTACTTTCGCTTGCCATAGTAGTTTTGAGCTGCCCTATTTTGGGAATCAAATTAAAACGTTTCCACTATTATTGTGACTCTCCATATGGGTCAAACAGGAGACAAATGTCTTGCTGGCTGTAGTAAGGGAGCAAATATCGATGGATAAAGCACTATGCATCCCTTAGCTCGCTTATGTAAAGGAAACTTAACATATTGGGTGACCAGAGTTGTCTCAATCAGGTATCTTTTAAAGCACAACTACTCATCCGTTAGTGTCTCAAGGCGCTGGGGGGGTCTACAGTTCAGTCAAAGAGCAAGGCCTTGAGATCTTTCCTGAATTGAGGCAGTAACTGTGATTGCCTGAGATGTAAAGGCAGGGAGTTCCTGGTCTTCGAAGAGAGGTAGGAAAAGGTTCTTCCTCCAGCTGAAATCTTGCAGATCTGTGGGATGGTGGCCAGGGCCACTTGGGCAAAGCGGAGATGTTTGGTTGGTGTGTAGAAGGAGAAGCGGTGGTTGAGGTATGCAGGTCTGGTGTTGGAGGGCTTTGTAGGTGTGTGTGAGGAGCTTGAAGGTGGTTCTTTTGTTGATCGGGTACCAGTGGAGGTCTCTCAGGTGCCCTGTAATGTGGCTGCAGTAGGGAATGTTCAGGATAAGTGTGGCAGAGATGTTCTGGATGTTCTGCAGTTTCTTTAGGAGTTTTTTGGTGTTGCCGGAGTAGAGTGTGATGCCGTACTCGAGTCTGCTGCAGATGAACGCATGGGTAACCGTTTTACTGGAGTAGGTGGAGATCCACTTAAAAATCTTCTGGAACTGGTGGAGCATGTGGAAGCAGGACGGGATGGCATTGATTTGGCCATTCACTGAGAGCAAAGAGTCCAGGCTGATGTGGAGGTTTTGTGCGTGGTCCTTGGGTGTGGTCCGAGGGCTGTGGGCTACCAGGAGTCATCCCACACGGAGGGGGTGGAGCTCCAGGTGAGGACTTTGGTCTTGTCTTAGCTGAACTTGAGACAGCTGTCCTTCATCCAGGTGGCAAATGACTTCACCCCATGTGGAAGTTGCTCTTGATGGCTGTAGGTTCATTAGTGAGGGAGAGAATCAGCTGGGTGTCATCAGCGTAGGAGACAACGTTGAGTCTGTGGTTTCTGACGATGATTGCAAGCAGGGCCATGTAGATGTTGAAGAGGGTGGGGCTCAGGGAGGAGGCCTGGGGTACCTTGCAGCTGATCTCTGTGGGTTCTGTTTGTACATCCTGAACTCATAGGGTTTACTGCAAAGGAAAAAGTAAAACGTTTTTTTTAATTGCTTGTAAAAGTTTAGACTGATGACTGAATCTTGTACGGCCTCCCTGATCTCTCATGTCGATTTATCTGCTCACTGTACAGTACCCAGAGCCTTCTCTTTTTTTTATAAAGAATCCCCAACACAGGTTTCACCCAACAAGATTCAGACTGAACATTCTACGTGTTCTTGCCCAGATTCCCGATTTGGCTTTTGATCTACGATTATGTCACATCCAAGCGATAAGCACTCAGAACAAAGCACACTGCTCTTTGTCACACTTTGAGAAAAACACCACGCTGCTAGGAAACTATATCTAGTGTCTGTATTTTGGTATTTGAGTATTAAGCAGTGCACACCCGCACTGTCAGAATTTGCAGTATAACAACAGTTAATTTTATTCAAAGCACATTGAAAAACAAGTTATATTGCTCAACGTGTGAATGAGACGTTTAGGTTTCACCTAGGCAGCGCTTGCGCTATCTCTTCGAGACATTCTGTATTCAGGTATAGACTTGAAGTTACACCCACTCTCCACCCATCTTTTATGTTGAGCCTGGGCAGGGCATGCGCTGCTCAGCGAGGCTTGCTGTATTGAGGTATGGCATAGAAGCTCTGCCCATTTCCAGCCCATCTTTTCAATTGGCTCCTGTTACTGTCCTTGGGAAATCATTGCTTTTCATTTGTGAATAGGCTTAGTAGTCCCTCCTTGGTACCACCTTGTCTGCATTTGTAACTCCCATACGACTGGACTTTTCACTTGTCTTGTTACGTGGTCTTCTTTTTAAGTCGGTGAGCACTATTTTCTTTAATGATCTTCCCCTATTCCACCCACATGATCATAGCATGGCGGCTGCTTTTATATAATTTTATTTAAATTATAGCACGTCCACTTTAACTATAGCAGCCCTGCTTATTTAATTATTTCATTTACAGCACGGTCTGCTTTCACTTTGGAGGGAGCGAAGGGAGGGGAAGCTTCAGTATAACGGGCCAGTCTTTAGTAGCACACGTGTGACTCACTGGTGACGGTTAAGGGTGATAGCTCCCCACACTTCCCTCGTCCCGTTTCAAACCCCATGCTCTCCGAACAATCCCCTTACAGGTTTCTTTTGTGTTTTCTTCCCTTTTTGGTATCGGTGTCTGACGGCCATCCACCCTGACACAAGATGCCAGCAGTAAAGAGGAGGTCGAAACCGACTATAAGTCCCAGAAGGCTTTGCACCGGAAAATGCTATATCTTGTTTGAAAAAGACTGTAAAGACTTTATACTTGTCCTGTTTCTCCTAGAAAACCTGATTTATAATAAATCCACTAAACTCGATACCTTGACTCCTAGTCTGCTTCTCCACCACCCCACACGTGGTGTCAGAAGTGGGATTTTTAGGCCGCCTCCACAATGGAAAACCTCATTCAACAATTAATTCGGGGACAGGAAAAACTAGAATGGGTGGTGGAAAAACAGATGTCTTCTGCCAATGCAGACCGGGAACTTATCAAAGATGGCTTAGCAAACCATGCCGACCAGATGTTGAAGGTGGCTGATGTCCGTAGAGATCTAACCACCCAGCTACAAATTCGAGCGGGTACTGGTCCTAATGTTTCCCTTCAAAAATATGCCACTGGGGAAGATCCTGATGCCTTTCAACTCAATTTTGAAAAGGCCGCACGAGCCTCCGGTTGGCCCGAAGCTAAGTGGCCTTTCTTCCTTGCTCCTCTGTTGACCGGAGAAGCCCAAGCCACATACCAAGTGGCTAACCCCAATGGAAATGCCTCCTATAAGGAAATTAAAAAACTTATCCTAGACCATATGGGTATGGACGCTGAGGCCTACAGGGTAAAGTTCAGAAAAGAAAGAGGTACGCCATCTGACAACACAAAGACATTGTACTTTAAGTTAAAGGGAGCCGCCGACAAGTGGCTGCAGCCCCATAACCATTTCAAAGACGAAATCATGGCAATGATATACTTGGAAGAATATCTCAAAGCTCTCCCATATCCTATTCAGAGGTGGCTTAAACAACACCATCACCTTAGCCTAGAACAAGCAGTAGAGATGGCCACAACGTTCTATAGAGCGCAGCCCAGAGCGTTGCCTTGGGACACAGAAAAGACCCCAAAACCAACAAGTAATGTAGGTAAACCCGAAAGAAAACCTGTGAAACCAGTTCCAGAACCTCTGAAACCTAGACCTTTCAAGTTGGACCCTCCCCCACTACGGAACCCACAATGCTTTGAATGTGGAGAGTGGGGTCATATCGCTAGGAACTGTCCCAGGAAAAGGCAGCAGGAAGAACCCATGGACAGTGGATGTATACCTCGTTCCACTTTATATTCAGCGGAACTGGGTCCTAGTTTTCACGTAAGTGTGCAAGTCGAAGGGACAACAATAAAAGCGCTCCTTGATTCCGGGTGTAAACAGTCCGTCATTCTGAAATCCTTAGTTCCTCCCTCCCAGGCAGTAATGAAGGGAACAGTACCTATCAGGTGTGTTCAGGGGGGTGTAAATATCAAAAAACAACAAGGGCACTCAAACGAGTCAGCATAGGACCTCGGGGAACGTATTTTTTCTAGCAACAGTGGTCCCATGCATAGATAGATACAAGAAAAATAATAAATATAGACACAATGGAGCTATATTGAGTAACGTGATTTGTCCAGCTGGACAGGGATCACAAATTTTTACTATAAAATAAATTCAACAAGGAAATACCTTACATCCAAAAGAGTGAGACACAAGCCTGTGCCCTCACGCTTACAAATTGGCAAAGTAAGAGGATAGAAAAGGCAGAAGAGAGAGATTTGTAGGCAAAGAGTGAGCGATTTCTGAAGAATGAAAAGTGACAGAAATTCAAATTCAAATTCAAATTATCTTTATTCGGTACTTAAAAAGATATTATTAAAGAACATGAAAGTGCATACATACAATGTTTGAAAAGCATTTTTAAATGACTTATTAAAAACAATAAAAATAGGACTAAAAAAAAAGGGGACGAAAGAGCAATAGTTCATTGGGAATCTTAATCGAAGATTGATTCAGTCTATGTAGTAATGATGTGGGCAGATATTTCCCTGGAGTTCCTTAGTCTCATGGCAGCCTTAATAAAACTTATTACACATAACAAAGTATATGGGTCTGAGGCTTTTGCAGAAAAAGGAGGGCTGCTTTAGCATGTCTCAGTCTTTTATCTTTCAAAATCTTTACTAAAAACTTCCTTCTAGGCTCTAGGTAAAAAGGACATAATAAAACAAAGTGAAGGGTATCCTGCGGAGACCTAGTGTCGCAGCTGCAGGTACCCTTCAACTCTACCGAGTGTGTGAATCCTGCGGGAACGGCCAATAAATGGTGAAGGAGATTCAGTCGGAACCTAGTCATGTAAAATCTTTCCTGCGCATTGTACATTACCGCTAGGTATGGTTCCATTCCAGATATTGTTGTTTTTAGTAAACCGTGGGCCACAACGGATATTTTCCTGTTTTCGGCGTGGGCCCTTCTGGCTGTTACCCAAACACTAAAAAGTTTTTTGGCCAGGGTTTTGTTCTGGGTGGTCATCGACTCCGGCTCAGAGAACAGATTCAAGCAGCCAATTCCTTCCATGGTGTCCTTTACATATTTGAGCCAAGGAATCTGACCCCCTCTGTCCCGGCTCAGGCAGTCCTTGATGATCTGTCTACTGAGGCCAGCCTCTGAGTTAGTCCAAATCTTAAACCAGGCCAGAATGGGTCGAACCATAATTCTGTCCTCAATATATGGCTCGCCCAATTCCAAGTGTGTTATGTGTGAAGGGGTGCTCTGAGGAACCTTTAATAGTTTTTTAAAAAATTTATTTTCCTCGGCTTGTATCTGGTGTACATGATTAGTTTTACAGCCCCAGACTTCTGCCCCGTATAACACCTTGGCGCAGGAAACCTCTCTGTAAAGATTCAGTATCTGTTCCGGCGGCCATCTGCCTAACCTCCTCCCATATGCCATTAGAGCGCCCGTTGAAGCCACCAGTTTAGATGCATGTTTTTCAGCCAGGTTTCTGAATTCCAGTTTCTCATCAAAAAGTAAGCCTAGATAAGAGAAGGACTTAACTCTTCCTAGTTTGTGTGAACCTATGCTGTGTGAAAAGGCCTTTTTTGCGTTTATACCTGTGGACATAACGAAGGACTTGTCCAGGTTTGCAGAGAGATCCAATGAATTCATAAAATTGACGAAACTGTCAATTAGCTTTTGTAAACCCAGTGGGGTGCGGGCTAGCAACACTGCGTCGTCCGCATACAAGAGGACGGGTACCGGACGCTGGCCAATTTTGGGGGAGTCCACTCCCAGCTTGATAAGTTCTCGGTCCAAATTGTTAATATACAGTGAAAATAAAAAAGGAGCTAAAATGCAGCCCTGCCGCACACCGCTTGTACAAGAAAATGGCTCTGTCTTCAATCCTTCTTTGTTATAGCAAACTGAAGCTGTGGTCTCCCAGTGTAATGCCTTCAAGGTGTCCACTAGCCCTTGATCCACCCCCAAGGAGGTCATCAGGGCCCATAGTTTCTGTCTGTTGACACGATCAAAGGCCGCTGAGAGATCCATAAACCCCATATGGATAGTCCCCTTCGCGGCAATAGTATATTTAGCAGTGAGGAGATACAAATTTAAACATTGGTCTGTTGTAGATCTCCCTTCTCTAAACCCATATTGTACGTCTGTTAAAATATGATTGTCCTCTGCCCAAATTTGTAGACGATTTAAAATCACTCGTCCCAAAACTTTAGCCGTTACGTCTATTAATGAAATATGACGATAGCATTGGGGATCATCCCGGCTGCCCTTTTTATAGATTGGGACGATGATGGCCGAGGACCAAAAACGAGGCAGTCCTGCCACTACTGCCTCGTTCAAGAACCTAGTAAGAATAGGTGCCCATAAGTCAATGTTGCTCAAATAAAGGTCAGGGGGGATGCCGTCAGGGCCTGGCGCTTTATTTTTTGAGAGCCCTTGGATTGCTGATTTTACTTCTCCACTTCTGCACTAAAGCAGTTGGTCATTAATCCAGATCTAACCCAAGAACAGGAAAACACGCTTCAGAACAGCCTAGCCCCTTTTGCACACATCTTCTCTGATTTACCGGGGAGAACCTCACTAGCAGAGCATACCATCTCCACTCAGCCAGGAAAAATAGTGAAACAAAAGCCATACAGAATTCCAGCTGCTAGAAGGATGGCTATAGAGAAAGAGGTAGAAAACATGCTAGACCTAGGTGTTATCAAACCCTCAACCAGCAATTGGTCTTCCCCTTTAGTATTAGTGCCAAAACCGGACCGATCTGTCTGCTTTTGCATTGATTTTCGTGCTGTGAATTCCATATCAAAGTGTGACTCTTATCCCATCCCTAGGGTGGATGAGCTAATAGAGAAGTTAGGGGGAGCCCAGTTCATTACTACACTTGACCTTACTAAGGGTTATTGGCAGGTGACACTTAAACAGGAGGACCAAGAAAAGACCGCTTTCGCCACCCCTAGCGGCCTTTACGAGTTTACAGACCTACACTTTGGGTTGCATGGGGCCTCTGCCACTTTCCAACGGTTAATGAACCAAGTATTGCAAAACCACCAGCAATATTACTCAGCTTACCTAGATGACATAGTCATCTTCAGTCCTGATTGGGACACTCATCTCCAACACTGTACCCAAGTGTTCACCGCCCTTCAGGCCGCCGGGCCTACATGTAAATGCAAAAAAATCAAAAGCAGGATTTAGGAAGGTGAAATATTTGGGCTATCTTTTGGGTAATGGAGACATAGAGCCATAGTCAGAAAAAGTAAAAGCTATAGTGGAGGCCCCTTTTCCATCTACAAAAAACGAAGTTAGGGCCTTCCTAGGTCTACTTGGATATTACAGGCGCTTCATTCCCCAGTATTCTGGCGCCGAGACGCCTGCGGGCATTTGTTCGCGCTCAATAAATGCCAAAATAAATATTCTGAACTGGCGACACCCTTAACGGATTTACTCCAAAAGAATGTCAAAAACAAGGACCTTCACCAACCCACGGCTGCTGCTAGGAAAACCTTTCAGGAATTAAAAACAGCCATAACTTCTGCTCCTGTTCTCCGCTCTCCTGATTTCTCAAAACCCTTTCTACTACATACAGATGCCTCCGAACATGGTCTGGGTGCCGTGTTGTCACAAGCTGCACCTGATGGCACCGAACATCCTGTCCTTTTCATCAGTCGGAAACGATTTCCTAGGGAGCAGAAGTATCCTATAATCGAAAAAGAATGCCTGGCTATTAAGTGGGCTGTTGAGAAACTCCGCTATTATTTGGAGGGGACCCATTTCCTGCTCTTCACGGATCATGCCCCTTTGCAATGGGTGAGTCGCAATAAGGGGAACAATCCACGCATCCTCAGGTGGTTCCTCTCCTTGCAGCCCTTCTCTTTTGAGGTTATCCACAGAAAGGGTACTGAGAATGCAAATGCAGACTTCCTTTCCCGGTTCCCATTGTTCCCCGATCGTGAACAATCTGGGGTAGGGGTGTGTGAGGAGGAGGAGCTGGAGGAGTTGGATGTACAGTCAGGTACACCTACATTGGACACGTTGGAACATTTTCCCCATTACCTTTCCCCGTCTTCTCTCATGGTCTTTCAGAGCTGGACCGGGGACCACTGGCCCTTTAAGGAGTCCGGCTTCCCGGAGGAGGCATACAGGTCACGTGAGGCAGAGTTCTTCAAATGGGGTGCCGTTGAAAGAGGAAGTTATTCGGCAGGACCAACGGTCGAAGAACGCCAGGAAAGAACGCTTGCCAGAACCTACTCGGTGTTGCCTCAGGACAGCGTGGGAAGCTTACAGTCGGAAGAAGCAAACGCGGAAGAAGACGACAGCCGGAGCGGTGAAAGACCTGAGGACGGAACAGACGGGCAGCCAGACCCTAACTGGCAACGCGACAACTCGAGCCACAGCCCTGGAGGGACGTGGCTCCACAAGGTACGAGGGCGCATTTCCTCTATTTGGGGTCGAGCATTGGAGGGAGCGAAGGGAGGGGACGCTTCAGTATAACGGGCCAGTCTTTAGTAGCACACGTGTGACTCACTGGTGACGGTTAAGGGTGATAGCTCCCCACACTTCCCTCGTCCCGTATCAAACCATATGCTCTCCGATCAATCCACTTGCAGGTTTCTTTTGTGTTTCTTCCCTTTTTGGTATCGGTGTCTGACGGCCATCCACCCTTACACAAGATGCCAGCAGTAAAGAGGAGGGCGAAACCGACTTCAATTCCCAGAAGGCTTTGCACCGGAAAGTGCTATATCTTGGTTGAAAAAGACTGTAAAGACTTTATACTCGTCCTGGACAAAGGAGAGATTTGTGTGTCACCAACGGTAGAATTAGAACTGAGGAGGACTGGGGATGGAGCACAAAGTATGTAAAATATATTTTTGTTTTGAATCGACTTTCTATGTGGCAATAACTATATGTAATGTAAGGGGATATCAGCACACAAGTGAAATGTTTGTCATTTTTGTTAAATAAAAATATTATAGTTAAATAGCCGTCAGGCACAAAAAGTGAAATTAAGGGCACAGAGAGGACAAACAAGTATGGACAGCAGTCAGGCACAAGAAGTAAGATTAAGGGCACGGAGCGGAAAAACAATATTTAACAATAGTCAGGCAAAGGAAGTACAATCAGGAGGAACAGAGTGGCGAAAACAAAACCAGAATCAGGGTAGATTCCAACCCTGCGACGGTGGGGCTGGCAGGCGATGCACAGCGGAGCTGCGAGGGATGGTCCGATCCCGAGACCAAAGTCGGAGGTCTCACTCACCTTGTGGGCTTTCTGCCCCTCTCCTGGGGGCAGATCAGTCAAGTCAAGTCAAGTCAGATAATTTATATAGCGCACTACATACCCAGAGGGTCTCAAGGCGCTAAGGAAGGGGAGGAGGATTACTTGTCAAATATCCACGTTTTAAGTTGCTTTCTGAATGCTAGGTGGTTCTGGGTAAGGCGAAGGTAAGTGGGGAGTGAGTTCCATGTTTTAGCAGCCAGGTATGAGAAGGATCTGCCTCCCATGGTGGTCTTGTTGATGCGAGGTACAGTGGCGAGGGCTTGGCTGGAAGAACGTAGTTGGCGGGAGGGGGTGTAGAAGGACAGTCGTGAGTTGAGGCATTCTGGTCCGATGTCGTAGAGTGATTTGTGTGCGTGGGTTAGTAGTCAGAAAGTGATTCTCTTATTGACGGGTAGCCAGTGGAGGTCTTTCAGGTGACCAGAGATGTGTTCATTGCGTGGGATGTCTAATATGATTCTGGCTGAGGCGTTTTGGATTCGTTGGAGTTTCTTCTGGAGTTTAGCGGTAGTACCTGCGTAGAGGGTGTTTCCGTAGTCCAGTCGGCTCGTGACCAGAGCATGGGTGACTGTTTTCCTGGTTTCGGTGGGGATCCAGCGAAATGTTTTTTTGAGCATGCGAAGAATGTTGAAGCAGGATGAGGATACGGCGCTGACTTGTCTGTTCATTGAAAGTGAAGAATCCAGGATAACGCCTAGGTTCCGTGCGTGGTCTGTCGGGATGGGTGCTTTTCCAAGGGCTTCTGGCCACCAAGAGTCGTCCCATGCAGAGGGGGATGTACCTAGGATGAGGACTTCTGTTTTATCTGAGTTCAGTTTCAGACGGCTGTGTTTCATCCATTCAGCAACTTCTTTCATTCCTTCGTGTAGGTTAGTTTTGGCGGTGCTGGGGTCCTTGGTGAGAGAAAGGATTAGTTGAGTGTCATCCGCGTAAGAGATGATGTTGAGGTTGTGTTGGCGGGCGATGGCCGCGAGGGGGCTCATGTATACGTTGAAGAGGGTGGGGCTGAGTGAGGATCCTTGTGGTACGCCACAGATGACTTCGGTGGCCTCGGACTTGAATGGTGGAAGGCGGACTCTCTGGGTTCTTCCGGTGAGGAACGAGGTGATCCATTCAAGTGCTTTTCCTTGTATTCCGATGTTGCTGAGGCGTTGTAAAAGGGTGCTGTGGCAGACTGTGTCGAATGCTGCAGAGAGGTCGAGGAGGATGAGGGCGACTGTGTCTCCATTGTCTAGTAGAGTTCGAATGTCGTCTGTTGCTGCGATGAGGGCGGTCTTGGTGCTGTGTTTTGCTCGGAAGCCAGATTGTGAGGAGTCGAGGGATTTGTTGGCTTCGAGGAAAGCGGCGAGCTGGTTGTTGACAGCTTTCTCGATTACTTTGGCCGGGAATGGAAGGAGCGAAATGGGGCGGTAATTTTTGAGTTCGGTGGGGTCCGCTGTGGGTTTTTTCAGAAGGGCGGTGAGTTCAGCGTGTTTCCAGTTTTCCGGGAAGGTGGCGGAGTTGAAGGAGCAGTTGATGACGTCTCGGAGTTGTGGTGCTATGACGGAGTCTGCTTTGTTGAAGATGTGGTGAGGACATGGGTCTGTGGGGGATCCTGAGTGGACGGAGTTCATCAGGCGGATGGTGTCCTCAGTGGAGATTGGGTTCCAGTCGTTAAGGGTGTTCGCGGGGGGAGAGTGTTCAGCATGTGGTTGGGTGGGTTGGACTCCGGGTTGGTTGTCGAAGCTGTTGTGGATGTCTGCAATCTTGTTGTGGAAGAATGAGGCTAGGGAGTCGCAGAGGGCTTGAGAGGGGGTGATGTCGTTGGAGTTGGCCGAGGGATTGGAAAACTCCTTGACGATGTTGAAAAGTTCCTTGCTGTTGTGGGCGTTGTTGTCAAGTCGATCCTTGAATGCTGTTTTCTTGGCCTTTCGGATTAGTTGGTGGTGAGTGCGAGTGGCGTTTTTGAAGGAGTCCTTGGTGCTGGTGGTTGGGTCTTTTTTCCAAGCTTTTTCAAGGGTGCGGCAGAGTTTCTTGGACTTTTTAAGATCATCATTGAACCATGAGGCCTTCTTGTTGCCAGGTTTGCTTTGACGTTTTTTCAGTGGTGCCAAGGTGTCGGCGGTGTTGGATAACCATAGGGTGAAGTTGGCGGCGGCTAGGTTTGGGTCCGAGGAGTGGGCTGGGGTGTTTAGAAGGAGCGATGAGGAGATCTGGTCGATGGTGATTTTGTTCCAGTTTCTTTGCAGAGTTGGTTGGTGGTGGTTGGTGGGTTTGGGCTTGTTGTAGGTGAAGTGAACGCAGCTGTGGTCAGTCCAGAGGAGATCCGTAGTGTGGCTGAAGGAGACATGGTTGCTGGAGGTGAAGATGAGGTCGAGTGTGTGACCTGCGATGTGGGTGGGGGAAGTGAGCAGTTGTTTAAGTCCGAGGTTGGCGAGGTTGTCCAAGAGGGTGGTGGTGTTGCGGTCGTTGATCTTTTCAAGGTGAAAGTTGAGGTCTCCCAGAAGGATGTATTCTTTGGAGGGGAGCGCGTGTGGAGTGATGAAGTCCGTGATGTCTTCGCTGAATTTTGCGCGGGGTCCTGGTGGTCTGTAGAGGAGGGTGCCTCTGAGTGTGGTCTTGGGGTCGATGTGTATTTGGAAGTGAAGGTGTTCGGAGTTGGCGAGGTTGGCGTCAGAGCTGGTTGAGATGCGGATTGATTTCTTATGGACGATAGCGATTCCTCCTCCTGTGTGGCTGGTACGGTCTTTGCGAGTGATCTTATAGTCTTCAGGGATGGCAATGGTGATGTCTGGTGCGGAGGAAGCGTTCATCCATGTTTCCGTTAGGAAGGCGACGTCTGGAGAAATGGTGTCTAGTAGATTCCATAGGTCAATGGCGTGTCTGTGGACCGAGCGGGTGTTGAGAAGGATGCATTGTAGGTGGTTGGGGTCGGGAGTCTGTGGTGTGGTCGTAGCGGAGATGTTGTCGGTGCCGCTGAATTTGCAGGAGTAGCAGGAGAAAGGTCCATGGGTTTGTCCAGGAGCGGCTTGGACGCAGTTGGGGGCGCGACCGGGGTTAAGGGCTAGGAGGGTGGCGGCATCGTAGGTAATGCGGGAGGGCTGGGCAGCGCGAGGGGCAGGGGGTCTGGCGCTGGGCGCGGTCCAGGCGCGGACGGGCGTAGACGGGCTTACCTTTGGCGCACCTTCGGCGCGGATTGGGCGCGGTCGCTGCGCGTGGACGCTGCACGCGGGAACTACTGTCATATATGGATAGTGAAGGGGGAGGGGCGAGGGCGTCTCAGCTGGGAGGCGGGGCGGGCTCCAGGGAACGACAACAACACTCAAAATGGCAGCGTGGGGGTCAGCACAGCAAAGCGCTTGGGGCACAACGCGCAAACAGCGTCAAAGTCACAGTGAACAGTCAAAAGTGCATTAAACGCAAAGCGGCAAGCAGGCAAATGGCAGGCAATGAAAATAGGCAGAATAAACAGCGCAGGCAGCACAACGATACCGAATGTCGCCAGGGACACCGGGAGCGACCACTCAGCTCCTGGGGTTGAGGCACTGTGGAATTATTATCTGGGTGGGGCAATGGCATGCCCAGTCTGAGTAACTCCCACCCCTGAATTTTGGGAAAAAATCCCTGGTTTACTAGTGGGCTTTCTGTCACCCCCGGGGGGGAAGGTAGGGTGCTACTGCCCCATCTGCCCCTCAGGCTGGACAGAAAGACTGACTATGCCCATTTTAATATGGGGGGAGCAAAGGCCCTTGCCCAGGGGCCACTCTCTCCTCCCTGGTTCCTAGTGGGTGGATCCCTGCTTGGGGATGGACCTTCTGCATTTACGGGAGTTTGAGCTATTGGCATTGTAAATGACAATGCCTTTTATTTTTGTGTTGTTTTTAAATAAAAGTAATTGTCATTTACAATGCCAATAGCTTTGCAGGAGCTATTGCATTGCAAATGCTTGTTTTATGCGATAGGAGACAGCTTGTCCTGCAAGAGCAGGCAGAACAAAGCTTTTTCAGAAAATAGTGCTCTGAAGCTATAATTAAAGCCTATCGAGCAACAATACATCTAACAGGGGGTGTGCTCATGGGAGTTTACAAAATGACAAGGTGGTTCTAAGGAGGGACTACTAAGCCTATTGACCAATGAAAAGCCAGAGTATACAATGGACAATGACACAAGCCAATGAAAAATATGGGTTGAGAGTGGGCGGGGCTTCGAGTCCATACCTGAATACAGCATGCCTCGACGAGCAGTGCATGTGCTGCCCAGGCTCGACCTAAAAAAGGAAATTCCTCTGCTGTAAACAGCAGAGGGATTTAGTGCGCCTGTGCTCATGATGGAATGGTTCCGTCATGAGCACAAAAGGAGTTAAACGCTCGCAAATGCGAGACCTATTGCATTAGAAATGCTTGTTAGTTGACTGCTGTCACTGTCCTTTGTAAATGCTGGATTGTGAATTGTTAATAGGCTTATTAGTCCCTCCTTAGTACCTTCCTGTCTTCTATTGTCCCTTTCCAGAAAGTGGTGATACTTGGTATCCTTTATTTACGGTCTGCAGCTCTGCCAAGTACCACGCATTGTTGTAACGTATCTAGGGCTCTAGTGTAATTTTCCCGATTCATGCCCTTATATAGGTATAACTTATCATATCCTTATATAAGCATACGAATCATAACCATATTTAGCACAGCCAATGCAGTCCAAATACGGTATGGCTACTTCCACTAAGCTCCTAGAGTACAACAAGTTCTTGAAGACAACCAGCCTTCAGAAGTACGGGAATTCCCCCTGCTTCAGTATTGATTTGTCCCAAAACTCCTGGAGTGTGTAAAGAACTTTGAGTTCTTAGTGATAATATTATGTCCACCCTTACGTCAAACTCAGCACCTTCCAGGTATAAATATGCCCACATCTGCCCTAACAAACACACAGTGGTTTTGGAGCAGATCGACTAACTACTTGCCCGATGCCCTGCTGTATGCGAGTGCCGAAGGAAGCCGACCCTCCCTGCTGACGCACTGAGAGAGACGATGTCTTTTCTCCTGCCGAGAAATCCAGCTCTAGTGTTTCCCTGCTACCCTTGCGGGTTACTGGGAGATGGAGTCCTGAGAGAGAGATACAAGACCTCCTTCATTCTATAACCAAGGTACCGAGCTGATTATACCCTTAGAGAATTCTTGGATAGATTCTTGGCAGAAACTATTTAACTCAAGCTACACCTCACTTACTTCTTCCCTTGTTCCAGACTTAGGTTAGGTACACGGGGGTAGGCGTATTTTAGATGCACCAGTTGAGTACTTTTAGTCATTATTTATCATTGTATGTATTTTATCTATTTTAAGTATCTTATGGCTTAGAAACCATATAAATGCTTTTACAGTATTATTTCATAACACTCATTTTACTGTACGCACTTTACTTCATAGCAAGTATTACAATTGTAGCAATTCACTTCTCTTGCATGAGAAAGAAGACTGCTCAATAAATAACCTTTTTGTTGAAAACGCCCGTCTCTCTATTTCTCTGCACTTCTGGTGAAACGAAGCATGCACGATTGACTGAGTGAAATAGCCATCTATTGTTTCCGCGACTCTGGAGATATATTCCTAATTTCAGGGGGAACAAAGTTGTCATGTTATATGGTTGTCAAAAACGAATCCCTTCTTGTATATTCGAGAAAGTTTCTAGTGACCTCTGAGCTAGCTGGCACACACAATTAAGTCTAACATATTCAATAGAGACCTAGTCGACCTAAGTCCTACGTCTAAACTATTGTTTATGTTATTCCAATGCGCAGAGCCTATTGGGAATATAGGAACTACACTACAGCATCAGGCGTTAGTCTAACGCATTTCAGTGTGGTAATCCGCATCTCAACACTGAAATGCAAAAATCACGCATTATAGCACCTCTCAGCTTTCAAGCCAGAGTGTCTATAATGCACCAAAATGACTGATGCTGTGTCAGCGCAGCATGCACACAACCCCATGCAGGTTTGAGGGCTGGTGGTTTATGTGCACCCTAGTGCAGTGCTACAATGTAACAACCCATGAAACGCGTGGCCGGCACAACTGTGACATCACGTTCAGTGCCCAATGGCTATATAGACACTTTAATAGGGCGATGTCGCGAGTAGGTGGCATTTCAAGTTGAGCTACAGTGTGCTCGCTGCTTTCACTACTGCAGGGGTGGTACAATGGATCCTGTGAGTGGCCGTCTCAGGCTGACTCGACCCCCATCAGCACTGGGTAACTCAGACTCCTCATGGAGAGCCTGCTGCCTGGCAGCCTGTATCAGAGTAAGCTGCTCACTACTAGCTTTCGGCTGCTGCCCAGCCTAACTTAATCATCCAGCGGCGTAGATCTGTTCGACTGACTGAATCAATGGTGAGTGAAATGGATTTGAGCTAGCCCTGCTCAGCGAGGTGAGCGCTGGCATGGTCATCACTTTGTTAATGTTTGCAGCACAATAAGCCCAGATCAAAACTTGTGATCAATCAAGCCCCTTGTCAGGGCCGCCCCCACAGGCGCCGCTTTCTTTGTGTGCTCTTAAACATATGAAAGTGAACAACATGATCCAGATTAACATTATCTGAACGGGTACTGGCTGTAACCCCCTTGCAAATCTGGTATCGCCTCGCCTTCCATTTTAAAGGCTGGCAAGGCACCCCAAACAGTCACTACTATGCACTAGTAGTTCAGAGATTCCAGGCGGCAACTGGCAGTTTGGTTCTTTTTACTGAACTGCCCTAGCCTGTCCCTGCGACTTGACTTGGGTGGTGTTGGCAGGATGTTCTTTCCCCCTGCGACGCAATTACCGAAGGGTCTCCTGGCTGTCAGTGAAACACCACCCCCCAAACATAGTTTCGGTCCCAGGCAGCCAGTCTGACTCAGAGCATATCATTGTCCACAGATGCCAGTCTACTCCGCAGCAAAACCAGAAGAGCGGCTTGGGCTAATGTGACTGGCAAGAAATTGAAGTTCTCAATGGTTGTGAAATGATTGTTGGAGAATAACTAACACTTCAGAATGAAATCGATTTTTATTGGCTGAACTGACATCATGAAAACCGCGCCACATTGGCTACAATCCCACAGGCTGGCTGCGATGTGGGAGAGGCAAGAAACAGGTCACATGAAACCAACATGAAACAGGCAGGTGTTAACACAGCATGCCACCTACCACCCACATCGGGCCAGCCACGTAAAAAAATTAGTGGCATTGGACCATCTCAGCACAACAAGGAGGGAGCAACAGAAGATTCTTACCCAACAAGCACTGGTATCTGATTGTGCACTCAGGACACTCCAAAGTCCTCTTGAGGCAAATGTGTCTGCTTTTGAAAAACAAAAAATAGAAAGAAAAAGAACATCCCCCACTGTGTGCCAATCCCTTTACCCATTCTGGGAGGGGGGAGCCGGGGTTTGAAAAAAATTAGGGACATGGGGGAGGGGAACATGGTGAGGTTAGCCCATTTAGACACACTGTCCCAAACAATCATCGTTGGGCGGGTGACTGGCAAGAATAGAGTCCCCAGGCGTGCGCTGATCGAGGCAGCCAGACTTCTCTCCAGATATTGCGATCAGCCACTTTCTGATCCATAAACACCCAGTGCTTTTTTGTCATGGGACGATTCCATTCCACAAGGTAACGCAATAGTGAGGCCTCATAATATCGAGTGAGGTTGGGCACGGCCAGACAACCCTCCTTCTTAGTTCGTTGTAGCAGCTATTTCTGCAGTCTAGGCGTGATCGGGCCCCAAATTAAACATTCCACTTCTGTTGGATACGCAAGAGCATTTTCGGCGGGGGCGCTAAGGGGAGAGTTTGAAAAAGATAGAGGGCTCGGGGCAAAACGTTCATTTTGGCCGCTGCCAGTCTTCCAAGCCAGGACAAAGGTGGGTGCCGCCATTAGGCGAGCTCTTTCCGGATACGGGAGAGGAGAGTGGCATAGTTTAACTCCGCCGTCTTGGCCAGACTACTATGAAGAATCAACCCCAAGTATGAGATGACCTCCGATCCCCAACCAAAGTCGAATCGGGCCCGCAGTGCAGCCCAGTAGTGTGGTTCACAGTAAGGTTCTGAACTTGTGATTTCTGAAAGTTCACTTTAAAGCCAGAGACCAGACCGAAAGCTTGCAGCGCTGATACTATGGCCGGCATAGAGGTCAGTGGGTGAGCCATCGAGAATATGACGTCATCCGCATAAAGGCTAATTAAGTGGTGGACAGCCCCAAAAGAGATTCCCTTCGCCTGTGGATTATCCCAGAGCCGCTGAGCAAAGGGCTCCATGTATAAGGCAAAGAGCAGCGGGGATAGGGCATATCCCTGCCTGGTGCCCCTCTCCACTGCGAAGTCCCCCGAAAGCAGGGCATTACCCTAACCGATGCGGTGGGGGCGCTGTATATACTAGCCACCTATTTGCGAAATTTGGGCCCCACCCCGAAACACTCCAAGGTAGCAAACAGATATGGCCAATGCACCCGGTCAAAGGCCTTCTCCGCATACACTGCTAGCAGTAGAGCGTCTTCCTTTGGCCTGTGCACTTTGTCAATCAGGTGACATAGCCATTTGGTGTTGTCCCCGCATTGTCGACTCGGTATGAAGCCTGATTGGTCTGAGTCAATTAAACCAGGCATAAGAGGGTTAAGTCTATAAGCCAGGATGCTCAAGAATAACTTTGCATCCAAGTTCAGCAGGTAGATCGGCCGGTGGAAGCCACAAGACAATGGATCCTTCCCTGGTTTGGGGATGACCGAGATTGTTTTCTGAAGCATAGAGGCTGTGAGGGTGCCAGAATCAGAAAATGAATTAAATAGTCGGGTGACTAGGGGGGCAAGTTCCTTACAATAAGTCTTAAAAAATAGGGCGCTGAACCCATCAGGGCCTGGCGCCTTCAGGGGTTTCAGACAAACTGGAGCCGCTTTTTTTCTGACAGCAGACAAGGGGGGCACCTGTGCGTTTGTGTATGGCCTCTAGTTCTTTAACCCAGTCTTCAAGGTTCTGTCTCTTAACCCGCCTGTCTTTGTTGTCGTGAGCCGCCTTAGCAATGAGAGCCCCTCTCACAACCAATTTGGGTGCCTCCCAAAAGGAGGCCAGAGATGAGGAGCCATCATCTTTGGTTGCTAGGTAGTCAGTCAGTGTACGCCAAAGATCCTTCACCACTTGTGGAGACCGCAGAAGGGAGTCCCGGAGACGCCAGCAAGGTGAGGACGGAGGCCCAGTGGGGAGGCGCAGGGACAGAGTGATAGGCGCATGGTCCGCTAGCGAACGGGCCTCTATGGTGGAGACCTATGTGCAATCCCATGCTGCTTGGGTAATGAGAAAGTGGTCCAGGCGGGCATACGACTGATGGGCTGCTGAGTAAAAGGAATAGTCCCTTTCGTCGGGGTGCAAGCAGCGCCAGGTATCCCTGATGCCGCCGCCAGGTATCCCGTGCCCCGATTTGGCACCAGCGCCGCAGGATCTCGGGCAACAGCGATCCATCCCCCCGTCCATAACCAGGTTTAGATCACCCCCATTCACTACCAGGGAGTCAGGCGTATGAAGCACCTCAGTTAGCACATCCACCAAAAATGTCTCTGGATGCTCGTTGGGGCCATAAAAGGAAGCTATGGTGAAATTGGAGGAGCCTACGTGCAGTCACAGTGCTAGGAGACGCCCTTTAATCTCTGCAACCTTGCCTATAACTGAGCCACAGAAATGCTTGGAAAGAAAGATGGCCACCTCACCCCTCTTAGCCTTCCCTGAGGACCAGAACTGCAAAGGGAACTCTCTGTGTAACATGAGGTGTGTGTTGCCTAGTAGGAGATGAGTTTCCTGGAGCAGGTGTTGGGTAATAAATCCATTAAGTTGGGTAATACATCCTCCAACCCTCCTCAAAGCGACGCAAAGCAAACAGACCCCAGCTGCAACAAAACACAGGAAATGTTCTTGCACCTTTGTTTGTTTATTGGCATGCCAAGGCAGAAGGCAGACGTAGTGTCATGTCTTGGAACAAGCTTCTTCTGCACCTCATAGATATTCACAGGAGAATATATAGGGCAGAAAGTGCAGTAATCAGTACAATCACAAGATGTGGACAATGCCAAATAGGGTTGTACATATACAAATAAAAGTGTCATGCAAGCCCAGGACATAGAGCAATATAAGGGCACAAGGGACAGGTTTAAGCCAACCTGCAAGATTCAGAAGCTTTTCACAGCTGTTAACCCAGGACGTGTGAAAGAGGGCAATACAAGTCCTGGGGTCAAGCTTTAATAGATTGTAAAGGGAGGGGTGTTTAGGAGCACAGAGTAAGCAGTTTGGTCAGAGCAGACCTAGTTAGCTCAGTGGGTCTGAGATAGTGTGGAGGAGAATATGGAATTGATTCACTTATTTGGCTGATGCAAACATATAGATAGATATATTTTCCTCACATTATGCCTCCTTTTTGATAACAATATCAAATACCATTGTAAGAAAAATATGAATATATACATGTGGTAGAAATATCGAAAAAGTGCATATCTTTGACTAGCATTACACAGTGTTTAAATAACATGCATATATTGGCGTAGACCTATCCAAGAGGTATTCATTTTTCAACATAGATAAAATTATATACTAATACTCAATGCATTTATATTATATATCTATAGCCATTAATTGAAATGTTTCTTTGTGTGCTTTCTCTACATCCTATTGTATCTGGAGATATTTGTAGGCTAGCTCCTGCTGTGTAGGAGGTAGAATTTTAACTGCGGAAATTGAATGGATGCTTTTACTACACAATTGCTGTGCCATGGAGCAGCAACACTGAAGACAACACCAAAATATAATTATTGTTAAGAAGATACCCAGTAGCGCTAAAAGTAAGTGCTTTAACCATCCCGTTGGTAGCCATGACCATAGCCAGGACCAGTCATCAGAATTTGTAATTTTCCCTGCTCCACTGAATATTTGAACTACATTCTTAATTTGTGCCACATCCCTTGCTATGTTTCCGCTTTTGTTTACAAAATAACAGCAAGAGGAATTTAATAAAACGCACAGTCCTCCTTGTTGTAGTGTCAGGAGGTGAAGTACAATTCGGTGTTGAATAGTCATGGCAGCTACTGAATTAATTTCCATGTGCAACTGTTGAAGTGCATCTCTTGTGGCATTGAATGATAGAGCTAGCTCAGCAGACATATTAACTAGAGCCAATTCTAAATCATATACCCCATATCCAGGGATAAATATACACATTTGTTCAAAGAATAGACCTTGTCTAGTTTCCAGAATAGGTGCATGTATATCTCTTTTATATCTATGAGCAAAACTCCCCAAATTTAGTGTCTCATGGGCTGCAATGTGTGGCATGACTGAAATGTTTGGTGTAAGATAAGAAATAGCACACATGCCTTCCCAGTGCTGGAGAAACACCTTTTATGCTTTAGTGCCACAAATAAAGTACATTCTGCCCTGTAACTTTGTGTCCAATGTGTGATATGTACTGAGAGGAAGGCCTACCCCTTCAGGAAAAATGTTTTGGAATAGATCACACAATTTGTAATCAATCCATGAAGAATTTATAAGCATAACATTTGCCCATGGTGCCATGTATGAGCAGCGGGCTGACCATAAGGGGTATTCTAATATTTTACAAATCACATTTGGTGCCCTAGCATGCTTATTCTTTTGCTCAATAAATGGATGATTGATCTGACATGGTTTTTGGCTCTATTTCGGAGTGATGAAGACTTTAAGCTTGCTAACATCTATAATCTGTATTCTTACCTTGTGTTGGCCCTTTTAAGCCCTTTCTTCCAGACCTAGAAGAGGATAGCTGCTTTATATGATGATAGATCCCTTATTCTTGACTCTAATCCATCTATTGCCTATTGGCTTTGACATAATTATGTGTCCTTTCATTATCCTGCCTATAGTAGAGGGTGGATCCTGTGGTCCTGACTTTATATTACACATTGGTATGGTTTGTGTAGGTACTCTGACAGAGCTAAGGGTTATTTCATCCTTCTCAGGCCTACAAGGCCCAGAACTAGAGAGACTCCATTTTGCTTTCTGTCCCTGCAGAGCTGAGATGCTTGTAGGGTAAAGGTAATATTTTAGTTTTGAGCTGTTGTTCGTCCTAAGCGAACCGGAGAGAACCGGCCAGAGCAGAATCTAATCAAGAAGTGTCCCTGGGCTCAGGTCTCTAGACGAAACAAGCAGCTGATCACTGTGGGAGCGTCTAGAGCAAGGAGCCCGGTGAATGGACCTGGTGGGAGGAGGCTACTGGCTGGAACTTTCCACTAGAGGAGAGGATTCCATATTAGCGAATTGCAGGAGAGGAGGAGTGGTGAGTTTGGTTCTTGAAGAGTGAAGAGTAGAATGTTTGCTGGAGCTGAAGAGTACAGTTCAGTTCAATTGGTTTTCTGGGATGGAGAAAGAAGGCAGATGATTGCTGAAGCTGGAGAGAGCAGTCATATGAAGAAAGTTGGAACTATCAGCTGGGGCTGCCAGTTTATCAGAATGCATTAAAGCAGATGGAGGAGTTGAAGCTGCCAGCTGAAGCAGTTGAGCCAGAGGAATGAAGCTGTGGTGACGGAGGGAGAGAGAGGGAGCCCTGATCCCACCAGAGAGAGAGAGAAACATTCCTTCTAATAGGTGAGGTAGTCTGAATTAGTTTGCTTTACACTCACACCTTAATCTTGTCTTTATTCCCTAGGCTATTGTATGTCTAATCCTTTTTCTTTCAGCGGTGTGTTACAGTTCCTGTTAGTTACAGAGACCCCACAGATCTGTGTATGTGTCTATTCCCATTTTATTGTTATTGTAATAAAGATACCCCAGTTCTTAGTGAACCAGTGTGCATGTGTTATTCTTATGATAGAGCTAACCTTTCTTCTAACCAGATGCTTTAGCAACTGATGGATCAAAAGGAAATAGGAGCGTTTAAATCAGGGAATAACTCTTGCATACAGTGTGTGTCTCTTGTTCTTAAAGAACAGGTAACCTTTCCTTCTAGTCAGGTGTTACAGCCAGAACAGATGCTGCCCCTGATCCGGTAAGTAGCCACTGAATAATTAGGGGGAGAGAGGAGCCCTTGGGCTAAAAGAACAGTCATACACTAAGTAATTCGGCCATTCCATAATATTATTGTAGTAGTGAACCTTTAGTGAATAGTGAGAGAGACTTCCCAACATAGAGAGAGAGAGAGCTGAAGGTATTCATAGGAAAGTGATTGTCGTTGGTAAGCGGCGTTAATGAGAACACCAGGTGGGAGACTGGTGCTTAGGTTCGCCGGATTGTGGACCGGGCTGTGAGTGAGAGAACACTAGGGAGGAACACTAGTGTGTAGGTTCGCCGGATTGTGGACCGGGCTGTGAGAGAGAGAGCACTAGGGCTGCAGACCAGTGTGTAGGCACGCAGGATTGCGGAGGTGCCGAGCAAGCACTGACTGTGGTCAGTGTGTAATGGTAAATAATCAGAACTGCCCCAGGGTAGATTAGTCTGGACCCATGTGGTCACAAGACTATGAGGTATGAGTGTGGTGTAGGGCATGGACGTCCTTAGTAATCAGTGAGTATTCCTAGTAATTCCTATAGATTTAGTGGTGTTTCTAATGATATGAGCTTGTATATTGCGAGTTCCCCATCCTCAGGTAGGTACCCAGGTGCCTGGATAGATGGGTCCTGAGGAGGGAGGTGGTTACGTTTTGGCCAGGTTGGTGTTGCTCTGGTGAGCTGGTTCTATCTGGTCTGAGAATCTGGTCATAACAATGATATAGAAGGCCATAAGGTGTTATTTTTTTGTGAAAAACTTTATTGTGCAAAAATAGCATTACAGGTATGGGCCTACAACCACAAGGGCCGGCCGCTAGAACATGTGAGGCATTTATGTAATTCACAAAGCAGCAACCGCTCTTTCGTGGTCCAACTTAACACAGGATACCTTTTCGGCAACACAGGATGTAGGCAGGATATAGAAATTTTTTATTTTGAGAAAGAAAACGAAAAAGAAAACAAAGAAAAAAGACTCAAGGCGAAGACGTTATAGACCATGTCAAGCTCCGATGGGGGGGACCCACAGTACCAAATAACGAATCAGGAGGGCATTACAGATAATCGGGGGGGGGGCATAAGGTGTTATTAATAGTGTGTCTCCATCTACAGTGATGTTCCAGTAATGCAAAGTATAGTTTACTTGTTTTCCTCATACCTTAGCTGTCCAGTTCCTACTTCTAACTGTCTGTCTTTTATGTTCCAATTCCCTGTGATATTATCAAATTCTAATATGTTAGGACACTGGCTACTTTTTAAATGCCCTAAGTATCGCAAAGCTAGGTTATATCCTGAAACATGATGCTCTAAACATACAGGAATGCTTTTTCCTTGTCTTTGTATTCTACTGTAGGAGACACTTGGTATTGGGCTTGAATATTTGCCCGTATGGTACAATGTGGGTACCATCCAATCCTTTCTTCTCCACAATTCCAGGTTACATTGGATATGAGGCATCCTATTCCTTGCGCATAATTTTGTATAGGCACTGGTGTTTCATAAAGGCCAATTGGGTCACTGGGGTGTCTGGATAATTCCCAACAAATACAGCAATTTTGAAGATCTAAAGCCTGGGAAACTTTCTCATGTACTGCAATAAGGGGGTGGTCAGCAGGTTGTTGCACTACAGGTAGCACACACATAATTAAGGTACTAAAAAATATTGTTAGCATAATGCAATGCATTTTCTCGACAGTGGTAAATGTCACTTTCAGAATTTAAAATGTTGTTAGGCAGTGTCTTTCTGTCTCAGTTCTAGGGTACTTTCTGTAAGTGTCAATAAGGAAAGTTCTTGTGCGCTGTCATCTGCTTCTCCTCCTGGTCCGTAGTCGTCTTATTCAGGGGCGGTTTCACAGACCTGCCCTGCGTTCTTCACTCAACAGCATCAGTTGGTGTCACCGTTCCTGGGACACTTGATGATGGACCCTCAGCGTTGTTGTTAGGAAAGGTCTGGTCTGTCTCCCCCTTGTCCTGTGTTTCGCGCTGCTCCACTTGTGGCCTTTGCTCATCTGTTAAAGGTGCCTCTGCCTCAGGCGTTGTTGGTGCAGCCCTGCATTGTTGTGACCGGGTGGAGCAGGACATAAACGAGACTTACCGGAGTATGATCACTAAAGATGGGACCAGTACCGTCTCCCCTTTCCCTGCAGCAAACCGAGAACTGGAAGTGTTCCGACCCGGCGATATTTTCACCCAGCTTGGAAGGGGAATATTGTTTCTTTAATTGGGCAGAGTTGGAGCAAAGCCCGGCCCTCGGTCATGACGAGGAGGAGGAGGAGGACTGCGTAAAGTGCGGAAGTGAAGACTCCCCAGCATGTGGGAGACCTGAGGAGAAGACGGACGCGAGCATAGAAGGAAGAACAGAGAACAGCGTTGAGAGAAGGTGCGGCGAACTACCGGCAGCAGCGGCAACTCAGCGAGCAGAGAAGCCAGGAGGCCACCGACAAGGCGCTTCGCCCAGCCACGCTTCAGGAGAAGCGTGGCTTTCCCAGGTACATGCCCGTATCTCAGAGTGGGCGGGTAGAAAAGGTGTTAAACCACCATGAAAAAAACACGACCGTTTCTGTCACTCTCTTCCCCTCACACGTTTGTCACGATGCTTTTGCATTCTTTTTTTATTAATCGGTTGTGCACGTATGAATCCCTCACTCCCTTTTCCCTGACATTGTTAAGACCTTGGGTGTAAAAGACTGAAACAAGTCTATTTCTTTTTTATGGTTGGGACGGAGTCCGGACGGGCAATTAAATCCCCACCAGCATCCTGGAGTGGAGAAGAAGCGGACCAGACCTCACGAAAGAGCGTCTCTCCCCAGCAAAGGAGGTGCCAGAAACCCCTCTCTCTTACTACAGGAACATTGTGCACAGAAGGCGCTTACTTAAATCAATAAAACCCTCTTTACCTTCCTTACGTGTTCCCTCAAGTTATTCCAGTCCGCCACAATTGTGTTCCGTGCAGCCACTTGGGATGCCCCTGCACCTTTAGTGATGTTCTAGTAACCAGGAGCACGACCTGGGGTCCAGTCCACCTAGAAGTAAGAGAAACATTTTTTATTTTTCTCACCATTACCATGTCACCAGGTTTAAAAGGGTGTTTTTGTTCTAAGGAAGGATGGGGCAAAGCTTCCTTCACCTGGAGATGGTGATGTCTCAATACCACTGACAATTGTACAGCATAGTCAGAAATCTGCTCATCCGTCCACAGCAGTGCTGCTTGGGATGCTGTGAGAGGCAACCTCAATCCCACCGACATAGGCCACCCCATCAATACCTCATGGGGGGACAAGAGAGTTGTTCTAGATGGTGTTGCTCTTATGGCATGCAGCACTAAAGGCAGCGCATCTGACCATTTCAGGTCTGTTGCATCAGTTGTTTTGGTTAATTTATGTTTTATTGTTGCGTTCATTCTCTCCACCTGGCCTGAACTTTGTGGGTGGTAAGGGACATGCAGTTTCCCTCTATTCCCAAACAGTCACACATCTTTTCCACATTGGCAGCAACAAATGCACCCCCTCTGTCACTGCTTATGCTCTGGGGGACCCTGAATTAGGGGTAATAAATCTTTCATCAAGCATTGCACAACAGTTGCTGCATCATTCTTCCTAGTGGCAAACGCCTCCACCTATTTTGAAAATTGATCCACACATACCAGCAAATATTTGAATCCACTCACTGGGGGCATATAGGCAAAGTCTATTTGAATGTTGGTAAAGGGACCCTCTGGTACTGGCAAGTGATCATGGGTAACAGGGTACCTACCTTTAGCATGTTGGGCACATTGACACTGGGAGCAGAATTGTGCAGTGAACACTGTTATCCCTAGTGCAAACCATTCTTGTCTAATCAAAGCATTCATCCCTCCTTGAGCCATGTGAGTGGGTCCATGGGCAAGCCTTGTAAGGGGCAGGAACATACTGCGTGGGGCCACAGGCCTCCCATCCTGGTGGAACCACAATCCCTCATCATTTGGCTCACATCCAGCATCAATCCACGCTCTTTCTTCCTCTGGTGGTGCAGACCATTGTGCTTCTTTCACATCAGCTAGCAACAATTGTCTCTGAATCAGCTGTATTTTTGGAATACTTTTCGCCATTTAAGGCACCATCTGTACTGGCTGTAACATGTTCTCTTTTGCTGCTGTGTCAGCCATGGCGTTACCTCTGGCTATCTCAGTATTAGCTCCTGTATGTGCCTCACATTTTATTACTGCTATTCTGTTGGGCAGTAGTATTGCCTGTAGAAAATTCTTAACTAAGGGGCCATTTTGAATGGGGCGTCCTGCTGCTGTTATGAAACTGCGATACTGCCACAGCTGGCCAAAATCATGAACAACTCCAAAGGCATAATGAGAATCAGTGTAAATATTAACATCTTTCCCCTCAGCTAGGATGCATGCTCTTGTTACAGCATACAGCTCGGCTTGCTGGGCAGATGTGCCAAGGGGAGGGCTGCACTTTCAACTATGGTGTCTACTGTTGTTATACCATACCCTGCTCTGTAATCAGTGTCTGTTAGTCTGCTAGAGGAACCGTCAGTGTACCACTCATAGTCAGTTTTTCTAATGGTGTTTGCTGCAAATCTGGTCTGGGTTTGGTGCATGTCTCTACAACTTCAACACAGTCATGGTCAGTGGTCTCATCTGAATTACCTAGTGGAGGTCATAATGTTGCCAACTTAACACGTGGGCATCTTTTAATGGTGATATCGGTGTTAGATAACAGAGTGACCTCATAACCTGTTTGCCTGGCCACCGATAAATGTTGTGTTGCTGCAGATGACAACAACAACTGTACCGAATGTGGCACATAAACAATACAAGGGTAGTCCAACACAATGGGAGCCATCCTCTCTACCATCACAGCTGCTGATGCCACTGCTCTCAAACAATCTGGATGCCCAGTACTGCTGCAGGCAAAGTCACGGAGTAGTATGCCACAGGTCTTTTTCCAGAACCATGCTGCTGTGTCAGCACACCATTTGCAATGCTATTTTGCTCTGACACATAGAGATGGAAGAGCAGTTTGTAATCAGTCACCCCCAGGGCTGGCGCAGTACACAAAGTCTCTTTCAGTTTCTTAAAACAGATTGCAAGTTCATTAGTCCATACTATGTTGTTGGGAGCATCTTGTAGTGTACATTGTCGCAGGATGGCATCATAGGATCTGTACTCAGGGATCCACTGGCGGCAGTAATTCATCATCACCAGGAATGACAGCCTTCCTTTCTTGGTGGACGGAGGCTGCATGCCCTGAATCATTTTGATCCTGTCAGGTGATATGTGGCGTGTACCTTTGGATACCACATAACCCAAGTAAGTCACCTCTTTTTGTCAGCACTGGAATTTTGACAGTGAAGCTTTGTGTCCTCTCTCCTGGAGGTGATTCAGCAGCGCAACAGTGTCTTTTTCACAGGCCTTAAGTGATGGAGATGCCACGTGTAGATCATCCGCGTACTGCAAGATGATGCTACCTCCTTCCAGGTGTAGGCTATCCAGGTCTCTCTTTACTGCCTGCGCATAGACCGTGGGACTCTCAGTATAGCCTTGTGCCAGTCTTCTGAAAGTAAATTGGGTATCTTTCACTGTGAAAGCAAAAAGGTACTCACTCTCTGGATGGACTCTAATACTGAAAAACACAGAGGAGAGATCAATGACTGAAAAGTACTCTGCCTCTACAGGTATAGAAGATAATATAGCATTGGTGTCAGGAACAACAGGTGCTAAGGGAACCACAATGTTGTTTATTTGTCGTAAGTCCTGTATGAACCTATACTGCACAGTATTGCCCTTGGGTAATGGAATGATAGGACTATTACAGGGGCTGGATGTCTTTTTAATGAAACCTTGTTGCAAGAGAGATTTAATCACAGGTTTTATTCCCGCCTCTGCCTGATGTGACAGCCTGTACTGATGGACATCAGGTAATTCAGCATTCTCTTTAAGTGTCACTTTATGGGAGGGCATTTTTTCAATAATCCTGCCTAATTTTTGTGTTTTGCCCAAACCTCTGAGTTCACTTGCTCGAGGACCTTGTTTTTAGTCAGCTGTAAAGCCATATTCCCTTCAAGTTTGTCAAAAACTGCAGTCCTGTCCTTTCTATTCATACACAACCTCCAACACCGCCCTTCTAAATCTCCTACTACAGACACCATTCCTAAAGGAAATGTAAAATCCTTAGTTCTAGGTAAGTCCTGAAGGCGTTTGACCATGGGGCCCAAATCCTTAGGGTAGTAACCTGGTGCTACAGCTATGGATACGTGCAATACAGATCCTGGGGTCAAGCTTTAATAGATGTGTAAAGGGATGGGTGTTTAGGAGCACAGAGTAAGCAGTTTGGTCAGAGCAGGCCTAGTTAGCTCAGTGGGTCTGAGATAGTGTGGAGGAGAATATGGGATTGATTCACTTATTTGGCTGATGCAAACATATAGTTATATATTTTTTCTCACAGCAGGCACACCTCTCCTTTTGTTTGTTCAAGTAACAAGAGCACTGCCTTCCTTTTTGTGGGGTTGTTAAGACCTCTAACATTGAAACTAACCAGTAGGATCGCCATCAGGTAGAGAAAAAACACCCAGAGCCATAGCTTATACAGAGTACCCCACTGTGGGGAGTAGGACCCCCGGAGGGGCGTGTATGTGCGCCAATGAATCCTAAGTGCCAAGCTCACCAGAGAGAGGACCCACCCAACTCAAAAAGAACAAAGAAAACAAACTCCATAACAAATGTGGAACAACAAATAGAAAAATACCAAGTCCATCTCACGAGTCGAACAGAGCACACAGTCCGCCCTGGAGGCCGGGTAGTCGTCGACGGGGACAGCCAAGGAAGTCAGGGAAATCTTCAGAAGGAAGCAAGGCAGACCCCCACTCCCGCCGGACCCACAAAACGCTTTATCCATGACAGCACAGTCGTCAATAATCAGTGACCACAGATCCCGCATCCGCGCCTGCCAGAGTCCGAAGCACAGCAGACCGCTCCTTACAGATGATGGCTGGGTCAGGGCGAAAGCAATCGAGGTTACGGACGGTTGCTCCAAGGTCCCCGCCCTGGCGGCCTCTGTGATTCTCGCTACGAGGCCTGAGAGTGGGACAACAGCTCTTTGAGAGACAACTTCAACACCCTACAGGCCTCGGACAAGGAAGGTACCTGGTGCAGTTTTCTGTCGAGGCGGAAGATGAGGCGAAAGGGATGGCCGGTAGCAGTCATATACACATATACAACTGTCCCACTAGGCACTGGGTATGTTGCTGAAAAAATCCAGCTTTCCTTATAAGTGATGCTTTCCTCACAATCAGTTTCATATATTCAATTTTATTTCATTGAATTTGAATCTCTGTGTTCAATCCACATCATATATTCATTTATAGGAGTTTAAATTTCATCCAAAGAATACATTTTATCCAATGCATTTTGGTGGTTAAACCACCTTCATCAGGGAAACCATCTGCAAATAACAAACAATAATAGCTAAGCATACAACATTATGACATCTTCAATCATCACAATCTACATGTTAAATAACCAATATTCTGTATGGTAAACTTCACTAACTATGAGTATACCTTCATAGTATTGTTGTATCATTAACAAAGTTAATAAGAATGGCTGTTCTAACTGCCGCTAATTAGGGAGACAACTTCCTCTATGTTACATGGTAAACTCTTAAGAGAAACGCTGTTTCGTTAATAAAATGGGCTAGATGTGCTGTTCTCACGATCGTATACAGGGAGACGAAATTACTTCATTATACAGGGTGAACTGTTAAAAGACACGCTATCTGTGCATGTGCTATCACTGTGGTCTAGGGTATGCTAACTTCCATAAACAACTCTGTGCGAAACATTCCTATTTAAGTTAGTATAACCATTGGGTTTCCTGCTCCTCTTATTCACCTGCGCGCTGCATTTAAAAAGTTCATTGACCGCTGATATGAACCCCACGCTCTGTTCTATATGCATTCTAGTGCTCTCACCTTCATAAGCTCGTCTGGTGGCTCCTTGATACAATTCAGTTTACGCGCTGCTTTCGTTTCCGGGTTTAAAACGTTACGTGATATCCTGCGCATGGGCAGACAAGCGTAAGACGTGAGACAAATTCAACACCCTACAGGCCTCGGAAGGTACCTGGTGCAGTTTTCTGTTGAGGCGGAAGATGAGGCGAAAAGGATGGCCCCAGGCATAATAAATGTTCTGTGAGCGAAGGTGGTTAGTAATGGGGCGGAAGTCTCGTCTCTTCTGGAGGGTGCTAGCTGCCAAGTTCTGAAAGAGTTGAGAGGAGTGATCCCTGAATTGAAGGAGCTGACTGGATCAGGCCGCCCTGAGGATCTCCTCCTTCAACGTATAGTATTGGACACATATCAGATTGTCAGCAGGAGGGAGGTTCGGTTGACTGGGTGGACGAACTCAGTGGCAGCGGTCGATCTCAAATGTAGACTCCCCTGAGGTGCCTAAGATCAGGCAAAAAAGGTCCTGCACATATCCGGGGAGGTCTTCCCCTTCCGTCCCCGTTGGAACCACGCGGATGCGGATGTTGGTTCTCCGTGACATATTCTCTAAGTCCTCAGAGTAGGTTTGGAGGTCTAGCTGTTGATATCGCCGTCGCCGGACATCTTGCTTAAGCGCCATGATCTCTTCATCCCTCGCATTTTAGGAATCTTCCAGGGCAGCAACCCGCTCTCCTACCGCGTCCAAATCCCTCCGAACCTCTCGGAGATCCGCCTGCAGGTTGGTTTTGATGGGCCAAGATATCTTTCCCCTGCGAGGCAAACAGGGACTCCAAAAACTCCCAAGTGACCGCGGTGTACGGGCCGTCACCCGCGGGCGTCCCTCCAGCGCCTGGAATGTCCCCTGCAGCTTTCAATAGGAGGTCCTTCACCGATCTGTCTTTTTTATTTTTGGCCACAGCCATCGCGATATAAGAGGGCCGTGCAGTCCAGGCGGTTTATGGGCTATCAGAGAGGGAAGATGGCGGTAGACAATCGTCCAAGAGCAGAGGAGTGTGTCAGCTCCCACAGGGATAGTCGCTGTGCCTTCGTGTTGTGCAGGCCACGCCACCCCCGCCGCAGGGCAGGTCCACCACTCTATATCCCAGCAGGTGGCTACGGGAACCCCGGGGGCGGCCCAAGCTTTAGAGACAGCAGGGAGGGAACATCGCAAGACACTGATGCAGCAGGTTAAACAGCTCCTTTACTGGCCATCAGCACAGTTCGCAGAGAGTTCTGACAAGGTGGCCCCACTCCCAGCAACATCCAGCTTGCAGTGAGGACTCAGGGGTTAGAGGCGGCAGACCCGGAAGCTGGGATCGGCCCTGGACCAGGGTTCAATTCCCCGCCTCGACGGGGCTTGGGCTCAATAATTCCACGGACTCGATAATTCTCGCTCCGGTGCCTACTCGACTCACGGGTTCACACTCTGCGACTCTGGGCAATAGCTTGCTTAATCTCCACAACGGCCCCTCGCGGCGGGATGCCTGGCTTTCACCTTGTGGATACCCTGCCGGGGTTATCTCACAGGGGAATACCAGGACGGGTTCCCTAAGCAAGCGCTTAGATGCCTGCGATGTGGGTGGTTTGCGCTATATAAATACATGTACATTTACATTTACTCTGCCAGTCTAAACTAGGAGGCAAACAAATGGGGGGCCAACCAGGAGCAGGTAGCTCCAGCCACTCCCCACCATAGTAGGCCCCACCTGCTGCTGCGGCCCGCGCGGGTACTCAGGCTCACACACCTCCAGGGGGCCACGGCTGCAGGCCCCACTCTCCCGTTACCTGGGGGGCCCTGAAGTCAGCTCCACAGGATGCCTTCACGCTGCCACAGTCCAAGGAATCAGTATCCGGAGATACAGTGGGCCTTCCCCGGGCCCCTCCCTCGCTCCACTGGCCCAGTGTAGGCCTCAACCGACCCTCAGCTTACCAGGGGCCTCAACAGGGGTGCACCCAGGGCTGGGGGACGCCTGCACCACTTGCCTTGTGGTCCTTCGGGTCAGGTGGTGTCTCTCTCTCTCCAAGGGCGGAACTCCAGACCGGTGCGGTAGGCCCAGGCCCTCTTCCCCTCCGGCGCCAAGGCTGGGAGACAATCTGATGTCGCCCGGGTGAACCGCCTCGAGCGCACAAAAGCAGTCCGCTGCACTCTCCGGGCTGCTCCTAGCAAGGAGGAAGCCTCCGATGGGAAAAACTGCTGGCTAGAAGTACGATATTAAATGCAGTAGGCCCGGCATGGTGGAGCACGGATAAACACTTCCACTCACTCTGACATTTTGGCCACGAGGGGGCGTGGCCAAAACTAACACTTTAGAGGCAATCCATGATACCGACGCAGCGCCTGTTTACATTTCACATGCTTTACTCCATATTGCTGTACCGAAGACTATTTCATTTTACCAACTGTTACGTTCTGTAGATTTTAACAGCACTCACTTACGCGCTTGTGGATAATTTCAGAGAGATGTTGGAAGAGAAAGATTAAAAGTGTAGAAAGAGTGAGAAACCGCAGAGGACAGTATGAATGGGAAAACGTGATAGATTCAAGCACTCTGAAAACTGCTTCCCTTCCACACATCTTAGTAAATTTTAAGCATTAGTCTAATATTTTCAGAATTGCATCTTTTTAAACTCTAATTCACAACAAAATATTTATTGATTACTCATTCATCTGATACTGCTAACAAGTATTAGTTACACCAATAGGTATGGCTTCTTTTAGGGAATGTTGGTTATTGTGTCAAATATCTGGCTATAGTAATAGAAAACTCACAGGCACACAAATAATAATAGTCATTGCTTTCATTTAATCAAGAGGAAGTGCCACTCGAAGTGTTACACATTCAGTAATAGAATGTCACTCATTCTCATAATGAAAGCATATAAATTTCACACATAACCAATTAAACAAGCATTTGCAATGCAAAAGGTCTCGCATTTACGAGACTTTTAGCTATTGGCACTGTAACTGTCAATAGGTTAAACTCTCGTAAATGCGAGACCTATTGAATTGCAAATATTGTTTGTGTCCAAGTGCTCATGCGTGCTTTAACTTTCCAAGCAGTAGGGACAATGGCGCCCACTTGTTTGCAATGCTATAGGTCTCGCATTTAGGAGAGTTTGAGCTACTGGCATTGTAAATCACAATAGCTTAAATTCTCGCAAATGCAACACCTATTGCTTTACAATTTTTTTGTTGTGGGTTGTTTTCAAGCGCCTCGTGCTGCGCTTGCACTTAATAGAGGCCACGCCCCTTTCTTTAGACAAACCGCTTTTAAAGAAAGCGACATGGCCTCTATTAAGTCCAAGCGAAGTATGAGGCGCTTGAAAACAACCCACAACAAAAAAAATTGTAAAGCAATAGGTGTTGCATTTGCGAGAATTTAAGCTATTGTCATTTACAATGCCATTAGCTCAAACTCTCCAAAATGCGAGACTTATAGCATTGCAAACAAGCGGGCTCCATTGTCCCTACTGCTTGGAAAGTTAAAGCGCGCATGACGCGCTGAATATAAGAAATGTAGGTCGTGCCTGCAGTAGGGCCAAATCCAAGAAAGAAAATAGTGCTTACAGAGTAAATAACACAGACGGTGTAAAAGTAAAAGGGCCAGTCCACATTGGAGGGTACAAATGAAGACAAGGAGGTATTAAGGAGCGACTAACAAGCTGATTACCTAATCAGAAACCAGCTTTTACAAAGACAAAGACACAAGCCAACGAAAAATATGGGCAGAGAATGGGCATAGCTTCAAGTGCATACTCCAATATTGCATGCCTTTCAGAACAGCGCATGCGCTGCCCAGGCTGAACCTAAAAAATTGGCAGCTATGTAAAGTTGTATTTAAGAATCGTGTCTGGGCCTTTGCAAAATGTTAGAATGTGAACAGAAGGCTGGTATTTTTCTTGGGGTGGGAGCGATGCAGAAGGGTTTGGGTTGTTAGGGTAGTTTCAATAGCAAGCTGACCCATGCTATAAAATGTGCTTTTTAGGTCTCGCCTAGCAATGCAGCGCATGTGCTTCTCGCCTTGGCGAGTTCTATTGTCGCTGATTTTTGTTTGGAAGGGGGACAGGAGATGTGCACACGTCGGACAGGAGAGGTGCACGCGTACGTGCATGCGTAAGGCTTTCGGAGTTTTAGCAGTAACGCATGTATGTGCACGCGTTGGACAGGAGAGGTGCACACGTACAGCTTGCAGCATTTCAGCAGTAACGCATGTATGGCGCGCTTTCACTTTCCCTCCCTCCCTCGCCCCATGGGCTCCAGATCACCTCACTGTCTGTTATGTGCTCTTTCCTCCCATCCTTTGTTCTGCTTCTATAATTTTCACTTCTCTCCGTTTTTTTCCTCCTTCCCCTTTCTCCATAATGAAGTTGCAAGCCCTGGATTATAATAGTGTGGCCAGCTAATTATTATGCAAACGAGTTGGTCTCCAAAGAGCCCTCAAATATCCTTGAAATACATTTCAGGTTTGAAGTCGAGGGGATTCTGAGAATAGGAAGGTAATTTACGGGCAGTGACGTGCGCATGTCTCTCTGCAGTGGCAGACGAGGCAGCTGTCTTCGAGGGGCTCTCTGGGACAGACAACTGTCACACAGCCCCAACCCTCCCTGTCTCCCTGGATTAGAGGCACTGAGGTGTGCCCGGATGGGGCTTCATGCACCTCCGGTCCACGCTCCAGTGTCACCAAAGGGGCCAGAGAAGGCTCAAGACATGCGCTCAGCTTTATTACCGCTTGGCACGCGCAGACCGAGCTGCCATTACTTATTAGGGAGGGCGTCAGATAAGCTCGTTGGAATTAATCAAGGGAGGATACTCTGGTGGCCAGGCTGGCAGACTTCCTCTGCAGCAGAGGTCTCCGACCCAAGGAAGCGCTGACAGCACCAATTATAAAAGGGCTGCCGTCTGCAGGGGTCCAGAGATGAGGCCTGATGCGTGCTGGGGCCCTGTGCTAAAGGGAGGTGGTCAATAGGAGCTACTCCAGGAGGGCTGTGCATTCCAGACAGTTTACACTGGAGTTACAAAAGTCCAGAGGCCTAATTTGTGCTGGTGGGCAAAGGTGGAGGGCACCCACCCTCATTTATGGGGGCATGGTGCTTATTTTAAATCATTAGATTTTGAGCCAGAGCGATAAAGGAAGAAAAGAGAGAAAAGAGGAGCTAGAGAAAGACAGAAAAACAGTAACAGAGGGAGAGAGCAAGCATCGAAAAGAACCACAATTGTGAGATAAAAAGAAAGGAAACTCAGAATGTTGCAAGAGAAATGCAAGTGGTGGAATCCAGGCTAGACAACCTTTGTATTAGGGAGCCACAGGATTGCAGCAGGTCGGAGGGCTTCAAGTGGGCCGGGTCCTGACAGTGCTCAGCACCAGCAGTTCTCAAAGCCAGGTAAGCCACATTTCCCAGGTCAGTGAGTTGATATCTGACATCCCCTAGTAGAGTGCGTGTTTATGTTTCTCCCCCTTTCTTCCACTGTCCTTTCATAATATACCCTACATACTTTCCTCAGTTTGGTGCGACAAGAGTCAGAGATGGGTAACACCCAGGAAACCACGACCACCGCGGTGTACCCAGTGCATGGAAAGGCGATGACCCTGTTTGCGCCATAACAATTTTACCAACACGGCCTTCAGTGTCCCTCCCTCTCCAAACATCCACCCACCCCCTCTAAATCCCTTGAACTCCTGCATTCTCCTCTCTGTTTTTTTTCTCAGTGGTTTGTCCCCTCTTTTTGTCTGGCAAAATCACAGGCAGATACCTAAACTTCACAGCTTGCCCGTACTTAGAAAACATTTGCACACATAGTCCAACACTATACACACACACACACACACACACACACCTCCACATTCCACTAGACCCACATGCCTCTTACACACATACAGACACATCTCACATAAGAGTGACACATTTCACACAGACATCTTTTCCACATATCACACACATCCTACGGGAAAACGCTCACAACCTTTACACACACCAACACACTTTTCTACTTTCCACTACACGCCTCACATATAAAAAGCACAGTACTCATATGCACAGGCCGCAGATTCCTCACAAGTAGAACTTTCCCACATACACCCACAACCTTCACACAGACTTTCCCACCCACCCCACAAACTTTCCGTCAGCCATCACACACCAGATTGGGTTTCCAGAACAGGCGGCCAAGTCCCAAAAATAATGTTTCTATATGAGTGTACTGGCAAATAAATTATACAGTGTCACAACTAAGGGGCATGATTCCATATTACAATGTTTTCTCAAACATCAATGAATAGAGTGCAATACCACCAACCATTCATTATTAGTCTTGTACTGCACACTTGTGGTATTATGATTTAACTAAATTAATAGAGTGCAATACCACCAACCATTCATTATTAGTCTTGTACTGCCCACTTGTGGTATTATGATTTAACTAAATTAATAGAGTGCAATACCACCAACCATTCATTATTAGTCTTGTACTGCCCACTTGTGGTATTATGATTTAACTAAATTAATAGCGTGCAATACCACCAACCATTCATTATTAGTCTTGTACTGCACACTTGTGGTATTATGATTTAACTAAATTAATAGCGTGCAATACCACCAACCATTCATTATTAGTCTTGTACTGCACACTTGTGGTATTATGATTTAACTAAATTAATAGAGTGCAATACCACCAACCATTCATTATTAGTCTTGTACTGCACACTTGTGGTATTATGATTTAACTAAATTAATAGAGTGCAATACCACCAACCATTCATTATTAGTCTTGTACTGCACACTTGTGGTATTATGATTTAACTAAATTAATAGAGTGCAATACCACCAACCATTCATTATTAGTCTTGTACTGCACACTTGTGGTATTATGATTTAACTAAATTAATAGAGTGCAATACCACCAACCATTCATTATTAGTCTTGTACTGCACACTTGTGGTATTATGATTTAACTAAATTAATAGAGTGCAATACCACCAACCATTCATTATTAGTCTTGTACTGCACACTTGTGGTATTATGATTTAACTAAATTAATAGAGTGCAATACCACCAACCATTCATTATTAGTCTTGTACTGCACACTTGTGGTATTATGATTTAACTAAATTAATAGAGTGCAATACCACCAACCATTCATTATTAGTCTTGTACTGCACACTTGTGGTATTATGATTTAACTAAATTAATAGAGTGCAATACCACCAACCATTCATTATTAGTCTTGTACTGCACACTTGTGGTATTATGATTTAACTAAATTAATAGAGTGCAATACCACCAACCATTCATTATTAGTCTTGTACTGCACACTTGTGGTATTATGATTTAACTAAATTAATAGAGTGCAATACCACCAACCATTCATTATTAGTCTTGTACTGCACACTTGTGGTATTATGATTTAACTAAATTAATAGAGTGCAATACCACCAACCATTCATTATTAGTCTTGTACTGCACACTTGTGGTATTATGATTTAACTAAATTAATAGAGTGCAATACCACCAACCATTCATTATTAGTCTTGTACTGCACACTTGTGGTATTATGATTTAACTAAATTAATAGAGTGCAATACCACCAACCATTCATTATTAGTCTTGTACTGCACACTTGTGGTATTATGATTTAACTAAATTAATAGAGTGCAATACCACCAACCATTCATTATTAGTCTTGTACTGCACACTTGTGGTATTATGATTTAACTAAATTAATAGAGTGCAATACCACCAACCATTCATTATTAGTCTTGTACTGCACACTTGTGGTATTATGATTTAACTAAATTAATAGAGTGCAATACCACCAACCATTCATTATTAGTCTTGTACTGCACACTTGCGGTATTATGATTTAACTAAATTAATAGAGTGCAATACCACCAACCATTCATTATTAGTCTTGTACTGCACACTTGCGGTATTATGATTTAACTAAATTAATAGAGTGCAATACCACCAACCATTCATTATTAGTCTTGTACTGCACACTTGCGGTATTATGATTTAACTAAATTAATAGAGTGCAATACCACCAACCATTCATTATTAGTCTTGTACTGCACACTTGCGGTATTATGATTTAACTAAATTAATAGAGTGCAATACCACCAACCATTCATTATTAGTCTTGTACTGCACACTTGCGGTATTATGATTTAACTAAATTAATAGAGTGCAATACCACCAACCATTCATTATTAGTCTTGTACTGCACACTTGCGGTATTATGATTTAACTAAATTAATAGAGTGCAATACCACCAACCATTCATTATTAGTCTTGTACTGCACACTTGTGGTATTATGATTTAACTAAATTAATAGAGTGCAATACCACCAACCATTCATTATTAGTCTTGTACTGCACACTTGTGGTATTATGATTTAACTAAATTAATAGAGTGCAATACCACCAACCATTCATTATTAGTCTTGTACTGCACACTTGTGGTATTATGATTTAACTAAATTAATAGAGTGCAATACCACCAACCATTCATTATTAGTCTTGTACTGCACACTTGTGGTATTATGATTTAACTAAATTAATAGAGTGCAATACCACCAACCATTCATTATTAGTCTTGTACTGCACACTTGTGGTATTATGATTTAACTAAATTAATAGAGTGCAATACCACCAACCATTCATTATTAGTCTTGTACTGCACACTTGTGGTATTATGATTTAACTAAATTAATAGAGTGCAATACCACCAACCATTCATTATTAGTCTTGTACTGCACACTTGTGGTATTATGATTTAACTAAATTAATAGAGTGCAATACCACCAACCATTCATTATTAGTCTTGTACTGCACACTTGTGGTATTATGATTTAACTAAATTAATAGAGTGCAATACCACCAACCATTCATTATTAGTCTTGTACTGCACACTTGTGGTATTATGATTTAACTAAATTAATAGAGTGCAATACCACCAACCATTCATTATTAGTCTTGTACTGCACACTTGTGGTATTATGATTTAACTAAATTAATAGAGTGCAATACCACCAACCATTCATTATTAGTCTTGTACTGCACACTTGTGGTATTATGATTTAACTAAATTAATAGAGTGCAATACCACCAACCATTCATTATTAGTCTTGTACTGCACACGTGTGGTATTATGATTTAACTAAATTAATAGAGTGCAATACCACCAGCCATTCATTATTAGTCTTGTACTGCACACTTGTGGTATTATGATTTAACTAAATTAATAGAGTGCAATACCACCAGCCATTCATTATTAGTCTTGTACTGCACACTTGTGGTATTATGATTTAACTAAATTAATAGAGTGCAATACCACCAACCATTCATTATTAGTCTTGTACTGCACACTTGTGGTATTATGATTTAACTAAATTAATAGAGTGCAATACCCTCAACCATTCATTATTAGTCTTGTACTGCACACTTGTGGTATTATGATTTAACTAAATTAATAGAGTGCAATACCACCAACCATTCATTATTAGTCTTGTACTGCACACTTGTGGTATTATGATTTAACTAAATTAATAGAGTGCAATACCACCAACCATTCATTATTAGTCTTGTACTGCACACTTGTGGTATTATGATTTAACTAAATTAATAGAGTGCAATACCACCAACCATTCATTATTAGTCTTGTACTGCACACTTGTGGTATTATGATTTAACTAAATTAATAGAGTGCAATACCACCAACCATTCAATATTAGTCTTGTACTGCACACTTGTGGTATTATGATTTAACTAAATTAATAGAGTGCAATACCACCAACCATTCATTATTAGTCTTGTACTGCACACTTGTGGTATTATGATTTAACTAAATTAATAGAGTGCAATACCACCAACCATTCATTATTAGTCTTGTACTGCACACTTGTGGTATTATGATTTAACTAAATTAATAGAGTGCAATACCACCAACCATTCATTATTAGTCTTGTACTGCACACTTGTGGTATTATGATTTAACTAAATTAATAGAGTGCAATACCACCAACCATTCATTATTAGTCTTGTACTGCACACTTGTGGTATTATGATTTAACTAAATTAATAGAGTGCAATACCACCAACCATTCATTATTAGTCTTGTACTGCACACTTGTGGTATTATGATTTAACTAAATTAATAGAGTGCAATACCACCAACCATTCATTATTAGTCTTGTACTGCACACTTGTGGTATTATGATTTAACTAAATTAATAGAGTGCAATACCACCAACCATTCATTATTAGTCTTGTACTGCACACTTGTGGTATTATGATTTAACTAAATTAATAGAGTGCAATACCACCAACCATTCATTATTAGTCTTGTACTGCACACTTGTGGTATTATGATTTAACTAAATTAATAGAGTGCAATACCACCAACCATTCATTATTAGTCTTGTACTGCACACTTGTGGTATTATGATTTAACTAAATTAATAGAGTGCAATACCACCAACCATTCATTATTAGTCTTGTACTGCACACTTGTGGTATTATGATTTAACTAAATTAATAGAGTGCAATACCACCAACCATTCATTATTAGTCTTGTACTGCACACTTGTGGTATTATGGTTTAACTAAATTAATAGAGTGCAATACCACCAACCATTCATTATTAGTCTTGTACTGCACACTTGTGGTATTATGGTTTAACTAAATTAATAGAGTGCAATACCACCAACCATTCATTATTAGTCTTGTACTGCACACTTGTGGTATTATGGTTTAACTAAATTAATAGAGTGCAATACCACCAACCATTCATTATTAGTCTTGTACTGCACACTTGTGGTATTATGGTTTAACTAAATTAATAGAGTGCAATACCACCAACCATTCATTATTAGTCTTGTACTGCACACTTGTGGTATTATGGTTTAACCAAATTAATAGAGTGCAATACCACCAACCATTCATTATTAGTCTTGTACTGCACACTTGTGGTATTATGGTTTAACCAAATTAATAGAGTGCAATACCACCAACCATTCATTATTAGTCTTGTACTGCACACTTGTGGTATTATGGTTTAACCAAATTAATAGAGTGCAATACCACCAACCATTCATTATTAGTCTTGTACTGCACACTTGTGGTATTATGATTTAACCAAATTAATAGAGTGCAATACCACCAACCATTCATTATTAGTCTTGTACTGCACACTTGTGGTATTATGATTTAACCAAATTAATAGAGTGCAATACCACCAACCATTCATTATTAGTCTTGTACTGCACACTTGTGGTATTATGATTTAACTAAATTAATAGAGTGCAATACCACCAACCATTCATTATTAGTCTTGTACTGCACACTTGTGGTATTATGATTTAACTAAATTAATAGAGTGCAATACCACCAACCATTCATTATTAGTCTTGTACTGCACACTTGTGGTATTATGATTTAACTAAATTAATAGAGTGCAATACCACCAACCATTCATTATTAGTCTTGTACTGCACACTTGTGGTATTATGATTTAACTAAATTAATAGAGTGCAATACCACCAACCATTCATTATTAGTCTTGTACTGCACACTTGTGGTATTATGATTTAACTAAATTAATAGAGTGCAATACCACCAACCATTCATTATTAGTCTTGTACTGCACACTTGTGGTATTATGATTTAACTAAATTAATAGAGTGCAATACCACCAACCATTCATTATTAGTCTTGTACTGCACACTTGTGGTATTATGATTTAACTAAATTAATAGAGTGCAATACCACCAACCATTCATTATTAGTCTTGTACTGCACACTTGTGGTATTATGATTTAACTAAATTAATAGAGTGCAATACCACCAACCATTCATTATTAGTCTTGTACTGCACACTTGTGGTATTATGATTTAACTAAATTAATAGAGTGCAATACCACCAACCATTCATTATTAGTCTTGTACTGCACACTTGTGGTATTATGATTTAACTAAATTAATAGAGTGCAATACCACCAACCATTCATTCTTACACACATACAGACACATCTCACATAAGAGTGACACATTTCACACAGACATCTTTTCCACATATCACACACATCCTACGGGAAAACGCTCACAACCTTTACACACACCAACACACTTTTCTACTTTCCACTACACGCCTCACATATAAAAAGCACAGTACTCATATGCACAGGCCGCAGATTCCTCACAAGTAGAACTTTCCCACATACACCCACAACCTTCACACAGACTTTCCCACCCACCCCACAAACTTTCCGTCAGCCATCACACACCAGATTGGGTTTCCAGAACAGGCGGCCAAGTCCCAAAAATAATGTTTCTATATGAGTGTACTGGCAAATAAATAATACAGTGTCACAACTAAGGGGCATGATTCCATATTACAATGTTTTCTCAAACATCAATGAAGGGGGGGGGGGAAGAAGCTGTGATCCATTCGGCTTCCAATGGCTAGTTCAAAATTCAAGATAGGGGAAGAATGGACCACTTTTCCTGTGTCATCAGGGTCTTATTTAACGTGGGAGACCATCGTTGTAAAAAAAAACTCATATACGGACACAAGCGTTGGGTGGTATGTGTTGATTCTCTGGCTTTGTGTGTCGCAACAGCATGATCATTGGGTCTTTTCCTTTATTCAGTATGCTGACCTCCGCATGGAGGAAGACCAACTGGATTGACTGTAGTGGCCAGGAATAAAAGAGGGCTAAAAAAAGTGAAATAAAATTTCTAACACCAAGTCTTGTGTACTTTATTCCTGAGATCTATGATGTGGGAAACTAAAAACAAAGTTGTGCGTATATAGACCCAGTTACTGGTCTATCGCACTGGTGATGGTGGTCAACATGTTTTAGCATCTTGGGACCTCTAGAGGCTTTTGTTAGGACCAGTAGGTTAAGAGCTCATTTGTGGCTCTTAAAGTGAAAGAGAGGGGGGATATTGTACTCACCACCCTTGTAGTTAATGGTCAGATCTAAGGTATCTGTACTTAAAGGGAAAAGATTAAAGAGAACATTAAAGTTATATTATCAATTTGTAACATGATTCCTAAGTGTCAAACTGTTGTGGCGGTCAAGTGCTTTTGCTGTCCCTATGTATCTATGTTGAGATAGGGTATAGAAAGGGCAGAGGCGTCATATTTACGCTATAGCATGGTGCAAGACTAGAGAAGAGTGTAACAGGGAAATATTACTAATGCCATGTACATAAATGGGAATAAAATAAAAATGAAGAGATAGGTTGGTTACCCCAGACATGGAAATTGGGGTTGGTCAGCCATAGTGCACTGTAGTTGGAATCAAGGTTGTGCGAAGTCTCAGGCTAGTGTTTGGCTCCACATGAGTCTTAGTCATCTTGAAATGCTGTGGCTGTAATCCTACTTTAGGCCGTTCTTAAAATGCTCTTTAGGTATTGGTGAGTCTGTATGATATGGCGCGCTATGCTGGGAGTAGAGCTTATGCGAAGTGTGAAAAAGTTGTGGCACATTGATTCAAAGGTTCGCTCCACAGCAAAAATGCATTTTGATACTGTGTAAAGGTTATGGTCACACATTATGCCACATTCAAGACATGATACAATGGTGAAGTAAATGCCCCCAAAATGCAGTCCTTCACATGCGCTCTGTTCTTAACTCTTATGCGTTTGATTAGAGTACACAATGGCGGTTTTCTCGGGAGTAGTTAAAGTAAACACACTGTATTTACCGCGGCTTTAGTGTCGGCGCTCACAGGTTTCTAAAGTATCATTTGTGCCTGTCCCTTCAATTACGTGGATTCTTCATTACTGGTACACTAATGAAGTTGGGAGAGCTATTTTCACGCAACATTCGCCAAAACAGACAGGTAAAACAACAGAGCTTATCATCACCTCCGATCTTGATGTATGCTGCTACATCGGGGCACCAATGAGCCGAAAGAACCTGTTACTGATATTCAAAAGAGGAATCACGTTAGTGGCCATTTACTCACGGTTTCCCCTTGCATCAAGGGGTAGGCCTCTGCGTGGCTTACCGGTACTCTTGTCAGAACGACTTGTTCTGGCCCTGGCTCCCCGGGTGACGCGTCCCCGTACAGGGTCGCTTTTTGCATCATCTGGGGATGTTGAAATAGACATTGCGCTCTTTTGGGAAATGGAGCCTGTTTTGTGCGTGTCATTATAATGGTGTGTTGGCCTTTGTTATTCGGGAGTTTTACAGGGTCTCAGTAGGGTTTGGGCGGATATCTTAGTCTTAGTTTCATTACTGACAAGCTGCCTAGGGGCAGAGGTATTGTGGGTGTGTTCATAACATGCGCCTATGCAAAAGAATGCCAGGGAATATTGTCATTCATTCCTTCCTTGTCCGTTTTTAGACGATGGACCCAACGTTGCTCCTTTTCATACAGGGTTCATTCAGCATTGTAGCTCTTGACCAAGGGGGTCTCTAGTACCACCCAATTTATATCTTAGGCGAGGTGGTTGCTCTCAATGAAGTGTCTGTTCATCTTCGTGGTTGCCTTCTTACATGAGATGTTGCTCGTGTGTTCAATTATACGTTGTTTGATCTTGAGGCAAGTCATTCCTATATATTTCAGCCCTCAAGGGCAGACAGTCATACACACTACATGTGTGGTATTGCAATTCGTATGGTTGCGTAGCTCCCAGTTTAGGTTTGGGAGGAGTTGTAGGTTCTTTGTCACTTTTGTCAGTATGCACACAGAGTAGGAACCACAGGGATAGTATCCTGTTACTGGATCTAAGTTCCATGCTGACGTTATGGTGTTACTTCTTTTACCAATACTTGGTCTTGTGTGTACTAGGATGTCTCTCAAGTTCTTGGTCCTTTTGTTGGCAAACCTGTGTTTAGGCCATTTCAAAGTGTTCGAGGTGAGAATCCTCCAGTTTTTGTTAATGATCTTTTTCACTGTATTAGTTGATGTATTGTACGTGGTGACACAAGTCAATAGATCTTCAGGTTCTTTGCGTATTGTTGTTTGTAGCAGGATTTCTCTAGGCTGGTTGCGGGCTCTTTTTTGGCATCTCTTTATCGTCCTGATTGGATAGTCTCTCTTCACGAGTTTGTTTTCCAAATCCTTTGCCTGTTTCTTATAATCTCCCAGGTTGCTGCAGTTTCGTTTTAAACGTAAGAACTGGCTGTAGGGTAGATTGTCTCTCAGAAGGCGAGGATGGAAACTTCTGTATGAGAGTATATTGTTCCTCGCTGTGGGGTTGTAGAAAGTTTTGGATTGTAACGTGCCTCTTCCTGTGAAGATAGTAATATCAAGGAAGTTCAGTTGTTTTTGTCTGCTGTGTATGTAAACTTCAGACATTTGCCCCTTGTATTTATCCAGGTTACAAACTCTATAAGGGCTTCCAGTGTGTCATCCCAAATCATTATCACGTCATCTCTGTAACGTCGCCAGCGTTTGATACCTCCAAAGAAAGGCTTGGTTGGAGTCTGTATGTGTTCCTGTTCAAAAGCACTCACGTACAATCCGGCTACACTTGGGGCGAAGGTACTGCCCATCGAAGCGCCATGGCATTATCCAAAAAGGGTACCCTCATATTCAAAATAGTTCTCAATGAGAACTAGCCTACAGCACTCCAGGATGAAGTGTCTAGGTGAGACTTGTGTAAAGCCTCTCTACATCAAGGCCTACTAGGTGCATCATGTTGTCGTCATACTGTTGTCCATCTAGTAGGTTCAGAAGGTCACGTGTGTCCTTGAGGTATGTAGGTGTTTTTTGCACCAAAGGTCTAAGGAATTGGTCTGCAAATTGGGACAGTGGTTCTAGGACAGAACCAATTCTGACACTATTGGACGTCCCAGTGGTGGATTTTTTTTCTTATGTGTCTTGGGTAGTGTGTAGAAATATGGTACTCTCAGTGATTCTGTTTTCAGAAAATCTGCTTCATGTTTAGAGATCCACTGGTTGATATCCGCTTCCTCTACCATTAATTTAATGGTCCTCTGAAGTCTGTTGGTGGGGTCTGCGGTCAGTTTCCTGTAGAATTTCTGGTCAGACAGGAGTTCTGTGCAATGTTGGTTGTATCCTTCTTTTGTCAGGAGGATAATTGCCCCCCCCTTTGTCCGCCAGTTTTATGATGAGGTTCTCATTCTTGCGGAGTTCCTCCATTGCCCTTTGTTCTTGTCTAGTCATGTTGAAAAAGGGTTTCTTAGCTGTGGTACCCATGTTTTCCACTTCTTGCATGATAGCTTGTTCAAAAGCTTGTATTTCTACCGGCACCAGATGGGTCGGTGGGCAGAAAGTTGATTTCGGCCTCAGGTCAGTGACGCTCTCTATTGTTTGTTTTTCTTTGTTGTTGAAGCAGCTTTAAGCTTTACCTTTCTACAAAATTCTCCCATCTCACACCACCTCAACTTCAAAATGTCGAGGGGAGGTGTGGGGACGAAGCCGAGTACCTTATTCAGGACTTTCTCTTATTCAGCCGTTAGTGTTATCTCCGTGAGGTTAACTACCAGTGATTCATCGAACTGGTTCCTGGTTGTTCCCTGGTCATGCTCCGTGTATGCATCCGCTTCTCTTGTTCATTCCAGGTGACCCCTTTTCTTCTGCCTCTCTGATGGCCGGGCCTCTCCCTAAAAAAGGAGGTGGTGGTTGTGTGTTCGTCATGTGGCCCATTGTAGGGGGGCCTTGGAAGTATGGGTTCACCCAACCTGGGAAATTGGGCATGAGTTGTTGGACTTTTTGCGGCGGGTAGTCGTAATACCTCAGCATCTGCCAATTGTTCCCTCTCCAGCGTTGGTTCCGTCTATATTGACCTCTCCCTCTTCTTGGGGTGGTACCTTCATCACTGCTCCAATCTGAGTTATTGTTCAAGCTGTCCCCGAGGAGTCTTCATTTCTCTGTAGTCTTGAGTGATGTAGTCTTCTCTCGAGTAAGGATGCATCTTCTCCATTGAGAATTTCTTCAGGTCTTTATTTCATTTTTGGATCTTGTTCTGAGTGATATACTCCTTGGTCTTTGAGTTTCTTTTTGTAAACTGAGATGTGGACGGTTGTTTTAAGTTTGGCTTCACTTACTTTTATCTTGATTGTAAGGGCTTCAACTAGTCGTGTAGCTGTCTTAATTATCAGGACTAGGTAATCCCTGGTGCATTTCCAAGATATGGAGGACCAGTCTTTCATGAAAGCAGACAAAAAACAACTGGACTTCCTTGATATTACTATCTTCACAGGAAAAGGCATGTTACAATCCAAAACTTTCTACAAACCCACAGCGAGGAGCAGCATACCCTCATACAGCAGATTCCACACTTGCCCTCTGAGAGACAATCTACGCCATAGCCAGTTCTTACATTTAAAACGAAACTGCAGCAACCTGGGAGATTATAAGAAACAGGCAAAGGATTTGGAAAACAAACTCGTGAAGAAAGACTATCCAATCAGGACAATAAAGAGATGCCAAAAAAGAGCACACAACCAGCCTACAGAAATCCTGCTACAAACAACAATACGCAAAGAACCTGAAGATCTATTGACTTGTGCCACCACGTACAATACATCAACTAATACAGTGAAAAAGATCATTAACAAAAACTGGAGGATTCTCACCTTGAACACTTTGAAATGGCCTAACCCCAGGTTTGCCAACAAAAGGACCAGGAACTTGAAAGACATCCTAGTACACACAAGACCAAGTATTGTAAAAAGAAGTAACACCATAACGTCAGCATGGAACTTGGATCCAATAACAGGCACTATCCCTGTGGTTCCTGCTCTGTGTGCAAACTGACAAAAGTGACAAAAAACCTACAACTCCTCCCAAACCAAAACTGGGAGTTAAGCAACCATAAGAATTGCAATACCACACATATAGTGTATATGATTGTCTGCCCTTGAGGGCTGAAATATATAGGAATGACTTGCCGCAAGATCAAACAACGTATAATTGAACACAGGAGCAACATCTCATGTAAGAATGCAACCACGAAGATGAGTAGACACTTCATTGAGACCAACCATCTCGCCAAAGATATAAATTGGGTGGTATACTAGAGACCCTCTTGGTCAAGAGCTACAACGCTGAACAAATCCTGTATGAAAAGGAGCAACGTTGGGTCCATCGTCTAAAGATGGACAAGGAAGGAATGAATGACAATATTCCCTAGCATTCTTTTGCATAGGCGCATGATATGAACACACCCACAATACCTCTGCCCCTAGGCAGATTGTCAATAATGAAACTAAGACTAAGGTATCCGCTCAAACCCTACTGAGACCCTGTAAAACTCCTGAATAACTAAGGCCAACAAACCATTATAATGACACGCACAAAACAGGCTCCATTTCCCAAAAGTGCAATGATTATTTATAATGATTTCTAATTTGGAATTAAACTGGAGAAATATCATCCCTCCTCATTTATAAATATACGCATCAACAATTCCACCTTTAGACTGATTAGAGTCTGCTTTCCATTCCATTGCATACGTGAATATGGGCCGAAATGCCAACCAACTTTGCCAACCATCTTTGGACTTTAGTCCACTGTTTATTTCCACATCCTCAGATGATGCAAAAAGCGACCCTGTACCGGGCGCGTCACCCGGGGAGCCAGAGCCAGAACAAGTCGTTCCGACAAGAGTACTGGTAAGCCACGCAGAGGCCTATCCCTCTATGCAATAAGAAACTGTGAGTAAATGGCCACTAACGTGATTCCTCTTTTTGAATATCAGTAACAGGTTCACTGGTGCCCCGATGTAGCAGCATACATCAAGAACGGAGGAAATGATAAGCTCTGTTGTTTTACGTATGTGTTTTGGCGAATGTTGCGTGAAAATAGCTCTCCCAACTTCACTAGTGTACCGTTAATGAAGAATCCACGTAATTGAAGGGACCGGCACAAATGATACTTTAGAAACCTGTGAGGACCGACAATAAAGATGCGGTAAATATTGTGTGTTTACTTTAACTACTCCCGAGAAAACCGCCATTGTGTACTCTAATCAAACGCATAAGAGTTAAGAACGGAGCGCATGTGAAGGACTGCATTTTGGGGTCATTTACTTCACCGTTGTATCATGTCTTGAATGCGGCATAATGTGCGACCATAACCTTTACACAGTATCAAAACGCATTTTTACTGTGGAGCGAAACCTTGAATCAATGTGCCACAACTTTTTCACACTTCGCATAACCTCTACTCCCAGCAAACCGCGCCATATCATACAGACTCACCAATATCTAAAGAGCATTTTAAGAACGACCTAAAGTAGGATTACAGCCACAGCATTTCGAGATGACTAAGACTCATGTGGAGCCAAATACTAGCCTGAGACATCGCACAACCTTGATTCGCGCTATGGCTGACCAACCCCAGTTTCCATCTCTGGGGTAACCAACCTATCTCTTTATTTTAATTTTAATTTGATTCCCATTTATGTACATGACATAAGTAATATTTCCCTGTTACACTCTTCTCTAGTCTTGCACCAAGCTATAGCGTAAATATGACGCCTCTGCCTTTTCTATACCCTATCTCAACATAGATACATAGGGACAGCGAAAGCACTTGACTGCCACAGCAGTTTGACACTTAGGAATCATGTTACAAATTGGTAACATAACTTTAATGCTCTCTTTAACCTTTTCCCTTTAGGTACAGATACCTTAGATCTGACCATAAACTACAAAGGTGGTGAGTTTAATATCCCCCCTCTCTTTCACTTTAAGAGCCACAAATGAGCTCTTAACCTACTGGTCCTGACGAAAGCCCAAAGAGGTCCCAAGAGGCGGAAACATGTTGACCACCATCACCAGTGCGATAGAGCAGTAACTGGGTCTATATACACACAACTTTGTTTTTAGTTTCCCACATCATAGATCTCAGGAATAAAGTACACAAGACTTGGTGTTAGGAATTTTATTTCACATTTTTTTTAGCACGAGCACGCCCTCTTTTATTCCTGGACACTACTGTCAATCCAGTTGGTCTTCCTCCATGCGGAGGTCAGCATACTGAACAAAGGAAAAGACCCAATGATCATGCTGTTGCGGCACAAGAAGGAGGAGAATCAACAAATACCGCTAGCCTAACGCTTGTGTCCGTATATGAGAGTTTTTTACAACAATGGTCTCCCATGTTAAATAAGACCCTGGTGACACAGTAAAGTGTTCCATTCACCCCCCGTCTTGATTTTTGATCCATATTACAATGGCCATCCGTCCAATGATCTCATAATAGGGCTAAAAATCCAAGCAGACATCATCAAACAAAGGAACATTTTACAATGCTTTTTGCTACTGATTGCTTGTGATGCAAAACGGGAAAAATAGAACTGTTATTTTTGCTTCCTTGGATGTATGTGTTTATGTGCTGGTAGTTGTATAGCGCAAACTTCACTCAAGAGCAACAGAACAGTGAACGAGGGCATGCCCCCCGGGGAATGCAATAATTGTGAGAAGGTCAAATGTGTGCGCTGTCAGGTCAGCAGAGGTGCTCTTTGAGGATGTGTCTTCAGCTTTTTTTTTATGTAGCAGAGTTGGTATTGATAGGATATCAACAAGCATTTGCAATGTGATAGGTCTCGCATTTGCAAGATTTTGAGCTATTGGCATTGCAAATGACAAACCTTTTATCTGTGTGTTGGTTTTGAAAATGTACACTATTTTGAGCATTGAATATTGCAAATAACAATGCCTTTTATTTTTGTTTTCATTTTTAAAACATAAATAAAAGGGTTTGTCATTTACAATGGCAATAGCTTAAACTTGCGTAAATGTGAGACCTATTGCATTGTAAAAATGCTTGTTAGGCTAGTGCTCGTTCATGAACAGATCATCTTCTGAGCAGCAGCAGTGCCTGCCTGTCCTGGGTTACTGAGATCTACAGTCACAGTGTCTCCGGTTAGTGCCCTTCCATTTCTGGTGCCAGTTTCTCGTTGCTCAATCGGTATAATTTCTAATATTTATATGTTCCTCTCATCTTCATTGCTTGATTTTTTCTCACGAGAAAGTGTCACTCATAACCTTGGCAGCTACGAGTCTGTCAGCACTATTTTCTTACATTACTTTTGCTTCTCCCACAACGTATTTTTTGTAGGTCTCGCCTAGCGTTGCTGCGCACATGTGCAACTCGCTCTGCGAGATTTATTGCTATGGAGGAGTTTTAGAAAAGGTCTGAAGCCCCAGCCCTTATTTCCATTGGCAGGCATCACAGTTTATGCTAAATGGTGGCCTGCCATTGGAAATAAGCTTTCTGGGGTGCCTCCTTTTGGCTTTTTTGTCTGGCCCATCCGGACTGGATCGCCTGCTTCACAGCTGCCGTGAAGCAGTTTCTTATCGCAAGGAGGTGTGTTATGTAAACAAGCTGTGCGATCCAGTCCGGATGGGCTGGACAAAAAAGGAAACATGGCACTGCTTGTTTATTTTTACATCTTGCTTTTACTTGTGAAAGCACAATGCAAAAATAAACAGCGCCTGCCTGGCGAATGCATGTTTTCAATATTGTGAGCTTTTAGTAAGCAGCGTGCCACATGCGTCGTGCTGCTTTCCAAAATCTCACAATATTGAAAAAATAGACTTTGTTGCGGCTCGCCAGAGAAAAGAAAGGAGTGGCTCACCAAAGTTTATTTTTTCAATATAGCAAGCTTTTAGCAAGCAGCACACCACAAGCGGCGTGCTGCGCAGCTTACCAATAGCTTTCAAATTGAAAAAATATACTGTTCACTTTTTAAAGTGAGAACTCGGACGTTCTGCCTACTGTTCACTTTTTAAAGCACAAAAGCTTAGGTATTGAGTGCAAAATGGTTGTGAACCAGGCTATCAGTAGCGATTGATAAGAGTATGAGCCTTAAGTGTTCCACGGGGGAGAAAGCTTCTTGCACGGCCCATCAGAGTGTGTGAAAAGGTATTCAAACTCCCTGCTTATTCATTCCTTTCTGTGCTTGGACTCCCATCCAATCACAACACTAACAGAAGGAGGCTCGTTCTGTCAAAATTCTTGTCACAAAATGTGGACTGTTATAGACCTTCCTCACCCTACTATATGAGAACCCAAAGGTGCTCACAGAGAAAGTTATTGGCGGGTAGGGTTCGCAGTGAATGAACATCATCACCTGTGTCATTTCAGGGCCAGGAGTGATCATGAAGGCCGCGGCATAACTCTGCATGTGAAACTGGTGTACTGTTTTCACTTACGGTTCTCCAAATATTAACGAGAGATATAATGTCAAACGCCACTGTTGCTGCTTACAGGTTTAAAGTGGCACTAGCTGTCCCTAACTTCTTAAGCTCATTTTATTTCAAAGGCTGTTGTAAGGTTGGGCAGCATCAGAGCGCCACAAAGTGGATCAGCATGGCAAGTGTTGGTCTGAAAGCCCCCCAGAGCAGAGCTGTCATTCGTAGACTGTGTTCTAGTAGGTGTTCAGGGCACCTTTTTCCACTTTTTTCTTTTTGTATTGTTTTCTACAGCACGGACTCCACTCGTCGCGGTTTCAAAGCGCCTTGCAAGGCGTCTGCAATAACAGCAACAGAAGGAGGCATCCAGTAAAATAATTCCATACCACTGTACAAAACCTTTACAATTGCAGAAATAAAATATGCATAGAACAGTAATCAAGTTTGAGAATACCATTAACATAAGCGAAGTAACAATAAGTTAAAGAAAATGGCACCACATGCGTTTGCAATAACAAGAGTAGAAGTAAAAGAGATATTTAGAGCAATTGCCAGTTTCTTATTGATGTATGAGTACAATGTATGAGACATCCACTTAGATTAAAGAAGAACTAGTTAAATGCCCAGGATGGCAAGGCCACATCTTAGACAAGTGCACTAGGTCTGCATACCAGCCGCCTTAGTGTGCCCCTTGCCAGGACTGGTAGTAGCCAGCAGGTGCCTGGTATTAAACATCAAGTTGGTGATTACAAGGCTAGCAACCCTTGGCTAATTGCCAAGGATTGCTAGCCTTGTAACTTGTCCTTCAGTTCCATCTTTGTGTCTAGGCCAAGAGTGTTGCCATAATGTAGCCGGTAAAGTGGCAGTCAATTTAATTGCTTTTTTTTAAAGGTCTATAACATAAACTTCTTAACTTCAGTTGAAATGACATGATCCGTGAGTGATTCAAATCCGTCATAGTTCAACTCATCCTTCCATCTTCACAAACTGGTAAGAAATTGGTGGATGGATTTGTAGTTCATATGCCGGTAATAGAGGAAACCAGCCTTTACAACATTGTTTTTTACCACGTTGTACCTTTACCTCATATTTTTTATCATGGATGTTTTTTGACTTCATATGCTTTTATAACGTATGCCCCCGCAAATACATTATATATATACATGTTACTCAACCGCAACCAGCTTTCATTTAGTAGCGCTGTTTCAGTTTTGTTTTACATTTACTCCTTAGACTCTAATTTTTATCACATTGCACTGTTTTACCTTTAACATGCAAATTTCATGTGGTACATGCTGCTTCTCATGTGAACTATACATGTAGGATAATGTAGACACTGTTGCTTTATTTATTTTTCTGTTTTTTTATTTTTTGGGCGTTTCCTTTCCCCAATCAAGCCCCTCCCACACGTTGTATATATATCCTCACTTTTATGAGTGCATTTGTGTGATCAAGCTCCCCAGTGGAGTGAAACGCGTTACCTCTCAATAAATGTTTTGAACCTGCTACTCACTTGAGTTGGATTTTTGGAGAGTTTCTCTTTTCTCTTTTGACTGTCTGCTGTGACGCTGCGAGGTCTGCACCCTGCTGCTGCCTGTCATTCATTGACAGGCTGGGATTCCTTTACATCTGTTTGCCGGAATTAGCTGCTTCTGGCTTGTGGACCCTCCCGCTGACCGAGGCACAGCGCCGGCGCGGCTGCCTGCGTTCGCCTGGAACGCATCTCTTCTTGGATTAGAAGAATCAGCTTTGCTGTGCCCCCCCGCTGGACTGCACGGCTCTGACAGCGATCATCGCCGGCTTCTACGAGGTGAGTGTGTCTGATCAGGCGTGGTGCTTGTGCGTTCGGCTGATTGATTTTCTCGGCTGGACCACGAGGCGCCGATTCCTGCGGACCGTCACTGGCGTGTTGCTGCTTTTCTGTCAGTTACCTCTTGTCCATTACATGCGGGGCGTGGGATTTGTCACATACGTTAAAGACAGTTTTGCTCCACTTCCACAAGCAGGATCGGGCTGTATATTCAGCTCCTTAAACAAAACATGACTGTGCATTTAACCCAATTACTATGCTATCGAGTGACGCACTCAAAACGAGGGAAGCCACTGCTGAGGCACGATTTGAAAGCCTCTCAACTAACATTCCCAAAACCAATGAGGCAACACCAACTACAGCCAACAGTGATGCTAAGACTCTGCTGAAGAGTCTGGAAAAGCTATTAAGAAGTGAACTCGCCAAGTGGTGGGAGAAGAAATCTCTGGAAAAATACCGGGATGCTAACAGAGTTCCCAGAGGCCTAAGAATCCTTACAGTTCCAACCTATGAAAACCCTGACCCTCAGATGCTACAGGAATGGGCAGACAACAGCCTGCAAAGTTCTATGAATATGGTGAATATTCTAATTAAGTACGCTGAATCAGACCGTGACAAACTACTAGTAGAAATAGACAAAACACTGGCACTGTTGGAGGCTACTGGAGAAACGGAATTCATAGCCAAAAGCAAAGCGGAGATCGATATCCGCACAAAAAAATTGGAAGACAGCATAATAGAGCGCAAGGTAACCAAATTTGCGAGAGACAAGAACGACTACGCCACTGGAAGGATTTTTACCTTCTCAAGAAAATATGATAATTTGAAGCGCAAAGCACTATCTAAAAGTAGCAAAACATCGAGCAGCAAAGCAACTACAACCAACCAAAGCTCTGGCATTCCAATTGACAACAGTGACACCATATCAATCAACTCCTTAACTTCAAACAGTGAAGACGAAGGTACCTCCACATCTGCAGCTCTAGACCCAGACATCAATTACACCGTAGTAGAGGAATTGGGTTTTGTAAACGAGGACCGGCGCTACTCCCTGCGCTCCCGGAATCCTCCAAACCAAGCCGGCAATCAGCCAGCCAGCGCAGGCGCTCAAGGCGGAAGCACCACAAAAAGAAATACCTCGCAGGCAAAAACAAACAAGAACTGGCGCAGATAATTTGCACTGTGGACAATACCGTCATCAACCTATCAGACACTATCCTCACTAAGGCAGAAGAACAGCTTTTGTCTCTTGGTCTCTCTTATTGCCCGCCTAACAAATTTTCCTATAATCAAACCCGGATCGATCTATACAAGTTTGTCAGAAAAATCAAACTCATCAAATATTTTAAATTGGAGGCCAAACGCAAACAAAGTGGGGCTGTAGCAACTCCTTCCAATATGGAATCCAACCTCCAAGTCAACGATAATGCTGGTTTACAAGACCTGTACGACCTAGCATTTGAAGGTACGTCTCAGACTACGCCCACTGTCAGTCAAGTGTTCAATGTTAACAGATCAGTAATTACGCCCTTCAGACCCAAGTCAACCTTTTTTCCCCTCATGCCTCGTGATGCTGTTGATATCTTCAGCGACCGTGTTATTATTGAACTAAAGGCTCTTAACAGGTCTATCATGATGCAACGGAAACAACTCAAGTACAATGACCGGCAGTACAATCTACTCATTAACAAACTACAGTCTGATAACAATGTCGTCATAAAAAGTGCTGATAAGGGTGGCAACACTGTTCTCTGGAAAACCACGGACTACATCTTGGAAGCAGAAAGACACTTGTCTGACACTACTTGCTACACCCTCTCATCACAGTTTGCGATGGTCCAGAATCAAAACCTGATACGTGAACAGCTGACATCATGGAAAAGACTGAGTCTCCTTACCAAAGATGAATGCAACTTCCTATCCAAAGATCATCCTGTAACACCGCACTTGTACTTTCTACCTAAAGTGCACAAACTTGTTACCCCTACACCAGGTCGACCCATAATATCAGCTATTGGGAGTATGACGGAAAATATTTCCAAATACGTTGATTTCTTTCTCCAGCCCCATGTGGCGAGTCTTCCTTCCTTTCTAAAAGATACCACTGACTTTTTGACCAAGATTGGTAACATTGTTTGGTGCAATGACTATATGTTTTTGATTCTTGATATTGAATCCCTTTACACCTCTATCAACCATCAGCATGGTGTAAATGCATGTCAATATTTTCTCAATTCGCGTGCCATTTGTTTCAGAGAACACAATTCTATGTTGATTGCTATGATTAAACTGTGCCTGACCTCCAACTATTTCCGCTTCAAGAACAACATCTACCAGCAATTACGCGGTGTGGTTATGGGCTCGTGTTTCTCCCCCAGCTATTCATGTCTTCATGTTGGTTGGTGGGAGGAGCACGAGCTCAGAGCCACACATGCGCACTGGTCGCCTTGTATCGCGCATTACTGGCGTTACATAGACGACATTTGCATCATCTGGAAGGGCACTCAAGACCAAGCCCTCTCATTTGTATCAGACTGCAATAATAACACCCTGAACCTGAAATTCACTGCTAACCTTAGCAGTACTGAAGCTGAATTCTTGGATGTACAACTGTTCATCAGGGACAACACCCTCATGTCCAAATTACATCGCAAAAGTACGGCGGGAAATTCTATCCTGCACGCACATAGCTCCCATCCTGCCCATACCATCCGCAGTATCCCGTTTGGCGAATTCATTCGCATTCGCAGAGTCTGCAGTGACCCTGATTCTTCTGCTACTTGCCTTGAGGAATCTAAACAACGTTTTCTGCAAAGGGGTTACTCAAGAGCCATACTGGATCAAGCTTTGGCCAAAGCTTCATCACTAGATAGGGCCACATTACTTAAGCCCAGAGAGCACTGTACTACTGGCACTAATGATAACCAGGATGATTCCCAACGCACTGTCAGGCTCATAACTACTTTCAGCTCGCAAGAGCGCAAAATCAGACGCATCATAGGCACTGAATGGCCTATTATTCTGACTGATCCAGTCTTAGGTCCATTATTGAGTGAAACTCCTACCATTACTTTTCGACGTGCACCATCCATGCGTGATGCGCTCGATAGAATTGCACCTGAAAATCCTCCAAAACCTAACAAAACCACCAAAATGGGCTTCTTTAAATGCACCTCCTGCCGTGCTTGCAATTTTGCAACCAATGCCACTCACTATGTTACTGCTTTCAGTGACACTCCTATTCCTATTAAGGAACACCTCACCTGCAGATCAGAGTTCGTGGTCTATAAACTGAAGTGCACATGCAACTTAGAATACATTGGCAGTACCAAACTGCCAGTGCATCAAAGAATACTGCAGCACATAAGGGCCATTGTCAACAGTGACAGCAACTATCCAGTTGCCCGACACTTTGGGGTGGTCCATAACAAGAAACTTAAAGACCTCCAATATACGGTTCTCTGTTCAGTGCCCCCACCCAGCCGGGGAGGTGATCGTGAAAAAATGCTCAGGCAGCGTGAAACCCAACTAATTTTGTCCCTCGACACCAAAGCCCCTAACGGTCTCAACTTGACTGAAGATTTGAAAAGCTTCCTGTAATGCTTCTTTCTTCTCTACAGTTTGGTGGTCTGGTCTCTGTAGATCTATTCACGCACTAGCTTTCTCCTCTCTCTCGCTCAGTTTAGGCGTCACTGTTTGTCTATTGGCCCATTTGCCAAATGTCTAGCATGGCGTTACCTTAGAATCATGACTCTTGTTACATTTTTAACTTGACTAGGTTTTGTTGCCATGTTTTCCACCTTTCTTTTGTCGCCGCCATTTTATTGTTATTCTGTTTCGTTGTCTTCCCTCTCCTCTCACTTCTTATTTTTCACATTTGTGGTTGGGCTCTTATATCTCTTTTTACTTTTTTCACTTACTTTTTTAGCACTTTGTATTCTCCTCTTTTGCCCTTATTTTGGCTCACATGTCTCTTGCAGCATGTTATTTCACGCCACGTTTATCTTTATTCGTATGATCATCCACTGCTTTGTGATGATTTTCCTTTGTGTTCTAATGACTAATATGTGCAGATAACCTTTTCGGGCACTATGCCGCAATTGTCTTCAGCGCGTCTCTGACCCTATGGTTTGCTATTGTTGTTCCTATGTAACTTTATTTATGGCACTATGTCGTGACTCCTATGATGCTCTACATGTTACTCAACCGCAACCAGCTTTCATTTAGTAGCGCTGTTTCAGTTTTGTTTTACATTTACTCCTTAGACTCTAATTTTTATCACATTGCACTGTTTTACCTTTAACATGCAAATTTCATGTGGTACATGCTGCTTCTCATGTGAACTATACATGTAGGATAATGTAGACACTGTTGCTTTATTTATTTTTCTGTTTTTTTATTTTTTGGGCGTTTCCTTTCCCCAATCAAGCCCCTCCCACACGTTGTATATATATCCTCACTTTTATGACTGCATTTGTGTGATCAAGCTCCCGAGTGGAGTGAAACGCGTTACCTCTCAATAAATGTTTTGAACCTGCTACTCACTTGAGTTGGATTTTTGGAGAGTTTCTCTTTTCTCTTTTGACTGTCTGCTGTGACGCTGCGAGGTCTGCACCCTGCTGCTGCCTGTCATTCATTGACAGGCTGGGATTCCTTTATATATATATATATATATATATATATACTAGCAGCCCGTCCCAACCTTGTCCGGGAGCAATCAGGCTTCCCCAACCCCCGCCTGCCCCGACATTGGCCATCAGCCCGGGCCCCCGTCCGCCCCGTCCCCGGCTGCCCCGACCCCCGCCTGCCCTGACATTGTCCTCCGGAGGCTTACCTCACACAATTATGCCAAAGGCCCAGTGTTGCAGTGGTGGCCAGCAGCAGCGCCTGAGGCACTGGGGAGCTTTCTGGGTAAGTGGGGCTCTGGCGCTCTGTTTGCAGGGAGGTGAGAATGAGCAGAGGTTGCAGGGATAAGAGTAGGAGTTCACAGAGTATGGAGCGGCCGGCGGGAGTCGGGAGCTTGAGCACAATTATGCCAGAGGGTCCCCCGCCTGTCCCGACCCCCGCCTGTCCCGACCCCCGCCTGCCCTGACATTGTCCCCGGAGCCTTTTTGTTGTAACTCCCCGTCCCCCGCGTGCCACGACCCCCGCCTGCCCCAACATTGTCCCCCGGAGCCTTACCTCAGCCGCCGCTCCTCAGTTCAGTGCTCCTCGCCGCTCCGCCGGTCTGCTGCTGCTCACCGCCTGTGTGCCGCTCGTCAGTGCTCCTCCCCCGCGCCATGTCCGCCGCTCCTCCTCGCGTTCTTCGTGCTACTGGACGATGTCAGCACGGCGCTACTTCGAGGGGACTACTTTTTTTTAAATGTACGTTTTTTAAATATAACGTATTGTTTAAATTTATATAGCCTATGTCCATCTGCACACCCTGAGGATTCCAACGATGTATCGGGTGTGTGGATTGGCGCTGTGGTTCCCGAGTTTACCCGCCTCAAAGCCTCAAAGTTCTTCCTTTATAATAGTAGTATAGATATATATATATATACACACACATACATTTATACACACACAATGCGTGTTAAAGGCATACGTTTTAAAAGCATATGCGTTCAAAAAAAATGTGGGGCAAAAATGCATGGCATGCAGAGTATTTTCCTGCGTCGATCCGTCTTACAACCGGTAAAAGATGTAGTGAGCGTACTAGTTAATGCACGTCACGTAGACGTGACGTGCGTGCGGCCATTTTGGGAGGCGATGCGCGCGCTTAGCATTAGCGCCCTGGAGATGAGGAGAGAAGGCAGCACCGGCCGGCGCTCTTCAATATAACTGTACTTGTATTAATAAATAGAGGTTTGAAGCACATTAAAGCATCAGAGTGATCATTGATAGCAGCGACTTTACAGTGGCGACGAGGTGGGATCGGCCCAGCAGAACCACGCCAAAGAAAAAAAAAAGGAAGGAAAACGGGCCAGCCACGTGGACAGCGGATGAGAGCACAGCCCCCCAGTCCACACGGAGCAAAGCAGAGATCCACCCTGTGCAGCCAGCCAACCCAAACAGCACGAGGGACAAGGCAGCACACACTGAAGGTACAATGAACCTGAAGAGCGTGGCAGAGCCAGGGCTACCCGCACAGTTGACAAAGAGGTCGAGAAGGAGGCACAGACACCCTATATCAGCCAGATAAAACGTACAAGTCCCGCCAAATGCGTCAGGGAGGAATAGAGCTGGCTACCAAAGAGGAGGAGGTGGGGACTAGCACGGAGAGTCCCCAGGCGAAAACCAGCACAGTAACGAAGGACAGCACCCCAGGGAGCCCCACCAGCAAAGAAGACAAAGCAAGTGTGACCAGGGAAGTTAAAATGAGCACGCCAGCAGGGTATGCAATTGCACCAGTACAATTCCTACCGAAACCAGGGGACCCATTGATGAAGTGGGAGGACTGGAAGGAGTATATTGACAATTTCATAGGGGACCTGGAAGACGAGAATGAGGAAAAATTTACCCCACAAAGGAAGAAACGAATACTGTTACTCAACTTGGGACCGGAAGGACTCAGGATCTACAAGAGCTTGGTGCCCAAACAGAGAGAAAGTACTGATGATGACGTGTATGCCCACGCCGTCGAAGATCTAGATGAACGGTATCGACCCACAGTATGTGTATCAGTCGACAGGTTCAATTTCCAGCAGAGGAAACAACGGGCTGGAGAGTCCATAGAAGAGTATGTAGCGGCCTTGAGGAAGCTGGCGACCACGTGCAGGTATGCACTTTGGGAAGACGAGTTCATCAAGGATCAGATAGTAATGCACACGACCAGCACGAACGTGCAGGACAAGTTATGGGCAAGCGGGGACACCAAACTCAATGACGTAATGGTCATTGTCAAAAGAACAGAGCTCGCACGGAGGTGTGCGGACGCGACCAAGAAGGACGCAGCAACCCCAACCATGGTGAACAAGATACAGGAGGAGGAACGTCACAGAGACCAGAGACACAAGAACCCAGTACCCAAAGGAGCCAACAGATGGCAGGGTAGTTCCGGACCACAAGGGAAGCAGGCAAGTAGCGACAACAAGAAAACGTGCTATAGGTGTGGAAGTTGGGCCCACGAGGCACATGACAGAAGATGTCCGGCGTTCCGGGCCAAATGTCTGCACTGTGGCATCATAGGCCACTATGAGAAAGTGTGTCGGAAGAAGTTATCTAAGGGTGTAGTGAAATGTGTTGACCAAGGCGAAGCGGATCAGGAAGGGGTCGCAGAGGAAGATGTGGTCACCGTCCTATGCATATATGACCAGATATTATGCGTGGAAGGGGAGAGGACGACCAAACCCGTGCTGGAAATGATGATGGGCGGTATTACCATCAGTGTGGTGGCAGACACAGGTTCCCCCTACACCATAGTTCAAAAGGCTGTCTGGGAAGAAATGTTCAGACTGAAATTAGGCCCAGAGTTGGAGAGATTAGACATTCGACCAGTCACGTACAACGGCGACCGCATCCCAATGGTGGGATTCCGACGCCTGAGGTTTGAATTCAGAGGCCGATCGGCGTGGTGCAAGCTGTACATAGCAGAGAGGGGACCCTCCGTCTTAGGTTGGCTAGATCAGGGTGATCTAGGAATCAAATTGGACCCAGGAGGGAAGGAACAAATACTCCTCACGGAACCGGAAGTGTGGCCTGATCTGAACAAATGGAAGGAGACCTACCCAAAAGTGTTTGGGGGCACGGTAGGAAGAATGGAGAAATTCCAGCACAAGATTGTGCTCAAGGAAGGTGCCATCCCAGTAGCCCACAAGGTGAGGAATATACCCATAGCAGTAAGAGAGGCTGTCCAGACGGAACTCCGAGACTTGGAGAGGAAGGGAATAATTGAACCAATCACATGCGCTGAATGGCTTGCGCCCCTGGTGGTAGTCATGAAGCCCAATGGGAAGGTCAGGCTCTGCGTGGATTTGAGAGAACTGAACAAGAACATTGTTGTAGAGAAATTCCCCCTCCCGAGGATTGAGGAAATGCTAGCGAAGACCAGGGGAATAAGGTGGTACTCCACAATCGACCTGACCTCTGCATACCACCAAATAGTACTACACCCGGACAGCAGAAGTCTCACATCCTTCATCACCCCGTTCGGGTGCTACCAGTTCTGCCGTATGCCGTTTGGACTGGCCTCGGCTGCCGCAGTATTTCAGAAAATGATGCACCAGCTGTTCAGAGACATTAAAGGCGTCCAGTATTTCCAGGACGACATTCTGGTGATGGGGCGTGACAGACTGGACCACGATCAGAAGCTAGGAAGGGTACTACAGACATTGGAAAACAAAGGCCTCACGGCAGAGTGAGCGAAGTGTCGTTTGGGCCTAGAGTCAGTGACGTATCTGGGCCATGAGATAGGTGTGCGGGGCATCACACCTAAAGCAGAAAATGTGAAACCTATCGCAGAAGCGCCGCCCCCCAAGAACAAGGAAGAGGTCAGGTCGTTCTTGGGGATGGCGGAGTACTACAGCAAGTTTGTGGTACACTTTGCCTCGAAGACTCATCATATGAGATTGCTGACCAGGGAGAGCACCTCGTTCCAGTGGATCCCGGAAACTCAAGCGGAGTTCGAGACAATTAAAAAGGATGTCACAGGTGCCGTGCCTCTCAAAGGGTATGACCCCCAAGGTGCCACAGTACTCACCACCGACGCCAGTGACAAGGGCCTGGGTGCTGTGCTCATGCAGGATCGGGGTCGAGGAGAAATGGAGACGATCAGCTTTGCATCCCGGGCATTGACAGATACGGAGAGCAAATACAGTGTGATCGAAAAGGAAATGCTGGTGGTGGTGTGGGCCATGACGAGATTCCGGCAATTCCTATGGGGTACCCGATTCCTACTCAAGACAGACCATAAGCCGTTGGTAAAAGTGTTAACGTGAAGTGGACATGCCAGCGCCACTCCCAGGATATCCAAAATGACTCTAAAACTGCTTGAGTTTAGATACGATGTGGAATACATTCCCGGAAACCGGAACCGAGTAGCCGACTACCTGAGCAGAGCGGCTGCCATGGAGCCAGGGGAGGAAGACCCTGCAGGCAAAGGGGAATTGGTAGCTCTTGTAGAAGACCTGGAGAAGATAATCAGCCACCAGGAGTGGACAGAGGCATACGAGGAGGATAGCGACATGAAGGAAGTGAAGAGACACATCGTACAAGGCTGGCCGGACAAAAGACACGTGAAGGAAAGCATGAGACCATACTATGAAGTAAGGGAAGAACTGTCGGTAGGAGACACAGGGGTGTTCACTTACAGAGGAGACAAAGTGATTCCTCCAAGGAAACTCATCACCAAGCTATTAGACATGCTACATGAGGGCCACTTAAGCATCGGCAAGCTAAAACTAAGGACAAAACAAAACTACTGGTGGCCAGGCATGGACATGAGGGCGGAAAGGCATGTCAGGGAGTGTCTGCAGTGCCAAGGCGCGGACAAGACACTCAAACCCCTGCGCCCAGCGTTAGGAAGGTTCGACCCCCCGTCAAACCCGTGGGAAGAACTGTCTATTGACATATTAGGACCAGTCCTAGACGACCATGGCACGCAGAAGTATGTTTGTGTCCTCATGGATCGATACTCCAAATGGCCGGAGTTAAAGGTGGATGAAACCTTGGACACTGAGAACATCTTAAAGTTTCTGTCAGAGACCTTTACCAGGGAAGGTATTCCCAAGTCCATTCTGAGCGATAATGGCCCCCAGTTCAGGTCAGAGAAATGGACTACATTTATGCAGAGGAACGGCATAACCATCAAACACACGGCGATCTACCATCCAGCTGGGAATGGCTTAGTGGAGAGATTTAATAGGGTAGTGATGGGAGCCATACAAGCTGCGATCTCAAACGACAAAAACTGGGAGAAAGCACTAGAGAACATGGTGGGGGCCTACAGGATCACGCCCACTGGCACAGGGTACAGCCCGTTTCAGATAATGAGAGGGCGAGAGCCCTTCACGCATGATAACAGGATTTGGAAGGAGAAAGTCATCACCAGCGAATGGTCCCGGGCAGTAGTGCGGGCCAACCTTGAGAGGGCACAAACCATCTACATACATATATACAAAGATGATCCGGAAACATGGGCCGAAGTACTTGTAAAGGTCTTTAAAGAAATAATTAGTAAAGGGGAGATACCTGAAAGCTGGAGAGGCTCCTTAATATCCCCAATTTTTAAAAAAGGAGACTGGGCGCTTCCTGAAAACTACCGTTTAATAACGCTACAGGACACTGATGCAAAACTTTTTGCAGCCTATCTGCTAACAATCTTATCTGACTTGGTGAAAAAGAACAACATCCTCCCGCCAAATCAAACCGGCTTCATTAAAGGACTTGGTACTACCTCCAATATCCTGGCACTATCTATTTTAATGGAAAAGGCAATCTTAAAGGGCTAATCACTGTTTCTATGTTTTGTTGATTTTAAATCAGCTTTTGACTGTGTCGACCGAGATCTTTTATGGAAAAAGTTGCAAGCACAAGGGATTCCTCAGCCTTTAATATATTTGATCAGTCTCTTGTATACAAAAACTTGGGCCAAAGTTCGTATTGGGAACGGCAGATCATTAACTAAGGAAATACCAACTCTTGGCGGCGTGAAGCAAGGCTGCGTATTGGCACCATTATTATTTAATTTGTTTTTAACTGATCTAACTGAAACACTGAATAAGATAAATGCCCATCCACCTAAACTTGCAGATAAGCACATATCAAACTTGCTATATGCAGATAATGTTATTCTTTTAAGTAGAACGAAGGTAGGCTTGCAAAGGTTAATTACACGTATACAGGAGTACGCAATAAAAAATAAAATGGTAATAAACGAATCCAAATCTAAAGTTATGGTTGTCTCAAAAAATCTAAGAAGGAAATACAATATGAAATGGTTCTTAGGTAAAGAAAAATTGGAGCAAACAAAAATCTAAAGATACCTAGGACTGGTTTTTGATGACAATGGTAGCTTCAAACCCCAGATATTGGACATTACCCGGAAGGCGAACTCCCTAACAGGTGCATTTGGTATGATAAAAAAATCCACCAGTAACTTAACCTACCAGCCGCTACTCAAGGTCATATCTGCAAAATTGTTACCTTCCCTAACCTACGGCAGTGAAGCATTGAACGGAAAGGACGCAATAACATTAAACAAAGAAATCTCGAAAACATTTCGATCTCTTTTCTGTTTACCAAAAAATGCCTCACAGTCCCAAATTAGACTAGAATTTGGCTTGAATAACCAACTACATGCTCGGATGGGTAATACAATTAAAGTATGGTATAGGGTAAAAAATGACAAGGACAATTTAATCTCAAAGCTTTTATGGAAAGAAGTAGAGGGCAATAATAAACTATCTGTTTGGAAGTATCTTGAGAAGGCTTTGGATGAATTTGGGCTGAAGGAAATTTGGATGACCACTATTCCTCAGGAATCTTTTAAAAAAATTGTAAATAAGACAATTGATATTCTATCTATAATAAGTGACAAAGAGTCCCTGGTCAAAAGGAAACATGCTTGGTCTATAATAAATAGCTATAAAAAAAAGATTCCGCAACAATATTTGAATACAGCTTGGACCTGGAAATATAAAAATATATTCATGAAAGCCCGGTTCGGAATCCTGCCTGGAGAATCTCATGCACTGCCATGGAAAAAGCTTGAAAACAATATATCATGTCGGCTGTGTAATACAGGAGAAGAAAATATCATACATCTATTATGCCTCTGCCCAGAACTAAAAAATGAAAGATTAACACTATTAAAAAGGCACTTTAACAAAAGATCAATAAGGACATGTAGACAAGCACTAATCCAGTGTCTTTGCTTGGAAGATATACATATTAACTCTGCTCTCTCAAAATTCCCAACAAGTGCATGGAGAAAACTGGAATTTTTTAAATATTAATTATTATACTGTTTATATTTCTGAATTTTTAACATTATGAAATTATCGCTTATTTTTAAAATTATCGCCCTTTTACTGTAGCCCTGAGGAAGTCAAATTGTCCTACACGGACTTGACGAAACGCGCGTTGGCTGCACGCAATCGTGTGATGGAAATCTGGAAAGTTGATTTGGAATTTGGAATTTGATTTGGATGAAGAGTGGACATTAAAAGAACGAAAACTACATAAAGACTCTTTTCTGATAACATTGAGTGCTCGGAGGACAATAATAATTGTTTGGACCTAGGTTTGCCTTGGAGGCTGTGGTAACCAGTCTCCCACTTCTTCCTGAGCACCAACCTGATATTTTGTTCAGAATTACATTAACCTTGACGTTGTGCTGTGCGCTCTTGTTAGCCGTTACCACTTTTGTTAATAGGTGCAATAAGGTATTACGATGGGGGCACACCGGAACGGAATGGGAGGACATTGAGGTTTCGAATACCGAGAAGGGACAATATGGAAGTGAGCAGCAAGGCGGAGCAAGTGAAGAAACGGAACAAGAGGACGAAGAAGGAGCGAGTGGGAGTCAAGGGACTGACATGGATTGGCCGGGAAGAAGAACGGATGAGAATGTGAAGACGAAGGAAGGAATGGAAGGCTCCGAGATGCAGAGCCAAGGAACCCTGGAGAACCCCATTAGGATAACAAGGAGCGGAAGGCCGGTGGTAAGGCCCTCCAGATTTCGAGATTTTGAATTGGACAATGAACTGTGAGTGACTCTTTAATGTTTGGGAAAAAAGGGGAGATATGTAGTGAGCGTACTAGTTTATGCACGTCACGTAGACGTGACGTGCCTGCGGCCATTTTGGGAGGCGATGCGCGCGCTTAGCATTAGCGCGCTGGAGATGAGGAGAGAAGGCAGCACCGGCCGGCGCTCTTCAATATAACTGAGAAAGCACTAGAGAACATGGTGGGGGCCTACAGGATCACGCCCACTGGCACAGGGTACAGCCCGTTTCAGATAATGAGAGGGCGAGAGCCCTTCACGCATGATAACAGGATTTGGAAGGAGAAAGTCATCACCAGCGAATGGTCCCGGGCAGTAGTGCGGGCCAACCTTGAGAGGGCACAAACCATCTACACCAATCATTACAACAAGCGACGGAATGTTAAAGGAACTGACCTGGAGAAGGGAGAGTGGGTAAGAGTAAAATTAGCCACCTTACAGAAGAAGGGAGACAGTAAATATAGCAAACCCATGCAAGTCAAGGAGGTGTATGACCGAGCGGCCCTGCTGAGTGATGGAAATGTGTGGTCTCAGGACCGCATGGCCAGGTGCAATAAGGTATTACGATGGGGGCACACCGGAACGGAATGGGAGGACATTGAGGTTTCGAATACCGAGAAGGGACAATATGGAAGTGAGCAGCAAGGCGGAGCAAGTGAAGAAACGGAACAAGAGGACGAAGAAGGAGCGAGTGGGAGTCAAGGGACTGACATGGATTGGCCGGGAAGAAGAACGGATGAGAATGTGAAGACGAAGGAAGGAATGGAAGGCTCCGAGATGCAGAGCCAAGGAACCCTGGAGAACCCCATTAGGATAACAAGGAGCGGAAGGCCGGTGGTAAGGCCCTCCAGATTTCGAGATTTTGAATTGGACAATGAACTGTGAGTGACTCTTTAATGTTTGGGAAAAAAGGGGAGATATGTAGTGAGCGTACTAGTTTATGCACGTCACGTAGACGTGACGTGCCTGCGGCCATTTTGGGAGGCGATGCGCGCGCTTAGCATTAGCGCGCTGGAGATGAGGAGAGAAGGCAGCACCGGCCGGCGCTCTTCAATATAACTGTACTTGTATTAATAAATAGAGGTTTGAAGCACATTAAAGCATCAGAGTGATCATTGATAGCAGTGACTTTACAAAAGATCCCTTCTACAAGTATTCTGCACTTAGTAAGTAGGGAATCTCAATGAAGATAAAATCATTTTAGGTCTGACTGCTGTCCTGTCTGTGGTTTGGTGGAAATAGAGCAGTACAATGTTATACTACTATGCAGCCAACGACCAGATTGAGGTTTTACCTCCTATTTAGACCGGACTCTGAGCTACCTAGCTAGGCGTATGATTTTTACCTCTCCTCACTCATTGCTCAACCCTAGCTAACAACCCTTTGCCACATCTGACCGCTGCATCCACACCAATACCATGGCAACACGGCAGAGCTCTACAAGGGATTAACATCCCTCAAATATACAAATACGCCCTATCATGTGGCAATGATCACATCCGTAACCAATGATTTTGAAATGATAAGAAAGTGGATTATCAGCACTCTTCTACCGTTGATATATAAAAACAAGCGTTTGCAATGCATAGGTCTCGCATTTACGTGAGTTTGAGCTTTTGGCATTGTAAATGACAATGTCTTTTATTTATGTTTTGCTTTGTAAAACAAACGAAAGGCATTATCATTTGCAATGCTAAGAGCTGAAAATTTCGCAAATGCGAGACCTATTGCATTGCAAATGCTTGTTATTATTATTTCTTTGGGCAGCAAAAGCGTGCCTTTCGCCTTTTTGTTTGTCTCCGTAAGAATCGCCCCATTCAGCGAAAAGCGCGGTTCTCCAAACTCTATTTTTACAATATGTTATGCTTTTAATAAGCAGCACTGCAAAAGCGATATGCTGCTCTGGTTACTAAATGCGTAAAATATTGAAAACATTGAGTTTGACGAGCCGCGCTGCGCCTTTCAGTTTTTAAATTTTGTTATTGTTGTCAGGCAACTAGTAGTTGGGCGGGGAAACGGAGGCCGATTTCCGCCTGATCCTAACATGGAGACTTTATCAGCTCAGCTACCATAATAGAGGGGAGAAGTGCGCGCGCGCGCCCCCGAGAGGAGGCGTGGCAATTCTCACCGCTCAGCCTCCTCCCCCCTAGCTCGACTCACTGGGCGCAGAGTGGTCAGAAAGCCGATGGCGTAGTCAAAGGGAGACTCACATGGGCAAAACACTGACAAGGAGCAGTTTGAGGACGGTAAGTCATAGATATCAACTATAATAATATTTACCTCCTGCAGAAGGGACACAGCAAACACCCACGCACTACTGCTCCTAACCTTCAGAAGTGAATTTAAAGTTCAGCGATTCTATTCTCATCAGTTGGGGCCGGTCCACGAAACAACATGTACTCGGCAACCCGTTGATTCTATCCGCGGCGTTCGTGGACGTGGAAATCCACAACCCTTTCCCGATGGCCTTAGACATTAATATTTAAAGCTGCCACCTTCCTTAATGCCACCGCCTCGTAGACTTAAAATCCAGCCAGGCATGCCGTTGACCGCTTCACCAACGGGACAATCTAAAATACTCGCCAAACTCAACACAAAGACTCGCTCAAGACCCCACTGTTAAGCCTACACTTTACAACCAAACACGCATGAGGCACCGAAACACGTAGAGGCGCAAATCCACTCATTTTCGTCTACGCACCCCTGACTAGAAGTCGTGTCGGGCTGGAGCCTTCCGTGAAACTCCAGCCTATACCCAGGACACCAGAAGAGGTCCGATAGTCCCAAAACAAATATATAAAGAACAGGTGGTCTGAGGCTGAATTTCTTAGGCATTGTACATCGATGTCTCGGGAGTGGTAAGGTCACGGCTCTGTGAATTGATAGACTTTAGAGTCTGGTATCCTTTGTAACCGCCTGGAGCATTCTGTTTAGTAGCATATAACTTGGAAGACCACAATTTAAGGAGAGAAAAATAGACACAAAAATAGCAGTACATGCTCACACTCATGTGAACATATTCACTTCTCTTTTCGAATATATGTATATATATACACACTCTATGGCATGACATTTAAGGACCTCCCCCCTACTTTGTTCCAAGGGCTGGGTTGAGCCCCCATGGGTCTTGGGCTCTGTGAATGTTAATTCGCCATCCATTAAATCCTCCTGCTGTGCTTAGCAATGCCTCTGACTAATATCGCCTGTTAACATCACAGTACAGGGTGGCACTCACTTTCTCCATTGGCCCTCTTGTCTGACGTCTTCTAGAATCCTCACAAGTTAATGAGGTGGCGGCCTTGGCCTGACCAGGTGTCCTCAACCTTGCTAGATCTAAAAAGCCCGCATCCACATCTCACCACTTGTGATGGCTACAGAGTAGAAGAAGCAGTGAAGTGGTTGTTTGATACTCTTGTATTTATATAGTGTTGAATAATCTGGCAACTGCTTTGATATATTCTGATTTGCATTGTGATTCTGGGCACCCTTTTGGACTGCATAGTTTATAAAGATGTTGCATGGCCTACATGGGAGATCTTGGATGAGGCACATGGATTTCAAAGACATGATTCAAACATGCTTCTGTGTACACAGCTGCAATTTGGTGCGGCAGAGAGAGCGAAAATTAACCTATTATTTTCATGAAAACAAATGTGCAGTTAGGTGAATTGGCACCGCTACATTTTTAGTCACCCCTGAAATTTAAGGTCTTTATACATTTTTATGATTTACCGCTCTGCAAGAACCTCACCTAAATAACAGTTCAAGCAAGTTTAGATCTTCTTTACAATCCGGAATAATACTACAGATATTTGGCATGCTTAGTTTCATGTCCAAACCACTTTTGCTTCTTCATTGTCTTCTGATTTTACACAGTACAGAAACATTTGCTCTGCATTGGTCATTTAGTAACCTGGTGTTAGCTTGGAGTAAGAACATAAAGCCTCCTAATAATATTGACAAGTACCTGTTTAGAGATTCTGATTCAGATTTACTAACATTTAGTGATAAGTTTGCATCACAAAAGTGACGCAATGCCAGCACACAATGTTGTGGTGGGATTTACTTTTCAATGCAAATCATGATTTGTGAGGGAAAGTAGCCCACATTAACACAAAATAGCAGCATGCCCTACCTTGCACCTCTTTCTATCAGGGGAGCATGGGTGGTACATGGGCGTTTCCATACACCCACCCATAGGTTTTGAGGTAAACCCCCCTCTACTAACATTTACAGACAGGAATTTGAAGCAAAAACTGTCTCCTCAAGGCAGGTTTAACAGTGGAGCAACTTTTAAAGTCTCCATCTTTTTCAAACTTTGTATGTGTGTTGCACTGTACTGCACACATACAGTGGGACAAGTCTTAAAGGATATTTTTAATACTAGAAAGGCCCCTTCCAGTACAAAACCTATGCTTGACAGAACCCTCACACCATTGTACTAAGGTTAGGGGCCACTGACATTATGCAAGGGCATGGCCTTTTCAGCATATCTATGGATTTGCCACATGTGCCACATATTTCATCAACTGCTGTATAATCTGCAGATTTTAACCCCAAAACTTGTTTCTAGCTTGAATGGATCAAGACTTACTAAAACCATGACTACCTGTATTGCTGTGAAGTGGAAGACCCCTTCACAAAGGTTATCTGGTCACCTTTCTGTTGCTAATTGTTGTATTGTATAAAGTAATACTATCACAAAATATGCTGCTTTACGTCGCATAATGTGCCTTTACTTAGAGCATAATTCAACCCTGACGCATAATTTAGTCCTCTCCTGCCGTAAAATTCTAGTGGTCCGGACTATGGTGCAAGGTATAGGAGGGACAAGCCAACAAATTATTAGGGACAATGATCCACAGGTTGGCATTCGCTCAAGAGCCCAAACACAAGCGGAGCCTGGAAAATACATGGCATGTCGATCATGCAGCACAGATCACGTAAGAATATGGTGAAGTGTTTTAAAAATTCAAAAAATGAAAACGTGCAATCGTTTCACCTCAGCCAGGGCCACTGAAAGTATTTGATTCTGCGGCCGTGGCTTTTTCCTCACAATTATGGAATTGCCATACTTGCCACATAATCCATCATCTGCTGTATAATCTGCAGATTTTGACAAAAATTTTGTTTCTAGCTCAGACAGATCAAAAGTTACTAAAAATGTGGCTTCATGTGTTTGCACACAATGGAAGGCCCTTCACAAATGTTAACTGGTCATCTTTCAGCTATTTATTTCTGCATTTAGTTGTTACGCTGGTAGTAATGAGGTGATATCTTTTCTCGGACAGTTTTATCAGGTGTAAAAATGATGATTTAATATATAAAAAATGTACTGCATTATGCTGAAAAAAGTGCCTATTCTTGCCACATAATTTAGTCAACCCTATTACATAATTTGGTGCTTCCTTAGAGTATAATTCCAGTGGACCTGACCGTAGTATTTCTGATTATGTTAGAAGAATTTATTAAAATTAGTTTTTGAACTGAGGAACTTCTTGAAAATGATTTTTTTTTTCATTTTTATGTAGCAAACACGACCGGAAAGTTGGAGCACTTTAGCTGGGTGTGGAGACTGGTACCCGTTTTCTCAGTTCCAACGTCCCCAGCTCTGGCAGTAATCCCACATTGGATGTATATCATAGGGGAAATTCTCTATTTTGAAGAGTTGCCCTCACACACCCGTTAAGGTGTCATGCTTCATCATTGGCATTTTTGCTCCTCTTGTGGTCGGCGCTGCAATTCCCGACAGGCCCCACGAGAGGGCTCTTTAGCAGAGATCTTTTTGTAAAAAAACACCTTGGTGGTGAGTGCAGGTGTGTGGAGTTAGTGCAGTCGTGGGTTAAAAATACCTAGGTAGGCCCAAAAAGGGGATTTTTATTCCTGGGTCCACATGGTATAATAAAAACAGAAACCAAACTGATCTTCCACTAATGAGGACATATAGTTTGGTTCAAATAGTGTGTATAGTGATAAAGATCATGGGGTCGACATGTTTCACACCCTGTTGGTCCGCAAGGGATCCTTAGCGTTTCATCAGGACCAGGTATAATATGAAGAAGTGTTAAGGGGAATTAAAGAAACTTCTCTGGGGAGATCAACACAATCTCCGACTGCATCATCAGTGACGAGAAATGGGTTGATCATTTTAAAAATATATATGGCGGCAATGACCCTGTAAATGATAATGAGACAGGACCGACCAGGGGCCTAGTGGCAGTAGAATTTAATGAGGAGGAGGTATATAAAGCCATAATGGACTCCACGAAAAATAAGGCTCCGGGCCCGGACGGTGTCCCGGTAGACTTTTTTATATATGCCCCAACTACCTGGTCTAAAGTACTTACAAATGTCTTCAGGGCAACAAATGATGGATGTTTTCCAGTAACATGGAACACATCTGTCATAGTACCAATCTTTAAAAAGGGAGACAGGGAGAATCCAGGATGTTACCGCCCAATCTCCTTGATAGACTCTGCCTTTAAGATTCTGGGCAGAGTTTTATTGACAAAGTTGAGAACAAGCCTGGAGACCTGTGGGGATCTCGCAGAGATTCAATATGGCTTCAGGGAAAAACGGGGAACCTTAGAGCAATGCTCAAATTTACACCTCCTAATATCGAAGTACACGGTGGCCGGGGAGGGTTCACTATATTTGGCCTTTATGGACCTCTCCTCGGCCTTCGACTTGGTTAATAGGGCCAAGCTTTGGGCTATATTGCGCGAGCTTGGTATTGAGGAACCCCTGGTAGCCCTTATAGCAAGCTTGCACCAAAGCCTTACCACGAAGGTCCGGGTGACCAGGGATGGGCGATGCTCTGATAGTTTTAGGTCAAATAAAGGTGTCCGCCAAGGCTGTATCTTAGCCCCACTTTTATTCACCATTTACATTAATGATCTAGGGAAGTCTTTGTTAGCAGGCAACGCTGATGTCCCGCGGGTAGATGGGAAGCAGATACCGGCTCTTTTATATGCAGACGATGCTGTTCTCATCGCCCGCACGGGAATCGGGCTACAGACCCTTTTGGAACTCTTTGGCTCCTTTATGGCCAGATTGGATCTAAAAATCAATGTAACTAAATCGCACACAATGATTGTGGGTCCACAAAAAAACAAATCACATACAAAAACCTTTTTCTGTAACGGCGAGGCTCTCTCCAGGGTCCCGGTTTTTCCTTATCTAGGGGTCCTGTTTGATGAGAAGGGCTCCTGGGTCCCGCAAATTAAGGCCAAATGTATTTCTTTAGCCAGGTCCACAGCAGCCCTGTTGGATTTTACTAAAAGACTAGGGGCTAAACCAATGGAAGCCGTGTTAAAAGTTTACAAAAGTAAATGCATTTCAATAGTCTCATATGGTGCAGCACTGTGGGGTTATACTAATCTGGATAGTATGCAGATAGTAGAGAACAAACTCATTAGACGAATTCTGTCGGTCCCAAACTCCACACCTACATACTCCATACATGAGGAAGTTGGCCTACCTTATATTATAGATGGACTGAAAATGGCCCCCTTACTTTTTTGGGCCAATATCTGGTTAAATACCGAGTTGTCTTTAAATCACACAATCCTTAAAGACGTGACTGCAAGGGAGGGGGCAATGAAAATAGCCTGGCTGAGATATATAAAGTCATCATTCACTGCCCTCGGAAGACCTGATTTATATACAACACCATCTACAATCAGGAAAGCGGACATTGCATGGATTAAGAAGGAATTCCAGGGGAGGACACGTTTAGAGAGAGAGGAATATGAGGTTAATAAACCGTTAGTAAGAGCACATCTGGTTTTGTCCTCTTCCCCCTCAATGGAACCATACCTGCAATATGTCTCTAAACCCTTGCATAGATTCTTGTTAACCAGATTCAGATTGAATTTAATCCACTATCTATTAGGCACCTTCCCTACGTGGGGTAAACCAGAACATGCACCACCCTGTGAGTGCGATCAGTTCTCTAATCAGGACACTCTTCATTTCCTGTTTTTTTGTGTATTTTACGATACTGAGAGGAGAAAATACTTAATTCCCCTCCTGAAAACACTGGGCTTTATACAAGTGAGACCTGCCTTGCTTTACCTCCAAAGGTTACCGGACGCACATGTCACTTTTTGTGTAGCGAGTTTTTTAACAGCCGCGCACAGAGGTAGAAATAAAAGAATCCCTAGAACTGCTCTGTTTTAAATTAAAAATGAATACATTAACTGCTATTTTTCGTATGTATAATGGTGACCAATTCAGTGACTTTTTTATGGACACTATGTATAAACAAAATGAACTGTGGGTATTTTTAAAATGTCTTTTTAAATACATGTATGTTTTGCCTTTTATGATTTTAACAAAAATCGAATAAAGTGTATTTTGACTGACTGACTGACTGAAACTTATTTTTGAAAAAAAACGGCTGAGAAACTCCCTGAATCGAAGTCTCAGTAAGACTAGTTGTAATGGTGCCGGAAAATATTATGTCAACAGTCGCCCCAAAAAAATAATCCAACCTAAAAGACGAAGAGAAAAAAAATATTTGTAAGTATTTATCTTCCACATTGAAAGTAAAGTGGCTAAGAAAAGGAGGCACATGAAGGGTAAAACCGTGATACACATACAGCAGGTGATCGCTTGTCACAACTTATGTCGTACTTCTCAAGAGGGAACGGACGTAAGAGATCAATATCTAAATGCACAAAGACACTAAAGTGATATATATATATATATATATATATATATATATATATATATATATATATATATATATATACATATATACAAATAATCTATTCTCAGAACTGCCATTCAGAAAACCAATGCTAGAACCCTTGAGTCTTTGTTATTCTCCACCAATAATGAGTTAGTAACAACAATTGATTCAACTGAGGAACAAACTCCCAGACTTATTACCGGGTACAGCAGACAGGCCAGACAGATTAAATCTATTATAAAACAGTGCTGGCCTGTTTTAAAAACTGATTTGGTTCTGGCCCCTAGGCTTCCAGACAATCCTGTTGTCACTTATCGAAGGGGACCCTCCCTTAAAACTCAGATCAGCCATGAATTCCCTGAGCTTGACAAAAAAGAGGACTGGTTAAAATCCCGGCAGGGATTTAAACGCTGCTCTACATGTAGAGCATGTAAGTTCGGGAAAAACACCTCCCAATATTCTACTCCATTCAGTCCAGTTGCTAAAGATATCAAGGGCACATTCAACTGTAAGACTGACTTTGCTGTCTATGTCCTGACATGCACCTGTGGCCTTAGATATGTGGGCAGCACAAAGCTACAGGTGCATGCCAGGATACTTCAGCACTTACGTGCCATCGTTAATATTGATGGCACATACCCAGTTGCCAGGCATTTTAAAGCAATACACAATAACAACTTACAATGCCTGGAATACTATGTTATTGCCTCCGTTTTAAAACCTAGGCGAGGTGGTGACGGAGAAAATGCTGAGGAGGCTTGAATCACAGTTCATTATTGAACTAGACAGCAGGTTTCCTAATGGATTGAACACAACAGAAGACTTACATGTTTTTTTATAACCATACCCTCTATTATAACTGTAATACGTGCAAATGATCTGTTTTAATCTGCCTTACCCTATCACGATTTACTATGAATTTCATTCATACATATTTTATACTTGTTTTATACTTTATGCACATTCTGTTTTTTTCCTTTATTCACTGGTTTAATGGATTCACACTACTTTTCTCATTGTTTTTGGGACACAGACACTATGATAATTTTTGGTTTGTTTTTCTTGGATATACTTTATTGGAATATATTTTGGAAGTTATTGGATGATGTTTTTGACTGGCACAACTGCAAAAAATGTTGTGCATCAATGATGTGAATATTGCAGTTAAATTATCAATGCATTTATGCAGAAATTCAGCAAACTGCTGGTGAGAAATGATAATGGTTTTTTATGGTTAAAATCCTATCGATTAGATCTATTAAATAATGATCTAAAAAGATTTTACCATTAAATTATTTATAAATATTTATATGTATATTTATTTATATGCTGGGTTGCACAAAATACCTTGCGTTTTTGCACATGGCATTTGCACTTTACTTATGCACATTGCACTTTCAAATATTAAGTAACCATTATATATAATGATCTTTGAATTACCGGCAGCTCGTCTGGTTCAAGCATTCATAATTTGTTATTTTAACTTGCTAAATTATAGCATTTGTTTTTTATAAATTTCACATCTTGTCGGGATTTGGTTGTCAAAATAATTTTAAGGCACTTATCAATTGACCTGCAGATATTTAAAATCATACTTCCATTATTCCGATTCCATGTGCAATATTTATTGTTTGAAAAACAGACTATCTAGGTCAGATATGTGTGGTGTGTTTCAGTTTTTATTCTTTCATCACATGGTGTTGCAAATGAACAAAAACTTTAATTGAAATCGTGCAGTGTATCGTTTATAAGGGTGTTTGTTCATTAGCCTGACGATCTGTGACCAAGGGCGGACGCCCGAAACGCGTCAGATTTGGTAAACTCTCCTTTCTAATAAAACCTGCCGAAAATAGATTGGGACTCGCGTGGTCTTTCCTATTCCTGCCTGCCTGGTGGTGACGTGGTGAGAGACTGATATATTCTCCAACACAGCAACTTCATATGTAGCAAAGGTGGATAGCACACACGAAAATCTTTAAGCTGGATGCTTTTATTGTGCAGACCCCCCCACCTGACAAACGCGTCGGGAGGGGGGGGGGGGGGTCTGCCTTCACCGTGTCTGCCGCAACCGGAGGAGCCGGTTTTGTGGCAAATACGCCTACTTATAGTGGAGGAGTCTGTTGATCCAGAAGCCTGGTTCGGAAGTGACGTTGCATGTGAGGGCGTGGTCAGGAAATGCCCGGGTTCTATACTGATGTATGGTGGCTATCTTGAAATGTCAAAAAGAGTTACACAAAGGACTTAAAGAGAGGATTCATGGCTCCATAGAAGGGTAGGATACGCATTCTGCATTGGGATCAGTCGAAAGGTATTGGCAAAAAAAGATAGCGATTGATGCATGAGAGATCGAATCCAGAGTAGACACGAAGAGGTGTCCAGTCAAATTACAGGAGGGACACGTCTGGGTCCAATACTGGTATTAAGCCGTCCTTTGAAACCAGCAAAATAGCTACACAAGGGACTAAAGGAGCGGATGCATGGCTCCATCAAAAATGTGGGTATCCGCCTTGTACCGCCGGGTCCCTCCAAATGTTCAAGAAAGGTCTAAATCAACATTGGCACTTGGTAGTGTGCAGCCAAATCACAATGGGAGAGGGGCGGAACCCTAAATTAAGAGGGTGGGTGAAAGGATGGCCGTGTATTCGTGACATCTAGTGAATATACATGAATAAGCTCAATCATGTTGTGTAGATTGTGCTGTTGGCTAGAGAGATCGATCTTGAAATGGTCATTCAATAGATGAACTGGATCAGACAGGAAATGTTTGGTTCAGGGGGAAAATACAAAAGGGTGTCATAGGACAGATGCTTATCAGCTTGCGCATTCAGACCAAGGAATGTCATTGTTCAATCCTTGGATGTGTGTTTTTTGACGAAAAACCCACTGCTCTTCTTCTGCAAAGAGTGAACTGGTATTCCATTTGTTATTTGCCTCAATGATAGTCCACCTCAGACTTTCCACGGTATGGTTTGACTCAAGAAAGTGAGAGCACATCTTGGTGTTGATTTTTTACAGTATGTTGTGCTGCGATAATTGTTTATACGTGTTTTGACCATTCTTGTAGACCTACCTACATATTTCAAACTGCAAGGGCATGCAATGAGGTAAATACAGTTTTTCGTATTACAATTGATATGATGTCTCTGCTCCCATGGCTTTTGCAGCCCAATGTCAATTGTCTTGGTTGTCTGGGTGAAGGGAGAGACTGTGCATGACCCACGTGGATAATGTCCCTTAACATGAGGGAGACACCACATAGTGGTCTGAGTCTCCCAAGGTGCATTCTGACATCTATGTACAAGTAGGTCTCGTAGATTGTTTGTTGCCTTGTAAAAAAGTCTTTGGATGATGGCTTTCATAGAGTAGCAAGCTATTCCAGTTGGTGTTTTTATTTTATTTTTGTAGTTGGTAGTAAACAATCTACCTCCTTCTCCTGAAATTAGTAGATCCATAAAGGGTATAGATTGGTCTGAGATAGTACTGGTAAACTTCAGAAAGGGGGTTAGCGTGTTCATCCAGTTGCAGAATTCTGTGCAGGTGTCAAACTCCCCTTGCCAGAATATAAGGATATCTTCTATATACCTCCGTCAGTTATATAAAGGCAGGCCAAACTTGGAGTGAAGGTGCTCCCCATAGAAGTGCCCTGCACCGGATGGTAAAGTTTTCCTTTGAATTCAAAGAAATTCTCCTTGAGAGCTGGGCGGTGCATTCCAAAATGTAGCTTATCTGTGTCTTGGATGTCTCTGTAGTGTCACAGAATTTACTGAGAGGCTCAAGGAGGGTGTCAACCTGCTCTGCTGACCATTTCCTGACACCCACGGTGATAAAGTCTCCCACCTACCTGAAGGACACTGCAGAAGTGTTGAACCTCATACAGAACTGTACAGAGCCAGAAGGTATCGATCTCTTGGTGACATTAGATTTCGAAGCCTTCTATACTAACATCCCCCAGAAGGCCTCCCTAGAAGTTCTGGTGACTATCCTTACCACAGATCCCCCATGGACATCCAAGACACCAACAAGCTTCATTTTGGAATGCGCCGCTCTGGCTCTCAAGGAGAATTTTTTTGATTTCAAAGAAATCTTTACCATCAGTTGCAGGGCACTTTTTAGGTCCTGCCTGGCGTTAGCAGCGCACATGCTCTGCTCTCCCATGCGAGGGCTTCTTGGAATCAATACGGTTCCATAAGCCGCGTGTCCGCTCCGCCTGCATATAGTATTGGTGTGCGTCGGTTTTCGTCACTAATTATGCTAAACATGCTTGGTTCACTGCACAGGAGGGTTTTTAGACCCTCCTGGTTGCCACCCTGTCCGCATTAGGCCACGCCCACCGGGATTGAATCTTTTACTCCGCGGCATGACACAGTGCCTTCTAATTGCTGGGTGAGCCCTTTCTTTTTTTCATTTGCACAATAGCGTGGTGACAGCTTTTTAGGTCTCGCTGAGGACCGCGTTTGTTTTTAAGTTACATACGCGGTCCGCTTTCACTTTGAGGGCCGCAATGCTTTTTAAAATTACTTTAATAAGCGCTGCGCCCACTAGGGACACCGCGCTCACTTTATATTTTCGCGGTGTCCACTTCAGGGACACATCGCTCTGTTTTTTACTGAGGCCAGTGGCCTTTCTCGTGGTTCACACGCGCAATAAAAATCGTCTGTCATGTGAGCTCCGAGAAAGAAAGACTCCAAGGAGGCCATCGCTCCAGTTCCGGACAAGACATTCGCCCCCTGCTTTAAAGGCAACACTGGGTCTTAAAGCTTGTGGTGTTGGCCCCAAAAGGCTGAAGGACAGCACTGTGCATCTCCCAGGCTGAAGAACGGCGATGCTCAGCTGTATGCAGTGTGCCCCCAGTCTACAGTAAGTGCTGTGCTACACCTGAGGTTCTGCAACTTCTGTCTTAAGTAGGGCGTTCTGCTGCTTCTGTCTGCAGGACATCACATAACTCCTGTTTGCCGTACAGTGCATGTGCTCTCTATAAGCATCTGTGGTACCGTGCGCCCTGTGTGCAACACCGCAACAAACACACCCACTCTGTTGGGTAGGATCATGTATGCGCCCTCCACACACACCGGTGCTTTGTGTCTGTCTGAGGGCTGCTGCTTGTTCTTTTTGATGCTCTGCTTCTGCAGTATGTATTTTAAATGTGCACACTTTTGATGCGGCCACAGCTTTCACTTTCGCGTGCACAGGGACGAGTCCTCTTCACAGCCACACCCTACAAGTGGTGCATCCGGCTCATGTGCAGCTGGGTGGCTCTTGTTTACCCCACACTACCCAACCCCACCATCTACGGCGCCCTGCTCCAATTTTTGCTGCTCACAAACTGGTCACCCTAATTTAAACCACTGCCCTTTAGTCCACACGCAGATCTCGGATAGATCTGGTGTCTGTAACAAAGGACCTTTCAAGAAATTTAGGGTATTTATAATAAACACAAGCAGGGTGTCATTCTCATAATGGTAAGGGGTCTGGGGTCAGTAACTAAGGCCAAAGGCTTCGTACATTCTCTGTAGTGATCTCTGGGTAACATACACATGACAGCGTGCGTTCCCGAACAGCTCAGGCGGTTAACGTACCTGCAGCAAAAATTGGTTTATAAGCAGCAAAGCCCTCACAGAAAGAGTGCTCGGGGCAAGTATGAGCTTGATGCAGAAATCTGTATTTGCTGTAGTACATACATTCTAACACAGGGGAAATAGTTCAGGGGACAAATGCGCCTGCTACAAGGATCGGTGTGTAATTCAGAAGGGAGAAGGGAGCAATGAGAAGCGAGCTGCAGGTACTTGGAGTGACAAAGCGATGTACCCAAGTAATATTCCCAGGTCAGTGGTCTGGCAGCGTTAGAGTCACATTTGAGAGCACACTCCAGTGAGAAATCGAGGGCTTCATAGTAAGAGGCATTAAATGGATATGAAATAGAATATCTTGGGGAGGGAGAGAAACCGAGGACTGCAGAGGAGCGAAAGGTGAGCCTGCACAGCATGAGAATAAAGAATGAGGAGACCTAGAACTGCAGTCCAGGTGCTGAAGTGAAGGTGTTTTTGTTATTGTGGGAGCAAATCCATAGAGTTAGTGACCTGGAAGTGGAGTGAGAGAGAAGCAGGGCATTGCGGTAGGGCAATGAAGTGGGTAGGTAGCTGGTGTTGTTAAGGGCAGTGAGCGGCAAATGGACCAGGTTATATTCACTCAGTAATCTGCCTGTGGTGCACACATAAGCCTCCTACACTACAGGAAACTGCCTAAAGCTGGCAGTGACAGTGCTGTGGACATGCAGAGCAGATGGCGAGCCCTGTCTATATCGGAGAAATTTGTGGGGGCGCACTGTTGTTTTTGTCGCATTGCACCGTCTCTTAAACGTTCATCGCAGAGGGAAAAGCCAATTTACTTATTGATTACTAATTCTTTCCCGAGAGTCCAGCATTAATGTTAGCTTGCACCTTAAACAGATAGTTGAAGAACAAGCACTGGATCCTGGTGGCAGCCCTTTCCTGCGAAGTTCAATGATAATCCCTGCCTCGCTGTTTTAATTGTGTTTGGATAAAAACAATAAATATAACAATCTGGAGTCCACACATTTAATGTTAAGCTGTGGTGTTGCTGCACTCGGTTTTGGAATGTGCAGAGTTCCATTGTGATATAGGATTTTATTTTAGTTAATGCGATTTTTATATAGCGCAAACATTACCCGAAGGTGTCAGAGCGCTTTACAAAAGAACTAGTTGCGTTACATAAGGACTTTGGATTACGTGAGTTACATAAGAGATAAAAACAGGAAAAAATTGCAACTGTACAAGTGGAGCGAAAGGAGGGAAATATTGCAAATGTACAAGTCACTCAAGGAAGAGATACAAACAGATAAACTCTAAAATCACATAGGAATGGTAGTAAGCACAAATGTCTACTACATCTACTAGTGGTTAGAGATAAATATATACAAATTGCAAATTCACTCGGGATTACATTTTAACAGCGATTAGGCTTGGACAATTATATATTACATATTTACAGAGCAGGAATTTCTTGCCATTATTCAGCTTGGTGATGTTGCACTCAAGGGTGGTGGTCTTGGGTCTGGAGGGATCCTTGAGTTGGAGATGTCCATAGGGGTAGAAGGCCGGATGGTGGTGGGGGAAGCAGCATGCTGGATCCCCGGGCTGGTCTTGAGGTCATGCTGGGCTCCATCTTGTGGAAAGAGGAGGGCGCTCGAGGGCAGGTGGAACTGTGCCATGAAGTCAAGTCTCCCGCCTGGCTCAAGCACCCGCAGTGAGGCCCCGGCCATCTTGGTAGCTCCTATCTAGCACAGCCAGATTCTGGTTGTTAACTCTGCCCTATTTTTCCTCTCATGGCAAGATACTCTTGTGTGGAATCCCAGGATCACCCCAGCTGGCCAGTTCTCAGCTGCCACGTTCCCGGGGACGACCCCTGCAAATGATCTCAGTCCTGAATGCGGAGAGGTGTGGCCGCCATTTTGGGGTCAGGCACCGTTGGGCGCGGGTCCGTTATGCTGCTAAATCTGCCATTTAACCGTTTGAAACGGCACCCGCTATGATCCCTCTATGCTGCACACCGCCCTGTGGTTCCACCTCATCCGCTGTGAGTGATGCAGAGGAGACCTCCCCATGCACGGCTCCCGCATTGTTCGCGGTGATCCTCGCCCGGCAGTCCGATTCCTTCAGGGGCCCACGGACATGCGCACCCCCGTGATTGTACGTTCCGAAAATGGGCAGTAGCACCTCGAAACACACAACTGCAGGTACAATCCTGCACAGACACCGCAGACTAAGCAGATCTGCCATTCTGTATCTTCTAGCGCCGGAGTCAGATAATGTCTGTGGCCTCCATGTGTTCTATGATCCGCTGCCCCCCGTGAGGCAGTGGACCCCCCTGCTTTGCGCAAGCGCACGCATGCGCACATTGCGGCCCGATGACGGGCCGATGACGTGCCATCACGCCCACCATCATTTCATGTACCCCCTAACATTTGCCATTTGCGCATGCTCTGTTGAGACATGGCTCGTGTCTCGGGCAGAAAGCGCCCGCGGGGTCCTTGTGCCGACCGCGTTCATAAGGTTGGAGTCGCCAGCCCTGTATTTTAACTCCAATTATAAAACGCTTACTGTCCCTGACGAGGCGCTTTAGGCGGGGCAGTGCTGCTCTGGAGGCAATAAACAATGAACTGGCCTTGGGTTCCCTGAGCAGCACTGCCCCGCCTAAAGCGCTTCGTCGGGGACGGTAAGCGTTTTATAATTGGAGTTAAAATAAAGGGCTGGCCAGTGTTTAATATATGCTCTTACAATACGTTTTATAACTGCACTTACAATACAACACTCAGCCTCGTACACCGCCTCGGGCTGCTGGCGGCTCGAGGCTGTGAACGCGGTCGGCACAAGGACCCCGCGGGCGCTCTCTGCCCCTTTGTCTCCCAATATGTCTAAATCTGCACCCCGTGACGTAGGGGGGCAGCCACTCACGGGGATACAATGGTTCTCAGAACACCGGCACCAACTCCAGACTCCTGGCTACTTTGAAGCAGTCCCCAGGATTCCTGGACACTCCATGAAGCCTTCCCTATTGAAAAGGCGGAGGTAACAGCCGATGAATGGGATGTGAGAGAGTTCGGGGGGCAGTTGATGGGGAATCTTTTATGTTATTTTTATATGAACATATATGAACATGTACAGGGCAGGATGTAGTTGCAGCAAAATAGGAGTATGTTAACAGCCTAATTCATTCGCAGTCGACAGGTGTCTATGCATAACATCTTTACACATTCTAAAAGGTGATTGGGAATCTTGATCTTGTAAGGCGCTATCTCTTTAGCTGTCCTGCCAGTAGGCAGGGATGAGAATAAAGGAAGTAATACAGTTTGTGGATGTGCTTTCTTTACATTTTTCGAGCTAAGCAGTTGCTGCGTGCTGTCGTATGTCAGGTGACACAGTATCACAAAGGGCATTTCTTCAAGATTTGGGTTTGAATACTCTTGTATAAGCTTTTGTGGTTAGACCGGTTTTTATTTTTATTTAGCTCGTGTATTGTTTAACGCATGTCAGCGATCCATTAATTTGTCCCTCATTTTTGTTTACTTATTGCGTGTTCTCTATTTTTAGTGGCTTTTCTTTTCAGATTCACTGTAATACTTGACATATGTTTTTGTAATTGGAACGAAAAAATCACATTATCTATTAAAACGCGTCTAAATATACATTCTGTATAAACTTACATGGTCAAACCACACATCTAGTATTATTACACCTCATTCTCTTACCTGTTCAAAGGTCTGCTGGCAGACCTATTGTTTCCTTTCTATGCCATTTTTTAGTCAAATTATACCCCTGAATACAAAATTAATGATTCCATCTTTGACACATAATTCTAAAGGTTAACTGTTGTTTACAAGAAGTATACTTCCTTGCACACTAAAACTGAGTGATAGCCAGAAAAGCCTTCTGATGTCAAGGAGTAAAGATCAGGCAAATAGCTCCTGATCCTCTTACTATGTGTTGATTTTCACAGAAAGTGTAGGTTTGGGATGGAGTGTATGTTGACATGGGTCCATGCTGGAATATTACTTGATGTGGTGGGAGGAACATTGGCGATTTGCTTGGTGCTGCCTGCCAGATATCTGATGTTCTCTGCATACTGACAAAAAAACACTGACCTTGCGTTTGTGGTGTGAGTAGGGCATGGTTGGGTCTGAGGCTGGTTTTACTGTAAGGTGGGCTTTGGAACGCCTTTTCTTTTGTTGCAGTCTTCTCTGATGCGTGCGCTGTAGCTTTATCTGTGTTTTTCTATAAGTTGCGAGAAGTTTTGGGTTGGTTGTTTTGATGATGTGATTTTTCACCATCTATTTCAGGTGGGCTATGTTCTGTCAGTAAGGGCTTCTTTGTATCACGATATTCGGCTTTGGGTTTGAGAACTAGAGCTTCACTGGGTCACGGTCCCTGTGTCCTTTCACGGTGATATTCCATGGTGACATAGACTAATTAAATCGGTGATGCTGTAGTGTTGTTCTTCTGGTAATACTTTTTTGTGTGTTTTTTAAGTATCTGTAGTCTGTGTGTTTAGAGTGCTCATCTAGAGTGGGTGGAGTGTTTGAGGGGAGATTGATACAACATAATGGTCTGAGCCTTAAGGTGGCCTTTGGGTATGGCGGGTCAGTATAGACATGGAGAAGACCAAGACCTTTGTGTGTGAGTTGCTTTGTTGATAATGTTTGGTGCATGGATTTCTTTGAGGAGACGCAGAGGCGATGAAAATGCTGATTTCAAAGACACAGGTTTTGTTGGTTCCTTATGGTTTATAGGTTTGGTGAAATGTCTCTCTGGTAGTCAGAGTGGGAAGGCAAAGCACAGAGCTCCGTAAAGCTAGGAATTGTGGTTTCCAGGAAATTGTGGTTCTATACCATGGGTCTCAAACCTTTTAATAGTAAGAGCCACTTGTGTTCAAAGAATTATGCAGAGCTACTAATATTTGTGTTGCACACATAAGGCAAGATTGCATTAGTGGCTATGCTGGTAATAAAAGATTAGTAGCACTGATCACTTCAGTGCAGGATTGCCAGCCGTAATGCAAAAAAGACTGTGAATTTGGAATGCTCCTACAAGGGTAATACAAAAAAGCCACCGCTGCAATGTCACTGGCAACAAGGTAATAATGCCATGGTAATAATATTAGTAAGCAGTCTCACAATGCTGCACGATTTATCATTTAGATATCAGCTTCAAATATCTTGGAAATTATGGATTGTTAAAATATACACATTTTTCATCCCTGAAACACTTCAATTTTGGTATAAATATATTAAGTTAGCCAGGCAAAAGCTTACATTTCGGTAGCTGGGTTGTGCACACGAGGGCTACTTACAGGTAGTTGGAGAGCTACAAGTTGTTCACGAGCTACTCGGGAGTCTGTTGTATACTCTTTTAGAGATGCTTCTCGTTCAAAGCGTGCCAACAGTATTTTTCCCCTAAACGTTCTTGAAATCACGTGGCAATAATGGGTCTCACTGTCCAGGGGATAGTAAATTCTTCAAATCAGATCTACTTTTCCGTAAATGTGTCACATTCCTTGGTATTTCTCCATGTCCTGTGAATCATGCGTGATCTAGTGCATTGCGGAGAATATGCACTAAGTAATCAAATGACCCTGCGTCTAGTCCAGGGTTTAGTGAACCTTAAAGGGAAACATGCGTTTGTATGTCTTAATGTTGTTTCTTTCCTTTTTCTCAATCTTAATGTACTTGTTTACAAATGCTCCTTAAGTGTAAAATTGCCTCCTGTGATGGCATCACCTGTACTTTTTTTTTTACTTCAATCAGATATCTTTCAAGAATAGAGAATGAAAATGTTTTAAGCTAACGCGGCTCTAAGATGTTTTCCCAAAAGGTTGTTAAGTTCACATAATTCCTTTTTGCTTTTTTACTGACTGGTATAGGGAATACCGGAGGCATGTGTAAACTTATGCGCGTATGCATAATTGCATTGGTGAAATTGGTGCCCTCGGACAGAATGGTATTCTTCAAATCCTCCTTAAACAAAATATGCAGCCAAACCTCCTTCATTTGATATTTAATGCCATATTAGCCAGTGGGAACACAGTGAATAGTGGAGAGGCTTAGCAATTCAGTTAATTTTTAGAGGAGGCGCAGCCTTGTCCCCAAGTATCTATTCCTGATAGCACTGCTAGACATTATCCTTAAATACTTCTCAACACTGTTGCTTCAAGATTGGTCTTTGTGGGCGCAATAATGCGATAAATTCTGCCCCTAAACCAGACAGGGCTAATGAAGAATCAAGGGATCCTAACTAATCTCATGGCTGTAGGAAGGGTCGTGAAAAGAGCAAGTGACACCCATGCACTGTTGTCTGTGTTTTATCTACTTTAAAGCAGCATTTGTCTGTGTTCCACGGGATAAGTTGTGGGAAAAGCTACAGCACGGGCGGATCCAGCAAAATCTCTCAAGGGCAATCAGGCTGGTGTACATGAATACCTGGATCCTTATCAAGGTCCGGGATGGGACCCACCTGTCCAGGGAGGGGAGTAGAGCGATTGACCTGAAATAGAGGTGTGTGCTCGCACCCCTACTATTCAATCGGTATGTTTCAGGCCTCTCTCCCGCCCTGGATGAGTTGGCGTCACATGCCATCAGCTTTGGTGGTCTGCCTTTATTCAGCATCCTCTGTGCTGATGACCTTCTCCTCCTAAGTAACACCAGAGTAGTGTTACAAAGATTAATCAACAGTCTCGCAGTATATGCAGGTGAAAACTAGTTAGAGATCAACCTGAAAAAAAATAAGGTAATCTTCCTAAATCAGTACATTTCCAGACAAGCCAAATGGCTACTTAAAGGATCACCAATAGAAGAATAAACCACCTATGTCTGCTTCGATGTTAAGCTGGACTTTAGGTTCTCCTATGTGCCACAAAAAGAAATTTATCAGAGGGAAAGCAATGGCCCTAAATGTTGCCTTTTCAACCCTGGTGAATAGCCTCGGTGGTCACAACCATAAGCCCCTAGTCACAGTAATCAAGTCGAAATTGATCTCGACAGTATCATAAGGAGGCGAGGTAATGCTCGGTCTAGATGCAAAATAATTGGATCAGCTTACAACACAGATCTACAAGCAAATTATTCAGCTGCCTAGGTCAGCTTTGCTTGAGCAAGTCGGACTAGAATTCTCACTGGGTAAAGCAATCTCTTGCTAGGTCAGGGGCCTTTGTAAAATGCTGTCACAAAATGAGGTATGTTGCAAAGGATTCGATGGTGCATTTTGTTTGGGCAGAAATCAACTTACAAATAGGGAAAGGTGGTTCCAAAAAGTATTTATATGACAGCATCGCGAGCCTCTGTCTCAGTTAATTATGGCACCTGGATACAGTCGGCTAAGTCACTAAGAAAATCCTGAATAAAGGCTTCAAGCTGAAAATTCGGTGGAAAGATTCCATAACACTAGACAAGCGAGTACATGGGTGGCTAGCTGTAAAATCGTATCAGGAGCAGCATGTTGCCTCATACTTTGAAGCTGCCTTTTCTATGAATATTATGAGGAAACTGATGGCAATGAGACTAGGATGTTTACCACCATATACCTCGAGTCCAAATTGCAGGAGATGGGGCAACTGGAAGACCAGACGTGTTTATGCCATCCGTCAAAGGAAACGTTGTATGTCCTCTGCTTCTACCTATTCATGCACCAGAGGGGCCTGCTTCAGAACACATTTATAGCCCTAGGAATAAGAGCTTGTAGGTCAATTGCAATGGAGTCCTTAAATCCTCAAAACATTAAGTTGAACATCTGTCTAGTGCTCTTTCTTGACATTTACAAAAGACATGTCAAGGCCAGAGACTATTAGGGCTTACGGTCCTCTGTGCTGGGAAGGCGCCAATGGTAGGCTGTGGGCGTGCACAGATTGCACCTGGTAGAGGGGCTACTAGGAAGTTCACTAGGTGTGAAGTAGGAATGATAATGCTTATACCCCCCTATCCCGCCAAGTCTTATTGGAGCCCCATGGGAGGGTTTTGTTTGTCATCTATGGCCTTTTGGCGCTATGCACTTTACAGGTTATTGTTTGTGTTTTAATGCCGGCTATGTTAGTATTTGGAAGGTACCAATGAGAGACTGTGGGTGTGTACAGATGGCGCCGGGAAGGTCTGCTGCTCTTGGATACTTGTGTGTAGTAAGGACAGAAATGCTTATGGCCCCAAGACTAGTTGGAGCCTTGCAGGATAGATTTGTTTGTCTCTTATGTCCATTAGGCACTATGCACCTTGCAGGTTACTCTCCAATTTCTAATTCTCAGATCCATGCTTCCCCCATATGGAGTCCCTCAGGGCTCTATACTCAGCCCTTTTTAACATCTGTTAGCCCCCTGGCCACAATAGCAGAGGAGGCTGGGCTAACAATATATTCATATGCGGATGACACCCTGCTTATTTTCTCTCTATCTTCCAATGAGACTTCAAAAGCCTCATCTCTCCGGCTGGGGCTAAAAAAGGTAGCTGACAGGATGCACACAAACAAGTTGAAACTTAATGGTGGGAAGACGGAACTCCTCATTTTCGGTGGAAACAAAACTCTCTGGGACCCCCAACACTGGCCACCCCAAATGGGCGATTTCCCCCTCCCTTCACAATCGGCTTGCAACCTCGGCATCATCATTGATGACCAGCTGTCTATGAAGCAGCAAGTGGTCAAGGTGTCCTCAACCTGCTTCACTATTTTAAAATGGCTCAGAAAAATTCTCTGGATGCTTCCACCCTCTACGCAAAAAAACGCCATGCAGGCTTTGATCGTGTCCAGACTGGACTACGGTAACATGCTGTATCTGGGTGCAAATAAGGAGGTGTTCTGGAAGCTGCTGGTGGTCCAGAATTCTGCGGCCAGACTTCTATGCTAGCTACCCAGAATGTTCTCCACTACAGGTCCACTACGTGACCTTCACTGGTTGAGGATGGATAATCGTTCTAAATTCAAAGCCCTCTGTTACATGCATAGATCAATATGGGCTCAGCACCACACTATTTTGGTGCATCCTTACCTCCCAACACGCCTCCTACGATCCTCCAATCAGTTAAAATTCCAAGTCCCTTGGATCAAACGAGCACGTATGCGCGATCGGTCCTTTGCCTATTTAGCTCCTTCCCTATGGAACTCACTCCTGTTTCAATTACCCCATGAATTGATTTATCACAAATTCCGTAAAGATTTAAAAACATGGCTTCTTAATCAGTTCAGTTCAATTAGTCGTTATTCGATCATTTACAATCATAAAAGACAATACATACTTGATGTAAGTTAAAAGGGTAAGACCCTAAAAACATACATTTCATACAGAATTTATACCGTCATTATCGAAATCCTAACTAATCAATAATAATTGAAATTAGTAAAATCAATCTGATAAAATGCAATCCTGCATTAGTCTCTGAAGGAGAGCCAATTTACACTGGACACTCAGGCGCTAAATTCAATTCCCCATCAGCCTCCAGTTTTTTCCTCCTCAGTGCCTAGGACCAACGCAAGAATTTTGCAGTGGCAATAACAATGTCTGCACGCGTGTTTTTTATCAAAATGCGCATGGCCATCATTTAGGATCTAGTGCCAAGGTTTGAACACAATGGCTTGAGCCACCTGCAACGGGGGCCTATCGCTATGTTTTGTAATCAAATTCTAGTATGGTTCTGGCTTTGATGCAAACTTGTGATCTAAGAAGACATCTGTAAGCGAGGTACTACCCACCGCTGACGGGGTCTTTCTGGTAATCATATCCCAATAAAGCACTTTGAAATAATTTTTACTGGGAAAAGAATTCCCTATTGGATCATCCCACAAGTGACCAAGCCCCATTTCCTTCAAATTGTACTTGATTTTCTGCAGCCATTTAATTTTAGAAGATGAATCAGCACTCCTGATGTGCATTACTGCACTCGCATACGGTGACAATTCTGGGGTGGTCCAGAGCCCCCTTCAATAAGCTAGAGGTCTAAAACCTACGACCTCGTCAAGGGGAATATAGCCCAAATCTAAGAGCAAAGGCTTCATGGGTGTAGATTGTGGGAAGGCGGTCAGGGATCCCATGAACTTATTTTGTGCTTGTACTAGGGGTAGTTTTGCCCGGATATCTTCGTGTCCCAAAGGGTAGTTCTGTTGTTCTATAGAGAAGTCTCACTATAGAGGTGGTTCATGCAACCTAACTAATATCTCAGTGGCAATAAGGGCATTGATGTTTCCTAAACAAAGATCTTTTGTAACCTGATGGGCAGCTCTGCCATTGTAGCGCAAAATATTGGCAACTAGAGGTTTAGTTCCCCTGCTATGCAGTTAGAATTCCTTAAACCGAAGGGTAGTTATGCTGTTCAACACTAAAATCTGTTCTATATAAAGGTCGAAGCTTAGTGACCCGAAGAGCACTGCTGGTGTTGTAGAGTAAAATCCGTGACCCTAGCAATAATTGTGTTGAACTGCAATAAGACCTCTAAAACTCAAAGGTCACTTCTGCCTTTTTAGAGTGTGAACCACGTAACCTAAAGGGTAGTTCTGCTGTTCGCCAGAAGGAGCTCTGTCTCACAAGGAGCAGTTATGTTATTCTGCAGTTAAACCTCCTAAACTTGAGACCTAGTCCTGCTGCCAGGGGATGATTCTCATGCAATACAACGTTTATAAAAGTCTCCTAATAATTGTCATCACAAAGCAATATGTTAGAACAGCTACGATCAAGATAAAAAAATTACGTCTAAATATAAAACCAAGGTAAAAAAAATGAGAGCTTCTAATATGGATATATTACATTGGTAAATAAGGAGGGAAACTTTGCCTCTCCCTCATGCTCCCAGTCAATAAAATAAATAGGACCCAGCCACTTGTGAAGCTGATATGCTCTACTTTCTGAGATTATCCTTTTAGTTAAAATGATAATATATTGGCGAGGATGCTGTATACAAGGAGGTTTCTTTCATTTAGCAAAGAACACCGATTTACAATAATTTACACTAGACGCATAATACAGTGTGGATAGGAGAAGGGACAGGTGACTTGACCTGCCTTATATCCTAACATTTCACATCTGAAAAGTTCATAAAATGCAAGTCAGCTGCTAAACATTACAAATCCTATGTCCTATTTTTTTTTTTACTAGAGTGCACTGTCCAACATAGTCAGTCAACTACCTGACAGTCAGAAATTCAGAGGTTCACGTATTAGATGCAAAATGTCTGTAGTGGATGACTGGCTCACGCATAAAGTTGGGAAACACAGGCGCTCTTTTACACAATGGTCCCACCTCTAGCAGCTAAATCAAAATAATTTGTTGCCGACCATGTGTGAGCGCTTAATCTTATCCCCAACTGGATTGCTCAATTGTGTCTGAAAAAAATGATTAACTAATCATTCTCATAATTTTTTGATACAAAAGAGGGCAGTAGCTTTTCAGTTTGCTGATACTATCAGCACCCTATCTCAAAATGAAATGTCCCAGCAATTGCTGCAGTTTCCCAGACTTCGACTGAAAGCTGAGGAATATGTGTTACACTCATGACCCAAAGAGAATAACCAGCATTTGCAATGCAATTGGTCTCGCATTTACGCGAGTTTAAGCTATTGGCATTGTAAATGACAATGCCTTTTATTTATGTTTAAAAAAAAAGGCATTTTCATTTACAATGCCAATAGCTCAAATGTGCGTAAATGCGAGACCTATTGCATTGCAAATGCTTGTTATATTTGGGGATAATTTCAGCCCCACACCAAGTTTCAGGTATTGGCGCACCACTGGCTATAGCATTTACGATGATATAGATATATTCTATCCAGATCTTCCTATTCTTTTTGTACAGGTAAGCCGGAATGCAGTCTGGACCAGGTGCCTACCTGCAGGGACTCTGTCTAACACTCTTTTAATCTCTTCTTTGCTAAATAGTAGAACTGCCTCAGTATTAAGCTCAGGGTACTCGATACATGCGCTATGGGGGCAAGCAAATTGACCTTGAAAATGCTGGACCCAGAGTTCTGGAGGAACGTTATTAACTGGTGAAGATCCAGTCTGACTATTACCCCATTTAACCAACTGACAAAATTTAGTCAAGTTCTTCTCCTTACTGGCATTAGCTAGGCTAGCCCATCTGTCTTCGTCAAAATCTTTTTTCGCCTTTATTTGGACTTTCTTGTAATTAGCCCTTGCTAATTTCACCTCTAGGCCGTGGCATGAATTTTGCCACAGCGCATTGGGGCTTTTCAATCATTAGAGCTCTGGTCCTTCTTTCTTTGTAGTGCGAGTCAGTAGGCGCCGGGAAACCTCCGGGTAGCTGTGCGCCATATAAATTTAAATAATAATAATAATATTGCCCCTTGTAGGTTACTGCTTGTGGTCTCATGCCCATTATGAATCATGCACTTTACAGCCCCTCATCATGATGGGGCGAGTGTTTAAGATAGTGACACTGGGAAGGTAGGCTGCTAGTGGGTACCTAGATGTGAAGTAAAAACAATGCTCACAAAGGCTAGTCTATAACCCTGCGGGAGGTATCTCCTTGTCTCCTACCTCCGTTAGGCACTCTGCACTTTTGTGGTCTTATGCCTGTTGTGCATTATACACTTAACAGTTTTAAGTTCCTCATTATGGAGGGTAGAGGGTTTAAGACGGTGCCTTCAATATATTAAGGGATAAGCACATTGGCTGCTACCTGATGACAATCGGTTGGTCTCTTGCGCTAATACCTAATATTTTCATATCTAAAGCAAATGGTTATCCTAATCCGTTTAAACCGGTCATATTATAGATGTCTTTGTTGGATTGAGTGTGGGCCTGGAGAGTTTCATGCTGCACCTTAGCATGCGCTACGTATTTTGCCATGTATATTACAACTCATTACAATTATGTGCTTATGACCTGGGATTCTTTAATGTTAACTTCTACTATGGTGGTTCTCTAGAAATCATTCTTATTTCAGGTAGGTTAGGGTTGGCGCCCTCTGGATCATGCTACTTTTACTTGTGCACCCTATAGGATTATGACAGAGTTATGTTATGTTATTTTAATTTATAAAGCGCACGTATAGCCGGAGGTGTCTTGGCGCTATGGACAGCGGGTGGTCTGCACTGACAACTAGTTCTGGAACAGCCAGGTTTTCAGGCCCCTTCTAAAAGAGATGAGGGTGGTTGCGCTTCGGAGTTCGAGCGGAAAGGAGTTCCAGAGCTTAGAGGTGTAAAAATGGAAGCTGGGATCGCCCCATTGTAAGGTGCAGATTTTTGGCACCTGCAGAAGTTTGGTGCCAGAGGAGCGAAGATGTCTGGTAGGTTCATACCAGGCAAAAAGATTCTGCAGAAAGACCAGACCCCTATGGCTCAGGGCTTTATAGGCAAGAGAGAGTGCCTTGAATTTAATCCGTTCCACTGGAAGCCAATGCAACCTTCAAATTACAGCTGTGACCAATTTATTCCTAGGAATGTTAGATAGTAGCCGTGCCGCTGAATTCTGTACACTTTGAAGATTTTTCAAGCATTGCTTCTGTACGTTTCCAAGTAGTCCGTTACAGTAGTCAAGTTTTGACTGGATTAAGGATGTGACTACAGTTTTTCTAGTTTCTACAGGGAGGTAAGGAAGGATCTTCCTCACCTTTTTTAGGTCTCGGCTATAACGCGCTGAAAAGCGCGTTCTCGCCAGAGAACTATTGTCTGCGTCTCAGCAGTCTGAGAACACCGAAGTGAGACCAGACCTGGCCGCGCGCAGCGTTTCCCCATAGGATAACGTTGTGCGCGCGGCCAGGTCTTGTCTCCACAGTGCTAATGCAGCCCGGATCGCGACGCGCGGCTGCTGGAATGCAGGGGGAGTCTGCATACCAGCGCGCGGTGGCAACACCGTAAACTGCACCTTCAGGCGTCCAGATGTAATTTAGAGTGCATGTCCAGGACCTGCTGTGAATGGACGGCGTCATTGTGTTTTGTATGTGTGAGGGGTTGGTATGTACACATGATTGTAGCTGATTGGGTCTGGTATAGGTGGGCAGTCCGAAAGAGAAAACTTAAACGTAACGTAGTCTAGTACAGGATAACTGCAGACTACAGAAGGAGCTGTTAAAGACATGTTTGTGAGTCAAGCCCTTCAAGGTCTAGAAACGAGAATTCGAAAGGTACCGGACGAATGCAAAGGCGCTTTATAAACTGTAGGCATTTACACTATTTTTTGTATTGTGATGTTTCCCAGTCCATTCCGTGTTCTCATCACTTCTCTTGATGGTCTTAAGTGGCCTACGGGTAGCCTGTAGCGCCCACAATCAGAAAATATAAAATAAATACAACTAAATAAAGTAAGAGAACGTGATTGCACATGCACATGTTCTACCAAATTAACCCACTCATATATATGTTCTGTGTTCACAATCTGCAGGGAAAATTTCTGCGTAATTACTTTTGCTGATATCATATATAATTTAAATAGTAAAATGTGATTCCGCAAACTTTCCTATATCAACATTCCTGTACTTTCACTTAGCTACTTTACTAACTAAAACACTATCGTAAGAGGAATTTCCCTAGCGCATCGTGCTTAACTTGAAACAAATGAAGCGGTAGCAGAGGTTTTTTGTACGATGCGCACGAGGTCGACTTTTGTTGCTAGGCGACACAGCATGTTGTCTCCATAGTGCATGCTTCCTCTTGTGAATGCTAGCACAGCATTTGTAGTGTGTGTGTGAAGGGAATATATTCATTTTGCTCTGCAGCCAATACCAATTACAAAATATATATTTCTACAAAACAGCCGTGAAAGTTAAAGACTCTTTCATGAGCATTATGATAAAAAACAGCTTTTAAAAACAAAACTGGCATCCTGGTTAAGTACTGTCGTCAGCACTCCGCAGTAAGTAAAGCCTCCTTTTGCTGACCTGCCCACAATTTGAACCCTGATCCTTGGAGAGGCTGGTGTTCTGTCGTGGAAAGAAGTAATCTAATATGCTTAACATGTCATCTATGGGTTTCCCTGACCACAGATTTATGTACAGTGTGGCAGTTTTATGGTAATAAATGTTCTTCCCCAAGGACCGGTATAAGCAGCAGTCTTGGAAACAGACTACTGCTTTCGAGCAAGGAAACGCGGGCAGTGAAGCACCACGAAACTCATGTTAAGCACGTTATTTCTCTCTTCTTCATGAGAGACTGTCAGTACATCTTTTTTTTTTTTTTTTTTTTTTTAAATTTTTGAAAACCTTTATTAGTGCATTCAGAAATCACAAATAGTGGCCTACAACCGTCAGGCCGGCCACAAGTACGGTTGAGCACTTACACAGGCAATACGTTGACGCGACATAACAGCAATATGATCAGTAAGCATTCAGCAGTTACACTGTGGAACCCTTGCTGGCGCGTCTCAGGAGTTCTGAAGGTTAATTTTCAAAGTTTCATTGCAAGCAATAATGTCCGACTATTTAGTTTCAATAAAAAGGAACATAAGCGAAAAGAAAGAACAGGGTCCGTGAAGGCGTAAGATAGAGATATCAACGCAGGTATACACACCCCAGCAACTCAGGGAACAAAACCCACCAGGCAGAATGGCGGTCAGGATGTACGTTACCAGGATATTAGACCCAAGGCCCTATCAGTATTTGCCGCCACCCGCCCGGCAAGAACGTCAACACTCACCCAAGACATAAAGAAGAAGAAATAAATTAGAAGAAGAAACCAAGGCACCATAGGAACAAAAAAGAAACAAAATACCCATCCCACAACCCCCACCCTACACGCATGCAAAGGCTACGGCCTACCCCCCCCCAGCAGCGCGTCTGTCGCCCCATAAACCCGAAATGTAGTAGAGACAGTAAAGAAAGAAAAAGAAGATATAATGTCACCATTAATATAGGGAGCCAGAAAAGACAAGTCTAATCTAATCCTCCCAGGAAACCTAACCCCGGGGGAGGGCCACACTTTCCTTACAAAATCCGGACTCCCGAACTCACACAGCCCCATACAGCTCCCACACAGTGTTCCAATAAATTCAAAAACAGTCAGCCAATAGAGAGTCTAAACATCCGTATCTAGAGTCGCAGGTCGACACAGTAATTACAACCCCCCCAACCAGAATAGAGAGCAGGACATAGCGATTCCGAGTCAAAGCGGGAAAAAGGGAGTACATTTTGTGCAGTCAGCCGATCAAGACGTAGGTCAGTCCGAGTCTCCGCCATCCATCCGAGCAAAGTCACGAGAAAGAACATCAGCCCTGGCCTGAACGGCGAATTCCAGTCTGGGCCGGCCATCGCTGCGAGTATTCCCCGGGTAGAACAAAGGAGCAAGATGGCCGCTCCCAACGAGGAAGAAACACAGGAGGCGGAGAGGAGCGTCCCCCGTCACCACCAGGTCCAGCGTCCATTTCGTTGAGCACCCCCTCCGCAACGCACAATCTCCACCACTGTAGAAAAGCGGCTCCAGAGGCAAAGACCTTAGGGGGAACAGGCCCTGGGAGGCCGGTGAACAGAGCCATTGTGGGGAAAGAGTCACAGTTCCCAATGTGGGGGGTAACATTGTAGCCAAAGCCTCACCAAGGAGAGGATCAGCAACATTGTCGTCAGGGACACGGCACATTTCCGCCCTCACATCTTGCAACCTTGTATCAGCTCCAGACAGTGCCGGAGGTGGCAGGGACTCAGTCAGCCCTGGTCGCGTTACACAAGAGGAAGCACCCTCAATCTTCTCCGTCAGCTCCTGGACGTTACGCCGCCATGTTGTCGCCAAGTCCGCAAGGGCGAGCAGGATATCCCCATAGGTCAGGGTGTCCTGAGTCAGCAGCAGGTCCGCGGCGAGCGGCGATGCCCTGGGGTCCGCTTCCAGCCCAGTAACAGGCAGGGCAGCGCGCGGCAGAGATGATGGAGCAGCCGTCGCCTTGTCATGAAGGGCGAGCGCCATTGCCGCCACTCAGGAAATCCGCAAGGATGAGGGGGGGGGGGCGATCTCACTTTCCAGGGAGGCAGGCGTTAATGCTCCGGCGATAATGCAGCCCACAGCAAGGGGTTGCACAGTACAAAAATCACCTGCCCGCCAATGCGAGTGTTCTGCAGCCGAGATTCGCCCCAAAACGGGGAATGCCCAGGCGATATGCAGCAGAGCGGGGGGAAGCGCCTCGCAGGGGATCCAGTCACAAAGACCCACCTCGGCCAAGGTGAGGCACTCTGCATCGGGAGAGAAATGAAAAGCCCAGTGTCGAGATCGCAGCACTCCCGTAGGCAACGGCACCTCCCCCACTCGTCTCACCAGCTCGGTCCCATGGCGTCCAGCGGTAGCGATCAACACAGCCACCCGGGCAGCTCCGGAGAACGACGAAGTCAGCGATTCCTGCACCAATTCAGACCGCGGAGGTCTTAATGGAAAGCAGTCGGCTTCTGCGTGTTAGTTCCAGCATTTAAACACGGTGTGAGCCAGGAGTAAAGTCAGGATATTCCGCCAAAGGTGGACGGCTTACGGAGCCGGGAGCTCAGACGTCCTTCCCGTCCGCCATCTTGGCTCCTCCCCCTGTCAGTACATCTTAATATAATTTATTGCTCTGCATGGTCATCTACAGGACGTCTATGAAAGGAGTTACACAGGGGGCCAATCACAATTGCAAAAAAAAGCGTCCTAAAAGAGACAGCGAACACTTTTTTCCCCAGATGCAGTTAATTGATTTGACAGACAGTGGAAACTTCCATTTTCTATATGGTACATAGACAAATAGCTGTACCCGAACATACACTGAGAAACCAGCATTTACAATGCAATGGTCTCGGCATTGTTAAAGTTAGAGCTATTGCCATTGCTCATGACATTTTTTATTTATGCTTTTGTTTTTAAAACATATCAATAAATGTCATTGTCATTTACAATGCCAATAGCTCTAACTTTAACAATGCCGAGACCATTGCATTGTAAATGCTTGTAATAATAAAGTGACTGGCCAAAACTGTTGCATTAGTTTGTTGGATAAGAGAGTTTGTGGTCCAGCCACACCCCCAGGTTTTTGGCCTTTTCCACAGGTTTGGGGGGGGGGGGGTCACTCATCTCTGCTGGCCACCACAGGGTGCCCCAGCTAGTTAGCAAATTGCCAAAAATCAGAATCTCTGTTTTGTCAGAGTTTAGCTTGAGGCAATGAGTATTCATCCATTGATTGACGGTACGCATGCAATTTTGAAACTGTAGGGTAAGGGGGGTTTAATTCATGTATGCTGTCACCACAATCTGAGTGTCGTCGGCATAAGATGTAAGGTTAAAACCAAAACTCTGAATTAGCGGAGCCAGTTATGAAACATATATATTGAAGAGTGATGGGCTCAGCAAGGAGCCCTGAGGCACTCCACATGGAAGGGTATAAGAATCTGAGAGGTATGTGTCGACCGAGACCATTAGCCCCCTATCCTTAAGAAAGGAGGACAATAGGGCCAATGCTGAACCCCGACCCCCCCCCAATCTCTCGAGCCGCTTATGCAGGAAAGAGATGTCAACGGTTTCAAAGGCGGCTGACAGATCGAGGATTATCAGCACCGCTGTGCCGCCTCGATCCATCACTGCCCTGATCTCTTCTGTGGCCTTGATGAGTGCTGTTTCGGTACTATGTTCATGACGAAAGCCTAACTGTGAGGGATCTAGCAGGTTGTTCTCATTGATGAATTGAGTCAGCTGGTAATTCATAATTTCATCAATTATTTTAGCCGGCAGTGGTAGCCGGACTATAGGCCGATAGTTATTGGGGTCTGAAGCATCCAGCGAGGGTTTTTTCAGCAATGGTTAGATAGATGTCGTTCCAAATGGAAGGGAAGGTCCCAGAAATAAACATTGAGTTAAAGATTTCTGTAAGTCCTGGACTTACCAGGTCTACAATTTCTTAAAGAAATGCTGGTGGACAAGGGTCAGTGGGAGACCCTGATTTAGAATCCAGAATACTTCTGACTACAGTGTCAGTAGAAATGGGAGAAAACGCAAGAAGCGTATTAGTGTTGAGCTCTCTAGTGGGGGGGGGTTCGCTAGAGGAGGAGAACGTTTTAAAAAATGTTCAACACTTTTGTTCTAAAGGCGGCTGCAGTGTTATCACATATCTTTTGGTCACTCTGGATCCCAAGGGTCTTAGAAGTGGCGAGTTTGTTCACCACTGTGAAAAGTTCTTATGAATAATTTTTTGCTTCGATTTTTTTAGGTGTTAAAATCTTGTTTTCCAGCTATCAGTAGGCATTTGTAGTGTGATGGGGCTGCTTTGTAAATTATTTTCTCATTCGAGCAGTAGTTGGCACGCCAACGTCTTTCTAATTGTCGACATTTCTGTTTTTCTTTCCGAAGATTGTCGGAAAACCAAGAAGCTGTAGGATTTTGCCTAGTTCCTGATATTTCTTTAATGGGTATGGAGGCTTTGAAAGCATTGTTTAGCCATTTGGAATATTTAGGGGCTGTAGTCTTGGGGGGGCCAAGTAGTTGCGGACGAGAAACCTCCAGCTAGGTGCGGAGAGTTTTTCTGTCCATTACACCCCAGTTTCTTTTAGTCATAACAGGGGTCTTGGAAGCCTTGTTAGATCCGAAAGAGGTTGTTGGGAGATTAAGTTTGACAAACGAGTGGTCGGACTAAAGTTAGAGGCAGGGTATTGGTAGAGATAAGGCTGTGGACTGACGTAAAGATGCCATCTAACGTATGACTAGCTTCATGGGTAGGGGTCTGGACCTTTTGCCTGAGACCCACTGCTCCCAGTGTTTCCAGTAGTGCTTCTGTTTCTCTGTTATCCCCATCTTCGAGATACAAATTAAAATCTCCTAAAATGGTAAATTCATCAGAACACAAATCTTGAGATCTTGCGGTCATGCTCTGGCCAAGATCAAGCGGATCAAGAAGGTTAGAGCAGGCGCACGATCCTTCTCTAAACTGGCGGCTGTTCACTGGAACCAACTACCATTAGACCTTCGCCTAACGGACGAATATTTGAAGAAATCGAAAACATGGGTGTTCCCTAGAACATAGCCAAAGATACCTACTGTCATCCTGGATGAAGTACCACCCCTTTAACCCCTTGCCTGTTTATGATGGAACCACGCCATCATGAGCCACAGCAGCATGTGCTCATGACGGCGTGGTTTCGTCATGCTGCGGCCGCTCCGCCCACGCAGCATTAATTCCCCACCTGTGCGTGCAAATTAATGAGCGGGCGGAGCCGTGACGGAACTATGCCGTCATGAGCACACGCTGCCGTGGCTCATGACGGCGTGGTTCCGTCACAAGCGCCGAAGCTCCGCGTCCACCTCCCGCGCCGTGGCAAAATTCGCGCCACGGCCAAGGGGTTAAAATGTCCGCAATCTCCTTTCCCATATCAGGATAACTCTTTCCTAGCGCCGTGATGACCCTTCGGATGAATGTTTCGCTTAATAAATATAAATACAAATGGTCATTCTCTGGGTCTTTTCCTTTTTAGGTCTCGCGCCTAGCGTGCACTGCGTAGCAGTGCTTCGACCAAGGCGAGGCATTTTGTAATTGAAAAACGGGGTTTCAGCAGTCACTTTGGACTGTGAAACACTCGAGCGTGTGCTTTTTTGTATAGTGTTACCCCATTGGCCTTTGCGTGCGTCTTATTGTAAAAGACTGCACGCAATTGGCCCAAAGCACGCGCATTGCTCCTCCCATGGCCTATTGGTGTCTATTACGCGCAATCAACACCAATAGGCCGTGGGAGGAGCTATGATTGTGCCCACACAGGCGTGACGTGCACGCCACTTGTTTTTAATTTTATTTCGCGGCAGCGCTGCTTTACTTTCACGCCCTTTGTCTCCCTGCCTTTTGCGATGCTGCAGTGAGTGTGCCGGTAATCACCCACTGTAAACCCAGACACCAAAGGGCAGCTGCCCCTCCCCCCCCACTCTCTCTTATCCCATGCAAATCCGACCACAGGTAGAGATTCACTTTTATTTTATTCAGTAACGCTGGTATAATGGAGGACGATGGCAACACTAGCCCCAGTGAAAACGACATTATTTTTAAACAAAGGAGCAATAACCATATGTCCCTGGAGATGCGAAGAAGAAGAGGATTTATTGAAGAATCTTTGATCTGGTGCAAATAGCAAAACAGGATAAGTCAATTTTTTTCCCTATTTTTAATGATAGCGCACCCGAAAATTATTACTAGAAAGGTAACGCCCGACTATTTGAAAGACACATTCTTACATGCATGAACGAAATGGAGCCGGAGCCATTGCTTACACTTATGTTATATTAATGGATGAATGTATCATTGTGAAACGTAACTGGTGCTCATGGAAAGTGCTCCAATACCTTCGGGTCGAGTTTGCGCTATATGAAACTGCTCCAAAAAAAATGGATTATAAATCAATATGCAATTACAATTCAAAAGTTACAAAACCATTTGCAGTTCATAAAGGGTCATTTTAATTTTCATCATCGTTGATACTTGGAAAGGGACAAAATATGTTGCCTCGAGCTTAGTCTCGGCTTTCACGTTTGAAAAGCTGTGTACACCTGGTCAGTTTATTATTATTTAAACCAAGCGAAATAGCTTCATAGTGATTTTTTCTTATTTCTATTATTTATTTATTTATTTTGGCATGGTGGAGCAAATACCATTTCTGTGTTTCCTATCTTACAAGGCAAAAGAATGGAGCAAATAAATTTGCATGCTTCTGCCCCAGTGCAAAGTTCTCCACAAACGACACTGAAAAAAAGCAGAGCCGTTTGCACTATTTTTGCTATCTATGTAATAAAAATAAAGTGCATAAATATTTTGTCTGAAACGAAGTATCGCATTTCCCATTCGAAAAGTGGAATACGTTTTCTACGTCATTATTTACATCTTCCCCCAAAATTGTGTGAATTCTGTTACCTTTGCTTTTGACCAGGCTGAGTAAATACCATGAGCTATATTAGCTATTCCACACGCAGTCTGAATGAATGGCGTCCATTAAATGCTCCTATTTTTTGGTGTCAGTTGAAAGTTTTGGGTGAAAGCCTCTTGCTTTCAACGGACTCCAAGACACCGTTTCTCTGTGAGCGGGGGTAAAAGTGAATTTAGGGTAGCCTGCATTGTTTAATTTCTTCTTATTTGTACACGACAAACATGTGAAATTTGTTTGATATCTGTGTTGGCCTTCTTTGTACGAAATTCTGTCTTCTCTGTTCCGTGATATTCACACACCAAATGGGCAATGAAATTAATTTGCTCCGTTTGAAGTACAAACTAATTCGGAGCTTATTCACAAGCCTCTTGTGCCGTCCTTGCGCCACTTTTAATATGGGGAAAAAGTGACGTAGCTGCAGCACAATGGGCTTGTAAATAAGCCGGAATTGTTTCGGTTTGTTAGCTCCTGTGGGAGTGAGGTACACATATATACACCCTGCTCCCATCCAATCATATTGCCCATATGCGGTAACGTATAGATTTTGGGATGTGCTCAACATACATTATGCATGAAAGTGGAATTTGCATTTAACCGAAGCAAAATGATGCACAAGCCCACACATTTTCAAAAGCTCAGTGAAGCATCCTAAAAAGTACTGACATTTATTTATTGGGGAAAGAGACCTAGGACAAAATTCACCACTCGATTGTCAGCTACATCAAAGTTTATTATGTTTTGGCTCTCATCGAGGGCCACATAAAAGACGTACAACAAATTCAAAACAATTACAGATTCAATCAAAGTATTCCATGAACATATGTCATTCAAATCCATAAATCATTCATTAATGAAAGCACAAATAAAAGCTGGCACAAAATAACTAAATAACATATTAATAAATATCTAAAAATCCTTTAAAAAATTTAAAAATATAGAAGCAGAACATTTCATTTGGAGGCCAATATAAAGATTGTACAAAGATATTTACATTAGATATACCTAAGCGGAGGCAGATTGGTTTTAGCCATTTAAGGCGCAAAGTGCGAAGTGCAGGGCAGATCAGCAGAACGTGCATACGGTCCTGTATACTTGCATTACAAAAATTGCACATGTTAGATGAACCATGCCATTTGGAGAGAAGTACATTTAGTGGCAATAGGTCATAACGAAGAAGGAACCAGAATCTTCTAATGCCATGGGGTAAGTTCCATAAAACATAGTTTAAGGCTTTTTTGGCAACATATGAGTTAAGGAGAAGATCACAACCCCCTTTTCCTTGTATTACATTCTTATCAGTTAGAAAGCCTAGTTCCCACGATGCCTGTTTTAACAGGATTTTTAGTTGTAATTGAGAGTGCAGGAACGGAGTACTTTCATCTAACCTCAGAAGAGTCACAGCTCTTCTGAAGTTCTTTACAAGTTGTGAAAACTCTTTAAAGTTGCCTAATAATTCACTTTTCAGTAGGGCTCTCATTGTCCCCGGTTCTGCTCTGGCAAGAGAGGCCACCCATCGTACCAGGGCACATAGACCCTGCACCCAACTGCCCCTTAACCCAAACTCGAGTCTGCACGCTGCTAAAGAGCAATTAGTTTTTAGGGAAGACAGGGATCTTAAAAGTTTCCCTTCAATTTTATTGCAGAAATCCCAGAGCTTTAGTTCAATGAGTTCAATACCATAAAGAAGGGTAGCGGGGATCTTAGCCCTATATACTTCAAGCAAACAGGCAAAGTGTCTTTTGCTGGATGCTGAGTAAAGCGAATTTAAGCCTTTACCATGTGCTAGGGCCTTTCGGGAGCAGTGTTCAATGTGAGGCCTCTCGCTCAGGTTAGCCGCGATGATTTTTCCCAGAAAGGTGTAAGTTTTAACGACCTCCAGTTTTTGGCCGCCGATGTGCCACCCGAAATTTTCCGAGCGGCACTTCTTTTTCCCCCCTATGCACATGATTTTACTTTTGGATATGTTAATCTTCATAGAGTGGGAAACTGCAAAGGCATGGAGAGCTTGCAACCTATTTGCCAGACCTTTAGGTGTTAAATCTAGAAGAAGAATGTCGTCAGCGTACATCAAGCAAGAAATAGAGGCCCCCCCTATCACTGGAGCAATACCCTCGCAGACAGACACAGCGGCAGGTAAGTCCTGCGTATATAGGGAGAACAAAAGGGGCGCCAGAAGACAGCCCTGTTTTAGGCCATTTAGGGAAGGAATACGGTCAGAGAGACCCCTTTCACCCCCCTGCAACACCCTACACCATGTTTCCGTATGTAATGTACGGACAAGGTCTAACAAGTAGGGGGGTACTCCAAGAGAAGATAATTTTCTCCACAGCGTTCTACGATCCACTCTATCGAACGCCGTGGAGAAATCAATGAAGGCTGCATAAACAAACCCCCCTCTCACTTTCGTATACTTGTCCGATATCACATGCAGGGTGGTTAAATTATCTAGAGTGCCATGTTCCCTACGGAATCCCGTTTGTTCGAGTGGTAAAATATTGCTCTTGTCAACCCAGTCGGAAAGTAGATTTAAGAGACATTTCGCAAAGATCTTGCCGACTGAGTCGAGGAGAGCAATCCGGCGATAGTTACTAGGGATATCCCTCCCACCCTTCTTAAAGATGGGGACCGAGATACTACCCCTCCAAGATGCTGGTACCTTTTTCGAATCAAAACAGGATTTGAATAGAGGATGAAGAATTTTGCTCCAAAGGAGAGGCTCCTGCTTCAGGACTGTCATGGGGAGTTCGTCCGGGCCCATTGCACCGGACGAACGCATATTCTTTATGGCCGCTGCTATTATTTCCTCGGTAGGATACTTAATTTCTCCTTCAGAGATTACATCAGGGAAGCTAGTATCCACTATAGTGCCATTCCCCCCATAAAGCTCCCAAATGTAGGAAGACCAAACATCTTCGGGAATAGGAATTGGACAAGGGGTCAATCTATTGCCACATCCCTTCCCGATTATGGACCAAAATTCACGGATCTTGCCATGCACTACTGCTTCCCTTAGGTTAATCCATACTAAGTCTTCCTTCTCCTTTTTTATTTTCGCCTTTAATCTAACTCTCTTTCTTTTTAACCTTGATACTTCTTTTTCCCGTTCCCCAGATCTACTTAAAAATTGGGCTCGTACTAATTTATTTATTTCTTTATTTAGTGTGCTCAAAGCACTGGGCATGTATACCCGCTTCGGGGGACAACTAGCTTTTTTAACATCCAGGATAATGTTCCGCATGAGGTTTTCAAAACTGGCGATTTCTAGACCATACCAAGCATTCAGATCTGCTATCGTTTTACATAAAATAGTATGCACCCCAGTAATTGCAGATGGGTTCCAAAAGCATCTACCCGAGGAGGTATGAAAAGCTGTATCTTTACAATTAATAGACCATGATGCCGTACTAGGTGGTTTTAAGGAAATAGCCAGGAGGATTATATTATGATCGCTCAATGTCGTGGGAACTATAATAAGGTCCAGGATGCGCGGGAATATATCATAATCCGATATCGCATAATCAATTATGGAGGGCTTACAATAAGAATTATGCGTGACTCGATTGTCACCTTGAAGTAGACTGGTGGTTTAAGTTCCAGTAGTATATTTTTTTAAGGTCTATTAAATAGCCAAATGCCTTACTAACTGACTCTGCTAAAACAATACACATACAGTGACACAGTGCCCATGTAGGTGTTTACAAATAAGTGCAAGAGCCGAGCACCTGCACAAATGAAACACTTCATGACGAATTTTTAAATAACAGCAAAAATCATACTCCACCACAGTGCTAAAATATGTTGTGTGGGTTTTTACAGATATGAGTACCTTGTACTAGCATGCCCCCCTCCCCCCCCCCACGAGGCATTTTGTTTGCTGTGGCAGTGTAGCACAATTAAGTCACACAGGGCCATGTCTGAGTTGTCATGGAACAAACCTTTAAACTCATGATTTAGCATGATGGTGCATTGCATTCTGGGAGCATGTGGAGGACCTGTGTGAAATATGGTCTGGGTCCTGAACCCAATGGTGGGAAAATATCCCTGAGGTTGGGATTCAGACACAGCTACACGTGAGATGCCTGCCTGCCTGCCTTAAGATGGCTCCACTTCATCAGTTTAAGCTATTGACATTGTAAATGACAAAGCCTTTTACTTATGCTTTAAAACAAACATTGAAATAAAAGGCATTGTCATTTAAAATGCCAGTAGCTGAACCTCTCACAAATGCGAGACCTATTGCATTGCAAAAGCTTGTTGTTCCAGGTATTGCTAGTGTTTAGGAGGAATGCGAAGGGGAGGTCCCAGTGGAGGCTTTTCCAGGAATAGGCTTATTAGGTCTCGCGACCTATCAATGCGCGCAAGCGCATTGAGCGGAGCGAGAATTCAAGTGCTCAAAATCCTCGTCAAACCAAGGGCTTTTTGCTGCGGTTTTCTTTGAGTTCACGTGAGTCACGTGACCAAACAAGCACGCGCATCAGCCTCCCTCCCTCGCTCCTAATTGCATTTTTTCCCGCCCGCACAGCACATCAAAGGGCTTCTTCCAGCGTGTGCTGTGCGGCATCTCCTCCCCATATTATTCATAGCTGGCCGGTGGCCGGCCGTACTTTCAGTTTCCCTGCCGCTCTTATTTTACATTACGTGCCAACAGTAATTTTTTGCAAATGCTTCTTTATTTAATTTACACGCATACATACAATATCAGCATGAAGCCCTTTCACGAGCGCCATGCTTTAATGTTTTCATTGTTGTCTCTCTCCATGTTCCTCCACCCCGATCTCTGCTCTCACTCCCCCCTCCATTCTCCCACGCCCTCCTTGTTTTTTATACCTTCCTGTGTCTGATTTATCCCAAATTACGATTATCACTTATTTTCTACTTTTATCCATTTCTTTGATTTGATATATATTACTTTAATCGTGTATGGTTTTAATTAACAGCTGAGCCATGATTAGTAAACTTGTATTTATTCGTTATCGCTGTGTGTGTCTATTCTCTCCGGTTCTTTCATTCATGCCCTCTCCATTAGGGAAACCACAACTTTAAAGGCGGGATATCAGGGCGGCTGAGACCGAGACGGCTCATCACCTAAATCAACAATTTGTAGTCAACAACCCATCCCGCCCCGCACTGTTAGCCTTTTGAAGAAAGCTTGGTGACGCCTACAGTCTCACCGTGAGCTCCTCGCTCACATTCCTCCCCCCCCCTCCCCTCAACCAGGCTCTCCCGCACCCATCCGGCTTCCCTCCGGCCATTTGCCACACTCCTTGCCTCTGCCGCAAAGGACTCCTCCCCCCGTCACTCTCCAAAACAGCTTTGTTTGCTCTTCTTTTTGCTTGTATTCCGTGAGCTCCTCGCTCACATTCCCGCCCCCCCACCAGGCTCTCCCGCCCCCATCCGGCTCCCCTCCGGCCATTTGCCACACTCCTTGCCTCTGCCGCAAAGGACTCCTCCCCCCGTCACTCTCCAAAACAGCTTTGTGCGACGTCTGTATCCATTACTGGGATATGTTGGCACTCGTAATTGCTTATTGGCCTTTACTAGGACAGTGAATATTTGTATTATATGGGGGGTCTTTTGCTGTTTGCCAGAGAGTCACTACACTCACTGCACCCTACCTCACTCACGGATCGGTCTTCACTCACCAAAAATGCCATGCAGAAGTACAGTGTTACATGGATATGTTGCCTGGGCACGTTCTATTCTGTGCAGTGATGCATTGCAATAAGAGGACACAGATGTACGGAAACATACGTGATTGCTCGGCTTGTGATCAGGGAGCAAGCATGCTAAGGTCTTACCACATAATAACGGGCAGTCTACAAGCAACTCCTTGTACGATCTGACAGTTATTGAACATCGTATAGGTAAACTATATTGGAGGGTCCCTGCAGACACTTCCCTTTTGCTTTGACAATCAGAATCAGATATTCTAAATGCTATATGAACTTTAAAGTTACTTTTTTCAATCGTTGCTCTGTTCATTACCAGTGTTTTGATATTACATATCTTCAACTGTCCTATTTTATTCAAGTGCTCCAGTGGTTTCAAGTCTGCAGGACGCTTTTATAAAACGTTTGTGTAAGAAAGCGTTAAAAAAAATAACCACAAATGCGTTCATTTCTATCACGTAGTTCCAATGGTTCTCTCACGTGCGTGGGCTGTGTCGTTTGTTCAAGAAATTAGTTCACTGGAAGCACGATCCAACCGTTCCGACTGCTGGCTGCAGCCTGATGCTGCTTTGACGGTGCAGGCGCTAAAATTGACCCACTCTCACACCCCCTCACCCTCACACCCTCACTCACCCCTTCATCCTCACCCCTTCATCCTCACCCCCCCTTACAACCCTCTCACCCTCACTCAGCCTCACACCATCACCCTCACACCCCCTCACCCTCACACCCCCTCACCCTCACACCACTCAGTGCTACAACACATATGTGTGTGTAGGTGCAAATGCAATGTTCTTGGATTTTCGTCACAATAAAATACACTGAACATAACCTTCACAAAATTCATTTACAAACGTTTAAGCTATTGCCATTATAAATTACAATAACTTTTATTTAAGTATTAATTATTTACAAAATTAAAAGCCATTGTTATTTGTAATATCAATACATCTAAGTTACGTAAATAAAACACATATTGCATTACAAATGCTATAGGTGTCACATTTGCGAAGGTTAAAACTATTGACATTGTAACTGACAAAGCTATTAATTTTGCTATTTTCAAAAACAACACATAAATTAAAAAAGTGTAATTTACAATACCAATCGCTCAAACTTTCCTAATGCGAAAAGTTAAAAGTATGGGCATTGTAAATCACAAAACAAAAAAATAAAATGTCATTTAGAAAACAAATAGCTCAAACTTTCCTACTGCAAGACCTATTGGCAACGCCAGTGCTTGTTTCTTCTATTGTTTAATCTGATGCCATGTATTTTCTGTTTTTTACATTTTGATGAAATGGTTACGAGGAATGGATTGAAGCATGTCTTTTTTTAAGTTTATTGTTTTTATTAACTAATTTATGGAATTGTCTTGAGCAGTCTTAGACAATTTTTTAATATGTCCAGAACAGTGTTCATATTTTAAAATTCATTATTGTATTTGGCTACCTACTAAAATAAATAAACATTTAATAAATGTGTATTAACTTAGCGAGTGGTTCTATGCTTCAGACTGGTGTAATATTGCATGTAGTTTTCTGTAAACGGGGGGTTTCATTGGTAAAATTGTGAATAAAGTGATCATAAACATTTTTTTTTCAGTAAGCAAATGAAATCACTGTCCTGGATCTGATGGCATTTTCATAATGGAGGACTTAGGGAGCAGTAACTTTGCATCTGTGGGGGAAGAGCTCCATTATTGGAAAGAACTGGCTTTGAAATCCAAGCAGTGGTAAGTTAAGTTGAAGCAGTTGCAATGCATTTCCCACCTTCGTTTAGGGGCTTTGCTACCTCCTATATACCGGGATAGCTAATTTATTTTGCTTATGAATATACAGCATGCATTTTTTAACATGTTTCTTTTGCAACTCGTTTTTATAAGCTAATGATTCCTCTCTCACACGGCCGTGCTGCCTGAATATGTACAATCTTCACCTTTGCTTAGTTGACCAACTCATACGTTGCTTTTTAGTTTGAGATGGATAGCATATTATTTGAAATTATTGTCAAGTAATGCATGTAGAAAAAGTAGTTTGCTATTTATTTGCCCCAAAATGCTTTTTATTTCCCTTGAAATAGCCGTGAAGCTAAGTGGAGTGGGCTTCCTGTTTCAATGACTTCGTTAAGTCCAGGTAACTGGCAGGGTGAAAGAAGCAAAGCTTTAGCCTCTAAAAACAATTTTCCTCTTGCGGAACCCTCCATCCCATCCTTCAGTCCCGCCATCCTTCACATCACTGTTGTGAGGTAGCTTTCATTAGTTAAGCAGCTCACTCTTGGGATTTGTCTGGATATTGCTGATGCCAGATACATAATCGCACCTTAAACAGCACTACTGCAGTGATTAGGAGCCCAAGAAACACTTTAACACAGGAATCCTTTTATCCACTTCATGGTAACTGTCAGTGAAGCGGGCTGCTGTTTTTTAAGGAACTGCCTATCTGTTGAGGAGGAGAGGTGGCAGATTTTTACTCGGGATGTTAAATTAAAAGGTGTTTCTGTTTCTACTAATGCTCTTAAAACTTCCCTTTACCCCCAGGTAACACTTAGCAGCAAAAACAACCCTATGAAGTCTTCACCATTTTCTTATCTATACTGACATTCTAACAGATTGGCTCTGATCATAAAAAGGGGAAACATACGTTTAATCCCTCCTATAGTGGTCTTGATATATGTTGAGGCTGGTGGAAAGATGAAAGGGAAATTCGTAGGCAGAGGAGTAGCCCTCTCCTTGGTGGTGAAAGGACTGCCCGTAGCACTTGCTTGGTCTAGCGTTGCCTGGACTGGGTAACCAGTGCTGAAGACTTCATACTGGGTTGCTTAGGTGGCCCTCCTGGTCGGGCCCTTGTAGATCTAGTACATTCAGCACGCTTGAAGAGAGCATTGCAGAAAGATGACTGTTTCTGGATTCCAGGGCCAGCACTAAAAAGACAGGCTTAAAATGCCCAGCCGATTTGGGGGGGGGTGGGGGGGGGGGGGGCGGCTGGGGTGCTGACATAACAGTGGGAAAGTTTTGCTATACAATTAAATGCAGTAGATGCCTAAACACTTAACTGACATAGCTGATTACTGATTCTGTCCTCAGTACTTGGTACCCCTAGATTGATATACAGATAATGGTTTTCTCCATTGGTTTGCCACATGCTGCCTTTTCATTTGATATATATATGTTTTATTGAGATTAACAGAAATTGGCTAGACTGCCCTCGTTTGAAGGACTAAAGCCACAAATACCTGCTTTCTCCCCAAAACGTCTGAACAAATTCATCGTAGCAGTGTGCAGCCAGTTCACCATGTTCAAAACCTCCTTCATGTATTGTCCCACTCATTTCCGCTTCTAAATGAGCATGGTCTACTCATCTGTTAGCATCATGCTCCAGGGTCTCTGTGGCTGGCCACTTTGGGTCTCGTTGTATTTGGCTAAATGTATACTGTGGACATTTTCGTTTTTGAAGGCCCCTGTTGCAAGTTTGTTGGAAGGTTGCATTAACTACTTTCCAGAAAGAAAACCTCTCCTTCGGAGGAGCAAGGACCTTGCATCACGAGTTTTTTGTTACCCCCCTGAATACTAACACACCCTCTCTGCACATTTTCCCTCAGTTTACTACGATGGAAGAGGCTGTATGGCTGTGGTTTTAATCATTTCACTTTTTAAGGTGTAAAGTGGTATATCAAATAATATTGAGTTCTAGGACGTCATTGTTTTTCGTTTTTATTTGAAACTTTTCAGAGAGTTTTTATCAAGGTTACTTACTTACAGTTCATGAATAAGGCTTTTGATCATTAAAGTGATAGCTGTGGTTAAAGTAGGTATCCAAAATTTAATGTGTTTGTGTGCGTTTATATATGTGTGTGTGTGTGTGTCTGTGTGTGTATGTGTTTATAAATGTGTGTGGGTTTATATATATGTGTGTGGGTTTATATATATGTGTGTGTGGGTTTATATATATGTGTGTGTGGGTTTATATATATGTGTGGGTTTATATATATGTGTGTGTGGGCTTATATATATGTGTGTGTGGGCTTATATATATGTGTGTGTTATATATATGTGTGTGTGTTTATATGCATGTGTGTGTGTTTATATGCATGTGTGTGTATATGTATGTATATATGTGTATATATGTGTGTGTGTGTGTGTGTGTGTGTGTATATACACACACATGTACACTCAGTACAGTCATGTTGAAATTGTTTTGCTTTTCATTATGTGCTAATTGATATGTGGTTAATTAACCCTTTGAAATTGCCACTTTAGTGCAGAAGACGCGCAAGAAGAGCTCCGCGAGTTTCAAGAAGGGAGTCGAGAATACGAAGCAGAGCTTGAGGCACAATTGCAGCATACAGAAAACCGAAATCGTGATCTTGTGTCAGAAAATAACCGTCTTCACATGGAGCTTGAATCCATTAAGGTAAAGAATCTCATCATAAAAATATGCTGTGCTCATCTACCACAGATTATGTAACTTTAGGTGCCTGGTTTGGACGACTTTATTTCTCTGTATAGTTTATCTCTTGAATTACTAGAGTCTGGGTTCATGAGATGACAGCCTTATAGAGCATCCCCATTTATGAATCTGGAGTAAGTTGTCATTTTAGGACAATCACAGGGAGCCTGATTCCACCAAGGCGTCTTGAAATCTCATAATGTTAGTCTAGGGAACAATATGCTAGCCTACATAGTTTATCCATCTTAATAATAGAAAAACGTATACAAAAAAAGTACTGACGCACCCATTAGTAGTCCATACGATAGTGCTAAATCAAGGCAAGTGGAAACTCTAAAGTAAAGAAGACGAAGTGAAAATCCTTAATGTTCTCTTATTATACATAGTTTTTAGGTCTTGCCTACGCAGCGCATGACTGACAGTACAGGGCTTGAAGAAGTTAGTGGTATTTATTGTCCCGGTCCCTGAACCGATGCCCTCACCTTCACATCAATTCTGTAATTAAGCTGGGCCAATAACTAACATTGACTGGCTGCTGGCAGGAATCTGTCCAGAGGTGGAATCTGATACTTTTCGATTGTTGTTACAAGATGTGTCCTGGGGCCCTGCCTACAAAGGTGTCATTTTCTATCGTCTGCAAACTAACAAAAGAAAGCAGAAGAAAAAATACTGGTTGTTCTGCATTCCTTTCTGGTTCGCTTTTACATTTGTAGCACATTCTTTCCTGCATTTGCATAGGCCTCTTTTTATATTTGTTCCCTCTTTTTTTATTTTCTGACTACATTCTGGTACTTTTGGTATATTTGCATATATTTTGTTTTTGGTTTTAGTTCTGGATTACCCGCTTACATATCTCTAATAATATTCAGAGTCAAAATCCACACACAATAGAACACGTACAACTTCACTGGCAAAGCCACCTTCTCAGAATGTGATCATTTTTACATGTACATAAAACATGACCTATGCAAAGACAATACCAGTAAATGCCACCTTAGTAAGCTGCATTTCAGAATATTACCTCAAAATGCAAGCATCTGTCAGCAGTTTGGTATGCTATTCACAGCGGTGATGTCAGACATGCTTACTCAAGCTTTTGTTTTATTTTCGTAATACCATTGAATGGCATTTAATTAGATGTGGATTTTTTAGAAGGGCTAGTCGTTAACATACTACTTGCTGTCCTATTGCTTTGTCCTTGATGCATTGCAATGTCGTTTCACCTTATATAGTTATACTTGGAATCAGAAGAATTGACTGTATTCAATTGCTTTGTAAGACAATCATAACAGTACATATCAATAAAAAAGAACATAAAAAATGGTAAAAATGAATACACAATTAAGAGTCGTCGTACAGAAAGAGCATATTACAGTCCGTGATTAGAGTACATTTGTTTTCCTGTGACTGAGTACTTTCTTTAAAAACATACATATCCTCCAGGCCCTGTGGATATCGTCTAGTAACTGCAGCGCTAGAAAGGCTGGACGGCATTGTCTCAAACCCAACTCCCTCATAATCGGGACAAGCCAGACTTTCCTTAAGCTACTATAAAATCTGCAGAATAAAAGACGTGTATGGTTGATTGCTCGGAACAGTTATCACATGGACAAGGGCCTAAGGTTTGTGTCCAATCATTCATACAAGGAAAACTCACAAGCCTGTGATAGATGTTACATCTTAAACGAGTTAGTAGTAGTCTCTCATAGCCACCAGGTACAAACAGTAAATACGACTGAATATTAAAAGAAGTTAAATCAATTGGTTATTCTGAACAGAGGGCTTTGTACTCTCTGTAACCAATATTAAGTGTCTAAAAAGATCAGTCCATGTTTTTTTAGTTCCTTTCTTGAGATCGATTGCATGGTACCCGGAGACTTATAGTAATCCGGGTGGCCAAGGTCATACATAAAGTTCGATCTCGGGGGGCGTGCCTTGGGCGCCGATGGCGATGGTCGCCTGAGAGCTCGGCTCCGGGACTAAGCCCGGGATTATCCTGAAAATCGGAGGCTGCGGGGCACCCCAGACCCTGCATTCTGCCGAGCGTGCCGACGGAGACCTGCCGGGGCCCCTGGTGGAGCTCAGACGTGGGTTGCTCCGGAGTAAAACCGAAGTTTGCGGAGTGCGACCCAACATGGCGCCCGGACCCCTTTGTCCCCCTGTTCGGACCTACTGACTTGAAGAAGTGCCGCGGGCAGCGACTGGCGCCCGGCTTCGCCATCCCCGGCTGTTCTGGGCATTGGACATTTACTGGATTGAACCTTTTGCAACGGATTTGCACTCGGTTGGACGGCCGAGCGGGTGCCCACGCAGTGGAGGGCACCGGGAGCGGACGCCCTGTGATCCAAGCGGTGGCCCGCCTCGCGACTCCGCAACTAACTACGTCTTCCTGGCCGGTCCACCTCCATGGGAGGCGCGACACTCTGGCGCCACAAATCATCCGAGGGAGTTGGTGACCCTCACCCCGGGGCTATAGTGGGTGAGCGGGTCTGCCCGACTCGGCGACGGCTGTCTCCGCCCCCTCATCGGTGCCCTCGGACGCCGTGGCGGTGGCGTGAGCCGAAGCGGCGGAGTCTCCACAGGCTCTGGAGAAGGAGGTCGCCCATACCCGAATTAAGGACAAGCACCCGGGAAGGTCGTGGTCGACACCTGCACGCGGAGACGCCTACTCCGGGACCCTCACGGAGTGCCCCTGGAGGTATGGGGAAACCTAGAGGAGCCAAGGGATCCACCCAGACCGCCTCGGACTCTGAAGCCCAGGACAAAGAGGAACATGGGGACCCAAAAAGTTCTGGTGGCGCGCCGATGCAGCAACAGTTCGACCGTGTCCTAGAGGCGATAGAGACCACGAGATCGGCCCTACAACAGGACATTGCTCAGGTGGCGACGAGCCTGGGCCTCCTCAGAGCGGACCATGGCAAACTTTCAGACCGGGTCAAGGAGGTGGAGGGCACGGTGAAAACCTTGGAGCCGGCGCAGCGAACCTTGGCTGCGACGATGAAGGACGCCCTATCCCGAATTGCGACCCTGGAACAGAGGGCGGAGGATGCGGAAGGCCGCAACAGGAGGAACAACATCCGAGTGGTGGGCCTGCCGGAAAAGATCGAGGATGGCGACATGGTGACATACTTGGAGACCTGGCTCCGAGACACGGTGGTCCCGGAGGGTCTGTCCTCCTTCTACACTCTGGAACGGGCCCACAGAGTCCCGGCACGGCCCCCACAGCAGGGACGCACCCCGAGACCGGTGGTGGCGCGGTTGCTGCATTTTCGAGACAGGGACTTAATCCTCAATGCCGCCAGGCACAATGGCCCGTTCAAAGTAGAGAACAGTCAGGTGAACATCTTCCCGGATTACACCTACGAGACTCAGCGCAAGCGGTTCTCCTTCCTAGCGGTTAAGCGCGAGCTCAGGAGCGAGGGCATTCAGTATTCACTCCTATACCCTGCAAGGCTCCGCATCATTGTCGATGACAAAACCCAGTTCTTCGACACCCCGGAGGATGTCTGTGTCTGGCTCGAGCTCTACAGGACAGGGAAAGATGGCTTTGGCTCCTCGTCCCAACAGGCAGATGAGCCGGAACAAAGGCGGCGATCCAAGAGGGTCAGGAATCGCCGCGGCCGCACGGGAGGGCCCTCAACTGCGGAGACATCATCGGAGCGGAGGGGAGTGCTGGAAGTATTGTCGGAGTTGTCGGGAGCACGGGATGAAGCCATCGTGGAGGAAGAAAACCCGGGTGATGAGGGAGCGCCATCGGACTCGGAGGATTCAGTGGCCGATAGTGCCCATACACCGGTGATCACACCAAAATCGGTGGAGGACCTTTTGGATGGACAAGGGTAACGGGGTATACTGCCTTGTTTTGGGTGGGGGCCCGGCAGGGGGGAGGCGGATGCCGTCCTTTATTGCTGACAAAGAGGGTGGGAGGGTTGGGGTGCCTCTGCTTTTGCCCCGGAAGGTTTTGACACTGTTTGGGGCTTGTTATAGTCCTGGTGGCCTGGGCGACGAGGGCCCACTGCCTCCGCCCAGCCCGCACCTGGCCCATAAGGCCTTCCTACGGTGGCGACCGTAGGATTAGTGGGGGTTCTTGGGTTGATGAAAGACGAGGTTTGGATGGGATCTAGATGGTGCAGTTTGGGTCCTGTTCTGGGGTGGGTGGGTGGGGGTTTGGTTGGTTTTTGGGTTGTTTGGTTTTGGTTGGGGAAAATGGCCGCCATCAGCGCTGGGAGGATTGATGTCTTTTCTTTGTGGGGACCCGGATGGGGGGACTGTGCAAGAACAATCTGGGACAATGGCTGATGTTGCTAATTTGAAATGTTACTTGGAACGTAAGGGGGCTTCACACTATGTCCAGGCGCCACAAGGTCCACGCTTATTTAGTGCGTAGGGGAGTGCAAATGGCGCTGCTGCAGGAAACTCATCTGAACAAGGCGGAAGGGGCGGCGCTTCAGCGTAGATGGCGGGGGCAGGTCTTTTCCACGTCGTACTCCGCTTATGCCAGGGGGGCGCTAATATGGATCAGAGCAGGGGTTCCCTTCCAAGTCACGAGGACAGTGTTGGATCCAGAGGGGCGTTTCGTGGCCATCTCGGGCACTCTAGGGGGGAGGGACCTGAACGTTTGCTGTGTATACGCTCCTAATGTAGACCAGACTGCCTTCCTTTCCAGGTTATCGGGCTCATTGGCCCACTTCTTCGCCGGGCCCCTCCTGCTTGGGGGAGACTTTAACTCCGTGGTGGACGTGGACATAGACCGCTCGCATACCCCACTTCCTGATTCCCCGGTCCGCCGCACGGCTAAGGGTCGTCAGGATTGGCAGACCCGCTGGGGTTTGACGGACATTTGGAGGGCGCATCACCCCGCATCTAGGGATTATTCATATTTCTCGAGACTCCATGAGTTGCATGTCAGACTAGATGGCTTTCTTGGATCGCCCGAACTGGTTTCGGCAGCGGTCCGATCGGAGTACTTATCTAGGACCATCTCGGACCATAACCCCCTCCTACTGGACCTTCGCTGGTTTCCTGGGACGCCGGCGGTGCCCACCTGGAAATTGCGACCCGAGATCCTCGAGGACAGTGTCTTCAAAGCGGACCTGGGAGAGAGAATATCGGAGTATTTTGCGTCCAACGGCGGCTCCGCGAGTACTAGGGCGTTAGAATGGGACGCTTTTAAGGTAGTGGTGAGGGGTTACTGTATCTCCAAGAAGGTGGGCATGAGGCGTGTCATCCTGGCTGACTTGGACACAGCGGACCGGGAACTCCGCGAGCTTGAAATCCGCCGTCCCGGACACCCGGAACTGCAAGCACAAACGGCAGAGGCGAGGGAAAAGGTAGCGGCAGAGGTCGAACGGCTCCGCTGTTTTGATTATAAGGCCTATACGGTCCGGTCTATCGCGGAGGGAGACAGGTCGAGTGCGTTATTGGCGTGGTTGGCCAACCCTACGCGCCAGTCCCAAACGACGACAAATATGCGTGGGGCAGACGGAACCGAGGTATGCACCCAACCGGAGATTCTTAGTTGCTTCCGGCATTATTATGAATGTTTGTACCGCAGTCGCTCCGCACGTGACCCAGACCGGCTTGATAATTATCTTCGCCCACTGGAGCTCCGCACAGTGGAGCAGGAAGTGGCGAAAACCCTGGGATCCGACATTGAATTAGGGGAGATCCGCGGGGCCATTAAACGGATGGCGAGAAACAAGACCCCGGGCCTAGATGGCCTACCAGTGGAGTTTTATGCAGCTTACGCTGACCTCCTAGCCCCTCGGTTACTGGTGGTCTACAGGGAGGCGAAGAGGCTGGGGCGACTCCCGAGCTCGATGTGTGAGGCGTTGGTGGTTCCTCTCCTCAAACCGGGCCGAGACTCATCCGACCCGGGTTCCTACCGTCCCCTATCGATGTTGACGGTGGACTACAAAATACTGAGCAGCATCTTGGCCTCGAGGCTGCTGGGACACATGAGTTCCCTGGTGCATGAGGACCAGGCCGGTTTCATCCCACGGCGGAACACGACTATGAATATTTGTAGGTTGTTCCGTTTGCTAGGGGAACCATTTGTGGATGCCCCGTCCCCGGTAGTCTTGTCGGTGGACCTGGAGAAGGCTTTTGATAGCCTGGAGTGGGACTACCTCTGCACGGTGTTACGGAGATTCGGCCTCGGGGAGGGATTTGTCAGATGGACCGCGGTTCTTTATGCCTCTGCTTCGGCCAGGGTCCGAGCGGGCCCATTGATTTCATCGCGGTATCCGGTAGAACGAGGCACGCGGCAAGGTTGCTCATTGTCCCCACTTCTTTTTGCGCTGGCGGTGGAGCCACTGGCGCTGCACCTTCGATCGGGAGCACACTATACGGGCTTGTGGACGTCTGCGGGCCCGCATTATGTCTCGCTATATGCGGACGACCTGTTGCTCTTCCTAGAGGACCCGATCGACGCTTTACATGGAGCGGAGTTGGCGCTCACGGAGTTCGGAGAGGTTTCGGGCCTCCGAGTGAATTGGTCTAAGACCTGTCTTTTTCCGGTACGCAGGGGTACTCCCGCCCCTGCGCTAAGTAGGGAGATTAGATGGGAGCCCGACTGCTTTAAGTACCTTGGGGTATTCGTTTACCACGACCAGCCCGACCTCCTAGATGGGAACATTGCCCGCTGCATTCGAGCACTCCGAGGTTGCATGGACTTTTGGGCCACGCTGCCGCTTTCGGTGGCGGGACGTATCGCCCTGCTCAAGATGGTGGCGCTTCCCCGGTTATTATATTACTTTCGGACTTTACCGATCTGGGTCCCACCGGCCACGTTTCGTCGGTTACGCTCTATGGTGGTCGGATTCCTTTGGGGTACGGGCCGACGGCGGGTGGCCCTCAACACCTTGATGAGGCCGAAAGACGAGGGGGGGGCTCGCTGTGCCGGACTTTGAAAAGTATTATCTGGCGGCGCAGCTCCAGACTTTCACCCAGGAGATCGCCAGGGAATTCCGGGGCCCGGAAGACGGAAGGGGGACGGGTATGGCCAGGCATGTTCTCTCCTTTATAGCGCTGCGACAACGTTTAGTCCTGCGGGACTTGTCGATGGAGGAGCGGACTGTCCGCCTGTGTTGGAATCGGGCCCACGCCCGAGGCCAACTGAGAACACCATATGCGCCTGAAATACCGTTGGGGATGCTGACGGCCCTCCCCCACGGAGGGGATTGGTCACGTTTGGCGGCCTGGGAGGATTCCGGTTTACAGCTCGTTGGTGATCTGTACGAGGACGGAGCGCTCTTGTCCTTTCAGGATCTCATTGACCGCTTCGGGATCTCCCGGGGTGACTTTCTGCTGCACTCGGCCATTGTGCGAGCGATCCAGGCACACTGGAGGAACGGGCAGGAGGAACCCCACTTATCTCAGGTGTGCCGGTACGTAATGATGTCGGCGGGCACGGTGAAGGCGGTCACTTGCCTCTACGGCAGGTTGATTACCGAGGGATTGGCTCCTCTCACCACTTTGAGGACCCGCTGGGAGGAGGACATTGGTAGAGAGATCCCGGAGACGACCTGGTCCCAGTTGGTGAGACGAGCCTGGAAGGGCACACGTAACGCCCGTTTCCAACTGGTCCACTATTATGTTCTCCATAGAGCGTACCTGACCCCGGTGAAAATCAGGCGATATTTTGCCACGGCTTCGGCGGAATGCCCTAGATGCCCGGCTCAGGAGGCGGACCTCCTACACATGTTATGGGCCTGTCCAGGACTGACGTCCTACTGGCAGGAGGTAGCGACGACACTGGAGGAGGTGACAGGGAGACTCTTATCATTGGATGCGGCGGTGGGGCTCCTGCACTGGTTCCCCCATACCCCCAGGAATAAAATTTCTAGTAAATTTATCGACCTAGGGCTCCTCCTTGCTAAACGAGAGGTGACCAGGAACTGGAAGGCACGAGCTGGTCCGACCGGCAGCAGATGGCGCAGTGAGCTTTTGAAGTGGGCGGCGGGAGAGAGCGCGCTGAGATATCAACTGGCTTGGAGGCAGGGTCATGAGAAGGCGCAGGAGGCCGCGTTGGAGTGGGAAATGTTGGTGCAGGCCCTCAGGGATTATTGTGCCCCCAGCAACTCTGAAAGTGAAGAAGCGACTCACCCCGAGTCCCGGTGAACGTTAGTACTGACAGTCCTATTGCCTTCCCCATGGGTCCAATAGCAGATCCTATGTTGATAGCTCCCTGGCGCTGGTGGTGGGGGGGGGAGGGGGTTTCTCTTAGTTAGTAGACATTTATGAGGGGGGGTTTATTTTGGGGGTTTTAGGTTCCTTTGGAAAAGCAGATGACGGACAGTGCATTATCCGGACCAGCTCCAGCATCCTACTGACCCCCATTGCATTTCGCCGCCCGACCCCAGGGTTGTGGGCCGGATGGCTGTGTACGGACTTCACGGTGGGGGGCCAGTGGGCTTTATTCTGTTAATATTGCTTATGATACAATGCTGGTCGTTACTGTATTGATCTACTGATTCCTGCAATAAAAATATATTTAAAAAAAAAATAAATAAAGTTCGATCTCCTCCAATCCCAAAACGTACCCGCGCCCTAGCTCCGTTATATAGGCGTCTGAGGAAGAGAATGATTTGTGCATCTACCCCTAGATGTTCGAGTATCTCCCACAATTCCTCATGCCTTACAGAGTCGAAAGCAGCTGTTAAATCGACAAAGGCTAGAAAAAGTCTGCCTTTTTTTACTCGCATGTATTTCCCAATCGGGATAGATAGGTTTAGGCTCTGCTCAACTATACCTAAACCTGCCCTAAAACCAAATTGTATATCAGACAGAATGTTATTGTCCTTAGCCCAGCCATTCAATCGTTCTAACAATATACGACCAGCCACTTTTGTCAGGGCATCTAGTAGAGAAATGGGCCTGTAACACTGTGGGTCCTGACAATCCCCTTTTTTAGGTTTCGCCTGTCGAAAGCTGCGCAGCAGCGTTTCGCGCAGGCGAAATCTTATGAGAATAGTATGTGGGCTTTGTCCCGCCTCTGTCTTCCATTGGCTAGCTCCATAAATGGAGGTTAGCCATTGGAAGAGAGAGGCTTCCGTCATTGCGCAAGGCGATTCTTGGGCGTTCCCGCAATTTTTTTTCCCTCTCCGCCCATTGTAGAACGTCATGCGGCGGTGGGCGGGTGTTTTTTTTTTTTTTTCCCCGTGATGTTTTCGTCTTTTTCGAAGTGCCTTTAGCCGGAGTGGTTTGCGAGATTTAAGTTGCCCGGAGGTTGTTTTTATTTGCGATCAGGTAAGCAGCATTTTGTGTTTAATTTTTTTTCCTTTTTTACGTGTACCCTGTCTCATGTCGTCTCCCTGTTTATTTTACGTCTTTGCGTGTCTCGTTGCTGTTCTCTACATGCCCCGTTCTACATGTTTAGCTTTCCAGGGTATGTTTTCCCTTTGTACGTGTACCCTGTGTCTCATGTCGTCTCCCTGTTTGTTTTATGTATTAGTGTGTCTCTGCGGTTGACGCGCGTTCCCCACCTCCATCGGAGCGGGCTGAGCGAGCTTCTTCAGGAAATGGGGTAGGGCTGTAGTCTTCGTGTCTGATGGGCTGGAGGGGGGAGAAGCTGTAGGCGGTGATGGTGGAGTGACTGGAGGGCCAGAGACGCCGAAGGTTGGAGGGGAGAGAAGCTGTAGGCGGGGATGGTGGACGGGCTGGAGGGAGAGGGAAGACTAAGTGTGGACGCTAGAGGCTGGTCTGGGGACATGGTGACGAGGGACGGAGAGGCTGGAGGGCTGATGGGGCGGCGGAGGAGCGCTGGCCGGAGGGGTGACCTCGGGCTGCCCCCGGTGTGCTCCAGAGACCTGTCCGCACAGGGCGTCTCTGGCTCGCCTGAGATGAAAGGCCGCCCGCTGGCCTGCAGCCGGACGTCTGTCCTTTCATGTGGCCACGGGCTGCCTGTGGGCGCGAGGGGGTGTTGGGGGCACAGACGGAAGCTTGTCGCTGTGGGGTGCGAAAGGATAAGTTTAGTGCGAGGTAGAACCACGTTTCCTGCCCTGGGAGACCGCATGGAATAGGCGAGGGAGGGCTGGGGTGAAGGGACCCAGAGGCAGGGGAGACGAGCAAGGTGTGGAGAGAGAGGTGAGCGATCTGAGAACAGAAGGGCCCCTGGCCCATTAGGTCTCTGATAGGCTTGTGCTTACCGGGTGGTTATACCTTCCCGGTGCTGTAGAGACCCTCTGATTTGCAGGGTGTATGGAGCTTCCTCAATCAATTAGAAAGCCTTTGATTCAAGACTGTCCACAAGGCGGAGAGATCTCCCTCAGTCAGTCCAGAAAAGGTCGTTTGACAGTCTCGATCTGGGTGATAACACCTCCCTAGTTCTATCCACCGGCATAATCTGGACAACCTGGTTACTGCCATCTTTATCCCATCTTCCCCAGCCCTACCGGCCTTTCAGAGGATCCTCGTCTAATCACCCAATGTTCCTCCACACCTCTCCTAACAACGCGTGTTTAAAAGCAGAAATGAAAGCGCTCTGCCAGGCGGCGACACCCTGGAACAATGTCAGGAAGGGGTCTTGGGGAAGTGGGTCACCCCGTTAGAAGCGGAGGAGTGCGGTGATGTCATGGGAGCCATCTTGCATTGTTGGTGCTGGCAGAGGCCTGGCATGACGTCCCAGTGGTACCCACCGGAAGTGCGGGCAGTGTGACATAGGAGGGGTATTTACTGTGGCACTGGGATGAAATACTAAGGTGCAGTCCTCATACTGACGCGATAAGCTACTTATTCATCTGTACAAAACCCCAGGCGTGCACTGTCTCCTATATTAAATATTGTAATATGCTCAATCTAAGAATACTGTGTATGAAATCATGTGTTCATGTGCTGCTAATCACTTTTAACACAATTACTCTGACTTTGGAATGAAAAGCTTAACTGAGAGAGAAAAAAATTGAGAACATTGGAATTGTTGTGCCTGCATACTTCATGTTTTTTTGACTCTCAATAGATTATGGTAAATTGTGTGCTTGTTGCTTAAAAAAGCTTGGAATGAGTTTACTTCAACACAGATGTCGAAATCATGGCATGTCTTGCCTATTTCTGCATACACAGGAACAATTATTTTGCAATTGCTAATGTTCTATGGTGAAAGTGCACCGATGCTGAAGAGTGGTGCAACTCCAGTGTGGTGCTGGGCATGAAAGCCACATATGGTTGAGGGTTAAATCTTGTTGATACTTGAGTATGCACGTTACCTGTATAAAAGGCCCCCTATTAATGCTTCGGAATTAAGCAATGTAATCTCTCCCCATGAACCTTCAAACTTGAGTATGCTTGAGGCGCATGATAAACTTCGAGACTATTTGATTCTGAAATCCAGTTTTACTGAGAATAGCAATTGCATGGAAGTTTAAGTCCCTAAGAAGGTATGGTCTATTTTGAGATCCGTATAAGGCGATGTGCTTTATCCCACAGCCCAAGAAGACATGTTTGGGATTGCGACGATCCTTATTATTAATGAAAAAGGGCTACTTCGAAGTTAATCACACTGCCTAAAGAACTGTGACAGACAGTTAAACTGTGTTCACCCTACAGTGATTTCCAAATTGGTGGGGCATGATTCTCTCTTGTGTTATGGAACCATTCTGGTGCTTGGTGAGTGCAGCGTACAGATTGTGAGTGCAGCGTGCAGATTGTGAGTGCAGCGTGCAGATTGTGAGTGCAGCGTGACTCGAGTGATTTTACATTAGGTGACGCCAGTTTCCTGCTTACATTGAACACACCGCGGAGATAGGAGCGAGTTTGTAAAGGGCGGGGCCTGGATACTCCTTTCTCCGCCAGTGAATAATATATGTCCGGAAAAGGCTGTGCCATTTACTCAATACATTTCTATAAGATATATATAATAGAATTTGTCAAAAACAATAATAAAAGCTCTAACTTTTACAAAAGCGAAACCGTTGCATTGTAAATGCTTGTTAAAAATTTGAATAATAGTTGATTCCACCCATGTTTCTGAGAAAGGGGCAACCCAGCTAGCTGTTACAGTTCTACTCACGTTTTCAACCTTAAAACTATGTAAGGCCGAGCTGTGGCAAAATCTGACCTCCAAATTACAAGTTAAACAAATCTCTTCAACTATGGTATTGCACAACTGAGTTACCCTACCTTGACAGCACAGACCAAGCTAATCTTAGTTGGACAAAAAAACTCTAAGTACTTCACAATGCAGTCCTATAATATGCCTATTAGTGTCAAAGTGTCCATGTTAAAGAACAGTACACGTTGTATAACCCAGGATAATGTGCTCCATGGCTAAAAACGTATTCGATCTCTAAGGCAAGACCTATTGGCTATGCCAATGCTTGTTATTCTTTGTGTACATCACGCGTCTTGATACAAATAACGCCAAGACAGGCAGCTGACATGAGTTTCGTTTTGGACTTTTTCAAGGCTTAAATAAAATATATACATAGATAAACACGTATAGGAAAGCTATTTTATGTTATGTATAAATAACACAATAGTGAGTAAATCATAAAGTAAAAAATAAGACCAAGGCAAAAAGTACGGAAGCAGAGGTGTTTTTTCGCTGCGTACTAATTTCATTTCAGTCTACGCTTGTGCAAGCAGTCTAGTTAGAAGAGTCTGCTCTCTAGAACTTATCACGGCCTCCCTGATCCTCTCTTGGATTTTACAATTTTTACTTGGCCTCAGTCCTTGGGGCTGCTCGGCAGCAACTTTCGTAGGTGATTTTTGCATGACGCTCCTACTTTTGGGATTATTTTTTCTCCATTCATGATCCTCCTATATGCAGGTACCATGTGCTGTGCATGTTCTACATGGTGCGGGTGACTTTACCATGGGATGCACTGCGTGGCTAAACGTAATTAGTTTTGGTACACGCTCCTGTTCTGACTACTTTGTAGACTGCTTATGTGTATAAAAAAACTAAAGAAAATCACATCTGAATAGGTTATACCTCCGGTCGAATTTATTTCTTTCCGATTGGGAGGTGTGCATTTAGTTTTCTAATACTTGTTTGGTGGCAGTATGTACTTCTCATGTTGAATTGGTTTTAACCAGTACTCAGACTATTTTACTTGATACTACTAGCTGTTTTCACACGTGTTCTCAAATTTTCTACACATACTTACTCCCCTTCTGTGTATTCTACAGAACAGACTAGACAGTTTGCACAAGCATAGACGTAACTGGACTTAGTATGCTGCGAAAAAACACAGTCCAGCTTCCGTACATTATCTGACAATACCCTCTAGGTAACTTCCTCAAGAGTGTTTTATTTTACTCACGTCTAGCTCATGATACAGGTGGTGGTAAATCAGTTTTTAGTAACCAAGCACTATTATCATGGAATGATATGTGGTACGTTAAGAATTTTGTGGGGAGAGAAGGTTTGGTCTTTTGCCTCTCTCTTGGTTTTGTATGTGCTATACTCTGACAGGGGATGGTCTATACTTTGAGCATGGGCTCTGCACCTTGGACTTTTCCACTTTACTCAGTCACATTACTGTCTTCTCCTGGTATCTGCCTTGGTCCTCTCTATATACATTTTGTGTCCCCTCTCTTTCTTTGACAATTTATAAGTTAACCAGGTTGCATTGGTCTCATTTTTAACTTGTGATTTTCTCACTATTGTGTTATTTATACATAACATGGCTTTCCTATATGTGTTTATCGATCTTTATCCCTTTCGATGCTGATGACGCGTCATCACCCACGGGTGGCGTGTGCTGATGACGAGCTGAGCTCGTCATGTAACGCGGCTTTTAAAAAAAAAAGCCGCACAGCGCAAAAATCGCCGCAGCATCGATGCGGTTAAATTATTTGCAGCCTTGATGAAGTCCAAAGGACGAAACACGTGTCTGCTGCCTGTCTTTATGCTATTTGTATCAAGACGTGTGATGTACACAAAGAATAAAAACTAAGTATAATAAGAAGAGAACATTACGGATTTTCACTTCGTTTTCTTTACTTTAGAGTTTCTACTTGCCTTGATTTAGCATCACCGTATGGACTACTAATGTGTGCTTTGAACTCTTTTATTTGTATAAGTTTTTCCCAAGAGCTTGCGCTGGGGAGTGTACCCTCTGGGGGGGCCTAGTGCCAAGTTAGCACCACAAAGGCTATTAGCTACTAATAAATACATCCCATAACTGTGTCTTAGATGTACATTTGTGTTTGGCAGAAGCCACTTTTGCATTCTTCTTAATAATAGGCTTGTCCACCTGCCAAGCAGCAGCTCTAGAAATTTACCACAAAACAAATACTGAGTAACCCGATTGATTTGTTGGCCCTGTGGATGGCAGTAGGGCTTCTGTTAAAAATACCAGTGGTTGTAAAGATAAATGCAGTACAACTTGTACTTCTTAAAAGCAAATAGAAATAGATTGTTTGGCACACCTCGGCGACGTGCTAGCTGGTTCGATCTACTTATGTAATTTATAGCGTTCTTGATTATGCTTACCTGCACAGGCAGAAGGGAAGAGCTTTGAAGGGGAGGCGAACAGACTAGGGTGTGGTGGGCGGTTGATAGCGTTTGTTTCGCTCTGATGTCATTATTCAGGAAGAATGTCCAATCATGTTCTTTGGCCTACGCCTAAAGTACTGAATAACAAAGGTGCTTTATCTTGCTGACACCAGAGGTGTTTTAGAAGCTGAGCCTCTTGTGGTGCATTTGGTGAGACCTCAACTGTCTTCAAAGAGTCTTGGGACCAGGAAGGGCTTTCGAAGTGAATCTGAAATTTACTCAACCTTGTTCTAGGAGAGTCTTGAACAATAGTTTGACAGATTTTAGCTCAGATGTAATAGGACTTGTTTATTGTTCAATAGAGGCGTACCAGTAAACTGTTTTAGTGCTGGGGCTGGATATGTTTAAAAGTTTATTCGCTGGGCGTTTCTCACTAGCAATTAATATTTAATTTCGTCTGTGCAGTCAGCATACGTAAGCGCCTGTGTGGACTCAAGCTTCATTCTAGTTTTTGTTTTCTGCTTACACAAACCCTTCCCTTTATGTTACTTTATATTTACAATATATTGAGAGCATTTTACTCTATTTTCTTGTAGACTGCATATGGTAATGTTTTGAGCAACCGTGACTAAAAGGGCAAGGAAACTTGTACGGAAAGAAAAATAGTCAATTGTGAGCAATAGAATAGAGAAGCTATTGATTACTGACACTGTTTGTTGCAGCCCGCTGAAAGGCGGCACTTAGCCGTGCTGGGCTCTTTATTGTAATCAGTTGGCTCAGTCGCCTGGCCGAGTTCACTACGCGCGTGTGATGTTCTGGTGGTAAAATCAAGGTCATTGTTACAAGGGTCGGCCAGCAGTCAGTACATTAGATGGGGATGGCACAGTCCATTTCCCACCTCAATAACTGCTCGTGTTAGCTGCCCTACTTGCATTGTATTTTGTGCTTTAATGAGGAGTGCTACATATGGAGGTTACTGTTGAAGATCTGCCCCAGTATGCACTTTTTGTTACCAGAAATAACCCCTTCCCTCTCAGGCACTGGGGCTGGTTCCTCCTGTACGGTTAGTCAACGTAGCCATGTTATCCAAACAACTCTTCATAGGACTTTCAGCCTGTTTCTGATCACCTCACATGTTGGCAGATACGGGAAACGGTGATACCAGGGAATCTGACTAATCCACCTAGGATCACAAACTGTGGTGCATTGGCAAGCTGGGTCCAGTCAGAAGTTAGGCACTGAGTTGCCCTGCTCAAGTATTTGCTTATTGTTTTTATGGTAAATTATCGCCAATGACCTGAAATAACTCTCCGCCATAAAATCAGTTCCTTTATTTCAAGAAAAATGTCACGAAATAAAAGGGGGCGCTTCTTTCAATAACTAGATAACCCTTACAAATCTGACCGATTTTAATCTATCAAAACCGTGACAGAATTTTATATGTAAACCTTTATTAAATATTTCAGTAAATAAAACAAAAACAATTGGTTTGCGCGTTCCTTGGAACACGTTACATTAATTTTAATAAGTGAATATCTGTTTAACTTTATCTAGTTGCTGTCTAATTTTGAATAACAGTTATTATGTTTTTTAGGTAGTTAACTGCATTTTACTGGTTTTGTTTGTTTGTGTGTCAACATGAAACACATTTTAGGCTTTGCCTCTTTGCTTAGACGTTTGGTAAATAACCGTGATCCTCATCGGGTAAGAGTAGCAACTTTCCCTGTATCCTATAGTCTTCTGTAGCCTGCTCTGTCCTGAATTATGTTCAGATATACTATCAGTGCAGTGGCCGTGAGGATGAGGGTAACTAACCTGCTGGGGCAGTTAAACTAGGAGGTTATTGTGCAGGCACATAAATCACTCCGTTTCCATGTGAGCACCGTGAAACAAGTGTCACGGACTGCAATATTCAGATTCTGCGTTACAAAGATGTACACCTCTGCAGATAGTATATATTTACCAATCTTGATTTTATTGGTAGGTTGAACGATACTTTTGTCTATTACCTGTGTGGGAATTCACGGTACATTAACCTGTATTGTATTGCTGTATCAGCGGTGCTCTGCATTAGGCCTTTTGCACTGGGCAAAGTTACATTTGTTTTCCACGCTGGCTTTAATTTACTTGCAACCATGACTGTATCAAGTTGTGCTGTTGCTGTATCACAGAATGTATGTATGTCAGTGGTTTAGGACGAAAGAGTAGTAGACAAGTAGGATTTCATGCAGCATCTTGTGGTAATAAATAAAGCATGGTTATCTAAGTGCAGTGTTTGCTGTATGTTTCTACGCCTGGTGTATGTACCTTAAATATATATATATATATATATACAGCTATGCGAATCTACACATGGGCTGGTGGGAGGAACAGATACTCATGGCTAAGCACCAAACAACATTTTCTAATAATGTGATAATGTATAAGCGGTACATAGACGACATTTTCATACTGTGGAAAGGCCCCAAAGAAGAAGCAGAATTATTTGCTGTAGAGTTAAATGAAAATGCACTAAATCTGCAATTCACCTGCACTACAAACGCCACCTCAATACAGTTCCTAGACATAGAACTATATATAGATCAGGGTAGAATACAAACCAAAACATATCGAAAGCCCACAGCCGGAAACTCAGTGCTTCACGCACAAAGTTTCCATCCTCACAACCTAAAGGAATCCATTCCCTACGCAGAATGCTTAAGGATGACAAGAAATTGTAGTACTAAGACTGGATTAGATGAGGCAAAACAGAACCTGTTTACAAGACTAAGAAAGAGAGGGTACAGCCACAAAACTTGTAGCAGAGCAGACACAAAATGCAGCAAAACTAACAGAAAAGATCTCCTCTTTACCAAAAAACAAGAACACCCAGAGAAAACTCCCAAACAAGAGCCTCCTAGACTAATAACAGGATTCAACACCTACCATAACCCGGTCAGAAAAATACTGACCAAACATTGGCGGCTAATAAGGAGGGACCCCATAATTGGAGAACTGTGTGGAAACAGACCTATGATAGCGTTTAGGAAAGCTAAATCCATGAGGGAGCATCTAGTCTGCAATGCACCGGCCAATAAAAAACCGGATGATTGGCTGTCAAAAATCAAAGGGTTCAGCAAATGTACAAAATGCAAAGCCTGTAAGCATGGGGTAAACACCACCAAAGTAGAAATACCCTTTAGGAAGAGGCCATACAAGATCCGAGGCAAATACAATTGCAAGACGGACCATGCAGTGTATGTTCTAACCTGCATCTGTGGCAAAAGATATGTGGGCAGCACCATCCACCCTGTACATATCAGAGTCCTCCAACACCTTCGCGCGGTAAACAATGACGACCCAGCATACCCTGTGGCCAGGCACATAAACACAACCCATGCAGGGGACATAGGAGTATTAACATACTTCGTCATTGACAATGTGCCGAAAAGCCCCAGAGGAGGCAATCGCCTGCAGAGTTTGAGAAGACTAGATTCACGGTACATTATAATGCTCAATTCCAAGATACCAAATGGCCTTAACTCTGACGAAGCTCTCAGTGTCCACCTATAATTAGGAAACCATGGTCCTAAATTACACCAAATAAGCCCGAATTCCCGCAAGAGAAGGCTTGTCCTTCTCCCCTCTCTCCCGTCCAAGAAACATCTTTTGTTCAGTTTTAAAAAATTAACTATCACTGTACATATTAGCACAATCATGACCCCTAGAGCAGTTTTAGCCTGTCATAGCAGCATTTTAGGAAAATCACTACACGCACATATGTGATAATATAAAATGGGAATTTCTGCAAATGTTTGTATATCTATTATTTGAATAGACATATATGTATGAAATGTAAGTGGGAACATTATTTGTTTACACAATCTATTGCTAGATATGTAAGTACCCGTTAGCGCAAAGCATTGAATGACGCTTAGAATCTTGTCCACTTGGAAATGATGAAAATGTATAGCGTAAAAAATGTATAGCGTACTCAATACTATAACTGTTGATTGTCATAAATGGGTGAGCCTGTCCACTGGGAGTAAAGGCAAACAGTGTCGGACCGCTAGCGCTTTGGGATGCATCAGCACACGCAAGTAAACTAAGTAAAATAATCCCGCCGAAATTTCCCCGGTTAACCCTGCGCGCCTATTGATAAAAGAACCGAGTATGTTTACAAACGCTCTCGAAGTATCCTTGTAGCAATCCTCACTGCAGACGCTCACACACGCGCTAAACAGCATATGGAGACCGGAGCAAGCACGACACATCTGAACCAAGGACTAATAATTAATATGCCCTTACGCGCATACAAACCACGGAATATGCATTAATCTAAGAGTACAACACTCACCAGCGCCGAGGGAGTTTTTAAAACGCGATAAGGCGCGCGAAGGTCTGTCTGTCACAGCATAGCGAGGCACACACAAGGCAGGAATGAGGAAATCACTGGGCTCAAGGTGCGGGAGGGTTTCTATAGAAACGAAACCACGCATGGAGGCGGATGATGTAATTGCTAACTGTGAAAGTGAAAATAACTTCTCTATGTCAGTCTAATTAAGGCGTCGCCCCAAATCACCATGGGAACTGGGTTATACACGAGTGTGAAATGTGAAAACAAGCTAAAATGTGCATAGAAACAGGAGTTAAACGTGCATGATGTAATGCAATGACTAAGGGGTATAAATATAACCACAGTCTGTCAAGATGTTGTGAACAAGGCGGGTGTTTACCGCCGAAACGCGTCAAGCAGCCTAAATGAGTGAATAAACTTATTTGGAATCATCTATTTCACGGAGTCAGTGCCTTACTTGCATGAGAAAGTTTGGAGTGTTCCAGATATATATATATATATATATATATATATATATATATATATATATATATATATATATATATATATATATATATATATATATGGTGTGTGTATATATATATATATATATATATATATATATATATATATATATATATATATGGTATATGCTGAAATCTGCTAGATACCACATACTTGAAAGTAGAATCCGTGCACTCAAGATATCCTGATGCCAACGTAGTTTATTGGTAACTACTTGCGGTGCCAAAATGTGTAGGATGCCACCCCATGCAGACAATGTCTAACCTTTTGGCTGTAGACTCTTGGAAGGCTAGCAAGTTTGTTCTCTGCACACATCATGATTCGTATATGTTTTAGCATGCATTGAGGAGTTTCGAGGTGTACAAATAAAACATACCTAAAATTACAGATTTGGGCTGCCGTTGAACAGAGAAAATCTTTGTGGACAAAATTAAGCAATTGATTAAACAATTCTGGCAGTGCGGCTCCGCTGCAAGGGATTTAGAGCTGCAAACACTCAACACGTTTTTGCCTCAGTTGAAAGTCCGACCTCTCCTGCAAATACCTTTTCAACTTTTCCATAATCTTCTCAGTGACAGTAATATGTTTGCACTATTTGTGACGTAAGATACCAGCACTGGTACAGTACCACTTGGGCACTTAAGAACAAAACAGAATTAAAAACGTGATTTCAACATACAATAAATGAAGTTTAAAGATGGAAGCAATATCTGAGTTTTTAGGGTTAAAAAATGTAGCTCCTCGCTACTTTTGAGTTTTTGTTGGCAGTTGCCTCTTATGCAGGCAGACACATTAAAAAATAATTACATAGCCCAGGCAGGCGTACACTGGGATTTCTCTATGGCAGGTTCAGAAGAACGTACATCTAAAAAAAAATGCATAAATAGTTGGTAACGGGAAGAGTTGAGAATAATGTAGGTTGGAAAAGGTGCGAGAGATCATGGCATTGTAGCTGATATACTTAAATATTTATGGGATTTGTTCATTAATAATTAAGGGTGTAGCATGGCCTCCAAATGAGAGACTTGATTAGCTATGTCTAATCTGCTGACTCTTAGATACAGTATTTGTGTTTCAGAGAACGTATATTTATACGACTGTGAGAGGAGCTTCCTTAGAGCTGTGATCCTGCCCACCCCAACCTGTTTTCAAAACATACACTAGCTGTAACTAAATACTTGGTGCTCAAACCCAACTCAGCTTTCGCAATCCGATTGCGTTTCTATGTGAACACCCTGCTTGACATTCTCACAATCACTAATGCTGGATCACAAGTCGGATCTCAACTCCCCAACCGCCAAACACCATTGTAGCTCAGTGAATGGTCGAATTTTCTGTTCTTTTCTCTGGGTGTAGAAATGCACTTGAAATTAGATTAGTGTGCTGCTACTGTAAAACCATGATCTCTTATTTTGTAGCCTTTGTTTTTTAATGTTAAGGCTTACATGGCAGGTTTTTATTTACTGTTTTTTTCTTTTTCATACACCTTCCATGTTTGTATGTCATAAGTGTTGTTTCTGCTGCTTACTGCATATTTCCTGATTTGACTTTTTCTATGAATTACTTCTTTTACATTTTGTTTTTCTGTTTACTACACGTCTCTAGAGTGATGTTCTGCCGTCTAATCTTGTTTTCTACTGTGTAAAAATATTTTTTAATTATTCATGATCTGTGTAAAACTTGATGTTGCGAGTTCGTTGCCTTGCAGTTCTTTCAGCATCTGCTTTTTCAATTCTTAATTTAGGAAAAGTTCGAAGCACAGCATTCCGAAGGCTATAGACAGATCTCTGCACTAGAACATGATCTAGCACAAACGACTGCAATTAAGGATCAACTGCAGAAATATATCCGGGAACTGGAACAATCAAATGACGACTTGGAAAGAGCTAAAAGGTTTGTGATTGTCTTGAAGATCCGTTGACTGAACAGGTGTGAAGTTTAACTGTCTGCATGCAGTCCCACTTAGAAATATCAATGCCTAAGCCTATGAGGCCCAAAAACAAATTTCCTTCTACAGTAGAGCGAAGCCTCAAGCGCAGTTCATTTGAAATAAAGTTGTATATGATGGAGGGAACGACTTTCCAAGCGGAGACCCCCAGTTCAGAGCTGATATCTATTTAAGGTATCCTTTGTGAAATGACATGGTTTATAATCCTGGCTCCCTCCTCCTTGTGTGTCCAGCTCAAATCACTTAATTATCTGTTGTCTCCCATCAACTGGCTACTAAGGTTCAAATTGCTTAGAAATTGTATAAAGCTGGCTCTTTATATACTATACCAAAATGAGGTATAGTGTGCACAGAGTCCAGTGGAACCCCAAAGGTAGCCAGAGGTAAAAGTAGATAGCACCTTACTCTCTTTTTAGGTCTCGACCTAAAGCATTGCTTTAGCAATGCTGGTTTGTCGAGATTTCTAGTAAGCGGTCCGAAAAGTCTGCCAAAACGGCGGATTAGCCACAGTTCATGTGATCTATGCACGTGCACAAACCAGCCATGTCACAATCCACCATTTGTCTGTGCCTCGCACCAGACTTCAAAGGAATGCGCTCCCCCCCGCCACAGCAATGCTGAGAGCTTGTTTTTTTTCTCACCACAGTGGTTGTTTCTGTGTCACTCCTTTTAGCAACGCTTTATCTGTAATTATGGCGGCTGCGTCTTTCGCCAGGCTTTGCTTAACTTTTATTCTTGTTTCTCGCTCTCCCCCCACAGTGCTTGTATCCGTGTCCCACCTTTCTGTTCCTTGCTTGTTCTCCCTTTTCTGCTCTACCATCCCCTGGCTCAACCCTCTCCTCACCCACTAACCCTCTCTTCGCCCCTCACCTCAACTAACCCTCTCTTCGCGCTATCAGTGACAGTAATGTACTGTATGGCAGGCAGCCTTCGTAGCACCCTCACACAAGCCCCATGGTATGGACAGCGCCTTGTGGTAATGACAGCTGCACTCTCGGCGCTGCACAAAGCGTCACCACCACAGTGTACAGTGGAAGCCACAACACTCACTAGACCATGCCTAGAGGCAGTAACCAAGTACACTGTGCAGTAGCAGCAACTCGGTTACAGTGTGCAGTGCACTACTACCTTACAAATGCACTGCAGCCATCAAAGAGACCGCTAGTCAATAAGCACTGCGCTGCTGCTGGCTTCGAGGCACCTAGCCGAGTGCACATGATGTCACTCAGTCACACTCTTCCTCCCATTTTGTGCTCAATTGTCTTCTTTTCTCCATTTCAGTCTCTTCTCTCTCTATTCCTCCTGCCTCTTGTGGCCCTCCTCGGGTTCGTGTGTTTTCTCATTTTTTTTTCTTTCTCACCACAATGGTTGTATCTGTGTCCCACCTTTCTGCTCATCCCATGTTCTCCCTTTTCCGTTCTACCATCTCCTCACCCACCCTTTCTTCACCCCCTAACCCTCTCTATGCCCCCTCACCCCACCTAACTCTCTCTTTATGCAATCTCCCCAGCTTCCTTTCACATACGTCTACCCTTCTCCTCCGTCCCCAAGCTGAAGACAGTAAACAGGGGAGTCCTCACTCCTCACCAGGCAGAGTTCTGTAAATAACTAGCACAACAGTAGCCCCCCCACACACAGCCTACTGGCATCGTAAACAATTATAATTTCCCAAAGGCCACTGCACTCTAACCAAAACAAAGCGCAAAGCATGCATCTGGACTGCTTTCGCCAGCGCGCGCTCGGCCTCACTTCCTGCTCCCCCTCTTACTTTCGTTATCGCTCACACCCCATATGCTCGTTCCCTCCCACCCTTCCTTTGATGCCAGAGGGTTTTGGAATGCGGACTATGGCCAGTGCATGTGCCTCACCATTTGCTCCCCCCACCATCAGACTGCAAAGGAATGCACTCCCCGCTGTCTTCTTTTAGCCCTACACTCGCCATGCATTAGCTAAAGCTCACCAGTGGGCCTTTTGCCCCTCACTAAAAGCTCCTCTCCTCTCCTCACGTCTTTCTCGCACCCATACTCTTTCTGTTACTCCTTGCTCTCTTTATCTCCATTCCTCCCCTGTAGTTCTCTCTCATTCTCGCGCTCTCCCTCACTCTCCCCGTAACATCCCTCTCGCTAACCTACTTTCCCTTTCAATGCTGAATATTGAAAAATCTAAGCAGTCGCCAGGTGTTTTTAACTAAATTTTTTTTCACTTTGCGCACCACTCGTGTTATTTTTTTTTCTCCTCCTACCTCTCTCTACATCTTTCTTTATCTCGCACCCACGCTCTTTCTGTTACTCCTTGCTCTCCCTCCAAGTCCACACTCCAAGTCCACACTTCAAGTCCACCCTCCATCACGTGTGTAATTTACTATACCAATAGCTCACACTTTCCTAATGCGAGACCTATTGCATTGCAAATGCTTGTTTTGTGGTAGTGTGGGCGAGCAGTTAGTCTTTATCAGAGGTTAGTGTTAAGCATTTGTTGTACACACTCAGGCAGCAAATGTCACACACTCAAAGACTAAACTCAGACCAATTTGTTTGTATCAAAAATATTATTTAGGTATTTTATTTCTAAAACCGAGCCTCCCCTGGTGCAGGTAAGTGAAATAAATGTTTTGAAAAATCTTATTCAATGTTTTTACAATTAAATGCATGGTTCAAGTGCAGTTGGTTGAATTGCAGGTAAGTCAGTGTTTCGAAATGACTTTTCAGATTACTGTGTATGTTACTTTTTAAGTTACTTTTGCTAATCGGTGTGATTTGCCTAGATATCATACTGAGACATCTCCTAGACAAAAGGTAAGTACATCAGTTTTTGTAAAGTTGCAGTTTTTCAAGTTTTTATACAAACAAACTCCACACTTAGAAGAATTTTCTAGAAAAGCAGTCAATGCAATCCTATGGGAGGAAATTAAGTTATTGGTTTACAGGTAAGTACACGATTGTGGGAGTTGGTATTCTGGGGTTAGAACTAGGGTTCCCCCAGGGTTGAGGATGCCCTCTCAGAACACCCATCCTTGTCATTAGTGCAGCCGGGTGCCAGGTGCAGAGTGCTGAGGCCCAATGTTATTCAATAGGACAGGGGTCTCCAAACTGGTCCTGGAGGGCCGGATCCATGCCAGATTTTTTGGATATCCCCATTGAGATACATGTAGTAATTTTAAAAATCTGGCATGGATCCGGCCCTCCAGGACCGGTTTGGAGACCCCTGCAATAGGGGATGGGGACCTCCGGTTGGTGGCTGCTCACGAGCAGGCCACAAGGTTGCCTGCTCGTTGCCAAAGGAGGATAAGAGTTAGCACCCAAAGTACACCTGCAGTGGCGTAGGGGCGGCAGGGTGCTGGTTTGGCGTTGGGTGCCCTGTTTTCAATGGGGATACTCGGTTTTGGTTTTTAGCTGCAGGCTCGGTCCAGGAAGACTTCTGGGAGGAACCAACAGCTGGGCAGGTAAGTTGGAGGGCTCGGGGACTTAGGTGCACCTCAGGTTCTTTTCTCCAGGGCGGCTAGATGAAGGGGTGTCCACCCAGGGGGCGCTGGGGTACCTACCAGGGACTGGTGGGCCACTCTGATTCGGGCCGTAGGCAACGGGTGCAGTGGTGGTTCCAGTCATCTGGTTTCTTGGTCCTCAGCAGGCTCATAGTCTGTCTTGGGAGTTTCTTTTGATCAGAGCTGCTGTTCACAGGAGATCCAGTCCTTGTTGACGGCAGTCAGTCCTCCTAGGGGTTCTGGAGATAGCTGGCTGCAGGACAAGGCGATTTTTGACGCAGGGTCTCCGGAAGCTGCAGGCGGGTTAGTAGGGCAGGGGCCAAGTCAGTTCTTCTCTGCAGTCTCCTCTGCTGGGCGTCTTCTTTGGACCTTTGTAGGTTGCGGGAATCTGTTTTCTTGGTTCAGGACTGCCCCCTAAATACTGTATTTAAGGGGCGTTTTAGGGGTCTCGAGGTCAGTAGCCAATGGGCTACTGACCTTAAGGTGACTATCCCCTTTGTGTGCTCACCACACGTGGGGGAGTGGGCACAATCCCTAATCCTGATTAAAGAGTAAATACTATCTTCAGAATGGCAGGCACTGAGAGTGGGCTTCACCTTGCCTCCCCCACCTGAGGGGTCGGGTTGGCACACCTTCTGGGCTGTGCTAATTTTTTCCAGTCTGTCTTACCGCCAAAAAGGAGGGGAGACAGGAAGGGGGCCTGCTCCTGATAGCAGGAGAGGCTGAGGGCTGCATTATAAAGATGGCAAGGCCTTTGAGGCTCCCCTGCCACAGATGGCTCTTCCTGGCCTGGACGAGGTGTGACCACCTCCGCCCAGGAAAGGCTTTGTTTCTGGTCTCAGGTAGCGAAGACTCCCACCTCAGGGGTCCAGAAACATGTCTCGTGGTGGCAGGCTGGTGTGTACCAGTTTGGGAACCCACCAGAGGCTGGTTGCTTTTCAGGGGGCATCTCTGAGATGCCTTCCGAGTGCATTTTTCATTAAATTCCACACTGGCATATGTGTGGGTTTAATGTGCTGAGAAGTTTGATAAAAAACTTACCGAGTGTTCAGTAAAGCCATTTTTAAATGTATTAATTGTTATATTTATTTTTTGATACTGATTTTACTACATTTTTTTAACTATATTTATTTTTAGATATTTTTTTTAAATTACTTTACATATTCTTAATATAAATTGAAAAAAGTTTTAAAAAATATTGAAAATCTTTTTTTATATATATTTTTAAATATATTAATATTATTTTCTTTTTGGGGAGTCGCGCACCCAAAGTGTACCTTTCTCGATCACTGCGCGGAACCGAGCCGCCATTTTTAGGATTGTTGTGTAGGATCCGCGTAGGGTGTGCAATGGGTGCGTATTTTCCTGTGCGATCGCTATGCGACCCGTACGCGACTCCAAGCGCATATGCGACATGTACGTATTACTTTACATGTCGCTCGCGCGCTTCTGCGTGACATCCTATACGTGTTCGACGCGAAGGGTGCGTGACTCCCGTGAAATATTTTAATGTCTAAAAAGGGATATATATGTATTTAATATAAATATTAAGGTAAGACATCTGAGCTAATCCTAAAAATAATATTCTTGTAGTTTTAATAAACTTATATTACTTTTAAATGCAATTTCACAAAGTCGCGCTGGGTGCCTGCTGCCTGTGCGCACCCTACGCGAACCCCATGTGACCAGAAAAAGATTTGATTGGTTCATAACCCTTCCTATTCTAACTATTGAAGGACCCCACCCATTTAAATCATTCTTCTTAGACCTCCTTTGGAGCAACAACTCTTCTGAGAAGAACCTGATTTTTTGTTGATTGCACACCTGATTTTGATTCTAATTAAAAAAACAATGGCTTCTGCGCAGCAAGAATCATCTGATTCTGAACATTCCAATAACGAAGGATTTCTACCGGAACCTGCACCCCCAGAGAGGTATACTTCCATCGTCTGGAAATTTTTTACATTTCCTGAAGGACAGAAGAAAGTGAACGCTGCCAAGGTCACTTGCAACATCTGCAAAGTTGTACTCTCACGTGGAGATCCTAAGAAGTATTCTTGCGGGACCGCAAGTATGCTAAAACATTTAAAATGTCTACACCCTGTTAACCTGGCACACGAGGAGTGCAGAAGACTCCGGGAGAACCCACCACCACCTCCGGCAGTACCAAGCACTTCGGGGACGTCTCCGTCGAACCAACATCCGGACATACGTCCCCAATTCGCTAATGCAAAAAATACACTGCATTAAGTGTAATAGATGGCTCTGCTACGGAGAGCAGTTTGTGGACTTGGTTTGCCAAGCATTAGACCACCATTGGTGCTCCTTCAATGTATGGTGTGGATTTTAGCATACATAGAAAGAGAAAAAAATGAGGAGAAATGAAAATGGAAAGGGGCGACCACTCGGTCCCCCCGAACGTATGGCGGAGTACCATGATCCTCCCGGGAAGCCATCTTGGGCGGTAGGCGAGTCTCGGCTGGTATGCCCGAAGCGGCGTAGCCGGGGCGCGCCTTTTCCCGCCCTGGAGTGGGTTGGCCTAGACACTGACGCGGCTGGCCACGCCCTAGGGGCAGGCAGGGGCGGGTTTACGCCCGCCCTGAAGACGGATAAAAGGAGAAGCAAGATCCGAAGGCATCCTCTTGTTCCTGTGCTCTGAAGCTGCACCTCCTCGCTGCACGTGAGCTCGAGACGGAACGAAGAGCCAATTTCGAGCGTTGTAATCGTTCTTGTTTGTTTTTCAGATACTCTGTTGGAGAATGCCGAAGAAGGCGGGAAAGCGCATGACTACTGACCAGATGCTGCGCGTTCTCATGAAGAAGGTGACCGACCTAAAGAGGCGAATGGATAAGGACGAGGAAGGGGGGCCGAAACGTCCTTTGGCGGGAGCAGCCCCGGGAGGGAAAAACAAGAGGCCCAGGAGGGGAGCAGCTGGGGGGGACAACCCGGGTCCCAGTACCCCGCTCGAGGCACCAACTCCCGTGCCGGAGGAAGGGAATCCGATTCCCGTTGTGGTCACCCCCGTGTCCGGGGAAGATATGCCGCCCGAGCTGGCAGCACAATTAGCAGCGTGGTTGGGAAAAGGTAGCGAGGGCGCCACGGCTGTCGACGCACAGGAGCTAATGAAGCAACTGCGTGAGTCACGGGAAGCAGCGAAGGTGTCCACGCCGGCTGCCGCTGTAGAGAAGCCACAGGGGACGGGTGCAGTAGCAGAGGCAACGTCCGGTGCAGGTAAGCGGCCATTGCCGATTGCAAGGGATGAGTCAGCACCCTCTCGTAGGGAAAAGTTGGGTCAGCATGTTCCTTTGGCTATTAAAGAGAAGATATGGGCAGGGGAGTACGTAAACATCTTCTCGTTGCTTACTGATCACTATGAGATGGAGCATGTTAAGGGCCAGAAGGAGCTCATGCATCCGAGTGTTTGGCGCGCAAAAATGGCCGCCTTTAAGGTAAATGAAAACATTGGCAATTGGGGCCAAGCGTGGGGGGTTTTTACATCGATCTTGGGGGAACGAAGGCCCGATCTGTTACCCGAATTGCCGATTTATCAGTCACGAATCATGGGGTACTCGGTATCACACGAGGGTAATCATTGGTTCTGTTATGATAATCTGTTTAGAAAGGCTAAAGAACATGATAAAAACTTAACGTGGGATTGTTATGATTCTGTGTCATGGTCCAAAATGAAGGAGACTGGTATGTTAAAATTGCCATTAGTAGGGAGTATCGTTGGCGAATCTTCCCGCCAGTATGCGGGGACGCCCTTTCGGTCAGGTGCGGGTACCGACAATTACTCGAAGCCTGCCGGCAATACTGGAAAAAGGGGGGTTTGTTGGAACTTCAACAGGGGTAAATGTACTAGGCCCCAGGGATCGTGCAAATTTAGACACGAATGTAGTGGGTGTGGGCAATCGTCCCATCCTGAGTCCACGTGCAGAGCCAAAACGGGTGATAACGGGGGTAGAGGAGGCGCCAAACAGGTCTAACATAGTCCGAGGGGCGCCTTTACCTACCCCGATTGATACCTTGGCAATGATTCCTTGGCTCAGTGAATACCCGGATCATACTTCTGCTGGGGTGTTGCGGAACGGGTTTTCTTATGGTTTCCACATCCCAGTGGGGGACTTTCAAGGTGCAGCGAAATGTAAAAATCAGCTATCGGTCTTTCAGCATACGACCGTGGTACAGGATAAGATCAGGAAGGAGGTTACTCGAGGTCGAGTCGCCGGTCCGTTTGGTGTACCACCGGTTCCTAACTTTGTTTGTTCCCCTTTAGGGGTGGTCCCAAAGAAGGACCCGGGTGAGTTTCGGCTGATACATAATTTATCAGCCCCACGTGGTCTTTCCGTAAATGAAGCGATAGACCCGGAAGTGTGTTCGGTGCGGTACGCATCCTTCGATGAGGCCGTAGCCATTTTGAATCGCCTGGGGCCCGGGGCGCTGATGGCAAAATCTGATATCGAGTCAGCGTTCCGGTTGCTCCCGGTACATCCAGACGATCAGCGTCTCTTAGGTTTCATGTTTCAGGGTCATTATTACATGGATAGGTGTATGTCGATGGGGTGCTCTATATCTTGTGCCTATTTCGAAAAATTCAGTAGTTTTCTACAATGGGTCTTCACAAGGAAGACGGGTTTCCAAAATGTGATGCATTACCTTGATGATTTTTTGTTCCTGGGGGCAGCCGGGGATCCGGAATGTGGGCAGGCTTTGGCGCAGTTTTGTGTCTTGATGAATCAGTTTGGCGTGCCATTGGCGCCAGGTAAGACTGTGGGGCCTTCCACTTGCCTCGAGTTTCTGGGGATCGAGTTAGACTCCGCAGAAGGTTGTTTTCGTTTACCAGCTGACAAAGTGTCAAGATGCAGGACATCCCTGCAAATGTGTATAAGTGGACCTAAGGTTAAGCTGCATCAATTACAGCAGTTAGTTGGCCAGTTGAATTTTGCCCTGAGGGTTATACCAATGGCCCGCCCCTTTTCCCGTTCGATTGCTCAAGCCATGGTCGGCCTGAAGGAGTGCCATCATCGCACAAGGCTCTCGGCAGAGGTCCGCCAGGACATGCGCATTTGGTTGGCATTTCTGGCGGATTTCAATGGTCGAGTTGTCTGGAACAAACCGGCCGTGTCCTCTGAGGAGCTGGGGCTGTGGACAGATTCGGCAGGGAGCATAGGTTTCGGTGCCATCTTCGGCACGAGATGGTCGGCACAAAAGTGGCCGACATGGTGGCATGACAGTGGACTGACAAGTAACATTGCTTTCCTGGAACTGTTCCCCATTTTAGTGGCCCTGAGAACTTGGCCCGAAGGGTTCAAAGATCACTCTGTGGTATTTTGGTCTGACAATATGACCGTGGTCGAGTGTATCAATAGTCAGGCAGCACGATGCAAATGGATTTTGAGACTGCTCAAGGAAATTGTTTTACTGTGTATGCAATTGAATGTGCTATTCAGAGCGAGACATGTCCCAGGGGTAATGAACCAGGCGGCTGATGCACTGTCTCGTTTTCGTATGCAGGCTTTCTGGGGTTTCCTTCCCACAGCGGACCCGGAGCCGGCACCCTTTCCCGAAGCTCTCTGGTCTCTCGGTGCCCCGAACTTCGTAACCTCGTGGGAGAGAGTTTAGCACCCAGGACGAGGAAGGCATATGAAGGGGCGTTCAGGTCCTATTTGGCCTTTTTGGGGACTGATAGAGAGGAGCTTTGGGGCCAGGAGGAGTGGGTGGTGAATTTTCTGATGTCCTTACATCTGGTCGGGAAATCGGTGGCCACGGCTCAGAGGCATCGGGCTGCCATTTCCTTTGTTGCTAGGGCTCATGGGATCCATGACCCGACAGCGTCTTTCGTTGTACAGAAAGCGCTACGGGGGTGGCAACGCCTTGAGGGTCGCAGAGTAGACGAGAGGCGCCCGATAGGTTTGGATAGGCTGGCCCGGTTATTATCCAGACTCCCTGCTACATGTTCATCTCAATTTGAGACAGTGTTATTCCGAGCCGCTTTTACGCTGGCATTCCATGGGGCTATGCGGGTAAGCGAACTAGTTTCTCTTTGTGCCTTGCTACACCAGTTGGAGGATGGTGCAGCATTCACTCACATGTCCAGAACTCCCCTTCAACACAAAGTGGTGTATATGATGACGTCTTAGTTACATGGAAAAGAAAAGCTACGCAGAGTGCCTTTTCCTCTCCTTGTAAATATGAAGGGGTCTTGTGCTATAACTATGTTACAAGAAGTGACATATTGTTGGCACAGGATGTTTCTAAATTTGCCCATAAGTACTTAGGAATTAGACTGTTACAATAAGAACATATTGCTAGTTAATTGTATATAAAATTGCATGAGAGTAACGTGAGGTAAGCACAGAGTTATGTCTCCAGAAATGCTCAAAGAAGAATGATTGAAATGATTGCGGTCCTTTAATAGTTACAATGGGAAATATGATGAACCAATCAAATCTTTTTTCAGGTCACACGATATCCTATGACTGGGAGATTCCCAAACTACATAGGTTTAAACTGGGTGTTTTCAAGACTGTATTAATACTTTCTAGCTTCTTGCATATCTGCTTGCATAGTACATAAAGAAATTAACTTGTACTAGGGTTAATGGCTAGGCCAATCCTTAACTATAGGAGTAATAAGTAGAGTAATTTCAGTACTGCAAAGAGAACAAGATAAATGTATAAGTACTTAGGTTTTGGCAAAGTGATAGGACATGTTTATAGATTAGTGAATTGAAGGGTTGGGGCCTGATGTGACATGTGCAAACACACTCTGTGACATGTTATAAGTTGGGGAATGTTGTCCCTTTTAATCCTGAAAGTCCCTGGGCCCTACTAGCCCACCAGGTCTCTTTTATTTGAGAGGTACTCTGAAGCCATGTCCTATTTTATACCTCTCTGCAATGCAACTCTGGCACTTTCTGCACATATATGGTGGGTTAGTTGGCCCCCAGTGACACTCGGTATTCATGTTAACTTCATCCTGTAACTTAAAACGCCCAAGAGCATCTTTCCACACAGATGTACTCAGTCCCTCTCCCCTTTCTTTACCTGTGTGTAAACACAGGCCATTGTGCATTTTAATACTTAGTTAAACTTACCTTCACAGTAATAGAAATAAAAAAAGCTACGCTTTTTTTCAGTTTTTTTATAATCTAAATTTTTGAAAATTTCATGTTTTAGAATTAGGATCTATGAAAGAGAAGAAAAAATAGTTATAATATATCATATTTTTCACAACCCATCATAATTTTAACATTTTACAAACTATTTTCCTTGCCTTTTTTGCTGTTCTCAAAATATATTGAATTTCACTAGAAACAGTGATTTCAGTCGTACTCATCACATAACAGCGGGCAAAAAAAAAACAATCCATCAGATTGCTTTAAAAAAAAACGACATCCTCAATACCATACCATATAATACAAATCACACATATATAAAATACTTACTCCTAAAAAAAAAAGTCTTACTTGAATTTATATACACTGTAAATGTTGTTTAAAAATATACGCTGAGAGAATGTGCAAGAAAAAGTCCATATTACAAAGATACATCTTTCCTCTAGGCCAAATGGTATTACTGAAATCCTTTATATTGAAATTGTCCAATAGTAATCGTATTGATACATATTAATAAATTCCTCAGAGGCCGAATTATGTTTCTAAAACTTTGGCTTTAAAAATATTAGGTAGGAATTTGGTAATTCGCTAGGCAAACGTTGTTTAAAAGCCAACTGAGCATCATTACAATATGTCCATCCTTTGTCACATTTTAAATAGGCAGTGTAATGTCCAGATGTTGTTGAAGGACCATCATTGAAATTTTTTGCTACTGCTACAAAAGTCCTTCCTGATACTGATAGTTGACTTGCTACAAAATGTTTTATTAAAGTGTCCAATTTTCTTCCATCAGCTGTACAACGTTGCATCATTAAAATTATATATTATCCATATCTTTGTATAAATAATGTTGATAACATTTCTGATTTGCATTGACTACACTTCATGTTTTGATTTGCTGCTTTAACTAGTTTGCTGAAAGACACTGATTTACAGTCTTGTAATGTCAAATATATAAATCTTTCAGTGTCTATATTAGAGCTACATGTAAACATACAATTTTCACATTGATGTTCCCATTTATAGCAAAGGCCAAAAAGATTTTCAATTTCTATGCCTTCATTTTCCAATACGGTCCGCATATACTTTGGAAATCCCTGAGCATCTTGTTGGATATCTGCGTAAAGTGTGTGGAACTAGAACATACATCCAAAAGATTACGAATATCACAAACGCTTTGTATTTTACTTTAATCAGTTCTCAATTTTTCATAAATACAATGCAACAAGGAACAAAATCTTTTTTCCTGATTCTCCATAATTTGCTGTTGCAAACTTTCAAGAAAAAAAACATTGACCACTACATTAGCATAGCAGTTGACACCTGAACTATTTTCAAACTGATAACCAACAATCTCTTCAACAGTATCATTTTTAGGTCGAAGCCTGCGTTGCAGCGCATGCGCTGATGCAGGCGAGAGTTCTTGTAAACAAGAAGGGGCATGAAACCACGCCCCTTCTGCCATTGGCCGGCCTCGCGAAATGGAGGCCTGCCAGTGGACAATGCCCCTGTTTGGATGATTTGTCCGGCTGTGATCCCGCCTCTCGAGAACTGGGTGACGTGACTTACGGTGTCGCAAGCGTGTTTCTAAAATATCACCATGGCAACCATGAGTCAGGTCACCAGTCCGGGAGGGGCGGGATTCATTCTTGCGTTTCCGGCCAATTTATTTATTTATTTTTTGCATTTTGTCAGGCATTCCTGCGCGTTCCTCGGCGGTGGAGGAGGTAGGGGAGAGGCGCTGCTGGTTTTTAATGGGTCACAATATATCTAACAATCAAGTAGCCTTGGACCACGGGTATTTACTTATTTTCAAGAACAAAGGTCCTTAGCCTAGCAATTAATAATGAAAACATTTTCACATACACTTCAATGAGAACTATGGATAGTCTTCCAATGTCCAGCCGGACAGAGGAATATTTATTCAACCAAATGTAGAACGAATAAACAAGAGTGAGAGCATCAAACTGATAAAGAAAGGGCACAATCCTGTACCGAGCATGAAAGAAGAAAAATAGAAAGAAAATAAAGTATCAGGCAAAACAATGGAGCAAGTGGTGGCTTACGATACAATGCAAGCTTTAGTAAGCTCTACCAAGCAGTATCCACAAGACAATTTACACAATGGCTATATTGTGGTACTGATTAGAAAGTCGACGTTTCGATCCCTAGCTCCTGTTACAGTGGGATCATCTTCAGGACTAAAGGTTACAATTGCCTGCCTTTGTGTTCGGGTCGAGTTCAGGTGATATAAAACTGGGTGTTGTGGTGATTAACGCCGAGTGCTCAGTTTGATAGTGATTACGTGCAATGTGAAGTGGTGACTAAAAACACAGTTCATATATAAAGGTTTAAGCAAACAATTATATACCATATGGTGCAGGAGTTGTTGTTCGCATTATCACTACATTCACAATTTATAGTTTGAACAGGGCAACATGGTGATCAGAGCAAAATGGGTTTACATTTAACCCAGAGGACAGTTAGTTGGAAGGAATGTAGGAGTTGAGTCCATATGAAGGCGGCTTAAAGTAGGGTTGTCCGGTCCTCTGTTCTGTTGAGCCCATTCCTTATTGAGTTGAGAAGGATGATAGATTTTAGTTCCTCTTTGTTGAGCAATTGGGCCATATTGCCGCCCCTTGGTGGTAGTTTCAAGACTTTTAGCACTGTCCAGCGAATGTCGTCCTCGTTGTGATTGGCCTCAGTGAAATGGACAAGAAGGGGCGCATTCGGTGTCTTGCATCTGATGTGGCTTCTGTGTTGACAGATCCTGGTCTTGACCCTTTGTGTCGAAGGTATTCGAGCGACTTACATGAGCACCAGTTTCATTACACAAGGACACATTTTTTGTAGGAACGGGAGATTTAGTGATTTGGCCAGAATCACAGGATGTTGACACGACGCCGAGACTCGAACCATATTACTTAGTTCCAAATTCCTCTGCTCTGGTTGATACGCCACATACTCTCCCTTTATTGGCCCCATCTGGATTCCATCAGTAGTTAATGTAAATCGATCCGTGGTCGAACATAGGGCCTCACAGACTACAAGGCAGATGAACCCGTTTTTCCAGACTAATGTCTTGCCTCAGTGTACCCATGTGTGATATCCTGTCTTTCTCAGCAGATCTAAATGTGACCCCTCCCTGTTTTGCATTCAAAGAGCCTAGGCTTGTGCTTTATTAGGCAATGGGTCGACGCCACGTTCTTGCAAAGTGTGCGCTCTTTCCACTTAATTGATATGCATGGTGTCCCCTTTGTAGTGCAAATGTTTGAACGTCTGCGTGTGTATATCTGCCTGCATCATGGCAATTGCATCCGTGAAAAGCATTTGCCAGAATGCTCTTCAATCTCTTCAAGTTTATGGGGTTTGAACTGTCTCTTAAGTGCTTCTGCGTTACGTACTGTTTTATAGGTGCCTGGAAAACACAACTCCTCCTTAGAATTATCTCACAGATGCTTGCCTGTCTTGTGCTGTTTCTTGTGTGTGAAGAGACAAACAGGGCCTCACATGGATGATGGCCACACAAGCTGCAGAAGGAAATGATTCACCACAAGCCTGTAACTGACGAATTTGCATCAGCTGATTAGAAGCCCCTTGCGAAGGATATTCTGTTTCACCTGCATATATTTCGAATACTACTCTCTGCGGGGTGGGAATGTGTTTTATGGAGCATGAGAAAAGTACACTAGTGTAGAGCTTTGAAAGTTTCAATTTAAGACGACCCGTATATTGTACGCCCCAGGTCTGATAATGCATGCGTATCTTACTGTAAAACAAACCGCATCGACAAAGGACAAGCGAAAACAGCAAGAAGCAAGTTACCAGTTAACTGAAAGGTAAGGGAAACAAGCATTTGCAATGCAATAGGTCTCGCATTTACGCGAGTTTGAGCTATTGACGTTGCAAATAATGCCTTTTATTTTTGTTTTTGTTTTTAAAACCTAAATAAAAGGCATTGTCATTTACAATGCCAATAGTTTAAACTTGTGTAAATGCGAGACCTATTGCATTGCAAATGCTTGTTCTTTTTGCTTGCAATCATATCTTGTTTTTTTCTTCTCTGTGTGAGAAGTTGGCCCGATATGCAACGTTCGCTATTCTAGCGACCGCTATGTATCGTTCCAACGACCCTTATGGTGTTTGGTTGTAAGTCAACCTATAGACCAGCTATCCTAGTAGCGTGGATACGAGCAGTCTAAGGCTAAAGACTCGAGAGGGCGCGTTAAGCTAGCTGTTTACCACACATGTACCCCTTGAACACCCAGTGAAAGGACACCACACAAGTGTTATGAAAATAAACAGTATATTTATTAAGAATCACAACAGCCCTGTACTCTTTATGAGGACAGGGTACTAAGCACAAACCAAATCTCTTTAGCAAATACTTCAAGTGCACGTTTAAACAAGTGTCCGAGGACACGGAAAGGTTAAGGCAAGTCGGAAGCGAGGGACTCGGGACCCTAGAGTAAGGAGGCTATGCAGGCACCGAAATGCCGAATTACCTAGCCACGAGGGCTGCGGCTGCACAAGTCTTACAGGCGTCGGGGTCTTCGCTGACGAGCCAGGAGCCGGAAGAAAAGGAGTTGCTGGCCGGCGACCAGTGATGAATAGTTCGTAGAGATCCAAGCCTGGATCAGAGATCGTTGATACCTGAAAGCAGAGGGGACCAAGTTCGTACTACTAGCCAGTAGTCAGAGGGTACCAGGAGGGCACCGGTTGGCCGTCACCTCGACTAGGTGAGTGGGCGACGCTAGGCTCTGCAGTCTCACGGACCAGGAGGCGTTGTCGGCGACCAGGATGGAGGTGCCAGCTGTCCCACGAAGGATGATGCTGTCGGTGTCGCTGGGCCCAGGATTGGGGCAACAAGCCTTGGCAGATTTCAGGGCCACGTGGTGGGCCTAAAATGGCGTCTTGGGTGGACCAGGAGGGTCCGGGATGCTTCTCGCAAAGATGGAAGCACAGGCCAGTCTGGAGCAACCAGACCAGCAGCGTTGGTTGTCGGATGTCGTCACAGGAGGGCACAAGCCAGCGGCTAGTGACCGGACAACGTGCTGAGCAGCGAGCAGAAGGGCCCCACGCAGATCGTGGAGATGCTGGGAGACTGCACTTCGGTGCTGGAGCGGCTCAGGGTCGGGGCTTCTCGGACCCCAGAGCACTCACCAGAGAATTACTTCGATGGTCGTGCTGGTTAAGAAAGCGTGCAGGTTTTGATGATGGCCGGTCCCTCGAGGTCTCGTCGCACCCACAGATCACAGCTGAGCTGATGACGTGGGTAGAGGTCAGAGGTGCCAGGGAAGCCGGTTCTCGTCGAGCTGGGCCGTCGGATTCCTTGAGGAAGGACTTGCAGCAAACCGCAGAGTTCTTAGATGGTGCCCGCGGATGCAGGGTGACTACTCCTAAGTCACAAGGGAGAAATCTTGAGAAGAGTCTCGAATGTCCTTTCGTAGAAAGTAGTTCTTGATTCAAAGATGATCTAATTTGGAAGGGTCCCCGCTCCGGCCTTTATCCTAAAGAAAGGGGTGGGTACATGACTAGGTCCTGCCCTAAGGGTGGGACCAGGAAGGGGGGTAGTTACACCCCTCTCCCCTGCCGGACTTTCCCCAGGCCAGGGCTGTCGCCCCTGGAACTGGTTCTAACCGGCAGATGCGTAGTGAGCACCGGGGTGCCACTCCGCAGTCACCTTCTCGCAAAAGCCCTACCTACCCAGAATACACAAACCCTGTCTGGGACGGTGCGAACACCGCCCTCGACAGGAAACCCTTTGTCCAAGCGCTCCTCGCTGGAAGGACTCCCAGCAGCAGGAGGTCAGACTCGTGTCTGTGGTGGCAGCATCCATTTTGTGGAGCTGAGGCTTTCGTTAACTTTAACCGGGGTTCACAGTTACGTACATGTCGTGTCCCTCTAGAAGGGCGGAATGCTAACCTCGTCGCCAGGGTTGGTGAGAGGGCAGCACCCCGATTCGTATGACACCTTACTCGACATGTCTTGATAACGCGACACCGAAGTTACCGATGTGGTACGCGTGATCATGGAACAGCCATTGGGTCTTTTATCCGCAAGCTGCAACCGGGCTCGGCTCGGGCCAGAGCACAGTTCACACGAGCCCACGCACTCTGCCTTCAGGATTGTCAAGGCCTGCCATAGGAGTGACTGATAGGAACTCGGGTGTCCATTGTGTGGTTAGATATAGGGCTACTATATCTAAAGCAAAGGGTGATTACACGACTTCGCCCCAGCTGTCATGCAGCCAGTTGTGTCAAATTTAGGAGGCCAGCCAGGGGTGGCATAATACATGCTGCAGCCCCCGGGGGCCCTGGGTACACCTATGCCCTGAGTTACAGGGTCTGATAAGGTGGCCCAGTACCAATTGGAAATGTACCTAGGGTACATGGAATCCATTTTACCGAGAGAGCAGTAGGCCTGGGGTCCTGATTGGCAGGATCCCAGGTCGACTATGTCAAAAACCAGCTAAAACACAGGGCAAAAAGTTGGGGGCAACCATAGTCAGGAGGTACCTTCCTACACTCTGTACCTTAACTACTGATATTCTCATACCTTTTTTTTTCGACCTACCACACACTTTTCAAATACAGGATATGGCCTTAAGTGGGAGCATACACTCTTCTTAACCTATTATACTCTTTTACACAGTTTGCATCTGCGGGAACCTTTGTGTCATCAAAATCAATCAAAAACAAACCAGATAAAGTTCTTACTCTGGACAAAGCAACATATGCCATACCCTCTTTAAACGCGGTACTTCCAATGTTCACCAAGGCACTGTCTACACTTAAACCTTGAGATTTATGAATAGTCACTGCATATGCCAGTGAAAGTGGAAACTGTTTTCTACGAACATATATATCTTTAACAAGCAAAAAACAAACTGAACAACGACCAATTTGTTTTACCACTTCAGTCTGATCAAATTTGATTTTTAAAAATTCAATTCCATCTTTATTCTGATAATTAACAAAATCCACAACTTTGCCCATTGCTCCATAACTAAACCTTTTTCAACATCCAAATTACGCCTTTAAATTACCCGACCGTTTATACATGCATATAGATTCTTTTCTAAACCAGCAGTTTTAGATATCGATTTTTCTAAAGAATCCAATATTTTCAATGTTTCTGTCAAAATAATAGTGATTCCTTCATGCTTTATTTTATCAATGGCTTCCATTTGTATTATTTATTCATTTTGCAGTTTCAAAAGTTGTTAATTGAATATAGAACACTCGTGCAGTGTTGGCATTAAGCAGGTTATAGATTTGTTTTCTGCAATTTTCATATATATTTTATCAAACTATATTTTCATTCGGAAACAAATTAGAAAGTAATCGACTCTGCAAAGCTTCTTTGCCATGTTCTGTCAGTACTCCAATTCTTATATCTTGAAGAATAGTCCCATAATCCACATCATTTGCCTGTCGCATATTTTAATGAGTTCTTTGTATTCAAAATATGACCAAATGTTAACGTTTCCAACGCTACCCAAAGACTTTCTGGTGTCTTCATGTGCAAGTGTTTTAAATACTGGTTGTCCTTTTACGGGAGTAAGTTGCAGTAGATGTCCAAAAACTGACATGTTTTCCTCCAAATAAGACATTGTACTCTGTTTTAAGAATTTGCTGCATTCTTAGATGCACAAAAGCAAGCATTAAGTTTGAGACCATGCTTACGTCATCAATAATCTAAAGTTTCATTTTCTTTAGCACTCTTGAAACTTCACAACAAGCTTATCCAGATAGCTTATGATATTCCAATTTGTTTTCATGCTCCACAGGTAGCATAAGTAAACGATGCAATGTAATTCCTTTAATGTTGTGTGCTGCCAACCCAGTTGGAGCAGTTACAACACAAGACAAATGTGACTCAGTTGTTTTCTGTAGGTAACTGGTGATTACTGTAATTAAGAAACTTTTTCCTGTTCCAGCTTGTCCCCTCGCATACATTTGGATAGGTTGAAATGATGTGCATGTGCATTCTTTCTTTTCATGAAGAAATCCATTATATCTTCTTGAGCTTGATGCATTGCTGTTTCCACCGCATTCATGGCGATTGCTGCTTCATTTTCAACAGTCCTAGTGGATCTTGACTCAGTGGAGCAGAACTTTGACTGTCTTGAACTGTCACTAGCAATCTCACCTGCAATAGTAGCTTCTTGATCAATTTCATCGTTCAACATTTTCACATAATTTGAAAAAACAGTGCATTCAATGGTATCTTTACAAGCATTGAAGCAATCTTCATAGCTCTGAAAATCTCCAAGTAATTCCAATTCTGAACGCCAAGGTTTGAACAGTTGCAAAAGGGCTAAATAGTAAAATTCCCTTTTATCAGCAGTGTCGCAACTGTTTCCTGTGATTGAATCAAATTTCCTTTCGTTTGTTTCAACAAACATCCTTCAGAACCAATCACTGCATATTTTCCATCATTGAAGTTTTTTGTAGTATTCCGTTTAAAAGTGTAGTTTGGCAGCACTTCAGAGACACATGTTCTTAGGATGATGACTTCTATTTGGATAATATGTGTCCAACATATTGGTTTTCAAAATATCTGTCCTTTCCGGATCTTTTTCTGCTAAATATTCGATTTCTTGTACATATTTAAGTACTGGATTTCGCGTTGCTGCAACACCTAGACTCGCCCAAATGATTCTTCTAGATTTGGAGTATAGACTTGCAGATGATAACCGATCTGAGCATTCATACGCTCCGATTTCTCGATGGGATAACATCTTCAAACTGAAACTGTATAATTTCTTACTTTTCTCGTGAGAAATCTCTTCCCACATTTCTTTCAATTCCGTGTTTTCTGATTTTGTAATGTAGGATGTTGTGTATCGAGCTACAGCAATGGAATTGTCCGCAACGCACTGAATATCCATGTTAGCATTCCACATTGACAGAATAACTGGATTGTAATCATTTATGTATTTTGATTCTTCGCTTCTCAAATTGTAGGAATTTTTTGGTGACTTTCTTGTAATGGTATGTCGCATAGTTGACATAAAACTGTTCACTCTTCCTTTGGATATTACAGGACGTGGAAATGCGAAATGACATTTGGTATAGAACTTATCCTTAGACTTGTACTTTCGTCTACAGTATTTTCCACATCGATGGCTTTGGAATCGTAAGACTTGTTGTCTTAAGTGGTTTTCTTCTGTGCTTTTGAGTATAGCCTATGTGGCATATTCTTCAATAAAAGACAAAACAGTATCATCCAAATCTCTTCTGAATTTGGGGGCATCCTTGATCCATAACAGCATATGTATATGAGGCCCACCTCTTGCTTGATACTCCTTTCTCCAAAAGAAATACACAACTTCACCAGGAGGAGGATTTTTTTATTGCAGGTAAGACATCATAGCTTCAAATCTATGATTGAAATACCTGCATACAATCCAAAGAGCACAATTCTCCCGGTGTCTTGTATTCAATGTTTTTTATATTTGAATTTGCCTCTCGAAGAAATTCAAGTAAATCATCCCAAGCGTATTCAGCACAGCTTAGGGTAAGGAACCATGTAGGAGTTCCTAAATTCCTTAGCATACATTTAAGTTCTCCAAGACGACGGTACCAATACTCATTAGTGCAACGCTGACATGCCATCAGATTAATCAGCTTAGATTCTAAATGATCATCTCTCTGATGCACTTCATCCATAAATTCCTTTCCAGAAACATTTTGCAGATGTACTCCTGTTTTCAATATATGATTGACTGCATATGAAAGTCCAGATAAGTCACTCTCAAACAAAAGATGAAATATATATGGGATACATTGTCGAAATCTTGGATCTTCTGCATACAATCTTGTTGACAGATATTCAGATGCAGTAATCTGAACAGGTCATTCATCATATCATCGTCCTTTTCCTGTTGGGAACAACTGCAGAAAACGATTTTCCAAGCTTTCGTCCCATACACTCATGGGACTTGCCTTCGCTTTTTTCATTTGGAATAACTCCATAGTATTCCCCACCACTTCTTTTGAATGAAGTGGATGTACACTGTAATGTTCATAGATTTCTTCACTTCTGGACATGTCCACTTTTTCAGTTTGTCCACTTGACGTTTCAGTATCTTCTGCTAAAAGTATTTCTTCTTCTCCCATATACACATTTTTATAGTACTCATTGTTTTTATCAGATACAAAGCAGCCTTTTGCACTTTACTAACATTCACTAATTTCTGCCAGATTTTCTTACTCTTAGTAGGCACGCCATTAACTAGAATAACTAGTGGTTCATTTTCTACACACTCTACACCAAGAGTTTCAACATTTTACTTTAAATTTAGAGGTAAATATACAACTCTTCCTTATAATCCTCTCTGTAAATCTGTAGGAGGCAATTTACCTGTTTTAGTAGGCTCCATACGAACAATAGCCTGAAATGGGTGCACACATTAAATGAGAATAGACCGGTATTTAAATCTATCAGTTCTGGAGGAACAGTTACCAACTCTAGATTATTATGGACAGCTCTAGCGGGCATTTTATTCTCATCTAATTTATTATAACCCTATTTACAAATATGCTGATCAGAACCCAAATCAAAACCATTCTCTATCAACAAATAAGTTGCAAAATCCTTCCACTTAACATTATTTTCTCTTTCGCTTTTTTTTAAAACAGATCAACAGTCCTAGTCTGATTTATTTATTTTTTATAGTGAGTTTGCGGACAACAAATACAAGAATAATTTGGCCTTTCACCTGAAATCACCTTAAGCTTTGTAATTTGTTTCTCAAAATATTTTTTAGTAGAATGTTGCAAATTCTCCAACATTTTCTTCTATTAATGTCTCAGTTTCTGCACTCTCTTGTTCAGGGCCAAAGTAACAAAACTCAATTTCATCACAAACCTTCTTCACATCTGATACCCACACAAAAGAGCACTATTCAACTCATTTAATTTTAGTGCTGGACTTTTTGCATAATACAATCTTCTGACTAACTTCCGCATTTGAGAATGATGTACTGCTAACATCCTGAAATGATGAAAAACACTTTGACATACTTTTCTAGATAGACAAGCCAGAGAATGACCTTGCAAACCGGTATTTTTTCTCACTCTGCAAGGGGCTAGTCCTTGCAACATCTTAATCTTTTGTTTAACACTTTTTTACTGTATTCTCGTAAGAAATTGCGTAAAATATCAATAGATTCTTCTTGTACCCTAGAAATACTACTGCAATCCCAAGTTTACACTGGGGCTTTAGGAAGTCTGCCTAGAACTTCATCAGCTAACACTTCTGCATTTCTGGGAACCATTTTCTCTTTATCAATTGGACAACCAGTTCTAACCTCATATTTATTTATTTGTTAAGCTCATAGGGCGCACAGCTACCCAAGAAGGGTTTCCCGGCGCCAAGATGGGGCATTCAGTGGAGCAGGAACTTCCGTAGATGTTACTGATCAAACAACTAGGTTTTGAGTTTTTTTCGGAAACGCGTATAGTTAGCTTCTTTACGGATGGAGGTAGGAAGAGTATTCCAAATGGAGGGGCCTAGATAGAACGACCTCCCACCCATTCTTGAGAGTTTAAACCTGGGCACACAGAAGTTTGCCGAGGTTTGAGATCGTAAATGACGAGCAAGTACATAAGGGCGCACAAGTACTTGAAGATATTTGGGAGCAGTACCAGCTTTTATCCTAAACATATAGCTCAGGGCTTTGAATTTAATGCGATTCTCCACCCTGAGCCAATGTAGGTCACGTAGGTAACCAGAAATGTTGGAGGTCGTTGGGATCCTACAAAGCAGCCTGGCAGCAGAGTTCTGGATTAGCTGTAATCTACGTGCCACAGCTTTATTTGACCCAAGATAAAGAATGTTGCCGTAGTCAAGTCTTGATGTAATAAGATTCAAAAAAGGGGGTGGTGATGGACAGAGTGTCTGAATTAAGCAGACCACTCCTACCCAGTCCAAAGATCAGGGATTGATCCATCACCGTTTTTTAGCTCACTGCACCATCCCAGCTCAGAACCTGGCTACATGCAAATTAGTCTGTCCCCGCCCCAGTGCATCATGGGAACAGGGCAGACCAAACTACCAAGCCAATAATCTGAAGGACCTTTCCCAGTTGCTTGTGTTCAGTGTCTAGGGTAACATGGGCTTCCTCTACCTCCGTCAGCTTCCTCTCGGACATATCAATGCGTTCCGCCTGTTTGTCCAGCCGCTCAGCCATGCGGTCCATCTGGTATGTAAGTGCGTCTATCTTAGTCCCCAAGGAAGTGATGCCCCCTTTCAGGCTCTTCTCCATTGCCACCAGGAGGCCGCGGATATCGTGTTGCGTAGTCTCCTTCGTCTGTACCTGACTGCAGGCTCCGTCCTCAACGGGAGTGTCTGTACTTTTGGACCAGGTCGGGCCAAAAGAGTTTGGACTGGTTTCTGTCAGCTCGCCCCATAGCAGCAGCTCAGAGTGACCTCAGGGCTAGGCAGCAGAAGGAAGGTCGCACAAAGAAGCCCTCCCCGGGCTGGTGATATCAGCGCCACCCAGTCGCCTCCTCCGGATGGGCACCCCGCAAAGCCAGACCTCACTGCGGGGTAACCGGAAAGAGGAGCAACGGTCTCAGTGCACCACGATCAACCCAGTGATCCCAGAACAGCGCAGACCCCGCTGTGATCCAAAAGGGTGTTTACCACAGTTCCGCAAGAGATACCAAAATCAGAGCTGCCAGTACTAGCCGGGAGTAGCCAACTCACAAATACGGTATTCCAAAATGCAGTTCCACCACAGTCCGCACCCCAGCACCAGTATCCTCAAGGTCTCTCCAAAGAGGCTCAGTGTAGTCCTAGGCGCACTTTCCCCTGCGCTCCACAAGAAGTGCTGTTCCGCATATAAACTGCTCCGGGCAATGGCTCACCCCGCAGCGCGTGCGGGGGGAGAGACAGCCGCACCTCCAGACAATATGCAGGCCTCGGGAGCAGAGTCCTCACCTCAGGCCTTCCTTGCCAGGCGCGCTCCCGGGCCTGTCGTCTTCCGGCTGCACCACCTCCAAGCCCACAGGCCCCTCCTCAGAGCTCTCCACTGCAGGGCTTCCGCTTCGGACTCCACTTATAGATGACGGCGAGGGCCTGGGAACCCCCCTGCCGAGGCGAATCGCTGAATCAATCAATCAATTAATCGCCGCTCCCGTCTTCAGCAGACCACTAATCTCTCCTCCCCGCAGGCCGGGTCTCACTATCCCGGTGAGCCGCGGACGGACCCGTGCCTCCACACCCTTCGCAGGCCCAGCGATTACCAGCCAGGAATCGGCCTCACAATGTCCCCGCAGAAGCCAGGCCACGCAGTGGCTCACCCACTGACCTCAGCCTAGGAGGCGATCTCCTCCGCACCAGGTCTCGGTCCGCAGTCGGGACCCGCGGCTCCGTTGCGTGTCTCTCTCCCCTCAGAGGGAATCACCGCGGCCTCCGCAGCTCCTGTGCCCCCGCCCAGTACTCGCCGCCAGCCTCAGGTAGGCCCCTTATTCACCGGAAATTCGGGTCAATGGGTTCCACTACGATTCCGTTAGGCATCCCACCATGCCAGGGATGTAAATATAGGCGCTTCAAGCAGGATAATGTCCGAATTGTGCAGCGAGATCGGGGAGCTCCAGGCTCAAGCGGCCATCATGGTCGCGAGCTAGCTAGCTAGCTCCGCCCCCCATCAAGAAACATTTGCTAATCTGACAGAGGTAAGAAGACTACACACATTCCATATATTTTAGAACTGCACTTTAGTGTGCAAGCCTGACTCATTTTGCTAACACATAAGCAATGAGTGGTTTCTAATTCTACCAAAACCTGAGAACAGGATAGCTTTTTAAGCAGTTATGTCTTCAGAAACTTGAAGTACCCAAATGCTTCTGTCACAATGGTTCCCAAATGCACACAGACTCAGTGTGATTTTAGAGAATCAACATCCCTTGCACTTTACCCGCAAATATTTTCTAGTCTGGAAGAGGTGAGATGACTGCACACATTCCACATATTTTAGAATTGCATTTTAGTGTGGAAGCCTAGCTCATTTTGCATATACACAAGCAATGAGTGGTTTCTAGTTCTATCAACTTGAGAAGAGGATAGGTTTTTAAGCAGTTATGTCTTCAAAAACATGAAGTACCCAAATGCTTCTGTCACAATGGTTCCCAAATGCACACAGACTCAGTGTGATTTTTGAGAATCAACATCCCTTGCACTTTACCCGCAAATATTTTCTAGTCTGGAAGAGGTGAGATGACTGCACACATTCCACATATTTTAGAACTGCATTTTAGTGTGGAAGCCTAGCTCATTTTGCAAATACACAAGCAATGAGTGGTTTCTAATTCTATCAACTTGAGAAGAGGATAGGTTTTTAAGCAGTTATGTCTTCAAAAACATGAAGTACCCAAATGCTTCTCTCACAATGGTTCTCAAATAAACACAGACTCACAGTGTGATTCTAGACAAGCAACAGTATCCTTTGGACTTTACCAAAAACATTTACTAATCTGAAAGAGGTAAGATGACTGCACACATTCCATAAAATTTAGAACTCCACTTTAGTGTGCAAGCCTGACTCATTTTGCAAACACATAATCAATGACTGGTTTCTAATTCTACCAAAACTTGAGAACAGCATAGGTTTTTAAGCAGTTATATGTCTTCAAAAACATGAAGTATCCAAATGCTTCTGTCACAATAGTTCCCAAATGTACACAGACTCAGTGTGATTCCAGACAAGCAAGAGTACTGCCTGGACTTTACCAATAAATCATTGGTCTGAAAAATCTCTCTTCATTAAAGAAAGGCTCTGAACTCGAACTGTGTTTCCATTCACCCCAAAAAAAAATTCAAAAATGTGTTCTGTTAATTACTCTTTTCCACTTACTTTTAGCCTTCATTAAAAGGATTGGTTTATCTAGTGATCCAATTCTGTTTAAAACTAAAATGAATACTTTTCTTTTTACTTCAAAAGCCTTTTGAACAATGGATTCAATATGCTTCTTTTTATAAAATAGTGCTCTATTATAAAGATTTTTTTACAGATTTCTTTATACTGATTTTGCCTTCTTTTACCATACATCAAATCTTTTGACTGTAAATTTACTTTTTTTTTCCTTTCCTGTTACTCATTTTATTTTTTCTGGTTGAATTCTACTCCGTAGTTTGCACACTCTGCACACTTTTTCTAGGCTTTGAAAGTTTTTTTAATGAATTCCTTAGTTGTCTTACCGGAAGATTTTTTCTTTTTACCCACATGATGTTGGTCATCCAATACTTGTGTTTTTTTCAAATAATTGTCCTTTAGCCGTCTTTTTCTCTTTTTTGATTTTTTCAGGCATGATAACTTTATTTTAACCTCATAGCTGCTAGTAAACATCCCTCCCCAGTGCTGCGCTGTCCATTGGAACTAGTGCTGAATGGACGTCCAATGGTCGTGCGCAGCACTGGGGAGGTAGTGCTGCCGTCGGCCAACGCACCGAGGCAGCACTTAAGGGGTTAATGATGATGAACAATATCCGTAAAAAATAAACATAAATAAATGTATTTTAATAAATGTATAAAGTATACTTTTCTATTACTATACAAACACATTCTACATAAAAATCATTTAATCACTTTATTTTCTGATCACTAATTGAAATTGTAATTCAAGGTGTATACATAACTATATAGGAATGCAAGTGGAGTAACCGGGTGTTTGCAGTAGTGTATGGATACTGACTTTAGGAATTATAGGCCTGAAACACAAGTGTGTAGGTGGTTAGATAACTACATGCATAGTGCATAGGAGTTTGAAGCAGTCCATATCCTTAGGCCTGGTTTGCTGCATGAGTACATGAATACTGACTGAAAGATTAGAGTAGTATAAGGAGAGACACTTGGTGAATGTATTATTCGTTGAGTTTTACTTCAGTGAATGGATTAGTACATGGTGCTTGAGGGGCACTATAGGATTGCAACAGCAGTGAGAGGGTTTTGCAGCAGCGTATGGATACTGACTGGGGAATTGTAGGCCTGAAACACAAGTGTAAAGGTGGTTAGAGCACTACAGGCATAGTGCATAGGAGTTTGAAGCACTTCATGCCTTAAAGCCTGGTTCACTGCATGAGTACATGGATACTGACTGGATGATTACAGTACTATGAGGAGAGACACTGGATGAATTCATAAATGTTTGAGTTTTACTTCAGTGAATACATTAGTACATAGAGCTGAAAAGTTCCTCTATAGAACTGCAAGAGCTGTGACAGGATGTTTGCTGCATTGTATGGATTTTGACTGGGGAATTGTAGGCCTGAAACACAAGTGTGTAGGTGGTTAGAAGACTACATGAGTAGTGCATAAGAGTTTGAAAGAGTCCATGTGCTAAGGCCCTGAATTGCTGCATGAGTACTTGAATACTGACTGAATGATTAGAGTAATACAAAGACACATGAAGTTACCAAAGGCTTCTCTCTCTCAATGGTTTCCCAATGCACACAGACTCACGGTGTGATTCTAGACAATCAACACTATTCACTAGTCCTGAAGAGGTAAGTTTACTGCACACATTCCACATATTTTACTACTGCACTTTAGTGTGGAAGCCTGACTCATTTTGCAAATACCTAAGCAATGACTGGTTTCTAATTCTACTAAAAGTTGAGAACAGGATAGGTTTATAAGCAGTTATATGTCTTCAAAAACATGTAGTACCAAAATGCTTCTGTCACAAAATTTCCCAGATGCACACAGACTCTGTGTGATTTTAGACAATCAACAGTATCCCTTGCACTTTACCAAAAAACATTTACTAATCTGAAAGAGGTAAGATGACTTCACACATTCCATATATTTTAAAACTGCACTTTAGTGTGCAAGCCTGACTCATTTTGCAAACACATAAGCAATGACTGGTTTCTAATTCTACCCAAATTTGAGAACAGCATAGGTTTTTAAGCAGGTATATGTCTTCAAAAACATGAAATATCCAAATGCTTCTGTCACAATAGTTCCCAAATGCACACACTCAGTGTGATTATAGACAAGCAAGATTACTCCCTAGACTTTACCAGGAAAAACACATTAATCTTATTATAAACAAAGACACCACATACAACCCCTCACAAATTAATAACTCTTCTTTCAAATTGATTTGTAGATTAAGAAGTATGTCAGTCACACACCAGATTTTCTTATTCAGAATCTCTGTACTGCACTGCTCTTATCAAAACCAAAAAATGCAAAGTTTCCCTCTCATTCTGCACACATATACGTGTAAATATCAAAACACATTGCTTCCCACATTAATCCAAAAGCTAACACACATTCTATTGGTTACACGTTTCAACCTTTTCCAATTGACATAAGTTTGAACTCTACCCCCAATCTGCTTACTGCCTTTTACCATAGTAACAGTTCATGGAACACTCAACTGAGGTCACAGGTCACAAGTTCAGCACACAATGTTGCTAATCCAAACAGCAAGTGTGATGGACTTTTCAAAATATCACCATATCCTATGTAAGGTTAATTTCAAACAGTTTTTGTTAACCAATAAGAAACATGCTTTTAAAAAACAGCAAAATACACCCTACTTTTCAGTCTAGAATGTTCTCAAACAGCGAATCATTTCTTTTCCTAAACTGCATTTTATCCACCCTTTTAGAAAAATCTTAGTTTTCAAACTGCCATTTCCTTTACAGAGACCATATGAGTGCATCCAGACCTCCTTTCAAGATGCTTAGATTGTGGATTGTGGGACACAGCTATATTTTCTGGAGCCAAATGTATACAGAAAACAGAGGCATTGACAAAGACCTAGCTTTGCCAAATGTAGGCATTACATTGATTGGACAGAGAGGATTAAAGTGGCACCAATTAATACCATTGGTTAAATCCTTTTTGCATCTCCAACACCTTGACCTCATAATTGTGCACTGTGGTGGCAATGACCTAGGCACCTTGACTGGAAATGCTTATGAAGGACACCTTTGGAGAATTGATGGCACTTTTCCCCCAAACTGCCTTTGTCTATTCTAAAAATATGCCACAGGCAGAAGTGAAACTGGTCCAATCAATTTTGTCCACAGATTGAGGAAGCTAGGAAACATGTCAATAAAGCTGTTTCTGCTTTTCTCCGAGATTATAGGATGGGGTATATTTACCACAACAATCTGCGTTTCAATATGGATGGCATCTATAGGAGAGATGGTGTACATTTTACAGATGAGGGTTACAGAGTCTTCCTCATCAACTTTAGACTCTGCATAGGTACTTACTTATAGGTACTAAAACCTCTCAATAAACACAACAGCTCTTTTTAGAGCCACCCAAGATCTAAACACATAAGCTTGATGTGTATCTGAAAAGTATTACTTTTTTTTTTTTTTTGCTTGGAGTCGTGCACCCAACGCGAAAGGAATCATTCACCCAACACCCTGGAGTCGCGCACCCTACACGTTAGGAGTCGGTCACCCAATGCGTGCACATCAGGGGGCCACGATGAGCGCCACGCTGGGTGCGCGACTCCTAATTTTTTCGTAAAAAAAAAAATAGCATCTATCACTATTTTCTATTCTCCCTGGGGACCCCATCCCCCTGGGCCTATATCCAACGTTGGGGATTGTGGGGGGGAGCCCCAGTGACCCCACGGTCCCAGCCGGCTCCTTCGGGAGCCGGCATTGCTTTTTCCACACGGGGAGCTGCTAACATGTGGAAAAGCAATATGGTTTGCATTTTGAAAGAGCAGGTTTCCCTGCTCTCTCTTTCAAAATCCAAACCAAGTTTGCTATGCCTTAGCAAACAGCAGTGTCCCTGGGGTGGGCACCCGGGACACTGCAGGAGCCGGCCCTGAGAAGTGGCGGTCTCCAGGGCCCTCGACTTATCCAGGTGGGGGGCCCCCTCACACAACATACAAAATCCTGGGGGGGTGATGGTCCCTGGGGCATGGGGGGTTGTTTGAGCCCCCCCCCCCAACAATTTTTTACAAAGCCCCAGGGGTGTAGCGGTCCCTGGGGCTGGGGCGGACTTTGAGCCCCCCACCTACGTATTTTGCTGGGGGGTGGCGATTGAGTCCCCACCAACTATTTATTTTCTAGCTCCGGGGGTGGGGGCCCCTTTTGGCCCCCCATAAAACATAATATTTTTGCTCACGCTTCATTTTATTTCTTTTTTTATGGCAGGATCCACGCACCCTGCTATTTTGCCCCCCTAAGCAGGTCTAGAGGGTCAGGGTATTTCTACCCTGCCCCCTTTATACGTTTTCCACACTTATTCCACTGATTTCTTCAGCCTCACTTCTACCGAGGCACAAAATGGCTGCCAACAATTCCTGGTTTAGATTGTTTACAGACAGTTCACAGCCAATTAGCATGCAGCTCGGGATCGTAAGGGTGCGCGCAGGATGCGCGGATACACTGTGGCCATAGATATATATGTGATTTCAATTTCAATTTTCTCGGGAACTACTGAACGGACTTGCTACATTTAACCAAAAGGCACGACTCTGAAACAAGGTCTACCTTTCTGCCAAATTTGGTGCAATTCCGTTCAGCAGTTCGGCCTGTAGCTGTGATTAAAAGTCCCTATGGAAAATTACATTGGGAAAACACATTTTGGGACCCCCTTTTTTCTCTGCCCCCGCTTGCCGAGTCACCCAGAGACTTTCAGGATAGGAGCGGACCGTAGCGCCCCACCAGTTATGAAAATATTGTGGAGATTCGTCAACCGGCGCCAAAGCTATTCAAAATAGAATGTTGCGGATTTCCTATGGAAAATAGGTCCTATCTAGAACTACCTACTGGCGACCACCACCCTTTCAGGCATAGAGTGACGCAAAAAAGGAGAGAACTCTGGGTAGTTTTCAAGTTTAGGTGGAAAGCAGCTCCTCTTAGAGCACTCTCAAAACCAGCGACACTCTTGATCTGCTCACCTCAAATGTCTGTTTTTCTATCAGTCTTTAAGCGTAGGATTAGCACACACCGAGATAGAAAATGACAGTCTTTTGCCATTTCTACAGCAAAATCTTTAAGCATAGGACTAGCACAGTGCTGACCTTGCCGAGCTGTAAAATGACAATATATATATATATATATATATATATATATATATATATATATATATTTTTTTTTTTTATATATATCTCCAAAACAAAGAGTTGCCTGTTGAAGAAGGGCCCAACAGCAGGTAAATAATAGCTAGAACATCCAGTTTCCAGTCCTGCGGCAGCGTCAAACTACGAGGCCGCTCAGGGAGCAGGAGCTAATATTGGAGGTGAAAAGGTGCTGTGTGAAGGCTTAGTGTTGCAGCGCGAACCACTTGGTATTAATTGGACGTTAATCTACTGTGAGACGGCAGGGCGACCCACTTGGGTAATACTCTTTAACCACGAAGACCACAATGATCTGAGAGGAGCTATGCCCACAAGGGCGGTGACTGAAAACTTAAATGTGGTGTTTGGAAAACTACTGTTGCCTTTCACTTGAGTAAACCAGAAGCCCATGATGAAGTGCTCACGCACTAAACGCGTCGGGCTGGTTATTTGCATGCAAGGCAGCACTTTGATATTCTGTCACGACAATCTCCAATAAAGTTGTTCTAACTATTACTTACATGCTGTTGGGCCCTTCTTCAACAGGCAACTCTTTTCAAAGGCATTCACTGGCCCCCGTGCCCTTTGTACCTTTTACAAGAGTCTGACATATGGCCAGAGAGGTGCCAATTTGGGGTACAAGGTACAGTTTTAGGAAACAACACAGGCCCTGGGAACTGGATGTGCCCTGGGTCCCTGCCAAAGAGCATCAGTAGTCAGGCAAGAGGGGGGGGGGTACTGCTACAGAAACCCAGCTTCCTATAGAAATTAGCTAGCCAACAACTTCAATGTTATTATATAGTACATTTAACTGAAAATTAATTTTGTGAAATATTCATTTCACTTAAAAACCAGCAGTGCAATAATTATATTGTGTTCGGTATCTAACTGGCACAATAAACTGTACCTTTGGATGGTCTTCTTTGAAAATAGATGTGCTGCGGCATTATCTGAAAGCTTTCACACGCTGGGCCTCGCTTACTCTACGTATCCATGGAGATGTTTACCTCTCGTGTACAGATAAAGTATATTGTCGGAGCAATATAATATGCCTGAATAATCATACATGAAAATAAATAAAACTATTTCTGATAGACTACTAGCTGCAGATTCCTTAACGTAGAATTATCCCCAGGCGTGAGACTGGATCCGTAAAACATTTTCTTTACCACAGCATCTCTGCTCGCCCGGGTGCGATACCACGTGACACTGCCCTGGCGTCCGCGGGCGTGACGCCAGCAAGGTAACATAAGCCTCACCCCGGCGCGCCAATGTCAGTTTTTTCTCTTTTCCGCATGCAACGCGGATCCGGATCGGTTCTTGACCTGTTTTCTGGCCTCTTTTTCACGTTTTGATTAGTGGAACAGTGTGCAAATGCCTTCGGGCTTCAAGTCGTGTACGCCAGATGTCGGCGACGGATCCTCACCCAATATGTACGTGGTGTCTGGGCGAGCAACGTGACTCTACGGAATGCGAAGCTTGTCAGCACCTTAAACCGAAGTCCCGGCGGGAGCACCAGATAAAATTGCTTTTGGCCCGCTTGTCCTGGTCTATGTCATCCCAGCGTCCGTCCCCTACCTTGGAGGCCAGGAACCGCCGATTCCGTCTGCGGCATCGCCCCAGGCCATGGCCCCAAGGGCTTTGCTCACCAGTTGGTAGGTCCTTTGTCTCCGAGGTCTTGTCCTCGTTCGGCAGAGGGCGATGGCTCCCCTCGGGACGTGTACCCCTGCCAGTCGCCACCCTACCCACCTTTTCCCGGCATCGAGGCAACTAGGGCCCAAATGACAGCCTGCGTTGCAGGCTTCTTTGGCCCCTCGTCCACCTCCTGAGATGGGGTTTTTTCCTGAGTCCCTCTCGGTCCTCTCCGTGGGCGGCTGCCCTGAGTGAGGTCTAGCCGGCGCCTTTTCAGCGCTGTTCCTTAGCCCTAGGGAGCACGTGGTGGAGGAGGTTTACTCTGCGCCGGTTGGCGTTGAGCCGGTGCCTGTGGCAGATTCCACGGCGCTGGGTCCGTGATTAGTCTTCTGAGGAGGTTTCCTCTTCTCCGGAGGTTTGTCATCTGCTGGATTCTTCCTCTCCGGTGACAGGGCGCCGCATTGTTGCCTTTTCACCGGCATCTTCCAGGGAGGGCTCCTCGCCGTCCCCGCGGCCTAAGCCCTCGGGCCCTCCTTTCCGTAGTCGGTGGTTGGATCCTCCACCGGCTTCTCCACCCTCCCCGGGGCCCCTCGGGTTCCCCACTCCTCCGTGGATCTCCCACCATTCTGGGGCTGGCCGCTTTCCCCTGTAGCTGGACTTGGGGATGGGCGGCTCAGTTTGCAGCCGTCGCCCAAGGAGGAATTGCTTTCTCCCCTGCAACGCCCTACGAAGGCTAGTGTTGCCTTCGTCCGGGCTATTTCCACGGCCGCTGGCATTTTGCGGATGGGTGAACCGGTCACCCTGTTCCTACTGACAACCTCTTGGAAGTTCTCCACCAGTGCTCCTGTGGACGAGAGCTGTTCCTTCCTTTTGAAGCGTCGCTCCACAACTCTCTTCTGGGTGCTTGGGGGCGTCCTTCCACGGTGATCCGGTGCCTCAACCGCTCCTGCATCGCCACCGTCCTGCTCGGCACGACCCAGTTTGCCCTTCCTTCCACCCTTCTACTCCAGGCTCTCTGCTGCGGACTGCCTTTCCCTATTTGCCTGTGGTGGTGTTTCGTCAGTCTCCGGAGGCCTGGTGGTTGGATTCATAGGGGCGTAACGTCTTAAGCTTCTTCCATTGCTGCCTTGCGGGCGCTCAACACTGTGTGTGTTGGCTAGGGCTACTTCCAGCCTGTGGGACTCTGTGGAGTCCCTTCTTTCTCATGTCTCCCATAAGGGTGCCCGTGCTGATCTGAGGCATCATGTGTTGAATGTTAGGGAGTTGGCCGTGTTTATTCTCCGTGAGGCCTTGGATGTTGCCAATGCTCTCGGCCGTGCCATGGCCAGTTCTGTAGCTCTCCGTCGCCATGTTTGGCTGCGGTATGCGGTTTTTCCTGAGAACATTAGCTAGCGTCTGGTTGACTTGCCCTTTGATGGGGTCCTTTTGTTTAACTCTCATGCAGACTCCACCATTCAGCGCCTCCTTGCGGGGCTCTGTCCTCCTCCCCCTCTGTAACCTGTCTTGTTGATCCTCCGTGGCTTGATTGATAGGAGGTGTTAAACCACCTGCTCCTGGGTTCTGGTGTTTTGAGTGACCCATTTCAATGCTTGTGTGGTTTGATGTGCCTTCGGGGTCCCTTGGTTGGACCCTCTCTGCTGTTGGTTCAGCCATTTTTGGGAAATGTACTCTTTGGCTGATTGCTAAGCCGTCTGTGGTTCCTACCGCAGGTCTTATGTTCTTGACCTCTGATGCGGGATTTTTTTCCCTAAGAGTGGTTCCCATGTTTTCTTTGTGACGTGTCCTACCCTAAGTGGGGTACTTGTAGCTATTGTATAGCTCTCTCCTCTGCTGGGTGGGGGTGGGAGAGGGGGTTTGTGGACTTCCCTTGTGGGCTCCGCCCCTTTCGTGGCATCGTTTTATACCGCTGACACGGTTCTTGTTCTTGTCTAGGTGTGTCTTGCACTGCCAAGGGGTCTTTCTTTTAGTATCTGCTGCATCGCTGGACCAGCTTTGGCACGCCGTTTGTGGCGTTGGGGTGGGGTACACCCCTTTTTGTCCGGTGTTTGGACCTGGTCCTCTGGTGCACATGAAGAAAACTGGAGCAACATTCCACTCCAACCGGACGTACAGCTTACTCCGTTATAGATTCACCAAAGTACTTTGTCTGGTGTTCCAGGGGGAGATAGGATTTCCTAGTATTTTCCTAGGTTCTGGTGGAGGGTTTTGGTCCATCCTACGTATTTCTCCTTCTCTTCTGACTGGTTCCACTTCTTTCGTGGGTCAGGTTTAGGTCCGGAACGATCTCCCTTTTGGGGTTCTTCTGGATTTCCATGGCCTTTGCCTTCGTCTTGCGCTCGGCTTGGTCTGAGTGCTCAGCTTCTTCGTACTTGACGGCTGAGGATGCCTTCTCTTCTGGTCTGCGTCCGAGGGCCTTGGGGTGGGCCCTTGTGCTTCTGCCTCTTGGTCTGCTGGAACCTTGCAAGGCTACGTCTGTCTTCTCACCCCTGCCTTTCTCATCAGTGGGGCCATTCTTGCCTTGTCTGCTGCCATAGGGCTATGGCCGGTTCTGCTCTCCCTTTCACTGTGTGTAGGTGTTTTCCTGTGATGGGCTTACTTCCACTTCTACCTCTTCTTCTTGGAGTTTGGGGTGATTCTTTTCTTCCTCTGTACTTATCTGCCATTGTTCGTCCCTCTGGGGCTCTCTGGTGGATGTTCTTGGTAACTTGGCTGGGCGTGGAGTTGTCCTGGCCTCCCCTCGACCTTGCTTCCTTCTGTTTGGTGGGGGGGGCTGAGCGCCTTTCTTGTCCCCTTTACCTGTCCCCTGCTGGGGCCTGTGTTGCTTCCTGCTGGGAGGTTTTCTTGCTGGCCCTGGGCTAGGGTATCCATTCTATGTTAAGGAATCTGCGGCTAGTAGTCTCGATCAGATATACGAGTTACTTACCTTCGGTAACAATGTATCTGGTAGAGACGATTCTAGCCGCAGATTCCTTCAGACCAGCCCTTCCTCCCCGTTCTGAGAGGACCTCCATCTTGGTGTTTTGCACTCCCCTGCCTCCAGGTGGGTTTGTCTTCCATGAGTGCCTCTCTCTCTCTCTCTCTCTCTCTCTCTCTCTCTCTCTCTCTCTCACTTCCTTCTTAGTGGGATGTTTCGTTTTGTTTGTTGATTCACTGCTTGCTTGATGATGTCCTGGGCCCTTTGGTGTCCCTGCACCCTGGTCTTCTAGTATGGGGCCTGTTCGTGCTCTTCTTGGTTTTCATTGCTTGAACTTTCTGACTCCTCTGCAGTCCTCGGAGTTGGGGTCTCTTGGCTGTACCTCGGCCCTTAGCTTCCTACAGGTGTTGCCCTCTCCTTGTTGGTGCTGTCTTGGGGTACTTTGTTGTTAATCTTTTGTTCTGTCCTTGTTGTCCTTCACTGTTTCTGGTCTTTGCTTGCAGGCCTCTTCGTCTGCAGTGACACTTTTCACATGCTTTATGCCACAGGTGGGCTGTCGTAATTTTTTGCAGGGTTGCTTAGCAATAGCTGTGCTCTGCTCTTCCCTTCTATTGCTTTTGGGCCACGGTGCCTGGCACTCTTCTGATTGGTGCTGTTCCTTACTATGTGCTTTTTCATTTCTGATTTTTTTCGCACACTGTTCCTAACTTCTCACAGTTTTGTAGTGATGGCTCGCACGCCCGGGTGGGGCTTCTGTGACCTTGCTGACGTCATGCCCGCGGATGGCGTCAGGGCGGAGTCCCGTGGTACCGCCTCCGGCGCGCAGAGATGCTGTGTCAAAGACATTTTTTCCAGATCCAGTCTCACGCCTGGGGATAATTCTACGTTAAGGAATCTGCGGCTAGAATCGTCCATACCAGATACATAGTTACCGAAGGTAAGTAACTCGTACATTAACCTGCTCGTCCCCCTTACATACGCTTCACTATGAATGTGTGTAAGCACAAACACACTACAATGGATATATTTGAATATTGATATGCATAAATGTTTTTGCGCCACTGTATTAAGTGAGGAGTTTTCAAGTTGGCCATTGTTGAGCATGAGTAGCTCATCCTGTGCTTGTTTTCACTTTGTGTTTTGATGTTTTTCATACCACATTCCCAATTAGAATAACCAAACTCAAGTATCCGAATGCGGAGTTAAATACCATGACTGAATAAGATAATCATAGTCTGTAGGCTGTCTCTCGAGAGCAGTGTAAACTGATTATTTTGCAGTGGCGTGTTTACATTGGTAGTACCTATGGCCAGATATTTTTCATGTGTAAATACTGAAATTTCATTTTCGTAAGAATGATTGCAGCATCTTGAAGGTAGCAAAATTAATTTATGGTGCATTTCTTTATGCAGAGCAACAATAATGTCGTTGGAAGATTTTGAGCAGCGCTTAAACCAAGCAATAGAAAGGAATGCCTTCCTGGAGAGTGAGTTGGACGAGAAGGAAAACCTCCTGGAGTCTGTGCAACGCCTGAAAGATGAAGCCAGGGGTGAGGAAATACAATGCATATTTTAAATTGAGAAACGGTTTTATATCCGTTTCAGTACAAACATCGATGACAATTCCGATGCTTGTTCATGTTTCATTCACTTCAAACCTACTCACAGAAAAACAGAGCGATTAACGCAATGGTGGGTTTGTAGTGGGGATTAAAGAAGAATGTAGAGAGGGTAGGTGAGAGCTTGGCACAGCATCAATGGTGGGGATATGTTGAATTCAGGCTTACTGCCAGATTCAGGAAGTGAGGTTAGTGGCATAGCTTCAGATGCTAAATTAGGTTGGTCGGAGTCGCTATACGTCAGAGGTGGTCTAGCATACAGGTGGTTACCCTCAAAGACTGCATAGCTCTGTGTAGAAGCTGTAGGTCATTTGTTTCATCCTTCCTATCTCAATACATTGTGTATGTTTTAGTTTTATAAGGGATGTGCTTTACTACAGCATGTGGATAGTCTGATAGCTTAAGTTTTATATAAACCTCGGTTTTACATTTCTTAGTTTTAATGTTACTTTGAATGTTTTATCCGAATTTGGCTGAACAATAGCTTACTGACCCCTCTCTCTCTGTTTTAGATTTGAAACAAGAGCTTGCTGTGCAGCACAAACAGGAGAAACCAAAGACATGCGTTGGGGTCCCATCAGAGGTGGAAAAAACGGACACAGCAATTCAAGCAAGTGTGTCTGTGCCTTCAACACCTTTGATGCATAGGGGATATGGTGCTACTTTGGGCACCCCACTCTCTTGTAAAAGAAGTAAGTAAAGCTGTGGCTTAGAAGGGTTTGCAAAGTGCTGTTTCCTCCTATATCTAAGCTTTAGGCTGACCCAAGCATTCACTTTAAACATTTCTGTGATTATTAGTTTCTTTAAACAATAGATGGGAAAATTGTGGAACCTAATGTCTTTGTGACTTTTAATTTGTTCTTTTATCCTTTTAATTTAGGTTTTGAAGACAGCTTTTCGGGCACACCTCTCACACCAGCTGGACGAATATCTGCGCTGAATATTGTTGGAGACCTTCTAAGAAAAGTGGGGGTAAGTTGTGTACGGGAAAGCATTAATGCTGATTTGGGTTTGACTATGCTTCTGACAGTGAGTACGTATAGTATGTCCCGGGTAATAACACATTGGTTTTAGAAAGGGAAGTTTCAAAGCAATATGCTTCAAGTTACTTTTGCTTTAACAACACGGGTCTGAACAAAGTCCACTTGATGACCCAAAAAAGCGTCCATACTTCGAGACAATACATGCTTCTGGAAGGCAGTTTATGCACCTTTTTTAGACCCTAGAGATTTACCATCAATAGAGCTAACTATTGGCGAGGACCAATTTGTGTTCCATTTTTCATCTATGTATTATGATAAAGACTAGGTGGTATCACCGGCTGTGTCCAGAAAACCCCTGGTGTTCGAATTATCCAGTCTCTACCCAATAGATGTCCACTGTACATTGGACGAAGTTATCTGTGCTATAAATGCGAGTGCGGGTGGTAAAGCTCCAGGTCCGAACGGAGTCCCTGTGGACCTATACAAGTCAAATGTACCCCTTGGGGCCCACTACTAACCCTAGTATTGACAGCATGTTGTAATCATGGTTCTCTTCCAGGGGATCCTCATCAATAGTCATAAGCATTAGAATATTCCCGCCCATGCGCGGGACCCCGGAAACACTATATTATATGTGCCCCACATATATATATATATATATATATATATATATATATATATATATATATATATATAATAGCAGCCAAATCACATTAGAGCTGAAATATGCTGTGAAGAATTTCCACCATACATGTATAATAAACATGAGAAACAACACCAAAGATTGTTTAGAAATTGTTTTAATGCTCAGAAAGCAGTAGAAATTCTCATAACTCACTGGAAGCATAGGAAGCTCCCAGGCTGCATTGCAAACAGTCTAAAAAGACTGAAAAGCTAACCTGTAGCTGAATAGCAATATACTGACACCGTGCCTTTTAAGGCACTCATGACCCCCTGTATCCCATCATGCGCCAGGGGTGACAGTTAGGTCAGTTGTTCTTTCCGGCTCCTTCAGAGAAGGACCCTGGTTACACAGCTCCACTATTTTTCTGGTTTTTGACAGAAAAATACTTCATTTTTGACAACTTTTACTCTTACTTCGACATTTAACATCTAGTCAAGTAAGATACTGCTTGTTTCAGTCAGTTTAGTGAACATTTTCTTCTGAGAATGCCTTCACTCTTTGATAAATGTCCTTCTTGTGGCAACAAGAAGGCAAAATCAGACAACCACAACGTCTGTATCCTATGTCTGCCTGAAGATCATGATCCAGGCACCTGTCCACATTGTGAGCACCTGTCGGGAAGAACTCTCAAAGACAGGGAGAGGATTCGAATTTATGGCCTGGCTCACAGGGCTTCAAGAGGAAGATTACCAGTGAAGAAGGACTCCAAGAAGGCTCATACATCTTCAAGAAAGAAGTCTTCATACCCTTCAACTTCAGCGTCGGGCTCGGCGCTGAGAGAAGAACCACAGTTGGAGTTTTCCTCTTCAAAACTACCGTCGACGGCGGGCTCGCCGTTGAGGAGAAGACCAGGTACGTCGACGACGTCAAAAGATCCAGCTCCGTCGTCGAAATCCCCTCCGCCGACGTCAACCGGGTGACGATCGGCGTCGAGGAAGGCTACTCCGCCGCCGTCAACCGGGTGACGGTCGGCGTCGAGATCCATTACCCTTCCGCCGTCGTCAACCAGGGTACGACCGGCGTCGAGGGAGGTCACTTCGCCGTCGTCAACCAGGCGACGACCGGCGTCGAAGTGTGACCCCTCTGCCGTCGTCCAAGAAGCGGCGCTCGGCGTCGAGGACCAAGACCCCTCCGCCGTCGACAGTGGCTCGTCGATCGGCGTCGAGGACGCAGTCTCCGTCAGTGCAGCGTCGGCATCGAGGGTGCCCAATACCCCTCCGCCGTCGTCGCACAGGCACTCGACGTCGAGACGGAGATCTCCGTCGACGGCCGACCATCGCCGTTCGACGTCGAGGCAGAGAGCTCCGTCGACGACTGGACATCGTCGTTCGACGTCGAGAGAGAACCTTCCGTCGACGACAGGACATCGTCGTTCGACGTCGAGGCAGAGAGCTCCGTCGACGGGCGGTCATCGCCTCTCGACGTCGAGAGACTACAGATCCTCTCATGGACATTCGAGGTCGAGATCCTCGAAGGGTTCGACGGCGAGAAAAGAACGCTCGACGTCGAGGCATTCAAATGCAATCATGGTGACGGAATCTGCTTCTCATCATTCATCTTATCGGTCCTCTGGCTCCTCAACTGAACCTTCGAGGTCCAGAAGCCCTGTACACAGATCTCCTGAGCGTCGACCAGATCCGTCGGACGAGCGAATCAGGCTGTCACCTAGATGGTACAAATCTTTGGACCATTGGCGAGATGCTGGGGCTACCAACCGTATGCAGGAATATGCCAGCCCACACCACAGGTCTCCGCTTCAGGATCTGGTGGAGGAGATGGACAGGCGTAGCCCTCCCAAGCGCAAATCCCCTGTGAGACCACCCACCAAATCGCCCAGAAGATCCCGATCTCCTAGAAGGGAATCTCGAATGGAAGGTCGGATAAGGTCTCGCTCTCCTAGGGGCAGATCGCCCGTGAGATCACCAGCCAGATCTCCCAGAAGATCCGATCTCCTAGAAAGACAGAAGATCGGATCAGATCTCGCTCCCCTAGACGGGAGGAGCGTTCAAGAAGGTCACGGGAGCGGAGACTCAGTGCTCACCGTAGACGTCGACGTACTCCATCTACTTCTTCTACCTCTTCTACCAGATCGTCCAAGAGGGACTACTCCCCGACACTGACGGACAGTCCTGCGTCCAGGTCCTCCCCAGTGGATGACATTGGCACGTATCTGGATGTGCTACAAAGAGGATCGCTTAAACTGAACATCGAGATGTCTGTCCCTCAAGTAACGACAGTCATTTTTGAAACTTTACACAAGAAGGCCATCTCCAGACCTCTGCTGCCTTTAGTTCCGGGGATTATGGATCCTGTCAAGGAGGTTTTCCTAACCCCAGCAGCAATCAGAGCGGTACCAGCCCGCATTGAGAAGAAATACAAACCGGCGGCTTCTGACCTGGTGTTTGTAAAATCTGACCCTCCAGCAGACTCTGTGATTGTGGCAGCAGCGAGGAAGACACATGCGGTTGCTGGTTCCTCTTCAGTCCCTCCAGATAAGGACAGCAAAACACAAGACTCCTGGGGTCGAAAGGTTTGCAACTCAGCTGCTTCCACTCTTAAGGTCGCTAGTGCAGCTGCGCTTCTGGGTCGATATGACAGAGCCTTATGGGACTCGATGGAAAGATTCAAAGCCAAGCTGCCAAAAGAGGACCAGCAGGACTTTGAAGAAACTGTTACAGAGGGGTGTCTGGTGGCGAATCAGATAAGCACGGCTGTGGATGGGGCGGTGCTTTCGGCTCATTCCTATTCCCATGGAGTTTGTGCCAGAAGATCGGCCTGGTTGCGCCTTACAGGTCTGAAGCCCGATGCTCAGCATCGGATTCTAAATCTTCCCTTTTCGGGTTCCGCTCTCTTCGGAGAACATGCGGACGAAGAGATGACCCGAATGAAGACTGAGCTGGATACGGTGAAGGCGGTGGGCTTGGAGAAGAAAAAAGAATTCAAGCGCCGCTTCAAGACCAACAGGGGGAGAGGGGCTCAACAGAGGGTTCAAACCCCTCAGTGGTCCCAAAACAAAACTCAAGGGAAACCCCAGTTTCGAGGCAAGCCCAGCAGAGGTAGAGGAGGTCACCAACAGTCCTCCAACACCACAAGAGGAGGAAAGGCCTGAACAGAGGCTTCCTCTGGCGCCGTTCCCACTCCAGTGGGAGGAAGTGCTTCACAACACCTGGCAGAGTGGGTCAGCATCACAAAAGATCAGTGGGTGCTGAATATACTGCGCAATGGATACAGGATACGTTTCCGTGCTCTTCCAAAGGGCATCCCTCCAAAGAGCTCTTGCCATCACCAGCTAAGCTTGCTCCGACGAGAGGTGAAAATCCTGCTGCAAAAAAGAGCGATAGAAGAGGTTCCTCCCGCTCTAAGAGGAAAAGGAGTTTACTCCAGATATTTCCTTGTCCCCAAAAAAGATCAGGAGGACAAGTTCAGACCAATACTCGACCTACGACTATTAAACAAAGTCATCGTCAAAGAAAAGTTCCGCATGTTAGCGCTTCACCAAATATGTCCACACCTTCAAGCCGGAGATTGGATGTGTTCGGTGGATCTGCAAGATGCGTACTTTCACATCCATATTGCGCAACAACATCGCAAGTACCTAAGGTTTGTTGTAGGAAACAAACACTACCAGTACAACGTGTTACCCTTCGGTCTCAAGTCCGCACCACGAGTCTTCACAAATGCATGGCAGTGGTGGCGGCTTTTCTTCACAAGAATGGTCTCTTCATTTACCCATACCTGGACAACTGGCTCCTAAAAGGTCCATCTCCGGTACAAGTAACGCACGATCTGCAATTGTGCCTACACCAGCTACACAGACTCTGCCTCCATGTGAACCTGGAGAAGTCAGTCCAGCGGCCTACGCAGTCCATCCACTACCTAGGCTCCGTTCTGGACACAAGATTGGGAAAAGCGTTTCCTTCGGAGGAGAGACTTTTTTCCATGAGTCAGAAATGTGGGATTCTGCTTGAGTCTCGGCTTCCAACAGCCCGACAAGTAGCATCTCTACTGGGGTCCATGGCGTCCTGCATTTTTCTCATCCCAAACGCCAGGCTGAGAATGCGTCCTCTACAACAGACTCTGGAGTATCAGTGGGACCAAGCGACAGGACGCTGGGAAGATCGAATCACTCTTTCCCAGGCGACGAAAGAGGCCATCAGATGGTGGACTCGGAGAAAGAATGTGATGGTGGGGGTGCCGTTTCACCAACCCGTTCCTTCCCAGTCTATAGTGACGGATGCCTCCCTGCAAGGCTGGGGAGCACACATGGGTCCGCTTCAGATTCAAGGCCAGTGGTCTGCGCAGGAGCAGACATACCACATCAACATGCAGGAACTCAGAGCGGTATTCCTGGCTCTCAAAGCTTTCCTACCAACGATCAAATCCAACTCAGTCCTCGTTCAGACGGACAATACGACCACCATGTTCTATCTGAACAAACAAGGAGGCACAAGATCTCGCCCACTATCTCAAGAGGCTCAGGCAATCTGGCATTGGCTTCTCTCTCGAGGTCTCGCAGTAGTGGCAGTGCACCTTCCATATTCCTGGCTCTCAAAGCTTTCCTACCAGCGATCAAATCCAACTCAGTCCTCGTTCAGACGGACAATACGACCACCATGTTCTATCTGAACAAACAAGGAGGCACAAGATCTCGGCCACTATCTCAAGAGGCTCAGGCAATCTGGCATTGGCTTCTCTCTCGAGGTCTCGCAGTAGTGGCAGTGCACCTTCCAGGCGAGTTAAACATCAAAGCAGATGCACTCAGCAGGCACTTCGAAGATCATCCAGACTGGGTGCTAAACGACGAAGTAGTAGAGGAGCTTTTTCGTTGCTGGGGTCGTCCATCCATAGACTTGTTTGCAGACGACGAAAACACCAAATGCCACGCCTTCGCGTCCAGGTTCCACCGGCCAGGAACGCAGGGGAACGCTCTACTGTTGGATTGGGCAGGGATGTTCGCATACGCGTTTCCTCCCTTAGCGCTGATCCCGAGAGTAGTGTCCAAGCTCCTCAGATCGAACATGGAAATGATCCTGATTGCTCCGGATTGGCCTCGGCAGTGGTGGTATCCGGACCTTCTACATCTGTCTGTGTGTCCACACAAACGGCTCCCTTGCAGGCCGGACCTGTTGAGCAAGATGAACGGGAGGATAATGCATCCCAACCTCCCATCATTGAACCTAACAGCATGGCTCCTGAGGTCCTGCAATATGGACATTTGAACTTGCCTCCCGAATGCATGAGCATTTTAAAGGAGGCTAAGAGACCTTCCACTAGAGCGTCCTATGCATTCAAGTGGAAAAGATTTTACTTGTGGTGTAGAGATCATCACTTGGATCCGACTAAGGGACAGGAGGACGTCATCTTACCATACCTCCTTTCCCTCGCAACTGCTGGTTTAAAGTACACTTCTATTAGAGTGCATTTGTCAGCTATTGTAGCACATCGAAAATCACCTGATCAGATGTCTTTCTTTCAGGTTCCAGTGGTTAAGGACTTCCTCCAGGGGTTGAAGAAAGTGTATCCCCCTGTGCGAAATCCTTCTCCTTCGGAATTAAACCTGGTTCTATCCAGGTTAATGTCACCTCCTTTCGAGCCCATCCACAAAGCTTCCTTACAACATCTCTCTTGGAAGGCAGCTTTTTTGGTGGCGATTACCTCTGCGCTCAGAGTAAGTGAGATTCAAGCGCTCTGTGCGAAGGAACCTTATACTATTTTCCACCACAACAGAGTAGTCCTAAGGGCTCACCCATCTTTCTTGCCTAAGGTCATTTCTGATTTTCATATAAATCAGTCTATTTCCCTCCCTTCCTTTTTTCCAAATCCTAAGACTCCAGCCGAGCGGTCACTTCACTCCTTAGATCTTAAGAGAGTGCTTAAGTTTTATTTGGAAAAGACTAAAGGGATTAGGAAAACGGACCAGCTGTTTGTGAACTATGGCTCAATGAGAACAGGTTTTCCAGCGGCCAAGAGGTCCATCTCCAGATGGATTGTCTCTTGCATTAAGTTGGCCTATCAACTAGCAGGCAAACCTTTGTTGATGTCTCCAAAAGCGCATTCCACTAGAGGGAAGGCCGCTACAGTGGCTTTCTTGCATGACATTCCAATGTCGGAAATATGCAAGGCTGCAACCAGGAAATCAGTTCATACCTTTATGAGGCATTACTGCCTCGAATCTGATTCCAGGGCCGATACTCAAGTAGGGCAAGCCTCCTTGAGGAATCTGTTTGGGTAGTCTATAGTCTACTCAGACTTATTGATGAGATTACTGTCTTATCATTCCTTTGCCCGCAGGGATGAGGAGAGGCTCGCTACTCTATTCTAATGCTTATGACTATTGATGAGGATCCCCTGGAAGAGAAGGATTAGTTACTTACCTGTAATCCTAGTTCTCTTCCAGGGGTATCCTCATCAAAGTCATAAGCAACCCTCCCGCCTCCCCGGGCAAAGGATACTCTTTAATAAGGAGATATTGTTAACCTATTTGTTATTGGGTTTGTTTTCAGTCTCCAAAAAGAACAACTGACCTAACTGTCACCCCTGGGGCATGATGGGATACAGGGGGTCATGAGTGCCTTAAAGGCACGGTGTCAGTTTATTGCTATTCAGCTACTGGTTAGCTTTTCAGTCTTTTTAGACTGTGTGTTTGCAATGCAGCCTGGGAGCTTCCTATGCTTCCAGTGAGTAATGAGAATTTCTACTGCTTTCTGAGCATTAAAACAATTTCTAAACAATCTTTGGTGTTGTTTCTCATGTTTCTAATGCTTATTATACATGTATGGTGGAAATTCTTCACAGCATATATCAGCTCTAATGTGATTTGGCTGCTATTGCTTGTTTTATATATATATATATATATATATATATATATATATATATATATATATATATATATATATATATAGATATAGATATATATATATATATATATATATATATATATATATATATATATGTATATGTGGGGCACATTTAATATAGTGTTTCCGGGGTCCCGCGCATGGGCGGGAATATTCTAATGCTTATGACTTTGATGAGGATACCCCTGGAAGAGAACTAGGATTACAGGTAAGTAACTAATCCTTTCATTCCTTCTTGGTCAGAATCGATCCTGGTCCCAATTTTTAAGAAGGGAGACCGCAACAATCTTATGTTACTGACCAATTTCTATATTAGACTCCTTTGTTAAAGTGGCTGGTCGTATTTTATTGAATAGATTACAGATGTGGGCTAAAGATACTGGCATGATTACTGAATTAGAATATGGCTTTCGACGGGCTTAGGTACGATCAAACAGGGACTAAATTTAAACATCATCCTGGGCAATTATATGCAAGCCAAGCACAGGAAGCTATATTTGGCCTTCCTAGATCTTAGTTCCACTTTCGACTGGGTCAGATATGATAAACTCTGGAGTTTCTTAGAGGAAATGGGTGTGGAAATTCCACTCCTTAATTTCATGAGGCAGCTATATCTAGATGCCCATGCCAGGGTCCGTTATGGAAATATGGGAGAGTGTACTCTTAAGTTTCCTATAAGGAAAGGGGTAAGACAAGGATGCGTTCTGGCCCCCTTCTTTTTTTTACTTTGTATATTAACGGCCTTGGTCAAGTTTTAGCTAGCCAGTGTCGGGATTTGCCATACATTGATAAGCGTCCAATTCCAGCCTTACAGTATGCAGATGATGCTGTTTTAATGTCACATACTCAACTCTGGTTACAAAGAGTAGTGTCCAATTTTTCTACTTTTAGGCAAAATCTGGGCGTGCAAGTAAACACTTCAAAAACGTTCATTATGAAATGCAGAACAAATAGTGCAAAATGGCTCGACATTTTATCAATGATAACAACAAGGTTAAGTTAATTAACAAATGTTTTTACTTGGTCATCCTTTTGTTATTTTTAAATATTTTTATTTTGTGTTTTGTAAGAGAAAACAAAACATCAAACAAAGCATGAAACAAAGCAAGCAGCCAATACAGCAGGCACCTGCTTCGGACTCATGCGTTCCATCCGCAAAATCCTCCCAATACTCCCGCCCCTCTCTAGGAAACTCTTGATTCAGGGTCTGATCCTTGCCCGGCTAGACTATAGCAACGCTGTCTACCTGGGAGCCCCTGAACCACCCTAGCCAAACTCCAGCGAACTCAGAACGCAGCAGCCCGGCTCCTTATGGGCCTCCCTTCAAGAACCTCGGCCAGACCAGCTCTTAAGGCCCTACACTGGCTTCCAGTGCGTCAGAGGGTAGACTTCAAAGCGATGTGTACTGCTCACAAACTCATCAATGGCCTTGGCCCCTCTATCCTGAGAGACATGGTCACCCCTTACAAGGCCCCTAGACTCCTCCGCTCGGACAACGAACGATTGGCCATCGTTCCGAGATTCAGGAAGGCGCGAACCGGTGGCAGACGGTTCGCTATAAAAGCCTCTGCAGGATGGAACTCACTCCCCCGCTGTTTGCGACTGGAACCCTGCCACCTCCTCTTCCGTAAGAAATTAAAAACTTTACTGTTCCCCAAATGAATTCCCTTTCCCCTCTGGCTTGCACATGTATCATTAGCGCGGGGATGCCTTCGGGTCACCAGGCGCTTTACAAATCGCTAAATAAATAAATAAATAATCAATGCACGATGAATATCAATACACCACATTTCTGTAAGGCAGTTAGAATGGTAAAATGTCTTTTGCAGGTGAGGCTGCTGCTGGACTTGAACGACCTGGGCGCAGAAAGACAAAAGGTCACATTTACAGTGCTCGTGGTTACCAACATTGGGGTCAAACATTACATCTTTCAAGGCTTATAGTATACCATAGTAGTCTTTCAATGGTGCCCAAATCTTTCAAAATTTTTGGGCATCCTTTTTGATCAAAGGGGGACTTGGCCTCATGCTGGTTTGGCAAGAAAATTGTTATTTTCTAAAGCTACGGCCGCACTAGCTAAGTTTGCTAGAAAATTGGGTAGAAGGCCGGTTGTGGGATTAATGTAAATCTATAATGCTAAGTGTGTTACAACTGCTATGTGTGGTGCTGGCATTTGGGGCTATGCTGATTCTCAACCCCTGCAATTAATTGAGAATGCCTTTTTTAAGGTACCTACTAGCAGTTCCGAATAGTACTGCCACCTATATTTGCCATGCCCAGCTAGGGTTGCCATATGTATCAGATCTAATTCAGATACAACCAATATTATTATGGCACAAGATATGGTCAACAACCTATACTAGTTTTAACCGGGATATTTTAAATGATTGTCTAAAGCTTCAAAGTGTGTATTGTATTCCCTGGTTAAATTATGTCAAAAACTTTGTTAGATATTGGGCGTCTCTAATAGTTTCACAATCCAGATAGCAGTATTACAATTCCAAGAAAAACCTTGAAAACTGACTGTTTAATGCACTTGAAGACAATTGGATTCTCAAATGAAATTTTAAACCCCACGGTCAAAAAAAATCAGATGTTATTAATATGTCACGGTATTCAGCCATATCTTGAAAATGTAACCGGGGGTTATGATAGGATGTTGTTGACCCGTTTTCGTCTGGGGAACTTTCACATACTAAAAAGCTTTCCAGTCATGAATGACTGGTCTAGAATTCTGGGCCTATGCCCATGTGATCAAATGTCCTTACAATCTACAATTCACATTCTTTTATTTTGTAAATTTTACACTGACCCAAGAAAAAGATGGATTTTACCCATTCTAAAGGCATTAGGCTTGAGGCAATACCGCCCAGCATTTTTAACATTACAAATTTTACAGTATGAATTGTTTACCAGCCCTTTAGCTGGGTACTTGAATTGTGTGATTTGATACAGGAAAACAATGTGGAATAGGAACATGGGTTTTCAATGTATGGTATTCATAATATTTTTGTAATATTATATTATGCTGATCTGTTCTTAATGATATAATGTGCTTTTATGATTTACATTTTTAAATTGAATAAAGCTTGTTTTGAATTGACAAAAAAGAGCACTACCCGAAAACTAAAAGTCAGGCAGCATCCATTTTTGTGTTAGCACATTACCAATTCTGCATGACGCATTTTATTTCTTTTTTAAAAAAAAAACATTTTTATTGGCATTTTATTATTTGAGCAGACATGCAGTGAAAGTTCTTACTCGAGTCTTTACAATCACAGATAACAATTTGCTGGTTCAAGCGGGAACCTTGAGATTTCAAGTTAAAAGTACAGGAGAATACAGTTGAACCATATAGGTTTGTGAGATTGCAGGATGTCTTCGTAAACTTGAGTATTTGCTTAACAGATTGGTGCGTCAATGGGATGTGAAGCCGGCTTGCTGAAAAGGAAGAACTTGTTGACGTTTGTGCCTAACTAGGATTTAGAACTTGGGGAATTCGGTGGGGTGACCTAGATTGCTTGCTTTATTTTTTATGGATTAAGATATATACTTTGCTAGGTGTTTTCATGAGCATAGGGGGGAGGGGTCAGGAGCTTCACAAGAAGTATGCTCTTCATTGGGGATGCCGTTCAGCTTATGCGCTACTTTAGTGTTCCTCTTCAAGGAGATATTGCCCAATTAGAGCTCTTGGCGCGATTGGAGTCGCTGTCGACTGCGGCCGGAAGCGGCCCGGGTTCTGTAGCATGGTGTGAACCTTCAGGCGTATTCATGAGAGATACTGGCGTGCTAGCCTCGTGTTGGTAAAACTGGTGCAGTTGCATGGCCCACTCCATGGAGATGTCTTTTCCGTACCCACGGAACCTCCTCCCTCCTGATTGGGTCATCCTCCGGCAAGCCCCACTTCTTGACTGCTCCCTCCCAGGCTGCTAAGGGGGTCCATTTTGGGCACTCTAGTGCATCGCAATCTCCCTTTTTGCTAAAAGAAGAGCTAGGGAGGTAAAGCGTGTTTGGACGTGAGGGTTTTGTGTCTAGGTATTAGCACGTCACAGGTATTAGCACGTGCCTCCCACGTGCTAATACCTGTGAGTCCTGTTATTTCCTGTAGTATCCCGTGTTTATCCCTCCAGTAGGGCAGCAGTGTGGGGCACGACCAGAGCATGTGAATGAAAGTCGCGTCTATGGATGTGCACCTCGGACACACCAATTGCTTGTCTGGGTAAAAACGCTGGAGCCTTGCTGGAGAAAGGTAGGCACGGTGTAATATGGAAAATTGTATGGTTTTGAAGCGAGCATTTCTGGATACCTTCTTCGGATATTACAAGGCCCGTTCCCACTCCTTATCGTGAAATGGGTGACCTATTGCTTCTTCCCATTTCGATCGCAGCAGGGCTAATGTTGTGGCAGATGGGTCGCTGACTGCTTTATAAAGCCACGTGATTAAGTTCCGATGTAGCCCCATGTGGAGAATTGCCTTTAGGACTGGGTATGTTGTTGGTTTCCCTTCGGCAAGATCCCATATGTGGCGACTGCTAAGTATTAGTTGTCTATGTAATAGAAATTGCCCTGGGGGGGTGGCCCGTCTCGTCCGAGAGATGCTCGAACGACAGCAGTTGTCAGTCTTCAAACAGAGATCCAACTTCCAGAATGTTATGATCCGCCCAGGTTTTCATAGTGCAAGCAGTGTAAAAAGCTTCCTTTTTGGGTAGGCCAGCTAGTGGGTACAAAGGAGTATACAATGGGACCTCACCAGAAATGTGGTGTATTCGCAACATGCATTCTCGCTCCCCTTTCACCTAGATCGAAAGCGCCACCCTGGGCTGTGTGCCCAGAAGTAGTAGGCGACAGACGGCCTGTATCGACATGGGGCCCTCCTCTGTAGTAGTCTCAGCAAGGTGGCATCCCGCCGTCCATCAAGATATCCACTGCACTTGCGCTGCCTAAAAGTAGGCCTCAAAGGATGGTGCTCCCAATCCCCCTCGATCTAACGGGAGCTGCAGTTTTTAAGAGTGCAACTCTGCGACACTTGTCCCCCCATATAAGAGAGCTCAGTAGAGCGTCCAGCCAGTTCGCGAAAGAAGGAGCGCGGGGGTGAGGAACAACAGGAGTGTTGGTGAAATAATAAAGAAATTGTGGTACTAGGATCATCTTGGCTAAGGCAATTCTACCTATGGACACCAGGGGTAGAGCCTTCCAGGAATGTACCAGTGTCCTAGTTTCTATCAAGGCACAACAGTGGTTATCCTCAAAGAGGTCAGCCGAGGAGTGATAAAGTCTGATACCAAGGTAAAGCGGGGCGCCAGCGCTCCATGTTATACGAGAGGTTCCAAATCTTATCTCTCGTGGGGGAAGGCTAGGATTTAAAGGGTATACAACAGACTTCGCCCAATTGACTTGGAGCCCTGTTGCAGCGGCAAAGTCTGAGAGGATGTTTCCTATGGGGTGAGATCGGATTCTATGTACCTCACGTAAAGCAACCAATCGACTGCATACATTGATGCTATATGGGTTGTTCTGCAATTGAAATGCTCCACGTGTCCCCCTCCAGCCGTAAAAACAAATCGCTAGAGGCTCCATTGTCATGGCGAATACGAGCGGGGAGAGAGGGCACCCCTGTCTAGTACCCCTCTCTACCGGGAAGGGCGAAGAAATATATTTACCCAGCCGTACTGCGGAGGTGAGTTTGCATGACACATTTTCTTAACCTCACCGTGGCTGATTGGTAAGAAGCTGGTGGTAAAATTTATATTGAGGACACAAAGAACCCTAAATTCTTAAACAGTCTTGATGTCATCATCTTGCTTCTTAATGAAAGGCTGTAGAAGCTTTCTGTTAAGAACTGAAGTGGGATAAAAGAGCATGCCCTTAAATACATCAGCCTTTTACATCCACAGCATATTTTCCTTTTTGAATGTAGTATACACACTACCTACCGTTTTACCATTTCATTTACATCCCAGCATGCTGAATTCATATCTGTGCATAGATTGCCGCCTAGTGTTGGGTCCGGATGATCGCACATTGTTCTCCTGGAAGAGTCTTCGAAGTATCACGAGATAGGTGGCTCCTCCCCTGGACTACAGTGCGCATGGGCATCGACTCCATCCTCAGATTGTTTTTTTCCGCCATTGGGTTTGGATGTATATTGGTTCACTCTAGTCGGAATCGATATAAAACTTTTTTAAGGCCAAAAGGCCTTTAACTTTTCGTCGGTATAGTCTTGCGTTCGGTGCCCGAATCTTCCATCTCAGTTCCGAGCCGGATTGCAGAGAGCCGCGTGCTTTCGACGCTGAAGGCCCAGTCGACGCCAGAGACCTTATCGACGGACCATCATGGAACGGATTCCGTTCAAGAGATGTCCCGTGTGCAACTCAAAGTATCCCCACATCGACGTCCACCCGGTGTGCAACAAGTAGCTCTCGCCGGATCATGACGAAGCCAGCTGCATGGCTTGTTCCCTTTTTCGATCCAAGAAGACTCTTCTGCATAAGGAGCTGACCGGGAAGTTTGTGAGAACTTGTCGAATCCCTCGTCGGAGGTAGACTACAACTACGACGCGGTTAATGAAATGCTCGACACGGAAGAAGTCGTCGACGAGGTAGGAGACGACGACGGGGCCTTTGGGGCCATGGAAGATAGCTCGAGCCACACCCTGCGAAATTGAAACCGAAAGTGAAGACACCGGTCTCGACGCAAGTGAGAGCACTTGTGCCCCCATCGAAACCAAAAGTGCGTATTGCTTTAGTCGGCTCAAAGCCCTCGGACCTGTCGGCGCCGACGAAGCAAAAGGGCGTTATCGACCCGAAGAAACAGCTCAAGGGCGTCGAGACGAAGTCTGGCACGCCGAAGACAAAGGTCAAGGCGGTCAAGCCGAACAAATCGGCGCCGAAGACGGTCGACACCGACAAAGCTCAGTGATCCGAAGGTTCTCGAGACTCCGCGTCGACAAGGCCAAGAGCGGACCGACCCACGAGCCGCCGTCCGGTGGTGCCTCAAAGGATTCCGTCGAGTCCACGCAGCCGTCCGCCGCTTTCTCCAAGCAAGTGGCGGACTCCCTAAAGAGCATCAAGGAGAAGGCCTCGAGTGTCGGGCCAAAAGATCCTCCACCTTCGAAGCCTGTCGATAAAGCTCAGAAGGCGTCGACGCCCATTCATTTCACATTGCCGACGAAAGTGGCGCCGAAGGCTTTCGGCCCTAGAATGGCCACCAACGTGCCAGAGAAGGTGTTCTCGTGCCGAAGTCGACGACAGCGGTCCCGGCCTTAAAGCATCGACCATCTTCGTTGGAAGAACAACAAGAACAATTTATCGATGCCGAAACGGGCAGACTTTCCCTTCATAAGTGGCAGCCAATGGAGTCCTATAAATTTCCACTAAAGAAGAAAACGGATTCCACTTCGACCCCTGTTCTTGTGGAACCGGTTTCTCCACATGGCCATGATGTCTCACCCACCTATTCAGATGTGGACACTGGGGAAGGTGATGAGGATGAATACAGCTATCCTGTCTACACTGAGCCAGATGATACCAATGAACCCTGGGCAGCTGTTGCTGACCCAGGTGATCCTCACTCTACCCCAGACACTCAGATGTATGCTGTTAAAACGTCGCCTACAGAGGATTCAGCTGCGTTTAATGCCCTCATTGAAAGGGCAGCGAAGAATCAGGACGTCCAGCTCCATGCTGACCCCATTGAAGTGGACTTTCTTTTTTACACCTTTTCCGTCTCAGAGAGGACTGTCAAGACTCTGCCTATGGTGAAGGGTGTCTTAAAGCATGCTGGGGAGATCTTTAAGGAGCCTACGAGAGCCAGGGTGATAAACCCTAGAATTGAAAAGAAGTATAAACCTGCGCCTGGTGACCCTACTTACATCAAGGGACAGTTGCCGTTGGACTCTCTTGTTGTTTCTAATGGCCGGAAGAGGGCTAATTCACAAACAACGGGTGATGCTCATCCCTCAGATAAGGAATCTAAGGTGTTTGAGGCATCAGGGAAAAGGGTGGCAGCTCAAGCGGCCAATATCTGGCGCATTTCAAATACACAAGCACTTCTAGCCAGGTATGACCGGGCACATTACGACACACTGGAGACCCTGTTACAGCACCTGCCAGACGAATACAAAGAGGCAGCTGAGATGCTCATCCAAGAGGGGAAGCTTATATCTAATGCTTCTATTAAATGTGCACTGGACGCGGCAGACACAGCGGCCAGAGCTATTGACACTAGTGTCATGCTGAGACGACATGCCTGGCTCAGAATCTCAGGATTCAAGCCGGAAATACAGACCACCATTCTCAATCAGACAGTAAACCCTGATCATCTATTTGGCCCAGAGGTGGACCCCACCTTGGAGAAAATCAAAAAGGACACTGAAATGCTAAGTCCATGGGGGCTCTGCAGTCCCAGCAGTTCAGGGGTGGTTCTTTTCGTCGCTCAAGCACTAGAGGTGTTTCCAGAGGCCAGCTCTCCCAAACCACACAGTACTATAAAGGCGGCACGCAGACCACATACACCAAACAGAGTCGAGGTGGATATCGTGGAAACCGCGCCAAAGGCAGAGGTCGTGGAAACAACAACTCCAGATCCTCCGCCACTAACAAACAGTGACGCCTTGTCACTGTCCCCCGACCACGCAACACCTGTCGGGGGGAGACTTCAACAGTTCCTGCCAGTCCATCACCACAGACAGGTGGGTCACTCAGCTTATACAGTACGGTTATTGTCTGGAGTTAACATCCACTCCACCCAACATAACCCCAAGACACCGTCCTATGTCCGCCGAGCATTTGTACTTATTGCAGCAGGAGGTCCTGGTCATGCTTCAAAAAGGGGCAATAGAGCTCGTGCCTGTGAAAGAAAGAGGCACAGGAGTTTACTCACTGTACTTCTTAATACCAAAAAAGGACGGGTCCCTCAGACCCATACTGGACCTCAGACCCCTCAATCAGTACATCCTGTCGGAGCACTTTCACATGCTGACCCTGCAGCAAGTCCTACCGTTGCTCAGTCAGGGGGATTTTCTCGCAACTTTAGATCTGAAGGATGCGTACTTTCATATTCCGCTACACCCGTCACACAAAAAGTAGTTCCGGTTCACCATCCACAACAAACATTACCAGTTCAAGGTTCTGCCTTTCGGGGTCACCACAGCACCCAGGGTGTTTACAAAGTGCCTGGCGACGGTGTTGGCACACCTAAGGAGACAAAACATTCACGTCTATCCTTATCTGGACGACTGGCTCATCCAGGCGATGTCGGCCCAGCAGTGTGCCGCCCACATGTCCCATACCATTCACCTTCTTCAGGATCTGGGATTCTCACTGAATTGCCCAAAGTCCCACCTGCAACCCGCCCACATACGGCAGTATCTGGGTGCGACAATGAACACTCTGGCAGCCACAGCACAGCCGAATTCAGTGAGGGTCAGCAGCATTCAATCGCTGATACAAAAATTCAGACCTCAACACTCGCTTCCAGTGTTCATGCAGTTGATAGGCATGATGGTCTCCTGCATCTCCATAGTCCCGCATGCAAGACTACATATGCGTCCGCTTCAGGAGTGCTTAGCACGTCAGTGGACTCAGGCTCACGGACAGTTCAAACACCTAGTGTTGGTGAGCGGTCGGGCATACAACTCTCTGCATTGTTGGAATCCACAAAACCTTTGCAAGGGACGACCGTTCCAAGAGCCTATGCCACAGATCATTCTGATGACTGACGCTTCTCTCCAGGGATGGGTAGCTCATGTACTCCACTACACTGTGCAGGGACTATGGACACCACAGCAAAGGAAGATGCACATCAATGTTCTAGAACTGATGGCGATCTTCATGGCAATGAAAGCCTTCAAAGTGCATCTGTGCAACAAGGTCGTGTTGATCCGGACGGACAACATGACGGCCATGTACTACTTTCAGAAACCGGGAGGAACGCACTCTCCACAGTTGTCTCATCTGGCTCAGAGCATGTGGAAGTGGGCCATTCAGAGAAACATCTTCCTCATGGCAGAACACCTCCCAGGCAAGGACAATCAGATGGCGGACCTGCTCAGCAGGTACAGCCACCAAATGCACGAGTGGGAGATACATCCATCAGTACTCCACCCGTACTTCCAAAGGTGGGGTCATCCAGAGATAGACCTGTTTGCCACAAAGGAGAACTCAAAATGCCAAAGCTTTGCCGCCAGGTTTCCACACCCACAGTCGCAAGGCAATGCGATATGGATGAACTGGTCAGGCAAATTTGCGTGCGCTTTTCCCCCAGCACCTCTAATACCGGGGGTGGCACGCAAGCTGAAGCAGCACTCGATGACTCTCATCCTGGTTGCTCCGACGTGGGCTCGCCAATCATGGTACACCACGTTTCTGGAACTGTCCGTGGTACCGCATCAAAGGCTGCGCCTCACACCCATGCTTTTGACGCAGAGCCATGGCGACATTCCGCATCCAGATCCGCAACAGCTCAATCTGGCTCCTGAGGTCTTAGAGTTTGGCTACCTCAACTTACCAATCAATCAATGAGGAGGGACTAGGGATTTAGAAGGTCTGTTTCATTCCCCAGGGAAAGTACAAGGTTTATCAAAAAGGAAACAGACACTTGTAACACTAAGCCATTGGTTATGTAAATTTAGGGTAACCTCAAAAACCCTATGCACATGTGGATATTGCGGTATATATGGTTCATCCGCCCCGCATATGGGTTGTTGGCAGTTATCATTGGTTACCCTAAGTTAGTGGTGTTGCCAGCCTCAACCTGAGGCACCTCTGGCATATAGTGCAGTGTCCAGAGAAGCAGGAAAAAAGGGTGTGTCAAAGAAAGTTAAACCAAGGAAAAAAAGGGGATTTAAAAAAACTGAAAAATCACCCTAAGTGATTTTATTATATGGTGTGATTTTCAGGTTGTTAAAAAAGATCTATTACTACTAGATAGATCGAGTAACTAGATCATAGTAGTTGAAAAAACATTTATCACACAAACGTCGACATGTTTCTGCTTTGTCGGCCCTCAGGGGTCTATAGAGCATTCGTCAGGACTAACAGTAAAAATAGACATACATTTTTCGAATTACTCACACCTTTTGTGTAGTATTGCGTTTATGACCTGTATACTTTGCAGGGTTATGACTCCTCCGTTTTCTGAAAAAAAGGGGGAGAGAACATCGAGGAAGACACACTCTTTTATACTCAATCCTAATTTAGGCTAGTACACAGTAGAATAACATTATTATTCGTTCTTTACTAGAATCGGGAATATTCATTTCCGAAGTCGGGAGGGTTTTAGAACATGATTTGAGCTTATCGCGCTGTGAACAGGGAAATGTACACACGTTGCAGGCACCTTCAACACGAGTGAATTGAAAGTAGTGCGCGCTGGCCTCTTGTCAAGCAGGATATGTTATAGGAAAGCAGGCTATAAGGGCGCGCGGGGAAGCAGCTACTACAAAGGAACCAATTCGGTAAAATGGGCGAGTTATGTTAAACGCAGCGCTTTAGCGTACCTTGTAAACAGAGAGTACTTGCTTGCGTCGGGGGGGCCCTCAGGACTCAGAGCTGTGTTTGAAAAGATATATCGAGTTTAATCAATATTCTGTTGGTCACCTTACCGAGATTCAGTAGGAAATGCTGCACGACTCCGCCATTACCCGCGTGTGCTAGTGTTCACGTCTTGTGCTGACTCTGCCCCCGGAAGTTAGTTAATCCGGCCGGGCAGGCGTTTTTTAAAAGGGCAGGCACTTACTGCTCACGTGTTAGCGAGCGTCTCTAGATGGATTGTTTTTTGTGTAAACAAAACTTTATTGCTCGCATCAAGGGGAAATGGGAATTCAGCGAGTGGGGTTATGAAACCGGCAATCTCTAATGTTATAGATTGTACAGATACTCTGGCGTTGATAGGTAGGTTGTCTTTCATAAACAAAACTTTGCAGCTTGCATCAAGGGTATATGGGATTTTTGCGAGTGTTGTTATTGAACTGGGCAGTCTCTTATAATGTAGATGGTACATCGTATAGAGATTCAGTACGATGGGATTGATGATCCATCATTTAGAAAATTGATGCCACGGAATAGAATCATTAAGGCCATTTTCATGAGTTCTGAGGCGTTCCACCCACCTCTGTTCTTTTTCGAATAAAGTCCTTTCACATCTCTGGGATTTATCGGTTAGCATTTCAATTACTGACCAGTGGATGTCATCGCAGGAATGGCCTACTTGCACAAAATGGGTACACAGTTTTGTGGTATTCTTTTTTTAATCTTATGTTACTGCGATGTTCGCCAATCCTTGTTTTTATTTTGCGGCATGTCATCCCGATGTAACGTTTTCCGCAGGGGCAAGTCACTGTGTAGATGACATGGGTCGAATTGCAATTCGTGTGTTGACGTTGTTGCCACAAAAAGGTGTCAGAAAGCTGTAATGTTTTTGTAGCAGTTGTAGTTTTGCATGCTACGCATGACCCACACGGGTAGTGTCCAGTTACTGGTGACATAGTTATGTCCCTGGGCAGGCTCACTTGTAGTTTTTTTGGTGGCGGTCGAGTATGTACCAAGACATCCTTGATGTTTTTAGATCTTCTATTGGCAAACCTTGGTCTGGGCCAATTGAATTGTCCTGTGTGAAGGATATGCCAGTTCCTATTAACTAGTTTCTTTACTGCGTAGGATGCCTGGCTGAATGTTGTCACGCAGGTGGTTAGGTCAGGTATTGCTTCTTTCTCAAATGTTTGTAGGAGGCATTCTCTCGGTTGGTTTGTAGCTCTTTTTTTGCAGATTTTTATTGTTTTCTCTGTGTAGTTTCTTTGTCTCAGTCTTTCACATAATTCATTGGCTTGTAGTTTATAATCTGAGTTGTTACTGCAGTTCCTCTTCAAACGAAGGAACTGGCTATAGGGAAGGTTGTCCCTCAATGGTTTGGGATGAAAGCTTTCATATGACAGGATGCTGTTCTTGGCCGTGGGTTTCCCGTATGTTTTTGTGTGTAACTCATTATCCTTTACGAATATGGTTATGTCGAGGAAATCAAGGTTGCAGCTGGTGGCTGTATGTGTAAATTTAAGCCATGGGTCAAGGCTATTAAGCCAATTCATGAAAGTCTGTAGGTCCAATTTGTTGTCCCAGATCATAATGATATCATCAATGTATCTCTTCCAGTATAAAATACTGGAAGAGAAGATGTTGTCTACATTGATTATGTTGAGTTCTTCAAAGTGACTGACATAGAGCCCTGCCACCGAGGGAGCGAAGGCGCTCCCCATGGATGTTCCATGGATTTGAAGGTACATATCGTCTCCAAAAGCGAAGAAGTTTTCCTTCAGTGCTAACTTACAGCACTCTAGAATGAAATGTCTTGATGTTTTGAATTCCCAGTTTTTAGAGAATAAGACGTCTTCTAAAACTTGCATGGTGTCGTTTTGAGGCAGACTTGTGAAGAGGGCTTCAACATCTAGGCCCACAAGAAGCATAGTTTGCGGGTTGAAAGGTTTTTTATCTATTTGTACCAAAAGGTCACGTGTGTCCTTTAGATATGCCGGTGTTTGTTGTACAAGAGGCTTCAAGAATTCATCGGCAAATTTGGATAGTGGTTCCAATATTGAGCCGATGCCCGAAACTATCGGACGTCCTGGCGGTGGACTTCTATTTTTATGAGTTTTTGGTAAAGAATAAAAATAGGGGGTAATAGGTTCCTTCGCCATCAAGAAGTCAGCCTCCTTCGGTGTGATCCAGCCTTTCGTCTCGGCTTCATTGACCATAATCGCAATGGTGTTCCTGAGTCTCTCAGTGGGGTCTGTGTCTATCTTTAGATAGAACCTTGTATCAGATAACAGAGCTAAGCACTGTGAGTCATATCCTTCTTTGCTTAAGATAACAGTTCCACCCCCCTTGTCTGCTGGCTTGATCACTATTTTCTCATTAGTTTTTAGTGCTTCCAGGGCCAAGCGTTCTTTTTTACTTAGGTTTTGGTAGGGTTTTTTATATTGCAATTTGTCTACTCCGTTTAGGAGTGCCTGCTCAAATGTCTGTAGTTCTGGATGTACGGTGGAGGCTGGTGGATTAAAAGTGGATTTATTCCTCAAATTGGTATCACCCTGTTCTGTCCTCCCCATGTTGGAATTATGATTGGAGAAGAAGGCCTTCAATTTTAAAGTCCTGCAAAATTCAGCTAATTCACTCTTCAGTTTAAAAGTGTCAAGCCTGGGGGTAGGGACAAAACCCAGACCCTTGTTAAGGATTTCGATCTGTTCTTGTGGTAAATCAATACCCGAGAGGTTAATTACTAGGGATTGGTTTTGCTGGTTGAGGGGTGCGATGCTGCCATGCTGCGTGTTTGTACATTCCTCTGTTGGTCTTGCCATCTGAGGGATTTTTTCTTGCCTCTTGGCTGGTTTTGGCCTCTCGATAAAAAATGAGGCTCTTTTTGGGTGGTGTGCAGATTATGCCCCATTTGCTGATCTCCCAAGTTTGGTATTTGTTGCATGCCTTGATTGTATGGATCCATCCATCCTCCATATGGTGTAACAAAAGGCTGGTAATAAGGCATGTTGTACCCGTGAAAAAATGGTCTCTGCCATCTATTTCCTCTCCTCGGGCGATTTTGTCTAAAATTACTCCTGCCTCTCTTGGGGAAGAAACCATCTGTACTATTGAAGGAATTATTGGAGGAATTGTTAGATTCGTTGTCAGATCCTGTATCCTGGGGAGTGTATTCCTCCACGGTATATGGATGCATCTTTTCTTGGTTGAATTTCTTTAAATCTTTGCCAAGTTTGTTGAGCTTACTTTGTGTTAGGAATTCTCGAGTTTCCTCTAATTCCTTATTGATTTCATCCAGCCTTTGTCTGTATACTGCAGGGTTGATACCCTTCTTGAGCTCTTTTTCACAATCTTCAATCTCTTTTAGGAGTTTATCTGATAGTCTTTTTGCAGTTTTTACAATTAGTACCAGGTAGTCGAGAGTACACTTCCACGATATTGAGGACCAATCTCGTCGGAAGGCTAGGTCGCTTAAGAAGATACGTGGGGCATTGGTGACCCAGAGGCCTCTTGGGGCTGCTTTTACTCTCAGATATTCGGTCATAATGATTCCGTGTATAGATGTTCTCATCTCTTCTCTCTTTTTCTTTTTTTTTTTTTTTTTTTTTTTTTTTTTTTGGTGTAAAAACTTTTATTGATGTTCATCATCCATTTCACAACAAGACAATTACACAGTAATCATGACAGGAGAAAAGAACAGGATGTCCCGTAGCAATACACAGCTATTTAGCCGACAACCCTCCGGTCCGGCAGCAAAGGATGAGGATGATACGGCAGACCAGTAGGAGAGAAACATCGGAGTCATGAAGTTTTACTTTTTTAAATAGCATTTTTGTTAACTGTTCCATGTATAAAACGTTGAGAAACAAACCAAACAAAGTGGCTCAGTAATAGTGCTTAGATGCGAAGCGATATAGAACAGAAGACGCTAGTAGAACACACCGACCCCCCACCCAGGCCTAACCCCTCCACCCCCCGCAGGACGTGAGCAGGAGTTCCCATTATGTGAGTACAGTACTAGTCTTGCCCCGTGGCAGCTCACAGGTTAGCCAATCATCTCCTCCTCACCTTCCGAGTCTTCGTCTTCAGCCTCCTGAAGCGGGTCGCACAGGTCCCCTCTATATCTATTCCAGGCCTCCCACACCCCGTTCCATTTCCTTGGGTTCGCTCTCACTTTGTAGACAGTTCGTTCAGTTAACATCAGTTTGTCCATATTTTGACACCATAGCGACAAGGTAGGTAACTCAGCCACCCCCCACCTCTGTGCGATATCACGCTTAGCCATCATTGTTCCAATTGTAACCCACTGCTGTAGTCTGAGGTTAAGATCAGTGCCCTCCCAAACATTCAGAAGACAGAGGCGCGGTTCGGGTGTGAGGGAGGTGTCAAGGGCCTGGGAAATCGTGCGCATGACCTGTTGCCAGTACCGGGCAATGAGAGGGCAGCCCCACAACGTGTGCAGTAGTGTGCCATCCTCCCCACATCCTCTAAGGCAACGAGGGGAGTCAGCCCTGTGCATTTTGTGTAGGGTGGTCCTCGTGTAGTACGTTCTGTGCAGTATTTTCAGTTGTATGAGTCTGAACCTTGCGGAAACCCCAGCCTCTCTCGGGGATGCCACAGCAGCGTTCCAGTCCGTCTCATCCATAGCGCCCAACTCATCCTCCCATTTTTCTCGCAGGGTCTGTAGGGGGTCAGAGAGATTGTTCAGCAATTTACGGTAGGTGAGTGAGGTGGCTTTCGTTTGCATGTAATCCGTGAGGAGCCGGTCTTCTAGGGGCGAGGATTCCGGGATTGTGGTTCCCGGCTCCAACACCGCCAGGAGAGCGTGCCTTATTTGGACGTACCTATATGTTTCCGTGGGGCCCAGCTCATATTGTTGTTGGAGTTGCTCGAATGGTATCACCCCAGTGGACGTCCAGAGGTCCCCCACTGTAGAAATGCCTATATTGTCCCATTGGGTGAACCCTTTACTGGTCCTCAGGCAGCCCAGTTTTTTAGTGTCCCAAAGCGGGGTAAGCTTCGTAATGACTCCCTTCCACTGTAGCTTGGTGAGTGCCCTGTACCATAGGGTGATTGTGTGTTTAGTGGGGCCAATCAGGTTCTTGAGTAGACCGTGGTTATAGAGGGGGGCCAGGAGACTCTGTGTCCCGAGTTGGGCCCTGTCCGCCATGTACGCCGGGTCAGTGTGTGGTGCATGGATCCATTGGTTAAGTACCTTAAGTTGGGATGCCCAATAATAAAGCTGTACGTTCGGTAGCGCAATGCCACCATCGTACCAGCCGCGGTTCAGTTTGAGGTGCGCTATCCTCGGGGGACGCTCACCCCAAAGTAGAGTGGTAACCATCGCGGTAATTTTCTGGAAGTAGGAGGGCGGAATCACGACAGGCGCATTCTCAAAGACATATAGGAAGCGCGGGAGCGCCATCATTTTGAACAGCGCAGCGCGGCCTAAGAGTGTGAGCGGCAGGGACGACCAGTGCAGCACGTCTGCCTTCAGACGGAGGAGGGGGGGCGCTAGATTTCGATTGGTGAAGACGGTCATATCGTTAGTGACATGGATACCTAAATATTTGAAGGAAACATCTGTCACCACCAACGGACAGTGTTCCGGGAGGACTGGGCGAGGGCCCTTCAGTACATAAAGGACCGATTTCGTCCAGTTAATTGTGTAACCAGAGGCCGCACCGTGTTTGTCACAAAGCGCCAGTAAAATCGGGACACTCAGTTCGGGTGCCGATACGTACACCAGCATATCATCCGCATACAATGATACTCTATCTTCCCAGGTCTCCGTCCACCTGATGCCCTTCAACAGTGGTGTCGTTCTGAGGACGATCGCGAGGGGTTCAAGGACCAACGCGAACAGTAATGGGGAGAGGGGGCAGCCCTGGCGGGTTCCACGCGCCAAAGAGATCGCACGAGAGATATGGCCATTGGCCGCTACGTGAGCCACTGGGCCTGTGTAGAGTAGTCGGATCCAGGATAGGAACTTCGGACCGAAGCCCATCCGGTGCAGGACTGCGAACAGGTACTGCCACTCCACCATGTCGAAGGCCATCCTGGTGTCCAGCGACAGGATGGCTGCTGGCTCTGTCAAGGAGTGCGCACGAGCCAACGCGCCGTGTACTCTACGGAGATTTAATGCTGTACTCCTGTGAGGCATAAAGCCGGATTGGTCCGGGTGGATCAGCAGGCCAAGGTGTGGGGTCAGTCGATTAGCGATCACCTTCGCCAGGATCTTCGCCTCTGCATTGAGTAGCGAGATCGGGCGGTAGGATGCACAACATTCTGGAGGTTTCTCAGGTTTTGGGATAGCTACTATCGTTGCCAGGCGCTGATCCAATGGCAGCGTTCCTGCCTCACGACAGTTCTCAAACATGGCCAGTAGCGGTGGGCCCAGTGTGTCGGACATCGATTGGAACCATTCGATTGGGATCCCGTTTGGGCCCAGCGCTCTGCCCGTGTGCAGTGCGCCTATCGCCATACGGAGTTCCTCCACTGTGAGATCCGCTTCCAGCTCGGTTTGCGCCTCCGGCGTTAGCCCCTCCACCTCAATCTCTTGGAGCGCCAGTTCTGCCTGTTCCGGCGTGACCACCACTTCTGGGGTGTAAACTGATTGAAAGTGGTCTGCCAGGATGTCAACTATCTTGGGAGGGTGCGTGTGAAGCGTCCCCGTGTGGTCTTGCAACTGCAGGATATGCCTGCCTCCATCCCGCTTTTTGTCCAACCAAGCCAGCAACTTGTTGGCTTTGTCGCCTACATCATAAACTCTGCATGCCGTTGATTCGATCCGCTCTAACACCCTACGGCGGAGAAAGTCGTCATGTTTTAGCTGGCAGAGAGTCAGCGCGTGCCTGGTGGCCTCTGACGGAGTGGCCATGTGAGTCGCATTTGCTTGTTCCAATTGCAGTTCCAGTTCGACCATTTCCAGTTTTTGTTTGCGTTTATGGTCGGCTATGGTCGAAATGGCCTGGCCCCTGTGCACCGTCTTGTATGCTTCCCAGAGAACCGTCGGCGAGGACACCGACCCGGAGTTCTCCTGGAAGTAAAGTTTAGTGGCAGTTTTAAGGGATTTTCGGATCGGGGGAGTTTTAAGATAGCTAGGGTAGATGGGAAAGAGACGCGTGCGGGCCGTGGCAGAGCAGGACAGTGTAGCGAGCAGGGGAGAGTGATCTGAAATACCCCGTGGTGCGATGTGTACATTGTCAAAAGTGAGTTTACCGCCCCCCAGTGTGAGGAAATAGTCTATGCGCGACAGGCAAGCATGAGTGGAGGAATAGTATGAATAGTGGCGATCAGTAGGGTGAAGCTGCCTCCAAATGTCTACCAGACCCTGTGCCTCTAAGAAGTCCCTGAATTTCGTTGGGCCAGTAGGGAGGGGGCGAGCCGGGAACCTGTCCATATCAGAATCAGCCAATGCATTGAAATCTCCGCCCACTAACAAATCCCCTTCCGGGAGTTCCAAAAGAAATTTACCCAGGGCCGGAAGTGCCGATGGATGTAGCGCCGGCGGGATGTACGCAGACACCACGTTGACGGGCATGCCCTCCCATTGTCCACACACCGCCGCGAAGCGGCCATGTTGATCTGTTTTTGTGGAGTGGTGAATGAAACGTGACGTCCTTTTTACCCATATCCCAGTTCCCCGGGATCCCGAAGTAAAGTCTGAGTGTATCAGCATGCGGTATCCTCTCCTATCCAGGGCTTTGGAGGCAACCCCCACTAAATGTGTCTCTTGGAGGAGGGCGATATCACAGTTCAGTCTCTTAATACATTGTAGGACCAGCCCTCTCTTCACTTTATCACCCAACCCCCGCACATTCCAGGACACTACCCGAAGCGGTGGTACCGCCCCCACCCCAGTGTCATGCGTTACTACAGCAGGTCGCGGGGGATCCGCCATATTGTGGTCAATCGGACAGTTGAGTGCCCCAGAGGGCGGGGCGGAGGCATAACAGATAGGGAAAACCCCAAGCCATCGTAACTAAGCGTGTGTGTGTACCGATACAGTGATCGAGGAGCAGAGGTAATATACCCGGTGTAAGGAATACGGTCAAGCGTGAACACTAGCAGTTCCAAGACAAGAAGTTGAGCCAAACATTTCAAATTAAACAACCAACACAACCCCCCCATTCCCAACAACCCCACCCTCCCTGCTTCCCTGCTACACGGACTCCAAACTGCCCGCCACCCCAATCTAGCAGAGTGCTTCATCCCACCCCAAAGAAAACACACAGTTACTTGCTCGTTGGGGGTGAGGAGCGCTCCGGAATCAGCGGCCCCTCATTCCCTCCACGGAGGCCCTCGGCCCAGTGTCCATGACGGTTCCAGCCACAGTACCAAACTTTTACAGTGCACACATGTGGTCAAGGGTCCACCTCCAGACTCAAAACAGTTTCATCTCGTATCGGAGAGCTTCTGCCACTGTTCGTACCCTCGGCCCCTGCAGCGGCGGAATCAGAGTGAGGCGAGCCGGTCTTAGTCCGTCCAGGGCGACGAGAGTGAGAAGCCGGACGCCAGCCGTCCAGCCAGTCTCGCGCAGTGCTGGGGTCATCAAAAAACCATGTCCTGTTTTCCGCCACCACCCGAAGCCTGGCTGGGAAGATCATAGAATATGGGAGTTCCCGTTTCCTAAGTTCTCTTTTAATGTCCAAGAATGTCTTTCGCCGCCTGGCCACTTCCGCCGTGTAATCCGGGAAGAAAGCTACCGTTGAGTTAAGAATTTTCACCGGCGGCGAGACACGTGCCGCCTGCAGGATGATGTCCCGGTCACGGAAGTTAAAAAGTCTCGCTAGGATCGGCCGCGGCGTGGCCCCTGGTTTCGGTTGACCACCCGGGACTCTATGGGCTCGCTCCACAGAAAAGAAGGCCGACAGGCCCTTGGGTTTAAGATGAGTCTTAATGAGTTCCTCCACATAGAGATCCGTAGCCCTCACACCTTCTGACTCCGGAACGCCAAGAATGCGCACATTGTTTCGCCTGGAGCGGCCCTCCTGGTCGTCGAGCTTGTCCTTAAGGTGCTTGTTTTCGGCCATGACCGCTTCCATGGCCGTCTGCAGTTCCGAGACATCCTCCACCAGCGACTTCGTGACGAGCTCCAGAGAGCCTACCTTTTCCGCCATTTTATGAAAGTCAGCGCGGATTAGGGTGATTTCTGTTGAGATGCAGCCCACCGTTGCCTGGACCTGAGTGAGAGCCTTCATGATATCGTCCAGTGTCGCTTTCTTCGGCCCCCCGGACTCGCCTGGTTTCACAGGGGGAGTTTTTCCCTCCGCCGGAGGGGAAGCGGTCCTGTCGTTGGTGAAGCGGTCAATACGAGTCTGGGTTGTGCCGCCTTTCACACCTTTCCCGGCCATCGTTCGGTCACGGAGGGAATACAGTTCGTCGGTCCGGTGGGGTGCCAGGTAGACGGGCTGTTGCCGCGCTGCTCCCGGTGCCGGATGGAAGGACCTCCGTCGTTAAAAGTTAGACTCTTGCACGGTCTGTCGGGCAAAGTATGGTCGGTGGCTTCGGTAGTTTGCGGCCACCCTTCCAATGAGACGTCGCTGGAGAGAGCGAGTCGGATGACGCAGGACAGGACCGTTACTGGGCGTGGGGCTCCTGCACCGACCACTTCCTGTCTGCGGTTGCCAGGCAGGCTGCACTTCCGGTCGGACTCAGCTAGCACTTGAGGGCCCGGAGGTGGGCCTAGGCTCCGGTCGATTCAACTTTCGACGATAACTCCGGCATTCAATGTTCGATTATCGTCTGGAGACCTGCCGCCAGTCCCGCCCGGTCCCGGGCGTTCGGTGCCGTCGTTGGAGGTAACAAACAGTCACGGATTATCGTGCGGATAGATGGAGAGGTCGCTTCCCCGCCGGAGCTAGTCCTCTATGCTGCCGCCATGTTCGGCTGCCAGCCACGCCCCCCTTCTCTCTTTTTCTCCGTCAATTTTTCCCAGTCATCTGCCTGTGCTAATGCTTCCGTAAGTTCAGTGTTCTGTAAGAGGGATTGTCCTGCCAAAATTTCATCTATGTCACTCGCATCATAGCTCAAACCAAGATTACCCTCCATTTAGAGTTTCGTGGTAATATCTATATATTCCAAAAAAGCGTATATAGGATATATAGTCCCGCTGCTGTCCGCAGCTTAAGTATCAATCAATCAATGAGGAGGGACTAGGGATTTAGAAGGTCTGTTTCATTCCCCAGGGAAAGTACAAGGTTTATCAAAAAGGAAACAGACACTTGTAACACTAAGCCATTGGTTATGTAAATTTAGGGTAACCTCAAAAACCCTATGCACATGTGGATATTGCGGTATATATGGTTCATCCGCCCCGCATATGGGTTGTTGGCAGTTATCATTGGTTACCCTAAGTTAGTGGTGTTGCCAGCCTCAACCTGAGGCACCTCTGGCATATAGTGCAGTGTCCAGAGAAGCAGGAAAAAAGGGTGTGTCAAAGAAAGTTAAACCAAGGAAAAAAAGGGGATTTAAAAAAACTGAAAAATCACCCTAAGTGATTTTATTATATGGTGTGATTTTCAGGTTGTTAAAAAAGATCTATTACTACTAGATAGATCGAGTAACTAGATCATAGTAGTTGAAAAAACATTTATCACACAAACGTCGACATGTTTCTGCTCTGTCGGCCCACAGGGGTCTATAGAGCATTCGTCAGGACTAACAGTAAAAATAGACATACATTTTTCGAATTACTCACACCTTTTGTGTAGTATTGCGTTTATGACCTGTATACTTTGCAGGGTTATGACTCCTCCGTTTTCTGAAAAAAAGGGGGAGAGAACATCGAGGAAGACACACTCTTTTATACTCAATCCTAATTTAGGCTAGTACACAGTAGAATAACATTATTATTCGTTCTTTACTAGAATCGGGAATATTCATTTCCGAAGTCGGGAGGGTTTTAGAACATGATTTGAGCTTATCGCGCTGTGAACAGGGAAATGTACACACGTTGCAGGCACCTTCAACACGAGTGAATTGAAAGTAGTGCGCGCTGGCCTCTTGTCAAGCAGGATATGTTATAGGAAAGCAGGCTATAAGGGCGCGCGGGGAAGCAGCTACTACAAAGGAACCAATTCGGTAAAATGGGCGAGTTATGTTAAACGCAGCGCTTTAGCGTACCTTGTAAACAGAGAGTACTTGCTTGCGTCGGGGGGCCCTCAGGACTCAGAGCTGTGTTTGAAAAGATATATCGAGTTTAATCAATATTCTGTTGGTCACCTTACCGAGATTCAGTAGGAAATGCTGCACGACTCCGCCATTACCCGCGTGTGCTAGTGTTCACGTCTTGTGCTGACTCTGCCCCCGGAAGTTAGTTAATCCGGCCGGGCAGGCGTTTTTTAAAAGGGCAGGCACTTACTGCTCACGTGTTAGCGAGCGTCTCTAGATGGATTGTTTTTTGTGTAAACAAAACTTTATTGCTCGCATCAAGGGGAAATGGGAATTCAGCGAGTGGGGTTATGAAACCGGCAATCTCTAATGTTATAGATTGTACAGATACTCTGGCGTTGATAGGTAGGTTGTCTTTCATAAACAAAACTTTGCAGCTTGCATCAAGGGTATATGGGATTTTTGCGAGTGTTGTTATTGAACTGGGCAGTCTCTTATAATGTAGATGGTACATCGTATAGAGATTCAGTACGATGGGATTGATGATCCATCATTTAGAAAATTGATGCCACGGAATAGAATCATTAAGGCCATTTTCATGAGTTCTGAGGCGTTCCACCCACCTCTGTTCTTTTTCGAATAAAGTCCTTTCACATCTCTGGGATTTATCGGTTAGCATTTCAATTACTGACCAGTGGATGTCATCGCAGGAATGGCCTACTTGCACAAAATGGGTACACAGTTTTGTGGTATTCTTTTTTAATCTTATGTTACTGCGATGTTCGCCAATCCTTGTTTTTATTTTGCGGCATGTCATCCCGATGTAACGTTTTCCGCAGGGGCAAGTCACTGTGTAGATGACATGGGTCGAATTGCAATTCGTGTGTTGACGTTGTTGCCACAAAAAGGTGTCAGAAAGCTGTAATGTTTTTGTAGCAGTTGTAGTTTTGCATGCTACGCATGACCCACACGGGTAGTGTCCAGTTACTGGTGACATAGTTATGTCCCTGGGCAGGCTCACTTGTAGTTTTTTTGGTGGCGGTCGAGTATGTACCAAGACATCCTTGATGTTTTTAGATCTTCTATCGGCAAACCTTGGTCTGGGCCAATTGAATTGTCCTGTGTGAAGGATATGCCAGTTCCTATTAACTAGTTTCTTTACTGCGTAGGATGCCTGGCTGAATGTTGTCACGCAGGTGGTTAGGTCAGGTATTGCTTCTTTCTCAAATGTTTGTAGGAGGCATTCTCTCGGTTGGTTTGTAGCTCTTTTTTTGCAGATTTTTATTGTTTTCTCTGTGTAGTTTCTTTGTCTCAGTCTTTCACATAATTCATTGGCTTGTAGTTTATAATCTGAGTTGTTACTGCAGTTCCTCTTCAAACGAAGGAACTGGCTATAGGGAAGGTTGTCCCTCAATGGTTTGGGATGAAAGCTTTCATATGACAGGATGCTGTTCTTGGCCGTGGGTTTCCTGTATGTTTTTGTGTGTAACTCATTATCCTTTACGAATATGGTTATGTCGAGGAAATCAAGGTTGCAGCTGGTGGCTGTATGTGTAAATTTAAGCCATGGGTCAAGGCTATTAAGCCAATTCATGAAAGTCTGTAGGTCCAATTTGTTGTCCCAGATCATAATGATATCATCAATGTATCTCTTCCAGTATAAAATACTGGAAGAGAAGATGTTGTCTACATTGATTATGTTGAGTTCTTCAAAGTGACTGACATAGAGCCCTGCCACCGAGGGAGCGAAGGCGCTCCCCATGGATGTTCCATGGATTTGAAGGTACATATCGTCTCCAAAAGCGAAGAAGTTTTCCTTCAGTGCTAACTTACAGCACTCTAGAATGAAATGTCTTGGTGTTTTGAATTCCCAGTTTTTAGAGAATAAGACGTCTTCTAAAACTTGCATGGTGTCGTTTTGAGGCAGACTTGTGAAGAGGGCTTCAACATCTAGGCCCACAAGAAGCATAGTTTGCGGGTTGAAAGGTTTTTTATCTATTTGTACCAAAAGGTCACGTGTGTCCTTTAGATATGCCGGTGTTTGTTGTACAAGAGGCTTCAAGAATTCATCGGCAAATTTGGATAGTGGTTCCAATATTGAGCCGATGCCCGAAACTATCGGGCGTCCTGGCGGTGGACTTCTATTTTTATGAGTTTTTGGTAAAGAATAAAAATAGGGGGTAATAGGTTCCTTCGCCATCAAGAAGTCCGCCTCCTTCGGTGTGATCCAGCCTTTCGTCTCGGCTTCATTGACCATAATCGCAATGGTGTTCCTGAGTCTCTCAGTGGGGTCTGTGTCTATCCCTCAGATGGCAAGACCAACAGAGGAATGTACAAACACGCAGCATGGCAGCATCGCACCCCTCAACCAGCAAAACCAATCCCTAGTAATTAACCTCTCGGGTATTGATTTACCACAAGAACAGATCGAAATCCTTAACAAGGGTCTGGGTTTTGTCCCTACCCCCAGGCTTGACACTTTTAAACTGAAGAGTGAATTAGCTGAATTTTGCAGGACTTTAAAATTGAAGGCCTTCTTCTCCAATCATAATTCCAACATGGGGAGGACAGAACAGGGTGATACCAATTTGAGGAATAAATCCACTTTTAATCCACCAGCCTCCACCGTACATCCAGAACTACAGACATTTGAGCAGGCACTCCTAAACGGAGTAGACAAATTGCAATATAAAAAACCCTACCAAAACCTAAGTAAAAAAGAACGCTTGGCCCTGGAAGCACTAAAAACTAATGAGAAAATAGTGATCAAGCCAGCAGACAAGGGGGGTGGAACTGTTATCTTAAGCAAAGAAGGATATGACTCACAGTGCATAGCTCTGTTATCTGATACAAGGTTCTATCTAAAGATAGACACAGACCCCACTGAGAGACTCAGGAACACCATTGCGATTATGGTCAATGAAGCCGAGACGAAAGGCTGGATCACACCGAAGGAGGCTGACTTCTTGATGGCGAAGGAACCTATTACCCCCTATTTTTATTCTTTACCAAAAACTCATAAAAATAGAAGTCCACCGCCAGGACGCCCGATAGTTTCGGGCATCGGCTCAATATTGGAACCACTATCCAAATTTGCCGATGAATTCTTGAAGCCTCTTGTACAACAAACACCGGCATATCTAAAGGACACACGTGACCTTTTGGTACAAATAGATAAAAAACCTTTCAACCCGCAAACTATGCTTCTTGTGGGCCTAGATGTTGAAGCCCTCTTCACAAGTCTGCCTCAAAACGACACCATGCAAGTTTTAGAAGACGTCTTATTCTCTAAAAACTGGGAATTCAAAACACCAAGACATTTCATTCTAGAGTGCTGTAAGTTAGCACTGAAGGAAAACTTCTTCGCTTTTGGAGACGATATGTACCTTCAAATCCATGGAACATCCATGGGGAGCGCCTTCGCTCCCTCGGTGGCAGGGCTCTATGTCAGTCACTTTGAAGAACTCAACATAATCAATGTAGACAACATCTTCTCTTCCAGTATTTTATACTGGAAGAGATACATTGATGATATCATTATGATCTGGGACAACAAATTGGACCTACAGACTTTCATGAATTGGCTTAATAGCCTTGACCCATGGCTTAAATTTACACATACAGCCACCAGCTGCAACCTTGATTTCCTCGACATAACCATATTCGTAAAGGATAATGAGTTACACACAAAAACATACAGGAAACCCACGGCCAAGAACAGCATCCTGTCATATGAAAGCTTTCATCCCAAACCATTGAGGGACAACCTTCCCTATAGCCAGTTCCTTCGTTTGAAGAGGAACTGCAGTAACAACTCAGATTATAAACTACAAGCCAATGAATTATGTGAAAGACTGAGACAAAGAAACTACACAGAGAAAACAATAAAAATCTGCAAAAAAAGAGCTACAAACCAACCGAGAGAATGCCTCCTACAAACATTTGAGAAAGAAGCAATACCTGACCTAACCACCTGCGTGACAACATTCAGCCAGGCATCCTACGCAGTAAAGAAACTAGTTAATAGGAACTGGCATATCCTTCACACAGGACAATTCAATTGGCCCAGACCAAGGTTTGCCAATAGAAGATCTAAAAACATCAAGGATGTCTTGGTACATACTCGACCGCCACCAAAAAAACTACAAGTGAGCCTGCCCAGGGACATAACTATGTCACCAGTAACTGGACACTACCCGTGTGGGTCATGCGTAGCATGCAAAACTACAACTGCTACAAAAACATTACAGCTTTCTGACACCTTTTTGTGGCAACAACGTCAACACACGAATTGCAATTCGACCCATGTCATCTACACAGTGACTTGCCCCTGCGGAAAACGTTACATCGGGATGACATGCCGCAAAATAAAAACAAGGATTGGCGAACATCGCAGTAACATAAGATTAAAAAAGAATACCACAAAACTGTGTACCCATTTTGTGCAAGTAGGCCATTCCTGCGATGACATCCACTGGTCAGTAATTGAAATGCTAACCGATAAATCCCAGAGATGTGAAAGGACTTTATTCGAAAAAGAACAGAGGTGGGTGGAACGCCTCAGAACTCATGAAAATGGCCTTAATGATTCTATTCCGTGGCATCAATTTTCTAAATGATGGATCATCAATCCCATCGTACTGAATCTCTATACGATGTACCATCTACATTATAAGAGACTGCCCAGTTCAATAACAACACTCGCAAAAATCCCATATACCCTTGATGCAAGCTGCAAAGTTTTGTTTATGAAAGACAACCTACCTATCAACGCCAGAGTATCTGTACAATCTATAACATTAGAGATTGCCGGTTTCATAACCCCACTCGCTGAATTCCCATTTCCCCTTGATGCGAGCAATAAAGTTTTGTTTACACAAAAAACAATCCATCTAGAGACGCTCGCTAACACGTGAGCAGTAAGTGCCTGCCCTTTTAAAAAACGCCTGCCCGGCCGGATTAACTAACTTCCGGGGGCAGAGTCAGCACAAGACGTGAACACTAGCACACGCGGGTAATGGCGGAGTCGTGCAGCATTTCCTACTGAATCTCGGTAAGGTGACCAACAGAATATTGATTAAACTCGATATATCTTTTCAAACACAGCTCTGAGTCCTGAGGGCCCCCCGACGCAAGCAAGTACTCTCTGTTTACAAGGTACGCTAAAGCGCTGCGTTTAACATAACTCGCCCATTTTACCGAATTGGTTCCTTTGTAGTAGCTGCTTCCCCGCGCGCCCTTATAGCCTGCTTTCCTATAACATATCCTGCTTGAGAAGAGGCCAGCGCGCACTACTTTCAATTCACTCGTGTTGAAGGTGCCTGCAACGTGTGTACATTTCCCTGTTCACAGCGCGATAAGCTCAAATCATGTTCTAAAACCCTCCCGACTTCGGAAATGAATATTCCCGATTCTAGTAAAGAACGAATAATAATGTTATTCTACTGTGTACTAGCCTAAATTAGGATTGAGTATAAAAGAGTGTGTCTTCCTCGATGTTCTCTCCCCCTTTTTTTCAGAAAACGGAGGAGTCATAACCCTGCAAAGTATACAGGTCATAAACGCAATACTACACAAAAGGTGTGAGTAATTCGAAAAATGTATGTCTATTTTTACTGTTAGTCCTGACGAATGCTCTATAGACCCCTGTGGGCCGACAGAGCAGAAACATGTCGACGTTTGTGTGATAAATGTTTTTTCAACTACTATGATCTAGTTACTCGATCTATCTAGTAGTAATAGATCTTTTTTAACAACCTGAAAATCACACCATATAATAAAATCACTTAGGGTGATTTTTCAGTTTTTTTAAATCCCCTTTTTTTCCTTGGTTTAACTTTCTTTGACACACCCTTTTTTCCTGCTTCTCTGGACACTGCACTATATGCCAGAGGTTCCTCAGGTTGAGGCTGGCAACACCACTAACTTAGGGTAACCAATGATAACTGCCAACAACCCATATGCGGGGCGGATGAACCATATATACCGCAATATCCACATGTGCATAGGGTTTTTGAGGTTACCCTAAATTTACATAACCAATGGCTTAGTGTTACAAGTGTCTGTTTCCTTTTTGATAAACCTTGTACCTCAACTTACCTCCAGACTGTATGGACATCATCCGGGAGGCAAGGAAGCCCACCACCAGAGCATGCTATGCGGCGAAGTGGAAGCGGTTTGTCATTTATTGTGCAGACCACAACATTAACCCGCTGGATGCATCTATTCAAAACATCATTTGTTATCTCTTACATCTGTACAAATGTAATCTGGCCTATGCTTCCATTCGTATACATTTGTCCGCAATAGCTGCTTATCTCCAAAACAGACAGCACCTCTCACTTTTCAGGGTGCCTGCCATTAAAGCCTTTCTGGAGGGACTCAAACGAGTCATTCCTCCGCGGACGCCACCAGCTCCCGAGTGGAACCTCAATGTGGTCCTCACCAGGCTGATGGGTCCCCCTTTTGAACCACTGCATTCCTGCGAGATTCAGTTCTTGACATGGAAAGTGGCTTTCCTTATAGCGATTACGTCGCTACGACGAGTTAGTGAACTCCAGGCACTAACTATCCAAGAGCCATTTATTCAGATTCATTCCAACAGGGTAGTGCTTCGCACTAACCCTAAATTCCTTCCTAAGGTAGTTTCTCAGTTCCATATCAACCAGACTATAGAACTACCTGTGTTCTTCCAAAATCCAGAGTCACTTGCGGAGAGAATACTCCACATACTTGACGTCAAAAGGGCCCTAATGTACTACATTGATAGGACCAAAGATTTTCGGAAGACTAAACAACTATTTGTTGCCTTTGCGCCACAACACAAAGGTAACCCCATTTCCAAGGCTGGTATAGCCAGGTGGATCTTTAAATGTATTCAGATCTGCTATCAGAAAGCCAAGTGCACTCTCACCATTCCACCGCGGGCCCACTCCACCCGAAAGTTGGGGGCCTCCATGGCTTTCCTTGGAAATATTCCTTTGCAAGACATATGTAGAGCAGCCACATGGTCTAGCACACACACATTTACAAAACATTACTGTGTTGATGTGCACTCCAAATAGCAGGCAGCTGTAGGGCAGGCTGTTCTAAAAACACTTTTCCAAACTGCTGCAGCTGGCACGGGCGGCCGCCGTTAATGGAGGGACTGCTATGTATTCTATGCACAGATATGAATTCAGCAGCCCACATGCCTCGAACCGAATATGCTACTTACTAGTATGCGTCTGTTCTTGGCATGTAGGGCTGCTGACATTCATATCGCCCGCCCTCCTCCCTGGCGCCTGTAGCGGCTGCAGCATTCACACGAACTTCTGGCATGGTCATCATTCACGTAGTTTCACTCCATCTTGGCCACAATGGCTAAAAACAATCTGAGGATGGAGTCGATGCCCATGCGCACTGTAGTCCAGGGGAGGAGCCACCTATCTCTTGATACTTCGAAGACTCTTCCAGGACAACAATGTGCGATCATCCGGACCCAACACTAGGCGGCGATCTATGCACAGATATGAATATCAGCAGCCCTACATGCCAAGAACAGATGCATACTGGTAAGTAGCATATTCGTTCCGGTCCATTGAATCCCTGGCTTGGCATTTCTGTCTGGACGGTTCCCATGAGGAATAGGTTCAAGTCTGATTTGCATATGGCTGGGTCTGAACTGGGGTGGAAAAGTGAGCTAAAGAATGATGATGGATTTAACCCAGATCTGTGACTGGCGGTGAATGTCAAACGTTTCAGCATTCCGTCCATCATCTCCTTGTGTTTGATATGATTTTAGATCACTTGAAAATGTTAAGATCGTATCTGTGCAAATGATGTGTTCTTGCTGGAAAGACATTCTCTTGTTCACTAAAGCTGGTCTTTTCTCACTCCCATAGCCTTTCTCGAAAAGAGTACAAGTACTTTACATTTCTTCTGGGGGTCAAATCCCATCATTTTCATAGTTTACTCTTCAGCCCTCTTTCTGACACAGTTCTTGACTCTGGCAGAAGTGTACATGTTAAATGAATAAATGTCTATACTGGCTGTTTTGCCAACTGCTCAAACAGATTGATTACCACCTAGTAGAAGAAAGCCCCCACCCCCAATCTGGGATTGTCATTACAAACATAAAAACAGTCAAAAGTTTTTGGGGGATATGTATGGACTTTCTAACAGTAGGAGAAAATCTCCTAGACCTGAAGTGAATAGAATTTGTATTGCAGCAGGCAGTCTCGCTTTTGGATACCGTATTTTCCGGCGTATAGGATGACCCGGCGTATAAGACGACCCCCTACTTTTCATGATGAAATGTAGGTTTCGTCCTATACTCGCCGTATAAGACGACCCCCACTTCCAACACTTCCAAACATTATGTTCCGGTACTGTATTGCCGGCTGGAACCTTCTGCAGTCCCCTTTCCATGTCCATGAACTGAGTAGATGACGTGCGCTAGTGACGCTCCTCTACTTCCGATGAACGTGAGGATTATGGCGCCAGATCAGCGCATATACCGCTGTGTCTCTAGGCTCAAGACGCAGGAAGAAAATACCGAAATGCCCCGTGAGACCCTCTCCCAGCACTACGGGACTGTAAGTAACTGTGCACTATTTTCAAATCATGTGCAATTTTTGATTAATGTACCGGTAAACGTGTACCGGTACTTGTCTTCATGTATCATTACCGGTCCTATTGTGAAGCGGGCAGACACCTTCGTATAAAGTCCTGCTACGGCACAGGGAGTGTGAACGCGCGAGTAAGAGCCCAGGTCATATTGGAGGGTTCGTGGGGGCAAATTCAAAGTCGGTAGAGCGTTGCTTCCACTCATGAAAATTTGGTGTCCGGCGTATAAGACGACCCCCGACTATTGAAAACATTTTAAGGGGTTAAAAAGTCGTCTTATACGCCGGAAAATACGGTAGATGTTTCAAATTGCTCAACCGGTCTGCAGGATTGACTGTGAGCCCCACCCAACACTGTTAGTGGTGAGCATAAACCAATTGGGAAGCACTGCACGCAAGAAGAAAGACATTTCTATATTGAGCCAAATGCACGAAGTTTTAACATTTGGTCTTGCCTTCTGGTGAATCAGAGAATGGCGGTACTGGGATTTCTGACAACACAACCACAGTGTAATGCATAAGTAGTACAGTCAAACTAGAACTACAGAATTTAGATTGCATCCAGGTAAATGCCTGGTCAGAAAGAAAACTTGTGGATAGAAACTACGGACTTGTGACAAAGGCCATTTGAAGGAAATTCTGAGGGACACAGGAAATATACACTTTCTCTGCCTCTTGCTTTCGGTCTTTCACTCTAGCTTTTAGTCTCTCACCCTCCCTCGAGCTCCTTGTAGGCCTTCCTACAAGGAAGGATATGATGCTCCTTCTTTCCCACACCCTTTACCTGCTGATTTATTTCTTAGACCCGCACTTTCCAAAAACAAGGGCTACAAATAAACACCTGTTCATTCTTAGCCTTTTGAGTTACTCAGTTTTGTTTTTTGCGGGATCACCAGTGTTGGTGCATCGCCTTGATCCATGCCACATTTTCCAACATTCCTTTGACTCCTTACTATGGTAAGTAGACAGCCCTACCATAGAGCAAGCTAGTAAAAGGATTGTCCTACTTTCGCTAACAGTTCTCTGCCTATGTGTATCCCTGCAGTGTCTGTTTGAAATAGATCATATAGATTAGGCATCCAGGATGTTCTGAATACTTGCATATCTGAAAACATGACAACCAAGTCTTGCTTTATTCACTGAAACTATTGCTTTTTAGGCACTGGAGTCCAAGCTGGCATCCTGTCGAAACTTTGTGTACGACCAGTCGCCGAGCAGAGCAAGCCTTTCCATGTCGAATCGAGTAAACCACTCCAGAGACAGCAATGAGAACAGAGTGAATGCCAACGTGCCTTTATGTGATAAGGGGTTAGTGCTTGCCGCAGCTACTGTCCTTGGAGGGTGGTTGTGTAATGCTGTCTCTAAGAAAGCACTTTTATTTTACATAATAAATTAGCACTAATTGACCGTTCAATGAATGCACTTTTGTAAATGTTAATAGCGTATAACAAAAACATGTTTTGTGTTTAAGATGTATATATGCATCCTGCCACCAATCTAATCATACTAGCACATTTTCGCCATCAAAACATAAAGTCCATTCACTAGTAACATAGTGGGGATTATGTATTCATGTTTATAAAGGCCAGTTCGGATAAAACGCAGTTTGAAATATCAGGATGCTGCTGTGATCATGCTTTGCAATCCTTGCTAATTCTAGACCTTATGACATCTAACTCGGAGCACAAATACTTATGCAGGAAGTAGATCAGATGGCTGAAAACAGATGTTTTTATGAAGACTTAAAATTAAATTAATTGGCATCCCTCGTGTAGGCTTCTACTTAAGTATATATAAATCCCCAATTAGATCAGGATCACAGTAGTGGTCTTTTAGAGGTTTTTTTAAATGTTTTTTTTATTGGTGACAGTGTATTATAGTACAGTCATTATTCATTTAGATGCATACAGAGGTTGACACATATTCAGTGAACATTACTTCATCACATATTGTCTAGCTTCACTTATTTTGTGTCGCCTACCTATCCTGCTACTCACTACCCAAGGGGGAGGAGGCCCTGCAGCGAGGGGGGTGTACAAATGTTCCCTCTGTATAAGTTCCACTTGTTCCCTACTTGTGCCCATTTCTTGGAGCAGCCCCGAGATATGTACACTCTCTATTCTGTTATCATGCACCAGTCCATATCCATCTTCCAGGCATTTACTGTTGATGCCTCTATTGCTCCCCATGCCTTTGCTATGTTTCGCTTGGCGACTACCATTGCCAGCGTCACCCAGATTTTATCTTTCCTACTTAGGTCTGTAGGCTCTCGGATGTTTGGGAGGCACCTTTTGATCTCTGGTACCATCTCTGTTCCAAGTACTTCCATGCAGCGGAGCACCCCTGCCCAGTATCTTTTAACGTATATACAATCCCTAAGTATGTGGATTACACTGCCTCCTACACGCAGAATCTTCCCTGTATCCCATTTTGTCCAGAGCAGGGACAGAGATATGTTCTTTGTAGTATTTTAAGTTGTATGAGTCTTATCCTTGAATAGATTGCTACCTCTTTCGGGGAAGCCAGTGCCTCCTGCGGTCTTCTCCTTTAAATCCGCAATATCATTCTCCCAATTCATACGGTGTTGCAAGAGTGGGTCAGGCATATTGTTAATTAGTTTTTGATAGTTCAAGGAAATGGCTGTTCGAGGCAGATGAGATGCAGATCACACACTATGCATAGATTGCCATCTGGTATAGGGCCCGGATGTATGTAGTTTATTGTTGTCTTGGAAAAGTCTTTGGAAGTCACGAGATAGGTGACTCCTCCTTTAGGCACTAGTGCGCATGGGCACCGACTCCATCTTCAGATTGTTTTTTTCCGCCATCGGGCTCGGATGTGTTCCACGTGTTCCAGTTAGGTATCGTTACAGAGTTAACTTTTGACGTGCAATACTTACCCAATTCTTCGGTATTGTCTCGACCGTGTTTCTCTTTCGACATGCATCTCCACTAACTTCTACTTCGGTTCTAGTCGTCAAAGCAGACTGTGGAAAATAATTTTACCGTATCATTTTTCCATATAATTAATTATCAATAAGGAAGCTCATTCAAATGAGAGGCAGAGTCCGTGGGATCTGAGTCATACGGGCTTTAATGAACGATCCTCGAGGATCGGATATCATGTTCCATCACCACTAAGGTTCAGGAAGGGACATTCAACGTTTTATTAACATTACACATTATATATAGTAAAATAGTACAATTGAAATGAATGCAGTAGGCGTAACAGGTGAAAAGAGAGAGATAAGAACACATGTGCGTAACAGGAGGCGTGTAAAAAGGCGTACACATGGGCGTGCACTGTACATGTCAGAGAAACATCACAAGAAACGTCACATGTGGGTGGATGCAAAGAGAAAGTTTGCAGGATCAGCAGAAACCTATGACCTGGATGCGCGCGCAACTGAGCATGACGTGTAACTGGGGAAAACTGGGGGCTTTGACTTTAGCACTAGTGGAGGAGACTGGTGTCTGGGATGTCAGGGCAACCTGTACCTATAACATATCTGGTATCTCATGTTTGGAGGATGTAGTGACTGAAGTAAAAGGTCTCTTGGGCAGAGGCCGTTCAATACTGAATGCTAGTGCGTGCATACGTGTCTTGGTGCAATGCGCGGGGCCATGGGCCTACCATGGTAACGGGTTCAGTAAATCACTTGCAAGGAGGACAGGAAGGCCGGGCCCTTTGCTCTGTAGCCGGGAAGATGTTTACCTATTTCACTAGACTGGAATGTGTTTTCGAGGAGGCTGAGCAGATAACTGTAGGCAAAATACGATTTTGGCAGGCAGTCCAGGCCGAGCCAGGCACCGCTTCGCTGGCAGGAAGTAAGGCAGGGGTCAGGGATGCATACAGTTTTCAGAGACCGGAGAGATGAGACTCGGGGCCTCGTTTAAGGGCCTAGCTCGACTGAGCCAGGAAACATGGAGAAAACGTGTGCGAGATTCAAAAGTGTACCATGTAAAGACGTTGGCACCATAGGCCTGGAAGCCTAATTAACAGGATTTTCTTGCAGGACTGGATAGCTGACATGTCAAGGATGGACGCAAATGCATATGCGTCTTACTAGCATGTACGGGACAGAAGTTACACGACATACAAGGAACATGGGTGCATGGATAGGGTGCGAGTGGGGGACACATTAGCTACCTGAATTTTTATTACCTCATTCCCTCCTTGGACCCTACTACACCCATTAGGATATATCTATATTCATGAGACCATCTATCTGTTCGTAAAGCATCATTTGTTCATCTTTCTTTATCCGGGAACGAGAACGTGTACTTGGACGGGGAATACAAGCTGTGGCGCACAAGCCGCAAATCGCTGGCCCACATTGCAGACAGAGACAACAACTGAATACTATGACCAATATTATTCCTAGGAATGATAACAATTTCCATCCCCAGGCGGATATTACACTCCAGAGCCAACCGGACCAAGTCCAGGAGCCGGGATTCTGGTGTATCAGGTGAGCAATTTCATGAAGCCGAGTTATGGCCTTATACACGGATGGCGCGTTATTAGGAATAAACACGCAACAACTAGATCCGATGACTCTACAAGCCCCGCCCCTATCGGCCAGGATGACGTCAAGGACAAGGCGATTTTGAAGAACAACAAGTCTCATAGCAGACTGTTCCTCGGTCAGGTTACCTAAAGCAAAAGTAGTCTCATTCACTACTGCTTCCAAAGTTCTGGTCAATCTTCGAATTATCTTACTATTTTGGACAGGACCTATGAACCAGAAGTATCCTTTAATATAATCCTTATACTGAGTCCATGCTGATTCAGAATAATCAATAACGGGAGGAAAGTCTCTCTTATGTCTCACATGTACAAGGTGTGGATTCCGATGATAGTCAGGCGGGGCTAGGAAAACAGGTGGCAATAGGAACGCAATATAACATGTCCCATCCCAATCTAATGGCAGACGTACATAGGCTGTCTGACCACATATAAAATAAGAATGGCGGGAAGCTTTGAAAGTAGACTTTCCTTTATCACTGAATTCGACCACAGTATTACAATCACTGTGTCCTAGATGTACTGAACCATTCTTTCTTACGCATAATTCACCTTTCACTGGCAAAACTGTAATAAACGGCAAGTCCGAATTAGTCTCAGACTGCACATTCAGGATCATGAGGTGAAGTGTAAAATTACCTAATCCATACACTTCATTTTCTAGATCGGTCTTCTAGATCGGTCCCTGTCCTTTGGGGAAGACCTTCTTTGTCTGGGAAACATATTCTATTCATGACTGTTTTCAGGTTCCCCCATATCCAATTGCCTTGGGAAACCTTGGACTTACTATCTAGGGAAGACATTAAAGTAAACCATGCACCACACGAACCATTATGTGTGAACGGATAAGGAAAGAGGGGCAGAGCTCCCTTGTACTTCTGATAGGGAGGGAGTCGGCCACATACCCAGCAATTGGTAGCATTGCTGGTCTGGTGAGAATGGTGTAACATACGGATGAATGTATTGTTGCGCATTGCTAGACGATAGGATAATTCATGGGGAGGCAGGTCACTAAAAGTGTGCTCTACAGTGTCATTAGAGGAAGCATGTACATGAGAATCAAGAGGAAAGAAAACATGTAGCATTAAACTTATGCATATGATCGTAAGACTCAGAAGAAACATGAAAATTAATGCGATGATGCATCTGCTGTGTAAATTTTTACAATACTGTTTTCTCTTTTCGCTACGCCTATCTCTCTGACTACTTGGGTCTATCTTATACATGTCAGAAACCTGTCTAACCGCTTCACCCGAGGGGGACTTAAACAATTAAACGCTGTCTGACTTACTAGACCTTAACTTGGAACGATACTCCTGTTGTGGAGTTTTCTCTAGCAGGGGGAGTTTAGAGTCAGTGTCTAAAAGTGGGCAGTCCTTAATCGAAGTCTCTGGACATAGTCCGTGAAATTTCTTAATGTGGCTGGAGTGCAGCCATCCCATGCGACCTTCCAGCTTGACGGCGGTCCTCGTTGTCATCAACACCAACTTTGGCTGTTTCCATCTGGGTTCCAGCGGACTTGTCCTGTCGAAATTTCTCACATAAACAAACTCGCCGGGGACGACTTCATGCGGTTTTACTGGGGTGTTGTCTGGAAAGGCAGCCGCGACCTGTGAACGACAAGATTGTAGTGCAGACATCAAGGAGGCCAAGTAATCTGTCAGCATGTTACTTTCAACATCTGTGATCTTTCTAGGCATAGGCGTACCCCACATGTTCGGGGGACGACCAAAAACAATCTCATACGGGGACAATCCTGTTCTAGAATGAGCTACCATTCGCATGTAAAAGAGTGCAACTGGCAGGGCAACTATCCAATCTACACCTTTTTCTGTACAGACTTTTGCTAGGCGTGTTTTCAGGGTTTGATTATGTCTCTCAACGAGACCTGCAGCTTCTGGGTGTCGTACGCAGTGGAACTTCCACTGGTAACCTAACAGGAGTGATACCTGTTTCATAAGCTCGGACGAGAATGGCTGTCCATTATCAGAGTACACGACACGGGGCAAACCATATCGTGGGAAAAACTCACGGACCAGCTGTTTGGCAGTGGTTACAGCAGTGTAATCTGGGACTGGATATGCTTCTGTCCATCGGGAAAGAGCACATACGACTACAAGGACATACTTGAATCCTCGGCATCTGTCCATCTGGATATAATCCATCTGGAGGACTTCAAAAGGATGGTCAGGAGGATGAAATCCACCTTGTTCCACGGGAATACCTTTGCCTGGATTGAACTGACAACAGATCATGCAAGTACGCACTTTCTGTTTCGCTGCTGCTCGTAGATGTTTGTTGAACCAAAGATTCTGTAAACTGTCTAACATGGCTTTCTCTCCTAAGTGTGCTGGACTATGTGCTGTGTTAATGATAACTGGAACCATAGAGTCGGGGAGGAACCATGTGGCTCTTCCCTTCGTCATCCATCCCTGATCTGTCTGGATCCCTCCTTGTTCAGTCCATTTCTTGATTTCATCTGGAGTGGCATGTGTCTGTATGTTGAGTACTTCTAGAGTGGGATCCTTAACTGTCAGGCAATGTGTCAGTGAAGTTACTTCAGTCTTTGTCATGTCAGTCGGAATGTCTGTCTGAGCTGTGAGTTTGGCTGTTCGATCTGCCAGGTAATTACCCTGGGAAATAGTATCGGTGACTTTGGTATGTGCTTTGCACTTCATAATGGCTATGGCTGTAGGCAAGTGTATTGCTTCTAACAGGGCTTGAATGAGGGGACCGTGTTGGATCTTGGCACCGTGAGAAGTTAAAAAACCTCTCTCTTCCCAAAGGACACCGAAGTCGTGAACAACTCCGAATGCATACTGTGAATCTGTGTATATGTTTACTTTCTTGTTCTTGGCTAGTATACAGGCTTGGGTCAGAGCAATGAGCTCTGCTGCTTGAGCAGATAATGTGTCAATACGATGTGTTTCTATGACTTCAGTTTCAGTGGTCACTGCATATGCGGCCACTAACTCTCCTGTGCTTGTTCTCATACATGAACCATCCACGTAAAGTGTCAGGTCTGGGTCGGACAATGCAATGTCTGTCAAGTCTTGTCGGGGCTTTGTCACTGTATTAATGACTTCTACACAGTCATGTGGTGCTGGATCACTCGTACTCGAGGGTAACAATGTGGCAGGATTGAGTATGTTGCAGCGTCTGATGTCTGTGTGGCTGGAACAGTGTCAGTTCATAACCTGTCAGTCGTGCTATGGTCAAGTGTTGAGTCTGGGTTCGGTTCAGAAGAACTTCCACGGAGTGTGGAACCTGTACTGTCAAGGGATGACCTAACACTATTGAATCGCTTTGTCTGATAGCTAGAGCTGTTGCTGCAACTGATTTCAGGCACGCAGGCAGAGCCTGGGCTACTGGATCCAATGTACTAGAAAAATAAGCACAAGGCTTGTGGTGTCCTGCTTGATCTTCTGTGAGAACAGATAATGCTGTGCCATCGCGTTCTGTGACAAAAAGTGTAAAAGGTTTGCTGTAACATGGTGTCGCTAAAACTGGTGCTTGACATAAAGCTTCCTTCAAGTCATTAAAAGCTTGTGTATGTTCCTGAGTCCAAGGGAGGACAGTCGAAGTCGCTGCCTCCTGTGTTGTCAACTGTATGAGTGGTTTGGCTAGATATGCATACTGGGGAATCCATTGTCTGCAGTAAGAAGTGAGGCCAATGAAGGCCCGTACTTCCTTTTGTGTCTTGGGCTGTGGCAGATGTGCAATAAACTGGATACGATCTGGTGTCAACTGTCTACCCCTCTTGGACAGCAAGTGTCCAAGGTATACCACTTGCTGGGCACAGAATTGTAGCTTCGAAGGGGACACTTTATGCCCCTTTTCGGCCAGAAAATACAAGACTGTCAGTGACGCGCGTTCGCAGTCACGTTCGGTCCGTGCTGTGATTAACAAGTCGTCGACATATTGCAGTAGAGCAGTGTCAGTAGGCATGTGAATACTGTCTAGTTGTCTTTTCAGTGCTTGGCTGTAAATACTAGGACTTTCCGTGAACCCTTGAGGTGCACGTGCAAATTTGAAGCTTCGGCCATTTAAACAGAACCCGAAAAGGTATTGGCTATCGGGATGAATGGGGACACTAAAGAAGGCGTTCTTCAGATCGATTACAGTAAAGAACGCAGCTTCGGAATCAATGGCAGTCAATAGTGACGAAATATCTGGGACTACTGGGTACTGTGGTATTATACATTTATTGAGTTCTCGAAGATCAATCACCAATCTGTAGACTGGAGGTGCATTTGGGTCCGTAAGTTTAAGAATCGGAATGATTGGAGAATTACATACATTGGAGTCAGTTTCTACGACTACTCCTTGGGCAATGAGTTTGTCAATAATTTTCAGTAAGGCTGCTACAGCCTCGGGGGGCAATTTGTATTGTCGGATTCGGGGCAGAACAACACCTTGCTTTAGTGTGACACGATAGGGAGTAATGTGCATACAACCTACATCAGTTGGACCTTGCGCCCATAAATGCTGTGGAACATTTTTCAATCTTGGATCAAAATCTCTCAACACATAATGACCCTTAAAGTCACGTAAAAATAATCTCACTCCTTCCGGAGAACAACATATTACTGCTCCTAGAGCTTTTAACGTTTTAATACCAAGCAAGTTTTCAGGACATGATTTCGTAAGTAATAAATCTGTAGTTCGGGACAATGGACCAACTGCAAGGGGAACTGGCTTCGATACTTCGTTAACAACAGGCTTTCCTGAAAATCCAAGGGAAACATTCTGTGAGCCTGAGAGGGGTGCCCCTGGAACCTCGTCATGACTAATGGTAGTTCTGCCCGCCCCTGTGTCAATCAAAAATTTTCTGTCTTTCCCTAATACCTGACTATGTACATAGGGACCCTCTTGATCTACAGGAACCTCGATAAGGGGCAAGCCAACCTCCCTCTCTAGGCTGTTTCATGTATACTGCTGATAATCGGGGTAATCGGACTGTGCATACTGGTACATTTGCTGTGTGACATGTTGCGTTGCGGCAATGGGTTGGGGTTGGGGTACAGCTACTGTCTGTTGTTGTACATTCTGTGGAGGTTGCGTATTCTGTGGAATATTCTGTGGAACGTGTTCTGGTCTAGGCGGACGCGGTCTTTCTTTCGTTTTGCCTGTAGCAATATTGTGTCTTAGAACGGCACATTCATTTATGAAGTGACCGGGCTGTTTACAATAATTGCAATTCCCTTTAACAGGAGCTGCAGAATGACTAGTCTGTGTGTTCTGCGTGTTACCCCTTTTCTGACCATCTGCTGGAACGGACTGGGCAACTAGTACTTTCATTTTCGTGTCCTTCATACGTCTCTGTTCATGATCGTGTTCCTCTCTGATTCTGTTCTGGTGGTACTGTAACATTTGTAACATTTGGGAAGGCGTATTTGCTTGCCATGTGCTTTCGACTTTCAATACTCTGTTTTTAACCTGGGGTAAGGAATTCTCGACTAATTTGGTAACAAAAAGATGTGGATATGACTCGCTACTTGTTTTCAGGCCACTATTAATAATGAAACATTTCTCGAATCTAGAATAAAAATCACTAGTGTCTTCGTCTTGTTTCTGTTTGCAGGCTGAGATTGCATCCCAGTCTTCCTTTTTAACTGTCAATAGTCTAGGCAAAACCTGTACTAATAATCCTGGTAATGCTTTAGTTTTGGTCCCGAGACCTGTACCTGGAATACGTGTATTTTCTTCGTCCTCTAATTCAGTCCAGATAATCTTTTTATCTCCCACCTCCCATTCTTTCTCTTTAAATTTTTCGTAAATACCAGCCGGCAATAATACTTTTAACATTTTAAGGATATCGAGATACGTATAGTCTCCCATGAGTAACATGTCTTTTAATTCACGGTGAAACCCTGCAGGATCTTTATCGTGACAAGGCACTATTTCTTCATTTCCAATAATTCCATTTTGCTTAATGGTGTGTATACGAATACGCGTTGAAGCGCACCCCCTGGAATCTGGACGGGATGAACTTCTCGTAAGGGATTCTGTCTGTCTACGTAAAATGGTTGTCTTACTGGAGGTGGAACAGAAACAAAATGTGGAGTCAGGAAAGTTCTGTATTTGTGACGTTGTTCTAGGATGGTATTAATTAAATCGGTACCTAGGCCTCTCCATCTTTTCAGGAGTAATTCTTCCAATATATTATATAGTGGACCTGGATCAGAATGCTGGCTTTCATATAGTGTAATGAGATGTTGGATCATGTACATACCAGCTAGTCGCTGTTCGTCTGGGGTAAGACTCAAAAACGTTTGCGCTACTGAATGATCTTTATATATGCTTTCATTTCCAGCCCATTGGACTGCTGACCGTGCTAGTTCCTGATCACGCATTGTACTAAGTTCATGGTAACCTATTCTTTCTTTCAATATTTTATCGGTGTCTTGAAATACATGTTCAAGAGAACATTGTTCTGGTATGGGGGAAAGAAAACGTTTCTTGTTTTCTAGACGAATGGGTCTGTCAAAAGAATACTGTTTAGGAAGCTTCACTCCACCTACGTACGCTATTGTGCCTCGGTTTTCTGCTGTATCATCTAAATTCTCCTCTTCTGAGGATTCATTCTTGTCGGACTCTGCTTCCCTTTCAGCCTTGCTTCTTTCGTGCATTGTTACGATTTCTTTACGGATCTTTCTGTACATGGCATCTATGCAATTTTGTTGATCATGTTTACCATCAGCTATATTATTACTCCAATTTATCAGTACACTCATCGCTTCCTTACTAGCACCTGGCCGATCTCGTTCCCTTATCAAACAATTTATCAAAAATCGTAAGATCATACTTTGTGTTTCAACCTTCTGATGTGCCATGGCCTCGCGAATACATTCTGGTCTCTCCCCTGTTCTAATAAAATGATATATATTGTCTAGATGGTTAGTCATTTCTGGTAATAGAATCAAATAATCTGTAACGCGTCGTAGACGTAACGAAAATAACATCATGTCTCCCTCGCCAGGTACTGGGTCATATCTACAATCTGTAATGTACCTTCTAAGGTTTTCGTATGTAGCCGCTTTCGGCGTACGTTGCATTGCTACTTCTCTGAGTGTCATTCGTTTTACTTGAGGCGGGGTGGTAGGCAGACCTCCTACGGCACCTCCTGAAGCGGAAGCGTAACCATCAACTAGCTGTGTTGAGACTGCTGGTGTCATAATTTGAAAAACAGGTGCAGGTAATGTAAGCGGACCCTGGGTTTTCGGTATAGCGAAAGGGTTGTAAGGACTAGTATTAGGAAGAACAGCAGTAGTAGTAGTAGTAACAGGAATAGTTGTGACTGGGACAGTGGTGACAGGATGGGAAGTGGCAACGGATGGGGAAGTCGAGTCTTGAGCGGGTGGGGATGACGTGTCATGAGCAGACTGAACGGGCTGAGTAGGCTGCTGTACGTTATTAACGGGTGGTACGGGTACATTAGTATATGCTGGAGCAACATCATCTAAATAGGAAGAAAGAAAAATGTCTGCTGCGGTCTGTTTGTGACGGAGTTTAGTCGGAACCAATGGTGGTGGCAAGTTACGGGGTACTTCCGGGGTCGCCTTGGGCAGGCTCTCGGCAAGAACTGGATACATGCCTGTAATGAGTGCGTTTCTTTGACGGTCTAATTGTTCTAATCTGACTTGTTCTCCTTCTAGTAACTCTTTTTCTCTGGCTTTTTCAGATTCTTCTCTACTTCTCTCTGCTTTCCTGATTTCTTTCTCTGTTCTTCTATGCGATTCTTTACGCCACAATTCTATGGCATCTTTCTGGGGTTGTCTGGCTTTCTTTTTCCACAATGCTTCTTCTACTCTCATGATGCACTCAGCATCCCATGTCCCTGAGACAGGCCATCTATACTTCTCTTCCAGATCCTTGGTGTAATCTACCCATAAATCTAGATACAGGACGGCATCTAAGCCATGTTTATGGTACATGAAATATCCTGGAGTGTCCCTAGGGGGGACGGGAACTGCTTCTTCGAGTATCCCTTTCCTAGTTCCTATCTGACGTAATTTTGAGAACAGTGGCATTTTCGAATTGGTTTAAACGTGAGCACAGTAAACACAGTAATGAATAGCAAACAATCATTCGTACCACGACATTAAAAAACATTAAAACATGTCAGACTGAAATTACCTGGTACACAGAAAACACAAATTCTGACAATCTCGAGATACAATACTAGAATACTGGATTACTAGATGCACTGCTAAAACAGTACAGACAATACCGGTCCCATAAAGAGACACGTCGGACCGTATCCACCTAAGTGAACACGTCTGGACCAGGCCTGTGTACCCAGACCTGTCTTGACCAGGCACAAATTAATGAACCCGTCTAGATGCGTTCCCAACAACGGTACTCACCGGGAAGCAATAAACTGAAGGCCTCGGAAACTGGACTGGACTGGACTGGACTGCTACGACATCTGACTGCTACGCATCACACTACCACGCATGCGCTTCGGAACAGGTGGGCCTCCGGATACCTCGGACCTTGCTCTCTCGACTTGGGCTCTGGTCGGGATCCTCCGCATTCCTCACCGCCTCGTCTGGACGCCGGACCGCAGTTTCCGTCTCCCCCGTGGGCCCGAGGGAAGATAGCAGGAAAACCCGCAGACGTGCACGGTTTCCGTCGCGGCTGTAGAAGGGGTCAAAGCCTGCGTAACATCGCCGGCGAGTGGGGAAGGTGGGGGTACCTATTCGGGCGCCAAATTATGTGGTAAATAATTTTACTGTATCATTTTTCCATATAATTAATTATCAATAAGGAAGCTCATTCAAATGAGAGGCAGAGTCCGTGGGATCTGAGTCATACGGGCTTTAATGAAGGATCCTCGAGAATCGGATATCATGTTCCATCACCACTAAGGTTCAGGAAGGGACATTCAACGTTTTATTAACATTACACATTATATATAGTAAAATAGTACAATTGAAATGAATGCAGTAGGCGTAACAGGTGAAAAGAGAGAGATAAGAACACATGTGCGTAACAGGAGGCGTGTAAAAAGGCGTACACATGGGCGTGCACTGTACATGTCAGAGAAACGTCACAAGAAACGTCACATGTGGGTGGATGCAAAGAGAAAGTTTGCAGGATCAGCAGAAACCTATGACCTGGATGCGCGCGCAACTGAGCATGACGTGTAACTGGGGAGAACTGGGGGCTTTGACTTTAGCACTAGTGGAGGAGACTGGTGTCTGGGATGTCAGGGCAACCTGTACCTATAACATATCTGGTATCTCATGTTTGGAGGATGTAGTGACTGAAGTAAAAGGTCTCTTGGGCAGAGGCCGTTCAATACTGAATGCTAGTGCGTGCATACGTGTCTTGGTGCAATGCGCGGGGCCATGGGCCTACCATGGTAACGGGTTCAGTAAATCACTTGCAAGGAGGACAGGAAGGCCGGGCCCTTTGCTCTGTAGCCGGGAAGATGTTTACCTATTTCACTAGACTGGAATGTGTTTTCGAGGAGGCTGAGCAGATAACTGTAGGCAAAATACGATTTTGGCAGGCAGTCCAGGCCGAGCCGGGCACCGCTTCGCTGGCAGGAAGTAAGGCAGGGGTCAGGGATGCATACAGTTTTCAGAGACAGGAGAGATGAGACTCGGGGCCTCGTTTAAGGGCCTAGCTCGACTGAGCCAGGAAACATGGAGAAAACATGTGCGAGATTCAAAAGTGTACCATGTAAAGACGTTGGCACCATAGGCCTGGAAGCCTAATTAATGGGATTTTCTTGCAGGACTGGATAGCTGACATGTCAAGGATGGACGCAAATGCATATGCGTCTTACTAGCATGTACGGGACAGAAGTTACACGACATACAAGGAACATGGGTGCATGGATAGGGTGCGAGTGGGGGACACATTAGCTACCTGAAAATTTCTATTACCTCAAGACCTTCGGGCCTAGCTGCGCCATCAGGTCTTCGTGGCTCATGGAAAGTACACCCTTCAAAGAATGTCCTCAATGTGGAGCCAAGTTTCCGCATGCTGACCTGCATGAGGTGTGTAACCTCTGCCTTTCACCTGAACACGAGGCTTAAGACTGTCCGGCTTGTGCCTCTTTCCGCTCCAAAAAGACCATCGGAGACCGGTGAGCGCGAAGAAGTATGGCTCGATCGTCCACATCGATACCGGACGACATCTTCCAAGAAGGTACATGAGCAGATGGAAGGAGGCACCTTCAGTGGCTCCGATGCCGAGAACTCCGACGTCAAAGAAATCACCCCGGGGCAATGGGTCGTAAGTACTGACGTCAACACCCCCCGACACCCCCCCTCCCCCCCCCACCCCCCCCCCCCCCAACCTATACATCATAAGGCTTTGGTAACACCTTCACCTTCGGGCCCAGGTGCACACAATGATAACACTTCACATGCCCCGCCAAAGAAGTCCAAAAGTAAGCCTTCAGGCCACTCGGGACCGAGTCGGCCTTCCGTCTGTGCTAAAACTCCATCATCGGCACCGACCACAGAAAAACCGAAACAGACACCGAGAGACAAACCATTGTTCCGCACCGGCGCATTCAGCACTGAAATCAAAAGGATATCACACTTCTGATCTGAAAAAATCCTCTGAGCCAAAGAAACCACCGATTCCGAAACACACATCGGAACCAAAAAAACCAAACAGTTCCAAAAACACTGAGCACCTCCGATCCGAAAAAATCATCGGAGCCATCCATGCAACGGGTTCCAAAGACTTCAACCAAACCTTCGGAACCCACAAAACCTCCTCAGGCCAAAACCAGGAGCATAAACCTACTCCTAAGAGTGTGCCACAGAAGCATCGAAAACCGAAAAAGATCGGCACTGAAACACCACAACCTTTTGCACCTGATCCTACACAAAAAAACTCTGGAAATAGACCCGCAAACAGATCATCTTAGTTTTAGTCCTTCTAATAAAAGAAAAATGGGCAAACCCATACCATCTCCACTTTCTTCCAAGAAAGGAGACATTGCCACCTCTCCTTTTAATTATCTCTCCTCCACCTTCTCCACAGCACATTTCTCATATCCATCTGCAAGACCAATATAATCTCCGCCACCTCTAGATACTGATGATACCACTTGTGACAAAGATATAATGAAGGACATAATGAACTTCTAGAAGAGCCTATTCCTTACATCCCAAATGATCCATGGGAAAATGATGGCACACCAGACTTCCTGATGTACCCCAGGAGGATGTCTATCCGTCTAGACCATCCTCTCCAGAGTATACTATAGGTTTCAATCAACTAGTACACAGGGCTGCACAATATCACGGGATAAGCTTACATACAGACCCCATAGAATCGTCCCCTGACTGGAGTAGAATAGTCCGGGGGAGCGACGAGAAGTCATTGTTTTGTGGTGGCGGCACGAGTACTGGTAGTTTTACCCCTGCCTTTGTTGTTGTTGCCCCTGTAGCTTCTTCTGTAAGGGGCGCATTTGGAGTCTTGCGTGAGATACTATGAATATGCAAGAGGCCATCATCCCTATGAGTTGCATGAACACTTGAGCTGGTAGCGAGTGTTGCTGTATGAACTTTGTTAAAGGGCTTGCATGCTTGCTATCCTGGCTGGATTGGGATATGCAAGGCCTTTTGAGGTGTCTATTGTGGCGCCTAAATATTGTTGGTTCTGGGATGGATGGAGGTGAGACTGGGTAATTTACTGTAAACCCTAAGTCGTGCAGTAGTTGGATTGTGGTGTCTGTATGGCATACACACCGAGTGTATGACTTGGCTTTTATGAGCCAGTCATCTAAGTATGGAAAGACATGAATGTGTTGTCTTCTTAAATGGGCTGCTACTACTGCTAGACATTTTGTGAATACTCTGAGTGCTGTGGTAACTCCGAATGGGAGAACTTTGCATTGATAGTGCTGCCCGCCCACTACAAACCGAAGATATTTCCTGTGAGCAGGGTGAATGGAAATGTGTAAGTAGGCATCCTTGAGATCTAAAGTGGCAAGGAAATGGCTTGTTTGAGTAGGGGAAGGATTTGTTAAAGAGTGACCATGTGGAAATGGTCTGATTATATGTATAGGTTTAATGGTCTGAGGTCTAAGATGGGCCTCAGGGTTCCATCCTTTTTTGGAATCAAAGTACAGGAAGTAAACTACTGTTTTGATGCTGAAGGGGAACTGGCTCTATTGCATGTTTGTGCAGTAGGGAAAGCACCTCTTGTTTTAGAAGCGTTAAATGTTCTGTTGACATTGGATGCTGTTTGGGTGGTATTTTCGGGGGAGTGGCAGTGAGCTCCAGGCAATAACCAGATTAGGTCATTTGTCTCACCCACCTGTCTGTGGTGTTAGGGGACATGGCAACAAAAATCCAGTTTCCTACACATCGAGATAAAGGAAAATGGTTTGCTAATATTAATATCCGAATTCTAACCCAATGTTGGACCTAAATGAGATGGGACACCGTAAAAATCTATCTAGAGAGAAATGCCCTCTGTGTTTTTTTCACTTTATCATGGAATCTACCGCTTACTGCTCCTTTCCAAATAGCATACGATTCAGAAGAGAGTCTGAAATGGAAGAAGAAAAATACTTTCTACTAATGCAGGTTGTCTGAAGTAGAGCCCACATGCAGTCATCCTTTCTTCATCCAGTCGGCATATTTCATAGTTATCTGAACCAAATGCTTAAAATTATTTTTTTAGGTTTGCTTGAATACGTACAGAAATATCTAGGGTTGATCCACACCTGGCACATTGCAGAACTGCGACTTTTTTTTTTATACTGCTCAATGGAAAGTCAGATGTGCATTCCTGCAGTTCTTCTAAATAGTTGAAAATATTGCAGTCTTTAATTTGTGACTTTGTTTGCCAATTGGAGGAAAGTGCCACTTTTTACATGGTTGCCCCCCCCCCCCCACACTTTTTGCCTGATGTTGATGCTCTTTGACAAAGTGTGCCCTGTGTTCTTGCTAACCATAGCCTATGTTCTTTCCCTAAAACTGTACCTTTGCAACCCCAGTTGACACCTCTCTGGCCACGAGTCCCTTGTGAAAGGTACCACGGGTACCAAGGGCACAGTGACCAGGAAAGACCTCTGAGGACTGCAGTACACATTGTGCCACCCTCAGAGGCCCTGTACCTTAACACACATCCACTCCCCTTGCAGGCTACGTGTTTTTGTGCAGAGAAAAGTGAAGTCGACATGCCACACACACCTGTGTGCCATGCCTACAACCCACTGCCTACGGACTAGGTAAGACACCCCTCTAGCTGGGTACACTATACCACTGGTGAGTGTACAGGAACCCTGTACTCCTACAATGTCCAAGTCCATTCTTTGACATTGTAAGTGCAGTAAATTAATAAAGAGTAAATGGTCTGGGAGCTTGTCATTACGAACTCCACAGCATCATAATGGCTTTACTCAATTCTGGGTAGTGTGGTATCCTACTGCTCAGATCAAAAGAGAGGGGGCGCTTATAGGTCCAGTATACAAACCCCTAGCACATATAAATGCAAAAAAAGTATGCAGTTCCCGGTAATATTAGTCTGTCTAGTTCTATGTTAAAGTGGGAGTAGGAGTCTCACACATTTGGAACTAGGGCCCTCACACATCTGGCAAGGTGTCATGCTTCATCATAGGGCATGCTCCTAGTTAGGCTGGTGCTGCAATGCCTGATAGGCACACTATGAGGGGCTCTTTGTCAGATCTTTTTGTTCCTAAGCCGTAAGGTGAGGTGCGAGTGTAGGGCCATGCAGTGTATGAGTGTAAATTGCGTAGGTGTATGAAAGACTGAAAAGAGCCAAGTAGTACTCGGAACTAATTATGATCGGTGAGTCTACTCGTTCCGGTTAAAAACTCTATTAGCACACTACTGATGTAATGTTCAGCAGTTACTAGAATTTATGGGTCAACAAGTTTCTTGCTTAGTTTGTCACACCAGTGATCAATTAGCAATTCATCAGGACCATCAAAAAAAGTATTCCATCTACACAGTGTTTGGGGGCATGATTAGTAGGAGGAGAAACCAAACATTATCATAACCCAATAGTGAGTTACCTTTTGGTAAGACAGACCTGGAAGAACATAAAGACATAGATAAATATATATCAATCCGCTGTACAAATCAGCGTGCTGTAAATTTTACTCATGCCTTTAGTCAAGTCCGCGTAAGACGCAGTGGAACAATAGAGTAATGTGGCCAAACAACCTACCCTCGCTCCACATGTTTGGCAGAGTAGGGAGCCTTGTCTGGTACGAGATTAAATACTCATCTCAGCAAAACCAGCTACAAGTGTGAACAGCCGCACCTAATGCGTCAAGGAAGGCATCCGATCAGGAGACGTAATGCAGGCGCCATCTTGGAAGATGTCTTTCTAAGATACAAGGTTATTGCCAAATAAATTTTTGCTAGATGTTTAAACCCTTTGCGAAGATACCATCTGGTGGTCATTTAATTCCAGGGACCCCTGGGTAACCGAGTCCAACTGGGAAGAATCGGTTGTGCCAGGCTGTCGCACACAATGGGGGTCATCTTGTAAAATGTATTGTGTCAAGGAGATTGGGGCACTAAAAAGTGGTCCTTGCAGTCCAGCCAACATCGACCAAGCACCACAGCAAAAGGGGCTCAGGTGGAATATGGATGGGTCAAGAAATGGGTCAGTGGACCTAAACGCTCTACCCCCATGCTCATTCCAGAGAGTGAAACTCCGGTGTAATCACAGATGGCAATCTGGTATGCAAAGAGGCCCGATCTTGGAGTGTATAATATCTATAGTGTAGGTATGGGCAGGCAGATAAAAAATAATTTATCTGTTGTTCATAAGGCAATGGAGTCAAAGACAGCATAAGAAGGGTCCAAGACATCCCGACGGTATGGTACAAGGCACAGAGGGGGGAGGGAAATTACTAGTTTACTAGGTCCCTGGTGGGGGAAGAGGTATGTGCTCAGTAAAGCTAGTCTATGTAATAGATGGTAAATAGCCACATGGTCGACACATCAGTCCGATATAATTACTCTATAGAGATAGCATTGAAGAATAGGGCTCTTCATAAAGGTGGAAGTGATGGGAGCTCTACATTCAGTTCACACCATGGATTTTCCTCATTCAATCCATGTATATCGGTGGAAAGCCAAAAAATCCAATATTATTCTCTCCTAAACAGGGCTATTTTATTAATCTGTGGATGCGCCTCTATAATGGTCCACTGTAGGTTGTCAGCTGTATATCCCTTTTGTTCAAAGTGTGTACACATCTTGGTGGCGAGTCTGACACCGAATGCTGCTACGGTGTTCCATAATGTGTGTTTTTACAGTGTTGGTGGTGTTCCCAATATACTGTAAATTGCAAGGGCATGTCGGTGTATATATGCAATTGCTAAACGTATTGCAAAGTTTGATTTCTTTTATGGTCTCCGTAAATGCACATACGTTACAGCACCCTCATGGTTTGGGTCCTGTGACTGGGGGTAAATGTCACAGGAGTCTCTGGTTGGGCTGGGTAGTTGGTGGTGGTCTGATGTGTATGATTATATCTTCAATATTCCTCATGAGTTTAAAGGCAAAACAAGGTGGGGGGTAATGTTGTTTCACCAGTTTGCTGAATACCCCAATGTTTCTTTATAATCCTACAGATTCGGTTTGAGTCTGGTGTAAATGTTCTGACGCATGTAAGTGCATCTGTCTCTTGTCTCTTGTTATAGTCAAGGAGAGCTTCTCTGTTGTGTTTGGCCTGTTTTTTAGCCATCTGGGTACTGTTGAGTATTCCCATAAGCTTAGGTTATGCATGAGTTGGTCTGCTTTCGTGTTGTAGTCCAATACAGTATTGCAGTTCCTGCATAGACGTAGAAACTGTCCAAAATGGAAGGTTCGAGGCATGTGGGCTGCTGAATTCATATCTTGTGCATAGATCGCTGCCTAGTGTTGGGTCCGGATGATTGCACTTGTTGTCTTGGAAGAGTCTTCGAAGTATCACGAGATAGGTGACTCTTCCCCTGGACTACAGTGCGCATAGGCATCCTCTCCATCCTCAGATTGTTTTTTCTGCCATTGGGTTCGGATGCAAACTCCTATACTCCAACTTTGGAAGCGAAAACAAAACTTTTCTAAAGGCCAAAAGGACTTCGATTCGACGGTATTGTTCTCGATCGGTACCTCTCTACTCGATCCAGCCTTCCATCTCCAAGCGGTCGACGCGGGCCGTTGGGCCTTTTCAACGCCACATGAGCCGACCCTCGATGGAAGGAATCCTTTTAAAAGGTGCCACGCCAAGTTCCCACATACTGATAAGCACTCAGTATGCAACAAGTGCCTTTCCCCAGACCATAAGGAGGAAAGCTGTCCAGCCTGTGCACAGTTTCGATCCAAGAAAACTATTCGCAACCGACGTGCAGCCAGGCAAGAAATGCAGCGACAGGCACCAGACCCGGATAACATCTTCGATGACGACCAAGAACTACAAGAGGCGCCAGACTCTGACCTAGAGATAGTCATCGTAGAGGACTACTCGGACTCTGATGACAAGATCCCACCGGGGCAAATCGTGAGTACCCAGCCCCCGACAAATATACCCCACTAACAACGGCTCCGGTCAAGGCATCGCCAAAAGGCCTTAGCCAAGATCATAAAGTTTCGATTGCCCCGCCATCCGGCTCGGCTCCGGAACTGAAACCTTCGGAAACCCCAGGGCCCAGTAACATCGTCCCAAAGAAGGTTCCAGAGCCAAAGGAGGTCGCCGACCCGAAGGGTGTCGATCCGAAAGCGGCCGTACAGCCAAAGAGCGTCGAGCCGAAAAAGACTGTCGACCCCAAGAAGGCTGTGCAGCCCAAACTTGTCGACCCAAAACCGGTTGTCGACCCGAACAAGGCCACACAACACAAGGGCGCCAAACCAAAGAAGGTCGCCGACCCAAACAAGCCTTCGGCACCGAAAAACGTCGACCCGACAAAAGGCGCCGTACCGAAGCACGCGTCCAAGCCAGAACGTCCTCTCGGACCGAAAACACCAGATCCGAAGACACCAGTCGATCCAAAAAAGACAATCGACCCCGGAAAGGACACTCAGCCGAAAAAAAAAAAGACTCAAGTCGATCCCAACAAACAATCGACTCGGGATACAACACTTCTCCGAAGAAGCCTACGGAGCACAAAAAACACGTCGACCCGAAAGACAGTTGACCCGAAAAAAGGCCCCGAGCCGAAAAGTCGGTTCCTAAACCTAAAGTCGTCTACAAACCAAAGCCTAAGACTCAACCCAGGACTGTTGAGGAAGAACTCTTCCACCCAGATCCCTCTGACGACCAAGCAAAAATTTTTATTGACCAACAGACTGGTAAAGTTACCATCCAGCATAGGAAAAAAGGACTTTGGAACTTCTCCTTCTAGACCCTTCATTCCTTTTCAACCTATCAGGTCTACTACTCCTTTCAATCCTTATATTCCTTACTCTCCCTCTCATCATGGGGACGACAAGGGTAACACGGGATGAGCCACAGCCTTAATATGACTTCCCACAGGACCCTGAACCACAGGAACCATGGGAAGAGCCAACTGACCCTTACAACACCCATCCCGACATGTCCTCTTATCCTACTAAGCCGTCTCCTACTGATGACACCGTAGTTTTTAATCCGCTCATAGACAGGACTGCACAGTTCCACAACGTGGATATGCATAACGACCCTGTTGAAGAAGACTTCTTATTTTACACCTTCCCTGCATCAGAAAAAAGTGTCCAAACACTTCCCATGTTAAAGGGAGTTCTGAAACACGCACCTGACATATTTAAGGACACAGCCAGGGCACGGGTAATCAACCCCAGAATAGAAAAAAGTATAGGGCCCCTACTTACATCAAAGGGCAGTTACCACTTGATTCACTGGTAGTGGCCAACGCACGTAAAAGAGCCAACTCCCAAACAACTGGGGAGGCACCTCCCCCAGACAGAGTCAAAAATACTAGAGGCATCAGGGAAAAGAGTAGCGGCACAAGCCTCCAACTCGTGGAGGATAGCTAATACACAAGCCCTACTGGCTCGTTACGACAGGGCGCATTACGACCAGCTAGAGACCCTAATGCAATACCTACCTGAGCCTTTCAAAGCACAAGCCCAAGATCTCATACAGGAGGGAAAACTCATAAGAAACGCCTCCATCAAATGCGCGCTTGACGCAGCACACTACAGCTAGGTCAATCAACACTAGCGGTATACTCCGCAGACATGCATGGCTGCATATTTCTGGTTTTAAAAATGAGGTACAGTCCACTATCCTTAACCAGCCTGTTAATCAGGACTTTTTATTTGGCCCTGCTGTCGACACCTTTTTGGATAAAATGAAAAAGGACACAGAGACAGCAAAATCAATGGGGGCATTGCAATTTCAGCAACAAAGGGGCTCCTTTCGTCGCTCCTCATACAGGGCAAATACACGAGGACATACTTCACAAACAACGGCCTCATATAAAGGTAACGCACAAAGTTCCTTTACCAAAAACACCACCAGAGGAGGCTACAGAGGTAACAATACCAAGGGAAGAGGACGTGGAAGCAATAACACCAGTGCCTCCACTGCCTCAAAACAGTGACTCTATTACACTACCTCCAGACCACATAACACCGGTCGGAGGCAGACTCCAACAGTTCCTACCCGTCTGGAACACAATTACCACAGACAGGTGGGTGAGAGAAATTATCCAGTCTGGCTACTGCCACCAAACAAACCACCAAGACCTTGTCCAATGTCCAGAGAACACATCACCCTATTACAACAAGAGGTGAACTGCATGCTAGAAAAGGGGGCCATAGAGCAAGTCCCTTTCCAACAGCAAGGGAAGGGAGTGTACTCCCTATATTGCCTCATTCCCAAGAAGGACGGCTCTCTCAGACCAATATTGGACCTTAGACCCCTAAATCAATACATACTGTCGGAGCACTTTCATATGATAACATTACAACAAGTGCTCCCGTTGCTGCAACAGGGGGATTTCCTAGCAACACTGGATCTCAAAGATGCGTAGTTCCACATACCCATCCATCCAGCCCACAGAAAATACCCCAGGTTCACAATAGAAGGTCAACACTACCAATTCAAGGTTTTGCCCTTCGGGGTTACTACGGCTCCAAGAGTGTTTACAACATGCTTAGCGACCGTAGCAGCACATCTCAGGAGGCAACACGTACATGTGTACCCTTACCTGGACGATTGGCTTATACAAGCAAAATCGTACCACCAATGTGCAGCACACGCGTCTCAAACAATCCAGCTGTTACACAGCCTAGGATTCTCAATCAACTACACAAAATCACATCTGCAACCATCCCACATACAACAGTACCTGGGAGCCACCATAAACACCTCAGTAGCAAAGACGTATCCAAACTCTACAAGGATAGTCAGTATGCAGACACTCATTCGCAAATTCCTGCCACAACACTCTTTGACAGCCCAAATCTTCATGCAACTCGTAGGCATGATGGCCTCCTGCATATTCTTTGTCCCCCATGCCAGACTTCAGATGCGCCCATTGCAGGAATGCCTAGCACGGCAATGGAACCAGGCTCAAGGACAACTGAAAGACCTAGTGTTGGTAGACAGTCGCACTCACAACTCTCTGCAGTGGTGGAACCCACAGAACCTTTCCAAGGGGCGACTGTTCCAAGAGACGGTTCCACAACTAGTACTAACAGCAGACGCATCACTGACAGGCTGGGGAGCCCATCTCCTTCAATACACAGTACAGGGGCTCTGCACAAACAAGCAGAGAAGGCTGCATATCAACCAACTAGAGTGGCTAGTGATATTCCTAGCCCTGAAAGCATTTCAGAAATACTTGTACAGCAAGACGGTGTTGATCCGGACGGACAACATGACCGCAATGTACTATATCCAAAAAAACGGGAGGAACGCACTCTCCACAGCTGTCCCATCTGGCACAGAGCATCTGGAAATGGGCGATTCCCAAAAATATTTTTCTCCTAGCAGAACACCTTCCAGGGAAGGACAATCAAGTTGCCGACCTGCTAAGCAGGCACAGCCAGCAATTACACGAATGGGAGATTCACCCCCAGGTCCTACAACCATTCTTCGAGGAGTGGGGTCACCCAGAAATAGACCTGTTCACCACAAAAGAAAACTCGAAATGCCAATTCTTTGCCGCCAGATTCCCACATCCGTTGTCACAGGGCAATGCGATATGGATGAACTGGTCAGGCAGATTTGCGTACGCTTTTCCCCCAGCACCACTGATCCCGCTGGTGGCACGCAAATTGTGGCAACACTCCCTCACACTAATCCTAGTTGCTCCCAGATGGGCGAGACAACCATGGTACACGACATTTCTTGAACTCTCAGTAGTTCCCCATCAAAGACTGCACCTTGCACCTCATCTTCTAACTCAGAACCATGGAGAAATCAGACACCCAGATCCCAACCAAATGAACCTAGCGATCTGGCTCCGGAGGTCTTAGAGTTTGGATATCTTAACTTGCCCCCAGATTGCATGAATATCATTAAGGAGGCAAGAAGACCAACCACACGAGCGTGCTATGCAGCTAAATGGAAAAGATTTGTTATTTACTGCACCAATAACCAGATCAATCCATTAGACGCATCAATACAGAACATTATGTTACCTGATGCACCTACAAAGATGTAACTTAGCATACTCTTCAATACGGCTACACCTTGCTGCCATAGCAGCATACCTTCAAAACAGACACCTTTCACTGTTTAGAATACCAGCAATCAAAGCTTTCATGGAGGGTCTAAAAAGGGTGATTCCTCCTAGGCACCCCCTTTCCCCAGTCTGCAATCTCAATATAGTGCTTACCAGACTCATAGGCCCTCCTTTCGAACCTTTACATTCTTACGAACTACAATTCCTAACGTGGAAAGTTGCATTTCTAGTGGCCATCACCTCACTCAGAAGAGTGAGTGAATTACCAGCGCTTACAATTCAAGAACCTTTCATGCAGGTACACGCCTACAGGGTGGTTCTTAAAACAAACTATAAATTCATGCCTAAGGTTGTATCCAATTTCCATATCAACCAATCAATAGAACTGCCAGTGTTCTTTCAAAATCCACAGTCAGTAGCTGAGAGCCCTGCACACACTAGACGTAAAGAGAGCTCTACTTTACTATGTGGACAGAACTAAATCCTTTCAGAAAACAAAGCAACTGTTTGTTGCCTTTGCAACACAAGGGGAATCCAATTTCAAAATCAGGAATAGCCAGATAGATAGTTAAATGCATTCAGATATGTTATCAAAAGGCAAAAGACACTTTAACCGTCCCCCCAAAAGCACACTCCACTAGGAAAATGGGGGCATCCATGGCTTTCCTAGGAAATATTCCTCTTGAAGACATCTGTAAGGCGGCCACATGGCACACCATACACACTTTCAGAAAACACTACTGTGTAGATGTACAAACAAAACAGCAAGCTGCTGTAGGCCAGGCTGTCCTCAAAACTCTTTTTCAAACTGCTGCAGCTGGCACAGGTAGCCACCGCTAGAGGAGATACTGCTATACAGTCTATGCACAAGATATGAATTCAGCAGCCCACATGCCTCGAACGGAATATACTACTTACCAGTATGCATCTGTTCTTGGCATGTAGGGCTGCTGACATTCATATCGCCCGCCCTCCTCCCTGGTGCCTGTAGCAGCTGCAGCATTCTCTCTGGCATGGCCATCTCTTACTTTGTTTTTCGCCATTGTGGCAGAGATGGAGATAGCAATCTGAGGATGGAGAGGATGCCCATGCGCACTGTAGTCCAGGGGAGGAGTCACCTATCTCGTGATACTTCGAAGACTCTTCCAAGACAACAAGTGCAATCATCCGGACCCAACACTAGGCGGCGATCTATGCACAAGATATGAATTTCAGCAGCCCTACATGCCAAGAACAGATGCATACTGGTAAGTAGCATATTCCTTTTGCAGTGTGAACCTTTCTGGATTCACTATGATGTGCATTATTCCACGGTCTAGTGGTTTGGTCCGGAATCGTAGTCTTTTCTGTTTTTTTTCCTTTTTTTTTTCTTTTCATTGCCCAGGTGGGCGTCGATGTCCCACCTTTTGGTGTCCTTCCTGTGACGTTGGCACGCTTCCTACGAAAGCTCCTACCATTGGGCGCTATCTTCAGATTTTTTTTCCGCTGTTGGGTCAGGATCGTCACCTAGAGGTTCCAGGGATTTTTAGGGAAAAGAAGAAGAAAAAGACTGATCTCTACCGAAAAAGATTGGAGAATACATCGAGAAACAAGACCACCGAGTCGGGATGACGACGAAGGAGGAGAACATCTGAAACTTCGACGTCCAATGGAGAATGCGCACACAGGGGGCCCCCTGAGCGCAGGAATGGACAAAACACTGTTCAAATTCTGCCGCAATTGCCACCACAAATACGCGCAGAAGGACCAGCACCCGTTTTGCAACCTCTGCCTGCCGGTCATCCATGAGAGCAAGGATTGCAACGCCTGCTCCGTCTTTACCCCAAAGACGCTCAGGGTGAGAGAGAGAGAGAGGCAGAGGAGAGCCAACTATAGCATGCACGGCCAAGGTCAACCTCCGTCGCTTCTGGACTTTGGCCTCTCGAGTGAGGAAGAGGACAAAATCGCAGAGGGACCAGATGACTACACGGTCGTAGAGACCGATAAGAAAACAACAAAGGAGGCAGGAGAGACGTTGACCCCTAAAACCCCGACAGACTCTCAAAAATCCGAGTCAGACTCTCGAAAAACAGAGTCCAAGTTCACGAAAGGAGCACTGGCATCAAAAATGTTGACGGCCCCAGCTGCATCCAGAGACAAACAGCCCAGCGGATCATTCGAAAAGGACTCCCAGGCGGCGAAAACGCAAGAAAAGCCTAGGTCATCGAAGTACGTCCCCGAAAAGGCACGTTCGCCATAGAAAGTAAAGGATCCGAAGGCAACTTCTGCGTCAACGAGATCGTCCGAAACACTCGATGCGAACAGGTCGTCGAGATAGAGAGGAAAAAGAGAGAAGGCTAGAGGCCGAAATGGATAACATCCTGCAGAGGAAAAGCGAATTCGACGAGCGGATGAAAAGGTTCAACATCCCGTCGAAGCTGACTGTCTTTGAGGGCGAAGAAAAGTGCGTCGCCAAAGAGCCCCCAAAAACTCCCGAGTCCCAAGAACACCAAGAGGAGGAGGGCCTATACTATGGCGAGGAAGACCAGCACACATGTTTAGGCTCGGCATCCTCAGTGGCTCAGGACCTGGATTGTCAGGACCTCAACGCAGAAAGCTCGGAAGAGGCTGTGGACACGTATTCTTCTAGGCCTTCGCCGCCAGATGACATTGGTATCTACAACATGGTCATCAGGAATGCGGCGACAGCTTATGGAGTGAAACTGGAGGAAGAAAACCAAAAGCCTGCTTCCTCTTAGAGACCCTGCTCCCCACTCAAACCAGAAGTCAATTCCTCCCCATGATCCCAAGTGTCCTGGACCAGGGGAGGGAGGCATTCAAGGAACCAGCAAGCTGCAGGTCTGTCACACCTAGGACAGAGAAAAAGTACAAACACTCCTCTAAGGATCCTCCCTACATACAGGGATCCGTCACGGCTGACCCCATCATTGCAGCAACAGCCAGAAAAAGGGCCAACGTGCCCACAAACTTAGGCTCACCACCAAACAAGGAAAGTAAGAGGATAGACCTCACTGGAAGGAAAATAGAGAGGAATACAGCAGTCCACTGGCGCATTGCCAACTCTAATGCCCTACTCAACAGACATACATACCAGCATTGGGAGGAGGTCAGACAGATACTCAAACACCTCCCTAAGCAATACCAACAGAGAGCAACACACCTAGTGAAGGAGGGCAAGAACATAGCAAACTCATGCCTGAAATCAGCCCTGGATGCGGCAGGCACATCCAGCAGGCTCATGATGATCGTTGTCACAGAAAGAAGGCACGCCAGGCTGAGGATCTCCGGTTTCAAGCCGGAAGTACAGAAGAACATCCTAAACACCCCCTTCAATGGAGAAACCCTGTACGGAGTGCCAGTGGATGAGAAACTGACGCAACTCAAGAAAGAGAATGAAACTGCAAGGTCCTTGGGGGCCTTGCAATTCAAAGGAATGAGAAGGGGCACCCCGACACGGAGGCCAAACGGAAGGGGAGGAAACCAGCCTGGAACGTCCCATCAGACATTGCAGCAGAGCTACTAGGGAAGCAACCAAGCGCAACAGGGCCAGCACCAGCAGCAAACCTGGCAATACCAGCCATGGGGCCAGTCCTTTTGTGGGAGGGTGAATGGACGCAGACAAACAAGAAGAGAGGGGGCCATCAACCCACCTCAAAGTGACTCCGCACCACCAAGCGTGCCCACCCACACAACACCTCTTTGGGAGGGGCACAACAAATTAAGCAAAAAGGACTTAAAGGTAAAAAAATCAGAGATCAATGAACACCAGTAGGAGGCAGACTAAAACACTTCTTCCAGGAGTGGAAGAAAATAACGACAGACAAATTGATACTGAACATCATACAGTTCAGATATTGCATAAAACTGGAAAAGAGGCCTCCAAACAGGAAACCAAAAAGAAAGGCTCGCTCTGCAAAAGAACTAGCGCTACTCCTGGAGGAAGCACAAGACCTTCTCCACACGGAGGCGATAGAAACAGTCCCATTCAAAGAAAGAAACAGGGGAGTGTCTGAATCCAGAAAGATCTTCAAGCTGCAAAACAACACCGACAGGTAAGAAACTATTCGTTATCCCTAAGGGCTTTCGGGTGGTCGCTCCTGTATAGAAGGAGGCTTTTACAGTCTGTCTGTTTTCTGTTGACAGTCGTGAGTTTCCCATCTCTGTGAGATCAAGAGATCTAGAAAGGGAATACTATCAGTAGATGTAGTGTGTGTGTGAAATGAAGGTAGGAATTGATAGTGTTGATCCATCTGCAAGAATGTTTTTCACTCAACAAGCTATCACCTTTAATAAAATCAGGATGTCGTCACTATATCTACACCAAAGTAGTATGTTGGCATTGTAGGGTTTAGATTCCTGGAAGATCATCCACTTTTCAAACGCTGCCATGTAGATACAGGCTAGATTGGGGTCAAATATACTACCCATAGCTGTCGCCTGGGTCTGGTGATAGTTTTTTTTTTTTAATTGACAGAAGTTTTCAGTTAAGGCTAATGTTGCACACTCAATGATGTAGCTCACTGGTGTGGGTAAGTCTTCAGCTCAAAGATCAGTTTCTATCACCTCTAGAGTGGCTGTCTGAGGGATGTTGGTATAGTGAGCCTCAATGTCCAGGGAGACAAGTAAATCAATTTTATTTGAAGTGTCAATCTACTCAATGAGCCACAGTACATACCTTGTGTCCTGTAGAAACATGGGAGATTTTTTTGTATCACTGGTTGTAGAAAATGGTCATAGAAGCGAGACTGGCTCTAAGATGGAATTGATCCCTGATACAACAGGTCTTCCAGATGGTGGGTGAAGACCCTTGTGAATTTTAGGTAGAATATAAAAAAAAGTAAGGAATCTTGGGTTCCCTGTTGACAAGAAAGTCTGCTTCATTCTTGCCAATCCAACCCTGTATTTCTGCGGTTGAGGCCATGGCTGTAATTAGAATTGTCAGACGGGTCGTTGGCAATGGGAGTATAGTAGTGTTGATTAGCCAGCTGACGATTGAATTCAATGTCATAGACTGTAGTAGACATAATCACAGTGGCCCCTCCCTTGTCTGCTTGCTTTTTAGTGATCATCTGATCATTTGCCAAAGAGTTCACAGCCTTGAGTTCCAAGGTAGAGAGATTGTGTAATGGGGCACTTTTGTTCTTGCTTTTGTAGAAATCTTTCAGAACAACATGTTCAAATGTCAGGATTTTATTGGGTACCATGCTGGCATTTGGGGTGAAAGGGACGGGCTTGGTAAGCCAGTATCCGTTTGTTCTGGGGTAGGTTTGTCCTGAAAAAACGCCTGTAGGCGTATCTTGCGAAATCTATTTTGGAGTGCGCAATTGTCTCTGAAATTATCTGTTCTAGATGTAGGTACAAACCCAAGGCCCTTCTTAAGGACTTTAGCCTCAGGAGGACCCTAGAGGACAGATTAATTATCAATTTTTCTTCTCTTCGATACCGTAGGCCTTCTCTTATTCCGTTGCTACCCCAGCTGTCAACACTAGCATACTCTTACGTAGGCATGCTTGGTTTTGAATCTCTGGATACAAGCAGGAGGTGCATTCCTCCTTACGTAACCAGCCCTTTGGTAAAGAGCATCTGTTCGGGTCATCAGTGGATACTTCATTAGAGAAAATGAAAAAAAAAAACGAAATGGCAAAGTCCATAGGGGATTTACAATTGCCTTCTAACCGGGGGTCCTTTTGCCGCTCCTATTATAAGGGTGGCTCGAAATCAGTGTCATCAGAAAATCCCTCCTCCTCTTACAAAGGGAACAACCACTAACTCCCCTAGAGGCTATTTTAGAGGAAACTACAGAGGAAATAATAACAAGGGAAGAGGCAGAGGAAACTCCACCTGCACCTTCCCTGCCAATAAGCCTGGACTTCCCTCCACTTCCCCCGCTCATCCGACTCCTGTCGGGGGACGTCTCACAGTTCCTACCTGTCTGGAATTCCATTACCTCAGACAAGTGGGTAAGACAAATTATCCAATATTGTTACTGCCTGGAACTTACCAGCACTCCCTTAAATATTCTTCCAAAGCAACGTGTAATGTCACCAGAACATCTCACACTCCACAAACAGGAAGTTCTGTCTCTCGTACAAAAAACATACCATACAACCAGTCCCGTTCCATCAGCAGGTAACAGAAGTATACTTCCTGTACTGTTTGATTCCAAAAAAGGACAGCTCCAAGGCCTATACTAAACCTCAGACAGCTACATCTTTACAGTCAATCAGACCACTTCCACATGGTCACCTTCCAACAGGTGTTCCCATTGCTACAACAAGGCGACTTTCTATCCACTCTGGATCTAAAGGACGCCTATTTCCATATTCACATCCACCCAGCTCACAGAAAATATATCGGGTTTGTGGTGGATGGACGCAGTTATCAATTCAAAGTTCTCCCCTTCGGGGTAACTACGGCACCCAGAGTAGTCACCAAGTGCATTGCAGTGGTTGCAGCTCATTTAAGAAGACCGCACATTCACATCTTTCCTTACCTCTACAACTGACTAATAAAAGCCAAATCACAACACCGCTGCATACTCCACACTAACAAGACAGTACAGCTGCTTCACCATTTGGGATTCACAGTAAACCTCACCAAGTCTCACCTTCAGCCCTCCAACACATAAGTGTATCTAGGAGCTACAATAGACACTTGCAAAGCTCTAGCATTCCCCAACCCAATCAGGATACGCAACCTGCAAAATATCGTATTACAATTTTAACCCCAACACTCACTACCAGCCGAGTGTTCATGCAATGATCGGCATGATGGCTTCTTGCATTCTAATTGTCCCTTATGCAAGACTTCATATGCGTCCCCTACAGGAATGCTTGGCATGTCAGGGAACAAGGCTCAAGGTCAGCTAACAGATCTGGTGTTGGTAGACAGCCGCACCCATCGCTCTCTGCAGTGGTGGAATACACTAAACCTTTCCAAAGGGCGGCCGTTCCTCGACCCAGTTCCACAAATAGTATTAATAGAGGACGCATCACTCAATGGTTGGGGAGCTCATATTCAACAACACACTGTTCGGGGCACATGGACCCTACAACAGAAACAACTTCACATAAACTACATAGAGCTACTAGCGATTTTTCTGGCATTAAAAGCTTTTCAACTCCATCTAGTAGGCAAAACTGTCTTAGTCCGTACAGACAATATGACCGCAATCTACTACATACAAAAACAGGGAGAAACACACTTTACAGCATGAGTATTCACAAACTTTCTCTCTGGAGCCAAATTTACAGTGTGGTTTGTGGTCGAGGGCCGCGATGGTGGGGGCTGGGCTAAAGCAAAAAAAATTATGACCATGAGGTTGAACACAGGTCCCTGCAGCAGATGCCTTCGTCCACTGAGCCACCAGACCCGGCATACACACATCTGTCTCTCTCTCTCTCCCCTCTCTCTCTCTCTCTCTTTCTCTCCCCCTCTCTCTCCCTCCTTCTGTGTCTCCCTCTCTCTCCCTTCGTGTCTCTCCCTTCGTGTCTCTCCCTCCCCCTGTCTCCCTCCCCCTGTCTCCCTCCCCCTGTCTCCCTCCCCCTGTCTCCCTCCCCCTGTCTCCCTCCCCCTGTCTCCCTCCCCCCCTGTCTCCCTCCCCCCCTGTCTCCCTCTCCCCCTGTCTCCCTCTCCCCCTGTCTCCCTGTCTCCCTCTCCCCCTGTCTCCCTCTCCCCCTGTCTCCCTCTCCCCCTGTCTCCCTCTCCCCCTGTCTCCCTCTCCCCCTGTCTCCCTCTCCCCCTGTCTCCCTCTCCCCCTGTCTCCCTCTCCCCCCGTCTCCCTCTCCCCCGTCTCCCTCCCCCCCTGTCTCCCTCCCCCCCTGTCTCCCTCCCCCCCTGTCTCCCTCCCCCCCTGTCTCCCTCCTCCCTTGTCTCCCTCCCCCCTTGTCTCCCTCCCCCCTTGTCTCCCTCCCCCCTTGTCTCCCTCCCCCCTTGTCTCCCTCCCCCCAGTCTCCCTCCTCCCTCTGTTGGTCTCCCTTCCTCTCCCTCCCTCCCTCCCTCCCTCTGTCTCCCACCCTTTCCCTCTGTCTCCCACCCTTTCCCTCTGTCTCCCACCCTTTCCCTCTGTCTCCCACCCTTTCCCTCTGTCTCCCACCCTTTCCCTCTGTCTCCCACCCTTTCCCTCTGTCTCCCACCCTTTCCCTCTGTCTCCCACCCTTTCCCTCTGTCTCCCACCCGTTCCCTCTGTCTGTCTGTCTTCCCCTGTCTGCCTTTGTCTGTCTTCCCCTGTCTGCCTTTGTCTGTCTTCCCCTGTCTGCCTTTGTCTGTCTTCCCCTGTCTGCCTTTGTCTGTCTTCCACTGTCTGCCTTTGTCTGTCTTCCCCTGTCTGCCTTTGTCTGTCTTCCCCTGTCTGCCTTTGTCTGTCTTCCCCTGTCTGCCTTTGTCTGTCTTCCACTGTCTGCCTTTGTCTGTCTTCCCCTGTCTGCCTTCCTCTGTCTTCCCCTGTCTGCCTTCCTCTGTCTTCCCCTGTCTGCCTTCCTCTGTCTTCCCCTGTCTGCCTTCCTCTGTCTTCCCCTGTCTGCCTCCCTCTGTCTCCCTCCCTCTGTCTCCCTCCCTCTGTCTCCCTCCCTCTGTCACCCTCCCTCTGTCACCCTCCCTCTGTCACCCTCCCTCTGTCACCCGACCCAGTGTGTGTGTCAGCCCTCAGCCTAGTACTGGACAGTGTAGCCTTGCAGGTATAAGCTGCATTATTGTCTTTAATTTTCTCTTAAGTGTCAATGCAGGATTGCACAGAAATCAGTTTAAGAGATTATTTTTGATTGCCCCGGGTCCACGCACAAGGGCTGGACTATTCACTAGATTATGACTATACACAGAGATCCCCTACTACAGAAGTGTAAGTACCAGGGAATTTCACTGGAAGGTACTGCAGCTTGATTGGCCCAATGTCCTTACTAGCATTGCATAGCGCCATTGCCACTTATCAAACTCCAGCAAGTACGATAAATTGGCAATTCCATGTCACCAAGAGCTGTGAAATCGGCCTAGACGATGTATTATTGTAAATTTAAATACTATTAAATACTCGGCTGATGTGCTCTGCTTCAAAACTGTGAAAGCGCCACCTTGTGGCGAATTGTCAGAAATAAGTGCCGTTGCAGAGCATTATTGTAGGAAGCTGCCTCTGTATATACTATACCAAAGTGAGGAATAGTATGCACAGAATCCAGTGGATCCCCAAAGGCTTACAGAGGTAAAAGTAGATAATACCAGACTCTCTATTTCTGGTAGTGCGGGCAAGCAGTAAGGATTTAACAAAGGGTAGTGTTAAGCATTTATTGTACACACTCAAACAAGAAATGATGTCGCACACAAGAAGACTGAACTCAGACCAATTGTTTGTATCAAAAATATTTCCTTTGCAGTATTTTATTTTTAGAACCAAGCAGGACCTGGTACAGGTAAGTAATCTGTTCTTGGCATATACAGCTGTAGATTCATATGCTTTAGCATAGATCGCCATCTGCTGTTGGGTCCGGATGTTTGCATATTATTTTTGTTCGAAGAAATCTTAGTCACGAGGTAGGTGACTCCTCCTTTCGATGATAGTGTGCATGGGCATCAGCTCCATGCCCAGCTGGTTTTGTTGTAAGGGTGATGGAGTTAAGAGTAAGAGTTGTCCATGTATATTGTATCTAAGTAAGGTGATACTGCAACAGACAAAGATACCCGGGGAGGCGGGGACACATATGAATCTATCTACAGCTGTATATGCCAAGAACAGATGCATACTTTGTAAGCAGCATTTTCCATTCGAGGCATATGAGCTGTAGATCATATGCTTTAGCATAGACTATACAGCAGTTATCTCCCAAGCGGTGGCGGACCTGCAGCAGTGGTTTGAAAACGGCCTGACCCACACTAGCTTGTTGTTTTGCTAAAACATCTACACAATAGTGTTTTATGAATGTGTGTGGCGTAGACCATGTTGCTGCATTGCAGATGTCATCTAAGGGTATGTTTCCTAAGAATGCCATGGAAGCCTCTAGTTTGCATGTATGGTGCGCCCGAGGGGGAACTGTTAATGTGCGCTTAGCTTTAATATAGCATGTTTGGATGTAGTTAACGATCCACCGTGCAATACATGCTTTTGATATGGGATTGCCTTTATGTGGTGGTGAAAAAGCAACAAAGAGTGGTTTTGTATTTCAAAAAGATTTAGTTCTTTCGATGTAATACAGTATTGCTCTTTTCACATCTAATTGTATTGTATTGTAATTACATTTATATAGCGCTTACTACCCCATACGAGGCGTCAAAGCGCTTTTTCGGCGGGTAGCACGCTACTCCGGGACCCACAGAGGATTAGTGTTGAATTAGTATAGTGAAACATGCAAGTACATTTTAAGTGGTCGATAGGTAATCAGTTATTTGGATTTGGAATGATAGCAGAAGGATAGAGTAGGACAAAGGTTTGTATTAATTTATCGCTCGCTTGTTGACGCATGCTATTCAGGGAGCCTATAAAGGATTAGTGGTGAATTAATATGGTGAAATAGGAGGTAATTTCAGTGGTGGATATTAGTCTGTTATTTGGAGTGAGAAGGATAGCGGATGGATAAAAGGGGAAGAAAGATTTGCATTCATATAGCACTTGTTACCCCTGATGGGTGTTGAAGCGCTTTTCTGGCGAGTAGCACGCCACTCCGGAACCCATAAAGGATTAGTGTTGAAAATTTGTATAGTATAAATAAGAAGTAATTTGAGTAGTAGATATGTTATTCAGTTATTTGGGCAGTATATTAGTATAGTTGAATATGGAATATGAGAAGTGAAACATGTTAGTCTGTTAATTTTGATTGAAAAAGGATAGTGGAGGGATAAAAGAGTGAAGGATTTTTTTTAAGTCTTAGCAGTAGGAAGAGGCTTTTGGATGAGTAAAAAGGAGTTTTGGAGGGAAGGAGTCAGAGGGGAGAGTTTAGAAATGTTTGTTTTAGAGGATCGGTGTAGTAAAAAGAGGTGTCAGATGATGAAAGGAGGGATAGAGCAGGAGAGAGTCTAGAAAAGGTAATTTTGGCGATCATAGTAGTGGTATGGGGTTCGGGATAAATGAGAGAGTAGATGTAGAGGATATATTGATAGATCTATAGGATGAGAGCTAGGGTAGTGCATTAGAAGGAGTAGTAGAAAGAAGTTTGAGATGAGTCAGAAGGTTGGGAAAGAAGATGTATTGAGCGAAGTATAGGCTGAGAAATAGGCTAGTGCATTGGAAATGCAAAATTAGAAGAAAGTGATAAGTATATAGATCCATAAGTACATTGAAAGTATATAGATACATAAAAGAAGTAAGTATATTTAGATTAAATATATTGATAGAGGCACAGAATGAGAAATAGGGTAGTTCATTGGATATGCTTTTTCAAGAGATAAGTAACAGACACACAGATCCAAGTACATGGAAGGTACATAGATGTACAATGGAAGTATGTACATGTAGACCAAAAAATGATTTTTATTTATTGATGATTATTATTATTATTTTTTTTCTTCTTTTAACATCATAATTGTTTTACAAAGTAATATACAAAGATAGGTACATATCTATAGTGAAAGCAAATGCTAATATACAGAGGGCTATGCTGTAAATTTCTATTTCCGTATGGTGCTTATGTGGGGAAGAACCAGATCTTGAGTAGTTTTCTGAAGATAAGGTGGTTGTCGGTGGATCTTACGTTGGGGGGTAAAGAGTTCCATAGTTTGGCTGCTTGAACAGAGAAGGATGTGCCACCCATTGTTTTTTTTGTATGGTTGGATTTTGAGGCGAGATGCTCCTTTAGAGCGTAGGTTCCTTTGTTGAATGTGTTTGGTGATTTTATTCCTGATGAAGAGTGGTCCTATTCCATGTATTGCTTTGTGGGTAATACAAAGCAGCTTGAACATGGATCTTCTGGCAACCGGTAACCGGTAACCAATGCAGGGCTTTCAAGGTAGGGGAGATGTGGTCTCGTGGTTTGATATGCAAGAGTAGTCTGGCAGCCGAGTTCTGAATCCGTTGTAGTCTTTTCATGGTCGTTAAAGTTGATACGTGGTAGAGGCTATTGGCGTAATTGAGTTTGGATAGAACAAGGGAGATAGTAGCTTGGACCCTGTGTGGAAATCCCAAATGAGGGAAAATTCGTCGCAGCGTTTTTATAGTAGCAAAGCTTGATCTTGCTAGTTTATTCACTTGGACATTCATCGACAGCTTGGAGTCCATGGTCATTCCGAGGTTTCTTACTTCCTTCGATACTTTAGGCAGTGATCCCAGTTCATCAGGCCATGCGGCAAGCGGGTTGTAATTTTTCCAATCGCCACACGTGAGTATTTCAGTTTTTGAAGCATTCAATTTGAGAAGGCTCCAAGATCCACTGCTCTGAGACAGCTGAAAATTGGTGATTTTCCAATGTCTTTGGGCCATTCCAGTTGAAGGAGTATTTGCATGTCATCTGCATAGTTTTAGCACGTGAGATGAAATTTATTGATCAGTACTGGTAAAGACTTCATGTAGATGTTGAAAAGCATGGGCGAGATGATAGAACCTTGAGGGACCCCTGCTTTTGTGGAGTTCGGTTTGGACAAGAAAGGTGGGGTGTGGATGACATTAGTTCTGTTTCGAAGGTAGGACACGATCCAGTCTAGAGCAGTTCCCTCTATGCCAGCTTCATAAAGTCTTTGTTTCAGAGTTTCATGGTCAACCGTGCCAAAGTTTGTCTTGTTTGGCGTTTGTTTTGAGCCAGGTACGTTGCAGCTTTGTTTTATGTCTTTTATTTCTATGTTTCTCCAAGGCGCTTTTTTCCTTTTGTTCTGTTGTGTGGTTTTGAGTGGTATCAGGATGTCAAAAGCTTCCTGGAGCCACTCAGATACTGAACAGAATTTATGGTTTCCAGATTTATACTGGATGTTAGTTGTGTTTCCAAGTGTTCCAAATTGAGTTTGTTCCACTGCCGATAGGTGGATGGATGTAAGGTAGTTTTAGGTGAATCGCTTAGTGTTGTTTTATGTTGGAAAGCAAGCAAGTGGTGGTCTCACCATGTGCATGGAGTTATAGTTTGAAAGGTAACTAGTTCAGTATTAGCAAAAATTACATCTAGGATATGTCCAGCGATGCGTGTCGGATTGGGGACAATCTGATGCAGGTTCAATGCGTCTAGGCCAGTTATTATTGTTTTTGGATGGGTCATATTGGTTTTATCAAACCAAATGTTAAGGTCACCCAGAATGCACAGGTTGGAGTGTATTGTTATCAGATTTGAAACTGTGTCTAGAGGTGTGTCTGGGAATTTTGCCTTGCTAGGTGGAGGTCTGTAAAGGAGCAGGAAGTTACAGGTGGAAGACGGTGTAGGATTGCATCTTGTTAGAAGAGCCTCACAATTCTTTATGGAGAGGTTGTCAACTTTAGTGATATGTATTGTTTGCCTGAATACAGCAGCTAGACCACCTCCTTTTTTGGCTATACGATTTTGGGTGATTATTGGTTAGCCTAGAGAAATGGCTTCATGCAGGACTGGAGCCATATCCTCTCCCAACCATGATTCGGTTATGAATAGTATGTCTGGTTTTGCATCGGTGAGAAGGTTGTAGATGTGATGCTTGTTTTTAGAGAGGGATCGAGCATTTATTAGTAGACAGTTTAGATAGTGGCCTTTGGTGATAGTGAGACTTTTGTGGGTGTATAGCAGGTGACCTGGCTGTTTACCACACCTTAATCATCCAGCAGTAGCCGTACCCTCTCTCAGCGCCAAGACGCCACGGCATAAGTGCGCTTAACAAATATTTCAGTCAGTCAGGTGTGTTTTTAGTGCTGGTATTAGCTGTATTAGGATAGCAATCGTGTAGCTGTTCTTTATCGTGTTCCTCATCCAGCATGCTAAGAAGACATTTTCATGGGTCTGCATGCGTATGTGTTGGAGATGGTGTTTGAGAATGAGTTGGAGTGCTGTGTTGCTTTTGTGGTGTAACATTGTTGTGCGGTAGACTTGGGGAAGCAAAGTTTTGAGGTGTGGCTTGTTGCTTATATTTTTTGCGTGTGTTAAAGGCGGAAGGTGTATGAGTCAGGGGAGGTGGTGCAGCATGTGAGTCATGTCGTAATGTTCTAAATTGTCCAATGGATGAGAGGCAGTTAGAAGAGAGGTGCTGTGTTGCTGTATCTGTGTGAGGTGTGGTGGAAGAGTGAAAGCTTGGCATTGGAGTTTGTTCCTTTGTGTGCTTTGAAAGGTGGGTATATGTATGTATTTTGTGATAAGTATTATGAGGTGTTGCGCTCTGAAGATCTTGTTGTGCTTGTGTGTGTGATATGTTTTGCTTTTGAGGTGTGGTGAAAAGGGCTGCTGATGTATGTTTCATGCACCTGATTTGGTTGTGTAGTATTGTTTGTGAGAGGAGGTTGTGACTTAGAGGGGGTGGTGATGTGTTTATGTGTAAAGTATATGTTGTGTGTAGGAGGGAATGAAGTAGAGGTGAGTGTTTATCTTAGACTGGTTTGTTTCAAAAGTTACAAAGTGTGGTGGTGTGCAGTGTGTGTGTTGTGTGTTAGTGTTATTATGGTAGAAGGGAGAGGAGGGTGTTTGTTGAACAACTGATGGAAGGATCATTATATATTTGTTAGTGATAAAAGGTGGACTGTTTGGTGTAATTACAGCAGGGAGAGTGTGTCTGAGTGGGATGTAGTTATTTATGGTGTTGATTGGCGTTGTGTTAGTAATGTGTGTATTGGTTAGTGGTATAGGATAGAGTTGTGTACTGTTTGTGGGTGATGGTGGATGTGTGGTAGTTGGGATAGTAGGGTGTGTAGATGTGGTTTGGTTGGGTTGGTGGTGCATGCTGGTACATTAATCTGTGCATAGTGTTGTGCGTGGTGTATATTTGGTGTGAGTTTGTTCCTCTGTTTGTGGTTGTGGATGGTGTGGGCTTGGTATTGTTAAATGAGAAAAAGGGCAACATTTCCGGCCCTAGTCCCGACAAGTCTCGAACAGGCCCAAGCAGGCAACTACCCTTGTCCTCTCCGCCCTTAACAGGCTGTCCTCTCCTCCCTTAGCCTCGACGCCCGGGCTGAGACGCCCTAAGCCTGGCCTTTTTTGTAGCCCTAGTAATCACATGACCCCTTCAGCCAATGGGAACCCTAGCCCTAACACTATCCAATCACAACATTAGCCCTAACATCTAGAACCAATAGGAGACCAGGACCTTGCAGCCAATCTTAACCCTAGTCCAAGCACCCAATCAGTTCAAAAACCCTGATCTCTACGTCCAATAAAGGCCTTAGCCCTACCACTAGTCCCAACCCAAGTCGCCAATGGTACAGGTAGCCAAAGTCCCTACTTCCAATAGAAAGCCTAACCCTACTCTTAGTCCCGCAACTGGTCCAACAACCAATCACACCAGAAGCCCTAAATAGCTACTTCCAATTAAATGTCTAACCCTAGCCCTAGTCCCACCCTACTCCCAACAACCAATAACATAAGAAGCTCTAGAAAGAGCGGCAGAGATAGAGCGTGGAGTTCTTGACTGGGGAGCCCCCCAGAGGCCGGAGCACGGGCAGAGGACGACCCTCCATGCCCAGACCCACCTGATTCCTGTTGTCTCCGGGGCTCCAGGCCTTGGAGACGAATCTTCTCTCTTTCCCCGAGGGTCCTCCTGGAGAAGAATTTACAAATCTCAGTCTTCAGGGACATGAGAGGATGGGAGACAGAGGATACACACTCTGTGAGCATCTGATTTGGCCTTCTTCCTAGGGCACTTGTCAAACAGGGCTGGCATATTCGACAAAAGAGTGGGCAAAACTGGCCAAAAAAATTTGGCAAAAGGAAGAAGAAGCAGTCATACGTCGAGTGAAACATTCTTAACACTTGAAAAGTGCCAAACAATTTAAGAAACACCCAAAAAGAGAGAGCTTAATGCTCCAGGGTCCTGCTAGCAGGAGCTAGAAAAAAGAACTGAAAGTAAAAGGAGTTTGCTGTGCATCATGGGATACCGAGGATCTCTGGAGAGTTCCTTAACCTCATCGCTGCTGCTGATAATTTCCCCCTGTGCTGGGCCCTAATAATAATGGGTGTGGTCGTGACGGAACCATTCCGTCATCAGCACAGCTCAACCGTGTCTGATGACGGAAGGGTTCCGTCACCAGCATCGAAGGGGTTAAAGGCCCGGTATCCCTTTTCCAGACACATAATGGCAGCCTATGGGGGCTTGTCTGTCCATCCCTTCCTCTCATTCCAAGGTTTTGTGAAGGGGAAGTTACTCTATGGGTGAAACTTAGCAGACTGTGTTAAATGTGATATTGGTGGAATATCCTTTACATTTCTAGTTGAAGTACTGGAGAGTGTAGCCTTGCAGGTATAGGCTGCATTATTGTCTTTAATGTTCTCTTGTGTCTATGCAGGATTGCACAGAAGACAGTTTAAGAGATTATTTTTGATTGCTCCGGGGTCCACGCACATGGGTGGGACTATTCACTAGATTATGAATATAACAGAGATACCCCTAGTACAGTACTGGAGTTACAGGTAAGAAACTACTCCTTTTTTTGTACAAATTCAGCACTGAAAATAAGTATTCAGTTTATGCATTTTATGTATTGGTGGATTGTAGAATTAGTTAAAAGTTTTGTTTCTAATATTTTTCTCTTTTCTCACAGGTTAGGAAAACGGCTGGAATTTGGATCATTGTCTTCAAATATTCCCTCACATATGATTCCTTCACCGCAGGGTGTTGTCAAGATGTTGCTTTAAAAACTGCTCCATGATGAATTTCATATTTTATCATTTTTTTCGTGCTAGCTTGGAGCTAGTGTTCTCTCCAGGCATTGGACCCATCAAAAGTTACTTTTTATTGTTTTGTTATTTTGTATTTTTTATTTTTTTTAGAAGTGATAGGAGTGGCTAGATAAAATAGGAAGCAAATTATGACGGAAGTATTTTTCTTTATTGTAATTTCTGTACACAACTTAAGCACCATGGGCCCAGAATTCGTTTTTGAAAAGCAGTCAGTGGTGGTATCAACACATTTTTTTCCCTTCATATCTTGATCAAAAAACAGGAGTGCATTGTGTGTGAAAGTGATCGAGAGAGGAAAAAAGGAGGGGGCATTGCCATAATCTACAAAGACATTTATAATTGTACAATCAAATCTAACCTAGTACTCTATTCTGAGAGTCTTTTCTTCTCTCTTTCGCTGTCAGCTACTTTGTCCTTTTCAGGACTTCTTATCTACCGTCCGCGAGGCCCAGGAGGCCTTTTCCTCAGCTCGCTCCCAGAAATAGCTGCTGCGCTGTCAAAATCCGTCAGCAATTTTACTCTGACAGGGGACCTTAACCTTCATTTCGAGGAACTTAGTATAAGAGGCGCATCTGAGTTCATACAAGATTTTGCTGCAATAGAGCTTATACATAACGTTACTGCACCCACAAACGTAAAAGGTTATACCTTGGACCCTATGTTCACTAATATCTTGAAATTGACAGTAGAAACTCCTATACCGTTACCTTGGACTGACCAATGATCCCCCTCTCACTTAAATCACCATCTCGTGGTGAACCTAAGGTGCATAAGTCAGCAAAAGGTTGTCCATGGTCTAAACTTTCCATTGGGGCATGGTCAACTCAATTTACAAACTCAAAGCCTATCCTTGAGACTGACATGCCTTCGGCAGCCAAATCATTCAACTGTTGGTTGGAATACTCACTGGATAAAGTCGTTCCGGTAAAAAAAACTAATTATAGGATAAGAGAAAATATTTCCCCATGGTACTCTCCCCAGCTGAGAATACTCAAACAGAAATGCAAACAATTAGAGGATCTGGAAGAAGGATTTTAGTGAAATCACCAAAAAACTTACAAGGAAGCTATAAATCAATATCAAACAGAAATTAAAAGGGCACAGTCATCTTATTATGAGGGCAAGAAGAAGGCAGCATCTAACGCCCCCAAAGAAATCTTCCGAATCACCAAAGCCCTCCTTGAGCCCACTCCGCATGACACTTCTAGAAACACATCCAAGGAACAATGCCACAAACTGGCTAACTACTTTCAGGCGAAAATAAAAGCTATTTACAATGCCCTCCCTGTATGTCCACTACCTTTTGATCTTGACAGGTTTCTGACGAACATCACTGGGCCACAGGGGCAAGCGGATGGGGTAGTAGCTATTCCCACTCTGGAGGAATTCCCTCTCCTGGATATGGAGACTCTTGCTAAAAAAAATTACCAACATTTAATCCGGATCTCCTTTAGACCCCGCCCCTCCGCACATCCTATCCAAGGCTAAAGACCAGATAATTCCAGTTATCCGGGAGGTGCTTAACTACCACCGGCCATGTACCATTGATTTGGAAGCATGCCATGGTAAAAGCACTACTCCAAAAACCCAGTCTTGGACCCCGAAGTTCTGAGCAACTGCCATCCTATATCTCTCCTCCCACTACTTAGTAAGATCCTAGAAAAACATATTAACTCCACTTTATTGGTCTTCCTCAACCCCTGAGCTACTTAAACAATCCCAGACAGGTTTCTGCCCTCAGCACAGCACAGAATGTTCCCTCATGGCTGTGACTCAGGAAGCTAGGAGGATAGTGGACCAGGGAGGAGTGGTGGCCATCATCCTTCTGGACCTCAGCGCGGCTTTCGACACAGTCAACTATGATATTCTTATTGATAGGCTAAAGAGAGTTAGGGTTGCTGGAAGTGCCATCTCCTAGATCCAATCATTCCTCAATGGTAGAACTTTCCAGGTCTTTGTAGAGGACCATATCTCCAATCCTCTTCCGTTGAACTATGGAGTGCCCCAGGGATCTTCCCTGAGCCCAATGTTGTTTAACGTATATATGAGGCCACTAGCTGAGGTCATCCAGCCGTATGGGATCAGGGTGGTCACCTACACGGATGACCCCCAGCTGGTGATTTCTCTAAATCATCCACGCACTGACCAGGCAGACTTAAAGCTCTGCCTAGGAAAAGTCGCCTCTTGGATGGAACACACTGTGGGCAACTCTGCCAAGCTAACCCCCACACTGTCATGGCCTCCTTGCATGGGCTCCCCCCAGTCCCGAAGTCCAAGATCAAGAGCCTTGGGGTATGGTTGGATGACTCACTTAAACTTGACCAATAGGCAGTGGCAGGGGCCTGTCATGGCACTCTTAGAAAGCTACGGAAGGTTCTTCCCCTACTGCCCCCTGTATCCAAGAAAATTCGTCTGGACTACTGTAACTCATTGTATTTAGGAGCCACGAAGTCCACCATACGGAAACTCCAGGTGTTCCAAAACTGCACCGCACAACTTTTAACAGGCTGCGGCAGCAGGCAGTCTGCTAGCCCCAGTCTGGAAACACTCCACTGGTTACCAATAAAGGAAAGGATCTCCTTTAAGGCCTTATGCATGGCTCATAAGGCCCTCAGCGGCACAGGCCCCCGAATTAATCAGCCCCCGATCACGGCATATATTCCCAGGAAGTCTCTTCACTCAGAGAATTTAAATCTAGCCTGCATTCCTAAAATTAATAGGCAGCGGAGTGGAGACCGGTCCTTTTCATACAACGTAGCGGGACAGTGGATCTCCCTCCCCCTCAACCTCCGACACGAAACGGCCCACCTCCCTTTTCGGAAGGGACTGAAAACATGGCTTTTTCAGAAGAAGAATTGCTAGCTCTCCCTCTCAGCCTTTACTGCCACTAGCGCTGGGATGCCTCCGGGTAGCCATGCGCCTTAGAAATGTTAATAATAATGAGAGAGAGTCTCCATTCAAGCAGCACTTTCTGGAGTGATGGACACTGTTTACCCTTATATGAGAATGGACTGCCTTCTGTTTTTTCACTCATAATTCAGTTTGATCACTTGTTTGCTATTTTTAATTACCTGCTTTGCATTTTTTGCCCAATAGTTTTTCGATTTCCTTTACTTGTAAATGTACAGGAATTTATATAGCGCAAATCACCAACCGGTCTCTAAGGGCTTGCTTAGGGAACCCGTCCTGGTATTCCCCTGTGAGATAACCCCGGCAGGGTATCCGCAAGGTGAAAGCCAGGCATCCCGCCGCGAGGGGCCGTTGTGGAGATTAAGCAAGCTATTGCCCAGAGTCGCAGAGTGTGAACCCGTGAATCGAGTAGGCACCGGAGCGAGAATTGTCGAGTCCATGGACATTTTAGGACTCAAGACCCCGCAGAGCCGGGAATTGAACCCTGGTCCCGGGCTGACCTCTGCTTCCAGGTCTGCCTCCTCTAACCCGTGAGCCACACTTCTCCACATTAGAATGGACTTATCCTTCACTCTGGCTTTGCTCATCAAAACGTTCTAATGCTGATCTTGCCTTCTGTTTAGTCATTGATACCAGTTCAACACTGGTGAAAAAAATTATTAAAGCCACCCTTTATTCTTTGAAGAAGCAGCCTTTTGGGTGAATCTGTTATTGAACTTAAATATTGATTTGCTGTCCTTCAATACCAAATATATCTCTTCCTCCCGCAATGTAGATTTCTTTTGGTGCTGAGGAGGTGGGATTACTTCACTATTCTCCTGTTTTGTAGTAAGCTTGGCCCAATTTTGTATAACTTTTGAAAGCAAGATTTGTTAATTTACATAATGTCTTTCATTGAATTTCTTCCATCACAATCGTTCTCCCAGTAGATATCCGAATCACTGAATGCTTACTGCATTGCTGGGGGCCTTTGGTTTGCAACCCAGTATGGTCCTCATAATGTTACCAGAATTCATCCCAGGCACATTTTTCTCTATAGAGGTTTACAGATAAAACTACAAGATAAATTGCTGCAGTTAAACTGGATGCTCCTTCTCCTGCATTAAAATGTTTCCTGAATATCTGCTTGGTCAGTGTTGGTGCAGATTCAAAGATTTTATTCAAACATTTAATTCCACTGGTTGGAGATAAAAGATTGATAGTAAAAAACAAAGTTGCTTTTTGTGTTACTTCTGGCCACTGCAGAGTCTTAATCATTCAGTGTTGCACTGTTCCATCTTCCATTCCCCTTCAGGTAGAACGTAAATAAGTGAAAGGTGCTTTGTAGAAAATGAAGGCGAGTTGCAGGATAGCACATAGAGTCCAGTGAGTAATGCCCTTGCCTCAGTTAATCGAAAAATAATTACCTGGTTCCTGCTTCTAATTGCATGACTACAGTGTCCACAATAGTTTATTACAGAAAAGTGTGTCTCTTTCTGTGGTGCATCCAATGCATTTGACCTTTTATATGCATTTCTGTATTCCTCCTTAATAGCTCTATTTCTACCTACACCCAGAACTGATATACAAAGTGTAACAGAATTTTAAGACCAACTCTTACCTTGTGAAAAAAACACTTTGCACATCCATTATCCATTTCCATTGTTCTTGAAACTAGACGAGTGACGGTAATTCATGTAGTGTCAATAACTTAAATTGGACCAAGGCTGTTGTTGGGAGTCTCCAAGGTGCCTAAACATTCTGACGGCACAGGGTTGTCTTTGGATAAACAGATCATTATAATGTACTTCAATGCAAAAAAGTATGTCAGAAATGTGGCAGAAACCAGTATTTAATTATACTATCTTTTTTGAGCCCCTCACTAAAACTTTTATGCGATCGCCCACAATGATCATCTTGATTTTTAACCTTCAGTTTCATACGTTTACATCAAGTTCTATTTTAATGACTGTAAGCATGCTATTTGACCAACCAATATGGTCCTCATCTGAATGCCCTACCTGTTATTTTCTTTAAGCTGTTTGGCTGATCAATTAAAATCATGCACTTCTCAGAAAAAATTAAAAGTTGTCCAGATTTAAAGGAGGAAACATCGTGGTGATATTTTGTAAAATTCGCAATGTTGAATGTTTTCAAGGTTTTTTCAGCCAAAGTCTGCGGGGCAGAATACGAACAAGTAATCCACGGTTGCATCTTGTATTAATGTTGTAGAGATCAATTTTGTATCGGCTGAAATGCAAGAAACCCTTTACAAATATCACAATATAATGCTTAAATACTAACTTGGTTAGATGTAATTTTGTGAGACTCCAAATTATGATATTAAGAATATTGTGTCACATTACTAACCTGGCTAGTAATTTTTCCCTGGTTCTGTTTTTATTTTGAAGGAAGGGAGTTGAAGTTCTCATCAGCAGCAGAAGTCTAGAGTGGTTTACCATGTAATGTAACACATTTTGTAACTTCGATATATTTTTTTTAAAGTTAAGGTCAAGACACTGGAACTGTCTGTAATGTTAATGTAAGCTGCTCTTAAACAGAAGTAAATCCATCCCTTGTAATCCTCAACATTACACTGCAGAAGAAATGCCTTATAACAAATAGAAGGGATCTAAAATCATGTTTATGCACTTCAACATATTATGCAACTTGTGTGAATAATGCTTTAAAATGGTGCATTAGATTGTTAAGTGAGATGCATACTGTATCCACATACGTAAGCAATACAATTGTGACAAAAAAGGCATGTTTGTTATCTCAACATGACTCTTTAATGTCTATAAACTAGCATAGCAAATGTAATTTCTGTTTGAATTAGCACAATTGAGCTTTACCATACAATGTACATGCCCTTGTTTTAAATGAAATAGATTTTTACTTTAGTTATGACACTGTTTCAACTTTTCTTCTACATGTATGTGATAGCAAACATGTTAACGGTGCCCTTCTTTTTCTGGCACCGTATGCTTTCAGTTTAGAAAGTAACCACAGTTTGAGCTTACTTTGTATAAACCTTTAGTGACTGGTAACCAGTGAACTAAATAAATTTATTTTGCAATTTTCTGTGTCTCTTCTTTTTTTTTTTTTTCTTGATAATAAAAGTTTTATTAATAAACATTTGTATATGAGCAGTAAGAACATCTAGAGTGTTCCATTAAAGACAACCAAATGTCCATATAGGAAAAGAAAATGGGATAAAGATTCAGGAGTTGGCCGTGAAATGCTTCTGGTAATGGAAATGTGTAAAAATGTCACCAAATTAGATTTAAAAAAAAAATAGCCCAGCCAAACCTGTACTTTTGCAGAATGATTTTTTTTGTCTGGATTCACATGCTGTGCATTACTCTGCCATCTAGTGGTTGGGTCCAGAATTGTCCCTAAAAACTTTTGTCCTTCTACTATTTAGGTCTCGCGTGGCGTACTGCGCACATGCGCAGTCGAGCTTGCGAGATTTTGTTTCAGAGTGAACTTCACTAGCGAGGGTTAAGCCACTCCCCTCTTCTCCATTGTGTGGCCTCCTAAACGGTGGCCAGCCATTGGAGAAGAGGTCCTAGTGACGTACTTCTTTCTCTTTTAGCCCCTTCCTTTTCAGACTGGCCTCCTTGACTTACTGCTGTGGTAAAAGGTTTCTTATCTTCTCTATGGAGCGACAGATGTCCCCATAAAGAATATAAGAAAACTTTTATGCCAGCAGCAAGTCAACCCGAGTCCATCCGAGTGGGACGGGGCTAAAAGAGAAAAGGCTGTTCTGCCCTGTTAACAGATGCTTGTCCCGTCTTATCGTCATCTCTGTTCGGGTTTTAAAAGACTTTTTGTGACCCATAGTGCTGCTCTTGCAGGAGAAAAGCAGTAAGGAGATAAAACTGCGAGAGAACATACTTGGAGGGCACTATCCGTGCCCACTATTGCTTCCCATCCATGGCAAGTGGCCAGCCCTCAATCAACAAAAGAATGTAAAGTGCTGTTACAATGAGGACTGATGCGTTTATAACAAATACATGAAAATATGCACAGGTACTACTCCCTCTAGCAACATGCAACGGGTATTCAAGTTATGGCTTTTGATGCAATAAGATTGGTCGAAATAAACAGCAGGCGTTGGTTTTATTTACACACTTCGTGAGTTTGGTCATCCTAGCTTACCTCAGACACGTGCTGGGCAGCACTGCACTGCAAGTCAGAATCCGACAAGACGCTCGGTCCTCACTTCTGATGCTACCTGGGGAGTGAGGTACATCCACCTGTTTATTCCAACGTGACTTGCAGAGGATGAAGAGCAGGTACCCTCCAGAGACGTGGATGCACGTGCCCCAACGTCACTGCGAGGGCAAAGGCCAGCCCTGTGGAACTGACTCATTTAAAAATATTACACGAGAGTAAAGGCGTATATTGCAAATAACCTTCCCCCACCCAAAAAAATAATAAAAATTAAAAACACAGCTGGTAACCACACCTGCAGCAGATTCTAATTCGGGCAGGACTGGTGCAACCCCAGAAGTCACTATTTGTACTATATTATTTATTTATGGCATTTGTAAAGCGCACTGTGGCCAGATTGGTATTTTGGCACTAAACGGAACACTGATGAGTTAGAAAATAGCACGTTGACATTGTAGAGGCGCCAAACGATGCATTCTACAGATGCCCCTAACTACTGTCTTGTTCAAAAATAAAGATTTGGGGGAAAAAATGTTACCCTTTGTAAAATGTTTAGTTATTGTACAATTTTTCCGTTTTGTTTGTTTTTGTTTACCGATGCCTTTATCTAAAATAAAATTATTTCAACTATGATAGGGATATGATTGGTAACTGTGGGGGTGGGGGCACTGTGATGGCAAAATGAATGCAATAAAAAAGTCAGGCAAGTGAGAGAGAGTATCTGTGCACATTGGCTTTTTCTGTATAGTGATACAATACAGTGGACGCAGTATCAGGAAACTTTAAGAGCTGATTGTGCCCAAATTTGCAGGACGGTGTTAACTGTCTGTGGGTTTTAAGGGTTCCTGTATGATTGCAGCGATTTAAATTTTTAAATCGCTTTTATGCAGTTTTATGTAAACATATTGACGTACAAGTAATCCCCGTCTGCCCAGTTCCACACAATCAGTTGAATGTGAATAATAGCAAGTTATGTCATTTAAGTGAGTGCGAGTGTCTGTGCACAGTGGCTTTTTTTTGTATAGTGATACAATACAGTGGACGCAGTATCGGGAAACTTTAAGAGCTGATTTTGCCCAAATTCGCAGGACGGTACCAAACATTCAGCAAACTACACTACATTAGCTACTGCGTTTGAGGGTGTGTCTGGCTCTGTGTGTGTGTGTGGCTTTGTGTGTATGTGTGGCTCTGTGTGTGTGTGTGGGGCTCTGTGTGTGTGTGGCTCTGTATGTGTGTGTGGCTCTGGGTGTTTGTGTGTAGCTCTGTGTGTGTGTGTAGCTCTGTCTGTGTGTGGCTCTGTGTGTGTGTAGCTCTGTGTCTGTGTGTGGCTCTGTCTGTGTGTATGTGTGGCTCTGTGTGTGGCTCTGTCTGTGTGTGTGTGTGTGTGGCTCTGGGTGTGTGTGTGTGGCTCTGGGTGTGCGTGTGTAGCTCTGGGTGTGCGTGTGTAGCTCTGGGTGTGCGTGTGTAGCTCTGGGTGTGTGCGGGGCTCTGGGTGTGTGTGTGGCTCTGGGTGTGTGTGTGGCTCTGGGTGTGTGTGTGGCTCTGGGTGTGTGTGTGTGTGGCTCTGTGTGTGTGTGGCTCTGTGTGTGTGTGTGTGTGTGGCTCTGTGTGTGTATGTGCAAATGCAATAGGTCTCACATTTGCGAGAGATTAAGCTATTGACCTCATCGTAAATGACAGTGCCATTTATTTATCTGTTTTCAAAACCAACACATACATAAAAATTTTGTCATTTACAATTTATTTATTTATTTGAAGGTTTTATAGAGCGCGAACAAGATCCTTGCGGATATCAGAGCGCTTTACATTGGATACATCTAGTTAAATAGAAGCGTATAAAACAGATATACATAATCAACAAATTGCACAGGGGAGTATTCGGACCCAAACATGGTAAACCTGTTGAATCAGTTTGAAGGTAGATCGAGTGACTAGAATGTCATATTGGACTCTTGTAATAGTGAGGATTACTAGTGAGGGTCGGAATGAGATCATAGTTTCATTATGGTTGACTTGCTCATGGTAGCCAAGGGTTTTGACACAGTATTCAAGGTCTTAGCCCCTGTTTTTTGGGTTTCAACTACCGTCTTTCAGGACGCTGGGTCCTTCACTAGTTTTCAACATCTTTCGCTGTTTACGATTTAAACCTCTGCCTCAACACCCCCTTTCGGCCCCCTGGCGAAGTTCTCCTCCTCCTCGCTAGACAGGCCCAAATTGCGCATGGCTGGTGTTGTATGTTGGCCCTCAAGGTATGGTGGGCTACTCTGTCTTACCCTCAGGATCTTCGGGTAAAAACTGCACAAGCATTACAATCTTCACTGCGGTGGTAAACCGATAGGTAGAGATTGCCGTCTGGGTACCACCTATCCCCCCCCCCCCCCCCCGTGGCATCCTGGGCATCAAACCGTGCCCAACCTCTTAGCCCAGATCTTTAAGTAAAGATTTGTATCGGCATTAATCAGCGATATTGGCCGGTAGGACCCTGGTTTCTCTGCTAGTTTCCCCTACTTATGGAAGATTATAATATTAGTTTCCTTCCACGAATCCCTGACCACCCCTGAGTATACAATCCCATTAAATAGATCGACCAACAGTGGGACAATATTACGTTCCATTGCTTTGTACACCTCCAGGGGGATCTCGTCTGGGCCAGCAGCCTTTCCGGGCGCTAACTCCCACAGTGCAGCCAGGACCTCTGCATGAGATATATCTTTGTCGAGGTCCGCTCTGGTTACATCATCCAAACAGGGACCCCTATCCAGATACTCATCCCCCTGGTTACTCTCAGTATCCCCCACATCATACAATTTTTGATAAAAGAATTTCAAACACCCTCAGTATATCCTTAACTTTGGTAAAAACAGTTCCATCCTCCTCAATACAAGTAATCGGATTCTTCGATTTTTCTTGCCTTAACCGAAGGGCAAGAGCTCTACCAGCTTGCTCTCCTGTTTCATATCTTTTTAATCTTGAAGATTGAAAGTCCCTAATTGCTTTCTGCGTTACCTCCTTCTGCAATGCCGCTTTAGCTGCCAGCAATGCATTATGGCTTTCCTTACCATCGCCACCTGTGACAATGTCCCTGATAAGGTGTTCCTCCGTGGTAACCAGCCAGCCCATTAGTTTCTCTACCTCCCTCCTATCTTCTCTTCTAAGCCTGGCAGAACAGCGTATCGTCTCTCCCCTTAAAGCGTCTTTAAAGGCCTCCCCCACCCCATTCCGTGATGTACTATATCTATTTGCGGCAAAAAAGTCTCCCACCCATTTATTCAAATGGTCTACAAACCTGTTGTCTGCCAACAATCTCCTTTCAAATGTCCAGTGTGACTTTGGCCTTTCCACCCTTCCCAGATCATACATTAGCAGCAACGGATTATGGTCTGAAATTGCTCTTGGGAGTTTAATAATCTCAACTTTCCCTATTTCAGGAGAGGAAATTAAAACGTAGTCTAATTTAGTGTACTTCTGAGCAGGATTTGAGAAGTACGTGAATCCCGGATTCTGGGGCTCTTTAGTTCGCCATACGTCCTGTAGCCCGTGCGAGCTAATAAGAGCCTGAACTGATCTGAAAACTCTGGGTTTCCGCCACACATAGGATATTCCGTTACCCCAGTCAGAAGAAATATTTACATCTCCAGCAATTACTAAAGGGGTAGGCCAGTTAGCTAGCTCTACTTCTAGGAAATCAAAAATTTCAGGATCGTCAAAATTCGAGCCATATATCCCACACATTGTAAAACCCAGTTCCATTTCGGCTATTACCCATCTGCCATTGTCAGTTTTCACTTTCCTGGCCTTTCCCAGAGCTGTTCTTACTAAAATGGCGACTCCCCTGATGGTTGAGGATTGTGTTGAGCATGCCACCAGCTCAAAGCCTTTTAAGAGCAACAGATTTCTCTTAGCCCAAGGGAGATGGGTCTCCTGAAGGCAGAGGACATCTATTCTGTTGTGCTTCACCACATATGCTAATCTCTGCCTTTTCCTCCAGTCATTCAGGCCCCCCACATTCATTGTACCAATCCTAATGTTCGTCATTTGGTTGAACAGGACCACCTACAACAAAAAACTGCTCAAGTATTTTTATATTAGTTAACTCTTTTTGGTCTTGACCAATATTGCACCATTCCCTCATTTTCCCGATTTTCACCCGACCCCCCCTCCCCACCCTTTCCCTCCCCAAAAGGCCCACCCCCTCTACCCCCCCTTAACCCCCAACCCCCCGCCACCCTACTCTGGGAGGCGCTCAGACTTGGTCTGTGCGTGTGATGGAGCACGGTACGTGCGGTGAGAACTTATTATACATATACACCAAAGAAGTACTAAAGGATTGGAGCTCAAAAGATTGCAATTCAACAAAAGTTATACACCGATTCAGAATCAGCCAATTGCCTACATCCCATTCCATAATCTTGGGAGCAGCACACCCCCTAGCTTCCTACAGAGTCCAAATATTCCTTTGCTTTGATCTCAGATGAGAAGAACAATGTCCTCCCTTCGTTAATAATCTTCAGCTGTGCCGGGTTTATTAAAAATGCCTGCATCTTTTTGTCCTGGAAGGACTTGATCAGACCTCTTAAACGCCACCGTCTTTCTACCGTCGTGTGGCAGAAATCCAGCCGCACGAAAAAAGAAAACCCATCACAACACCGTTTAGCATTAGGCCTTGCTAGATCAAAAATAGCCTGTCTCAAAATAAAGTTTCCTAACAAGATCAAAATTGCCCTGGGTTTGTCCCCTTCCTTCGCATTCCTTTTGACCTTAAAACTCATGAGTGTATCCACAGCATGAGGAACCATGACTACTAGCATGTTGTTCATCACCAAACCAGCAGATTGTCGAATGGAAGCCTCAGCTGCTGCTGTAGCTCTCAAACAACTAGGTAATGCTCTAGCTACCGGATCTAATGTTGATGAAAAATACGCACAAGGGCGTTGTTTATCACCAAATCTCTGTGTCAGAACACTCAACGCGCAACCTTCTCTTTCGTGAACATAGAGCGTGAATGGCTTACTGTAATCAGGTGTACCCAATACAGGAGCTGAACACAATGCTTTTCGTAACTCAGAAAAACTCTCCTGACATTCAGCAGACCATGGTACCGGACTCTGAACACCTTTCCCAGTCAAAGCTACCAATGGTTTTGCTAAAAGAGAAAAATTTGGGATCCACTGCCTACAGTACGAGGTAATACCTAAAAAGGCACGTACTTCTCTCTGTGTGCGGGGAACACTCATCTGCGTAATTGCTTTTATTCTCTCTGGGGTCAACTTCCTTCCCTCCTTTGACAAGAGATGACCTAGGTAGGTCACTTCTTGGCAGCAGTATTGCATTTTTGAAGGTGACACCTTATGATTCAAATTGGACAAATGATGCAATAACGAAATTGTAGCTGCTTTGCAAGTTTCCTTGTCATCGGCAGCTACTAGAAGATCATCTACATACTGTACTAGGGCAGAACCAGGAGGAAGTACAAAGGAGTCTAACTGACTTTTTAATGCTTGACTGTAAATGGACGGACTCTCACAATAGCCTTGTGGAGCGCGTTTAAACCTGAAACTCCGACCTCCTAGACAGAAACCGAAAATATCTCTGCTTTCTTCGGCTATCGGAATGCTGAAAAAGGCATTCTTCAAGTCGATGACTGAAAACCATGTGGCTGTAGCAGGAATCAACGTTAACAAGGCAGTAATGGCTGGAACCACAGGAAACTGCGGAACCACAATTTTATTAACCTCTCTGAGATCGATAACAAACCTATATACTGGAGGCTTTGTAGGATCAGTACGTTTCAAAATCGGTAATACAGGACTGTTACAGACATTTCCTCTAGTTTCTTCAACCACGCCTTTCTTAATCAAATCTTGTACAATCAGTAAAAGTGCACGTTCACCTTCACTAGAGATTTTGTATTGAGGAATTCGTGGAAATTTTACATTTGCTTTCAAAGTGACTACATATGGTGGTATTTCCAAAAGGCCTACATCATTAGGACCAGTCGCCCAAAGAGTATCAGGGAGTGAACGCAGCTCTGGCGGGAGTGCATCCATAGATAAGTACATCGGAGAGGTGATTCTTTTACCCAATGTAAGCTGTACTCCTGACGGAGAACAGTACAATGTCGCATATAGGCGTTTTAACAAGTCTAAACCAAGCAGATTTTCATTACAACCTGTCGTCAAAATCAGGGGTGCTTTCAATTGGCACGGTCCAACAGAAATAGACAAAGGACCAGATACGGGATTGGAAACAGGGGCGCCTGAAAAACCTACAGAAACATTTGTTAAGCCGGACAAAGGTGCGCCAGGGAGTTTCGCATGAATGATAGAACTTTTTGCTGCACCAGTATCCAACAGAAACGGTTCGACTATACCTGATGTTGCTACTGCGACATAAGGCCCACTCTGATCCACTGGAACTGATACTACTCCCTCTCTCTGTCCATGGCTGTCCTAGTACCCATTTTGCTGAAATCACTCATCCACTTCGCAATAGTCCTCAACATGATACTGTTGAGATCTATTTTGTTGGGCAGACTGTCCATTTCGTTGATCAAAGTGATTGGAAGGGCGATCATTCGTCTGTGGAGGCATAGCACCTCGTCCTCGACCTCTAGAATTTTGCATAGAACCACCACGACCTCTCTGAGCTGCTGCAGCATTATTTTGCGCTAAGATCGGACAGTCATTCTTGTAGTGACCCTCTTTCTTACAGTACGCACACTGGTTCCACTGATATTGAGGCCTCGGTGAACTATAATCTGTCCTTTGATATGACCCTTGCTGCGTATTAGTCTGATTCATGCGAGGCGGATATGCCTGTTGCAAAAGAACTTTAGTCTTTAAGTCTTTCGTTTTCTTATCTGATTTCTCTTTCTCCTCTTTATCCCTATTTTCATAATACTGTGCAGTTGCAAGTATTTGCGCAGTTGTAGAGACAGCCCACGCACTCTCGGAATCTTTCAATTTGTTGCAGAGCTCTGGTAGCAAATTGTGTACAAATTTATCAACAAACAATCTCTGTCCTCCTTCTGTGCTCATATCCTGACCACTATGATCTACAAAAGTCTCCTCGAACCTCGTGAAGAAGTCGGAGACACTTTCGTCTTTCTTTTGCCTGCATGCGGACAACTTGTCCCAGTTAACTCGCAGTGCTGGCATCAGAGTCTTCATTAAATCAATTATCCTACCTGGAAGATTAGCAATTAGAGGTTCGGGTTTGGAACCACCTATTTGCTGACCATCCGCCGCTATGATAGCTGCCCAGTCACCACCTAGGGCAACTGGATGATTCTCTTTACGTATCTTAGCCCAAATTGGTTGTGGAACTACATTCCCAAATAACATATCGATGTCCGCTAGATTCATAACACAAGCCTCAACTGTCTGTGCTAACTCCTTATAGTACCCAGCAGGATTCTTACGCGGATCTGGCAAGGCCTGTTTCACTGCTAACACTTCGGCTCGCTTCCACGGAATGTGTATCCATACTCTCTGGAATTGCGCCGGAGCGGCTGCAATACCACGGACCGCATCAGCTTGCACAGCATCGCGCCAAATTGGAGGAACCTCCCTCATTGGATATTGGCGATTCTGCTTCGTACTACTTTTCTCTAAGTCTCTCGGTGAGCGAAGAGATGGATCATTCCTATAACTTAATATCAGTTCCATCGCTTCTTTTATATTTGGACCTACTATCATTCCTGCAGCAAACTCTTTCTGAACCTTAATTAAGTCTTCTAAATTTGATTCAGAGTCATCTTCTTCTAGTTCTTCACGTAAAAGAGAGCACATCTCGTCAAACGCATATCGTTGCGTTGGTTCATTCCACTGCATAAATGTATCTAGTACATCTCTCGTACTATATCTCCTACTCTTCGAAATCCATCTGAGAGCCGTGGAATCTAAGATTCCCCGTTCCTCAGTACTTGGAAGCTGACTACGTCTCTGTACAGACTCAGAAGCAGGAGTTTTGATCAAGGAGTTATAAAAGGGAGACAGAATATTAGTGACAGAATCAGTGATTCTTCGGCGGACAGAAAGCGGAGTCATAATACTAGCAGATGTAGAAAACACAGTAGCAGTAGGAACAAATAGACCAGAAACAGTAGGAGTATCAGATAAGGTAGCTTGCGAAACAGTAGGTGTAAGTGATACAGGTATAGGCAAAGAAACCGGCAACCCAGGAAGAGGGGGTGCCGAAGGAACATTCACATTAACCACAGGAGGTACAGGAGCTTGATTCTGAGGGGCAGGAGCAGGAACACCAGGTTGTCCAGCAACCGGCAATTGAACATTCGGTACAGGCGGAGCCGTAGCACCCTGTGCATACGGTGGAGGTGACTGTAACAAGTAAGACAACAAAGGATCGTTTTCGGGGTCTTCTACTATCTTAGTTGTTTTCGATGGCAAGGCAGGATAGCACTTGTCGATCGCTAAATTATGCTCTCTAATAGCCACCTCTACGGCCTTCTCAGACTCGTTGACTTGCAGCTGCTTAACAGCCTGTTCTAAAGTCAACTCTTGCTCTTTCTGTTCTTTAACCTTTTAATTTCTCTCTGTTTAGATTCTTTTCGCCAGTAACGGAAAGAATCAAACATTGCCGGCCGGGCTTTCTTCCTAAACAATTTCGCTTCTAAATTATCAAGGATTTCGGGTTCAAAACTACCATGCAGTGGCCAACTAAGGACACCGTCCTTTTCTGTATAGCGGACCCACACCTCATTGTAAGATATAGGACCCACACCATGCTTACAATACAGATCATATAGAGGAGTCCCAATCGGAGGAACCAGACATGAGTCCAACCGTGAATCACTGTTGCAACCAAAACACGACAACATACAATTTTTCCGACTTACCATTTTGCAATCCGGAATACAGAACGAACAAAACAAAAAAAAACAGATATGTGCACTCGAACCAAGAACTTAGGCCTACCAAAAGCGAACCAATGTATCGATACCCAAACTAAACCAATAGATTATCGTAACCAGGACAGCAACCAGTGATAATCTTACGAAACCAAACCAAACCAAGAACCAAAAAGGATTTTAACAACCCTCACAAAGTAACCAACTAGCAACCACTAAATACTTAACTGAGGTACTGAAGACGTCACCAAGGAGAAACCCGTCTTGTCTCGCCGTACTAAGGACTGCACCTCGGGTCCAAGACAGGGCGACGGTCAAGGCAACGGCCCACTGCAGCCGTCTTGAACGGGAACCCTCGTGGAAGAGAACTTCGGGCCACTTTTGCGATATGCCGGGATCGATGAAGTGGGGCGCCTCCCTCAGGAATCTTCACACGAAGCTTCTCGAACTCTTCAGGCTTTTGGACCGGTACCGAATGGCGTCGCCCCACGTTGGGCGCCAATTGGAGTTCTGGACTTTTTGGTTCTGTCTAGAGGTGTCAGGGGACAACACCCAAAGCCCCCGGAGTTCTACCTGTCTCGGTGCACAAATAAACAGAAACACGGGCTTCTCGATGGTGGCGTCAAAGACCAAAGGTTTATTACTGCAGGGACACAGAAGTCACAGAAACTACACACGGGCAGATTCTAGGAGCTTGTTCGATTTGTACAAAGAGGGTTGCTCCTTATATATAAAATATTAACCTTCAGGCGAATTCTTCACAATGCTAGTACATTCCCAAACCTTTGTGTCCTAAACAATAAATATTTGGCGTTGCACAGGAATCGTCGATAATATCTGATGTCAAACATTACGAAGAGGGGTTCCCACTAGTCCATAACAATCCCTTGTCAATATTGCATTCAAGAGCCGGACCGCCTCATCGTAAATTTCGTTACCTCCCCCTAATAAAGATTCAGAAAGAAGGAAGCGGAGCCAGGTGTGGAAGATAGGAAAGCAGGATAAGAGATGTTTGTGGGTCGTAAATGGGCAAGGCTACCGGCTTTGGCCGCCTAATCATTATCAGGCCAACAGACACGAGAACCAGTATAGCAGGACTGGCCTCAGGCAGAGGAGGCAGCCTTTGTCGAGTCATGCAGCCACAGCGTGTTCTGATCTAAGGTGCACGTGTCACTAGAGAGGTGAATCTCCGGCTAAGCCTACGTGTCCTTAATTGAAATGGAGAAATCAGAGGTCATTGCGTGTCCATTGTCTATGTGAGGGCAAGAAATACAAAATGGCTGACATGATCTAAGATGGATGCCATGGGTAGATCAGAAATGTGTTTATAACAGGAGTACTCTTGCTCGTAGCATAGCGAAAAACACCAGGATATGCTAAATGGATCATTTGCGGTTCACTGATACCAAAATTATGTATTTCCGACAACATTGAAAACACGGGTTCAAATCGTCACGGAACCTCAAACCTACTGCATTTGCTGGGGTTCTCCATCAACGTGCTGAAGTCTCACCTGAGTCTCACTCAGCTCCTTCATCAGAGCGGTAATGGATTAGACGCAGCTTCAGGTTTATCCTCCCGAGCAGTGACTCCGGGATATTCAGGCTATGATTCCGATCATTCAGCCGCTTTCCCTGGTTTCAGTCAGGATGGCCCTTCCGCTCCTGGGTCTCATGACCTCCTGAATCCTGCACGTGCAACATGCCAGATGGCATATGCAGGCTCTGCAGTGGGACCTGAAGTTTCAGTGGGCACAGCATCAGGGCAACCTGTCCGATCACATCCAGATCTCGGAGGGCACTGAACGACAATTGCAGTTGTGACTCACAAATCGCCTATACCACTTCTGCCCAGAGTGCTGAAGAAGATCCGGTGCGACCGGGCCCAAGTCATTCTTGTGGCTCCAGATTGGGCATGAAGATACTGGTATCCCAAGCTTCTCAGCATGGCAATCGATCCCCCGACGACTGCCTCTTCGGGAGGATCCTCCATCTGAACCTGTCTAGCCTACACCTCCATTCATGGAGATTGAGCGGTGACAGTTGACAGCTTTCGACCTTTATTCTGAAGTCTGTGGTATTATTCTGGCAGCCAGGCGTCCCTTCCCTAAGATGGTATACGCCTGCCGGTGGAACAAATTTGTGGCATGGTGCACAGCAAAGGCTGTGGATCCCCTTTCGGCCCTTCTTTCCGTGGGTCTTCTGTTCCTTCTCTCTGTGACCCAGCAGGGCTCTGCGCTGAGCACTATCAAAGGTTATCTCTCGGCCATTTCTGCCTTTACACAGCTTCCAGATCATCCTACTCTTTTTAAGTCCCCGGTTGCTAATCGCTTCCTGAAAGGTATTACACACACATTTCCTCCTGTGCCTTTCATAATGCCTCAATGGTACCTAAATCTTGTCTTGACCTTTCTGATGTGCACTCCCATTGAGCCACTTCATAACTGTCCCTTACGTCGTCTTGCTCGAAAGACTGCCTCCTGGTAGCGATCACCTCTGCCAGAAGAGTGAGTGAGCTCCAGGCTCTTTCTTCTAAACCTCCTTTTCTCTCTGTTCATCAGGACAAGGTGGTTTTAAGGACTCTTGCTTCTTTCTTGCCAAAGGTTGTCATGCCCTTCCACATCGGGCAGACCAACACTTTGCCCACCTTCTTTCCGCCTCCGCATCCTTCAAAAGCTGAAGTGTCTCTCCACCGCCTGGACCCAAAACTTGAGCTCTTGTTCGATCTGAAGTGCACACAACAGTTCCCGGTGAATGACCATTTTTTTGTTGGCTATGTGGGCACCAAGAAAGGTCGGGCCGTGCACAAACGGACCATCTCGGTGGGTCGTTCTGTGCATCAAAGCCTGTTACTCGTTGGCTAAGAAGGAGCCTTCTGTTGGGCTGCGTGGCCATTCTACCAGGGCAACGGCAGGCACTATTGCCTTGGGACGCAGCATCCGCTTGCAGGACATCTGTCAGGCAGCTACGTGGGCCTCGCACACGTTTACCAAGCATTATTGCCTTGACAGTCTGGTCCGGAGACGGCTTCTTTGGCCGTTCTGTTCTCCGTGACTTTCTGGTGTGATCTTGTTCGCAGACCCACCACCAGGATTGGTATTTCTGAGGTATCTATTCTAAGGTAAGGAATTTATCACTAACGTGTCTCTTTCAGATGCACAAGTTACTTATGGAAAAATATATATGTAAGATACATTAGTTAGTGATAGATTCCTTACCGCCCCACCCATCCTCCCCGTTCTGCGAACTGATTTCTAGGGTTAAGGTCATCCATTTTAGGGCCCTAGTTTCATGGCACCAGTGGTCAGTTTCTTGCATGGCACTACGTTCCTGACGCGGAAAGTCGTGTACAGAACTGATGTCAGCGCGCATGGGTGGCGCCTAAGTAGACTCCGTGACGTCATCTTGGCGCCAGTGTTGGATGCGGAGCCGCACGACGCCACCTTCTGATGAGCAGGGATACTGCTGACGCAAAACTTTCCAGATCCAGTCTGACGCCTAGGGATATTCTAAGGTAAGGAATCTATCACTAACTGATGTCTTTCACAGACATATCGTTACGGAAGGTAAGTAACTTGTACTTTACCATCTTAGGAGATTGCATCTTTGATTTAGAGCAGGGGGAAGACTAGGAAACTGTAGCCCTATTAGAAATCATGGGCGCAGTTGATCTTAAGCATCTTAGTACGGTTGCCACACATGAGGCTGGGAATACGCTTGGTGCGTTATTTTCTAATAAAAAAGTGCTTCCTCTAGCATGTTCCCCGATCACGCGGCCATCTTTTCATGATAAACTGCCATGCAGTTAATACACTCTTGAGTAGGAGGCATTGCTCAGCTCAGGATAGAACCTGGGCTAATATTGATCAAAATCAATTACAGCAGGTACTGTCGTCGTCAAAACCCACCTCAGGATGTCGACAATCCTGAGCTTACAGCATAGTCTTATTCTAACTGGCTCAACTGCGCCTTCTCCCAAAGAAAAGATAAGGGGCCAGAGTAGGACTCGTCTATCTGCTCCCTGGTTTTCAGATGCCCTCAGGCTTGAAAAACAGGGCTGCAGACACCAGGAGATGAAATGGAGAGCCCAAAACGACTCCCACAAGAGAGAAATTTATAAACCCTCACGAACCAAATATAAATCCCTTCTGATAACAGAAAAAGCAGCTTATTTCTCATCACAAATTGAATCCGCTAAAGAACTTTACCAAGTCATTAATAAGCTTACTAAACAACCTGATTACAGAGGGTGCAGTCTTTCTGCAATTAGATTGCCTCGCATTTTAAAGATAAAGTAGATTCAATTTTCAACTCCTTTGATCACACTGATAATCATCATCCTCCGTCCAACAATCAAGACTATGGGTTTGGCATTCCTAACAAGGATTAGACAATGAATGCACAACTCATTTCTCCACTGTTTTTTCTACGCAAATAAAATATCTCATTGTGACCACCAAATCAGGCTCTCAGATGATCCTGGTCTGCCCTCAGTTATCATGTTGGTCCTTGACATTATTGCAGCTCTTTCAAAGAGAGCTCTGGGGGCAATCCATTCCGACCCAGACAGAGAACACAACCACCATGTTTTATATCGACAAGGAGGGACCCAGTTAATTCTTCTGGCACAGCAAGCACAAGAAATATGGATCAGGGTCATCCAAAGGAAGATACACTTTGTAGCAGTCCACCTACTGAGGAAAGACTATAAAGAGGTAGACTAAGCAGACAAGTCTCAAGCTTTCACAAGTTGGAACTGAACCAAACAGTACTCTCAAGGATCTTTCACTAATGGGAAACTCCAGAAATTGATTTCTTTGCGACTCCCCAGAATGCAAAATTACAACTCTTTGTCCCCAGACAACAGTGCCACCAATCAATAGGAAATGTGCATACCCCCTATACCAAAACTCCACAAGGTGATCAGCAAATGTAAGAACAGCAGCTTGACACTTAATACTAATTGCTCCACCGTGGGCAAGACGGACGTGGTTCTCGGAATTCATAAACCTGGCTCAGGAGAGGTTTTGCAGAGTACCAGTCAGACAAGACCTGTTGTCAATGCAAGGAGGAAAGGCATTCCATCCAGAATCAGAATCCTTGAGTCTCACAGCATGGCTCCTGAAGACTTAGATTTTGGCGACTTAAAGCTACCCTAAAAGATGACAGTCCTCAAAGAGGCAAGAAAACCTACAACTAGGAAAAGTTATTCAGCAAAATGAGAGATATTCTCTGTGGTGCAAGAAGGAAGGATTCCTAAAAAGATTATGAAGGAAAAGAACAATCTTAAGTTACTTAGCACACCTGCTAGAATGTAAACTAACCCATTCATCACTAAAGGTACACTCGGGAGCAATAGTGGCATTCACTAGAGACCACATGCGAAGAAACTTTATCACTTCACCAGTCTTCAAGCGGTTTTTGGAAGGAGACAAGTAAAATTTCACCACCAAGGAGGGTTCCTGCTCCACTGTAGGATCTAAATATAGTGCTCACACAATTAATGGGGGCATCCTTTGAACCATTACATAAAAGCTCCCTAGAAATGCTCTCTTTAAAGAATGCGTTTCTAGCGGGTTTACTTTACGCAGTCAGTGAGTTGCAAACACTCATGTGACATGAACTGTACCATCTGATAGAGACTACTAGCCTCAGATTCCTTAATGTAGAATCATCCCCAGGCGTGAGACTGGATCCGGAAAACTTTTCTGCCACAGCATCCCTGCGCGCCGGGGGACGGCACTACGTGACTCCGCCCTGACGTCGTCCTTCTCCGTGACTTCAGCGAGGATACATAAGTCTCACCCCAGCGCTCCTAGGTCAGTTTTTTGTCATCCGCGTACAACGCGGATCCGGATTGTGTTCTGACCTGTTTTCAGGCCTTCTCTTCTTTCTCACTCTTTTGCGTCAGTGGAACAGTGTGCTAATGCCTTCGGGCTTCAAGACGTGTACCTCTTGTGCACGTCCCATGTCGGCGACGGACCCTCATTTGATTTGCATGTGGTGTCTGGGTGAGCACCACGACTCGGAGGAGTGCGACGCCTGCCAGCACCTTAAGCCTAAATCACTGTAGGAGCGCCAGATGAAGTTGCTGTTGGCGTGCTTGTCCAGGTCTGTGTCATCCCAGCATCCGTCCCCTACCTCGGAAGGATAGAGTCGCCGGTTTAGTTTGTGACATTGTCTCTCGCCACTACCCCAAGGGCGTGGCTCACCGGCTGGTAGGTCCTTCAGTTTGTTTCAGAAGCCCTGTCCTCCTTCCGCGGTGTGCCCCCGCTTGTTACCTTCCTACCCGCAGTTACCGAGCGCAGGGGTGACTAGGTCCCAAATGACAGCCTACGCTACGGCTCGCCTGAAACGTCTCCGGATCCCTTGCCTCGCGCGGGGACTTCCGCGGAGCTGCCGGCGGCTCCGGCTTCAGGTCGTAGGAGGGTGGTGTCATCGAGGTGCGGTCCTTCAGGGCTCCTCTCTTCGGCGTCTGGCGTCCCTGCCTTGCCGCAAATCCCTACGGGGCTCCCTGTGGCGTCGCTGGAGATCGCTGGGACTCTGGGCTTGCCCCCGAGTCCCCCTTAGTCCTCTGAGCAGGCGTCTGCCTCGGCAGAGGTCGAGCCGGCACCGTTTTGGCACCGGGAGCCTTCCTTCCCCGGCTCCGGTGGAGTCACGGGTGGAGGTCAGGACCTGGGGTGCTTTCCCAAGTCCCTCTCGGTCCTGTCTGAGGCCGAGCTGGCGCCTTTTCGGCGCTGCTCCTTTGCCATTCCGGCATTGACCCCGCCCCATTCTCCTGGAGAGCATGTGGTGTCAAATGTCGAGCCGGCGCACACTCCGGCGCCGATCAATGTCTGTGCACGGACAGTCTCTGCGAAAAGCATGCACCAGTGCATTGAACATTTCCTTTTTGGGTGTGGTGTGGTTTACGAGGGAATGGAGTAGTGTAGAGAGCCATCCGGGCTTTTCTATACATTGTTGCCTGCAAGCACTCCTTGGGGCGGGCTCGTGGTCTTCCCGCCACAAAAGTATGATGGAGTGGTGTGTCCTTCTTTAGCGCTGTGCTAGGCCCCTGCCACCCAGGCCGTGCTGCTCTACATTGGCGACGAGGCTGGTACTGGACCCCGCTCCTCGCTGGCATACCTGCAGGATAAAACAGAGGCACCCTTGTGCCCCCCCAACGGCTGCATAGCCCCATTGACCACCGGCTCTTGTTCCCTGCCGATCTGGCCGGAAATACACCCATAGGCGGCGGCCTCTTCATCTGCTTTGAAAGCTGGCCCAGCACCTCCCCCCGCGTGTCGCTGCCGAACGAAGGCAGCGCGACGCTGAAAACACAGCTGACGCCTCAGCCAGCAAGACCTGTGAGTAGCCACTCCCAGCTACGCGCACCTGGACGGCCAGGGGAGGCCTACAGCCGCGAGGGAAGGAGGAGGCCTGGCAACGCGTGCATCCCAATTCAGGTGAGTGCACGGAATCCCAGTAGACTAAGCACATCACTCGCCTGCAGTGCCCCCTTCAGACTGTTGGGCACATTCACTAGAGAAAAAAAATAAAACCAGCTGTGGATCTGCCCAAAAAAAACCCCAAAGTGAATGCAATTACAGACATATTACTGGCGTGTGTGACAACACAGACCGGAATAACTGTACAAGGACACCACAGCAGAAATAAAGGCTGCACACTGCCGGGATTAGTTAGACAACAAAAATGGGGTAGACCCAGTATCCCTATGAACCTGGGCAATTAAGCAGCTTGGAACAGTGCCGTGTTGGAAGAACCCTCTCCCCGGCATGTAGTATCCTCCGAATCAATTCAATAGTGTAGACAAGTGTGGAGTTAGTCACCCCACTACCGGCAATCTCATTGGAGAAACAAATCCTTTCGGGATCCAACTGGGAGGGCCTTTCTTTCCTTACCCAGTTGCGATTTAAGTCCAGGGAGTTCTATCATTTCTACCATAGTCGGGCAGAAGTAATTACGCCGACAGAGCAGAACAACACAGCTCAACGTGAATAAGAACTTGAGAATTCACGTCTCATTGGGTACAACCAACATACCCACTCCCAGATTGCCTTCCTAAATAGAGTTGAACCCCATAATAAAACTGAGGGTCGGTTGTGAATTCCAAGTCACCCCGACCGAACAGATTAACAGTTTAATCCACACCTCAACCCAGCGTGGTTAAATGAAGGCTGTTTTGCTGTCCGCCACAGTCCTGATGAAGACCCGTTTTTTGACTCCACATGCTTGCTAGTTAAGGATCGAAAACGTCGACGATTAAGTGGATTATGTGCATACATATCATGTACCATTACTGATTAATACGGTGTACATTGTGATAATTGTGTAATACGCATAGACCACACGTTTTTTCCTTTCTTCCATTGTATATAATAATTGTACAGTATTCACCTTTGCGCAGTAAGCACTGAGCACTTTAAGTCACTTTTGCACTATTCACTATTTGTGTAAGCCTTCTTTGCAATTTATTTACGAAACTAGTGTTTATGAATGATTATAATTGATAAAATAGTGCATAAATACGTAGATGGTCTCTGGATTCTGCTTTGTGTGTTTCAAATATCTACATAATTCTATGAGATAAGAAAAGTTATTTGGTGTTCCCCAATGAACCAATTGTTTTTGAATATAAGCACACTGCCGGGAAGCAGGCACTACAAACAAAAAAAACACACCCAGCACACGTCCAGGCTACGGCAGGTCGGGCGGCCATGAACACACCACAACAGGCAGGTGCCGCGGGCCCACAATCAGACGGCAGTGCCACCCCAGGTACACAGCCATGCAACCATCTCTCTGCCACCCCCTTTCAGCAAACCGCGAACCAGGCAACAGAGGCCCGCGCTGGAAAGCCTGGATAGGGCGTCTCAATCACTATTTCAAAGGCACGCGGGAGACTGATGGAACAGTAAAAAGATCACTGCTCATATACTGTGGTGGTGGAGAGATCCAAGACTTATTTGAAACTTTCCCAAACACAGGAAACGATGACTAAGAGGCCCGCGGTCACCACGTTCAATCAGCACTTGGAACCCCAGCTCAACCCTGATTTTGAGCGATTTAAACTGTGGCAAGTGAAGCAGTCGAAGCGAACACAAGGAGATGATGGACGGAAAGCTGAAACATTTTAGACACTCACCCCTGTCAAAGATCTGGGGGGAATCCATCATCGTTCTTTAGCTCACTACGCCACCACAGTTCAGACAGTTATATGCAAATCAGTCTTGACCCTGTGCCTCATGGGAACAGTCCAGCCCGAACTGCCAAGCCATGTCTTCCCTGGACCGGAAACAAGCATCCTGGGACCGGTCTGGAGCTAACAGCCCTCATCAGCCAGACTAGCTTAAATCCAGTGGCAAAGTGATCAAGGGATCCACTTCATACCCTGCCAACTTAGGACGAACAAAGCAAACACAAGGAGATGATGGATGGAGCGCTGAAACTTTTCAGACACTCACCCCCAGACACTGAGTCAGTGGACATATGTTATGCATGGCTATGGCAATTGGCAAGCACATGCACCTTTGCAAAACAGAAAAGAGATACGAGCCCGGTGATCCAGGGGTGTCGCTCAGTCCTTCTACGAAAGTTGATCCTCCGACAACCGTGGATATCTCTAGACGAAATACACATTCTTGCCTGGTCCTATGAACTATCTGACGCCCGTGCAGACAAAATGGAGGTAGCCCTCAACAGAGGAGCCACAGCGGATCACACTACCAGATACCCTCAAGTCAAAGAAGAGAAGGTTGAAGCAATCTAACGGCGCCCATGCACCACACCCACGACCACAAGAACACAGTCTGGCAGAGCATGCAGTAACTGCGTAACAGAACACCCTCCAGCTGGGCCGTGTTTCGCAAAAGGGAAGATCTATTCCCACTGCGGGAAACCAAACCACTTTGCGAAAGTATGAAGAAGCAGCAAGTTTTGACCGACCTACCCCACATCATGTGGGGCAACGCAACAACTGCGACAACTGTAGCTCAATGACCCTCAAGCCCAAGTTTTCCAAAACACCTCGAAGAGGCCCTGTCCAATTTGCAAGGAGTCATCAACCTTAGTGACGACATTCTAGTGTTCTCAAACACCTAGGAGGTCCATCACACACGTGTGCGAGCCACGTTCCAATGTCTGGAAGATTGCCGCCTAACCCTTCTCTGAGTAAAGACAACAGCGGTCCTATGCAAGGAGGGATATAGTCAAAAGGTAAATATAGACACAATGAAAACTATATTGTAAATTGACTTGCCCAGCTGGGCAGAGGTCTAATATTTAATTTAGAACCACAATATTAGGAGATACCTTCAACAATTTCTTGGAGATGGGCACAAGCCTGTGCCCAGACGTTTACAAATTGTCATGGTTAGCGGAGTGGATAGAAGGTAGCGGCCCGGGAAGCACTTGCAGTCGTCTGTTAAGGCTCGTGAGGAATCAGCCCATTGTTGGCGCCTCAACCACTCCACGGGGAGATTGATCTCCGTGGCATTCCTGCCTGAAACCCAACCCTGCCAGAAACGTAATCACCGTTTAAGCTGCCCGTTTAAATTGGGACTATCCGGTTCCTCCGCGGATAACGACTGCCACCTACTCCCTGCCACCGTCCGGCACCCACTGTGTGCGCCTCGCCCAATGCGGCTATCATGGCTAGGAATGATTAGGCTTTACTCAGTCCTGATGATGATCCCTGTAACTATGTAATGGGATCGAAACGCAGTCGACAACTTCTACACCATATACTCTGTTTTGTATCTGTTACTATATTTCAAGTAATGGTGTAAATGTGAATTCTGTTATTGCTATATGCACAGAAAACAATAGCTTTTGCCTAAAAACCTTTCTCTACCTTCTATCCACTCCGCTAACCATGACAATTTGTAAACGTCTAGGCACAGGCTTGTGCCCATCTCCAAGAAATTGTTGAAGGTATCTCCTAATATTGTGGTTCTAAATTAAATATTAGACCTCTGCCCGGCTGGGCAAGTCAATTTACAATATAGTTTTCATTGTGTCTATATTTACCTTTTGACTATATCCCTCCTTGCATAGGACCGCTGTTGTCTTTACTCATATGTTCCCCAAGGTCCTGTGCTGACTCGATTGGGTGCCCTTGTTGTTTTTTATAATTTAACCCTTCTCTGAGCCAAATGCTCTTTTTACCAGGAATCCATAGACTTCTTTGGATACACCTTTTCAAGAGCAGGGCTGAGAGTGGATCCCAAGAAAGCGACATCCATCTGGTCAGCTATTACTCTCACTACGCCAACTGAGGTTTGCTGTTTTCTGGGTATGGCCACCTATTGCGGCCAGTTCATACCGAATCTGGCCTCGTTGGAGCCACTACAAGCCCTCACACGCAGTGGCAGCACCTGGGAATGGACCCCTGCAGCCAACACCGCATTCCATTCCATCAAGATAGTGTTAATGGGAAGGCGTACCAAACTGGTAGTAGACACCAGCCCCATTTGCAGTCTTTCTCCAAGAAAGCAACAAGATACCTGGGCACTAGTCGGCTACGCCAGTCGAGCCCTGTCGGACACGGAAACAAGGTACGCCTAAACTGAAAGAGAGGCCCTTGCCATTAAGTGGGCGTGCCAGCACTTCCACCTGTAACTCTATGGGCAGGAGTTCCAAGTGGTGATGGACCATGAGCTGCTAATTCCCCTATTCGCAGGAACATCAAGGCTGTCACCCCCAGAATAGAAAGATGGGCGGTACAACTGCAAGCTTACAGATTCAAAGTCCTATTCTGCCCACAACCCAGCAGACTATCTCTTGAGGCCCCCAGAAGTGACAGATGTGCGACATATGCCCCCAGATGTAGAACACACTGAGGCCTTCATCAGAATGATCACTCAGGAAGCCGAGGCAAGGTGTGGTTTCCCGGATAGGATACCATGGTAGAAGAGAAGATCAGGCACTGTCACTTGTGCACCATAACAGGAGGTGACCCTGCTCCAGTCATCACAGAGGAGCCGAGTGAAATACCCTGGTCCAAAATCAGCATCGACTTTGTCAGCTTCCCCGACGTCCGCAATACCCTGGCACTGATTGACTCATTCTCAAAATTCCCGATAGTGGAGGTGGTTGCGTCCACGGCATTCACACACGTACAGAAGGTTCTTGACAAAAACTTTGCATTCATGGGCCTCCCTGAAGAAATCATATGCAAATACGTCTTGACCCAGTGCCCCAGGAGAACAGTCCATCCCGAACTGTCAAGCCAGGTACTCCCTGGACAGGAAACAACTATCCTTAGACCAGTTTTGGGGTTTCACCCCTCTTCAGCCAGGATAGCTTGATTCCAGTGGCATGGAGAGCACAGGACCCAAGTCTGGGCATACCTGTCCCACTCGGGGTAACAAATGCAAAAACAACAGTTGGTGGACAGTGTAGGAGAGTAGGGTCTGCAATCCTATGATCACCCCAGATTTTTGCTTTTTGCTTCACTGGTTTATGACTTTCCCTGGCTGTGGGCCTGCTAATCAGACCCACAGCCTAGCTGTTCTCTCTCTAAATTGACACACATGTACCTTAGGTACATTTACCAATTGGTACTGGGCCACCTTATCAGTCCCTGTACAGTATAACTTAGGTATCCAGGGCATAGGTGTACCCAGGGCCTACCAGGGGCTGCTGCATGGATTATGCCACCCCTGGCTGGCCATCCAAATCTGACACAACTGGCTGCACGACAGCTGGGGCAAGGTGGTGTAATCACCCTTTGCTTTAGATATAGTATTCCTATATCTAACCCTAAAATGGACACATGTATTCCTATCAGTCACTCCTATGGCAGGCCTTAACAATCCTGAAGGCAGAGTGCTTGGACTTATGTGAGATGGTGCTCTGGCATGAGCTGAGCCCGTTTGCAGCTTGCGGAACCAAGTCCTAATAGCTGTTCCATGATAACGCGTACCATATACTCTTAAGTGCATTATAATCCTTGCGGGTATTTGCTATCTTTGGTATCGCTTTATCAAAACATGTCGAGTAAGGTGTCATACGAATTGGAATACTAACCCCTCGCCAATTCTGGCGACAGGGTTAGCATTCCACCCTTCTAGAGGGACACGACATGTATGTAACTGTGAACCCCGGTTAAAGCCAACTCGAGCCTCAGCATCACAAAATGGATGCTGCCACCACAGCCACAAGTCTGACCTCCTGCTGCTGGGAGTCCTTCCAGCGAGGAGAGCTCGGACAAAGGGGTTCCTGTCAGGGGCGGTGCTAGCACCATCCCAGACAGGGTTTTGTGTATCCCAGGTAGGCAGGGCTGAGAGGAAGGTGACTGTAAGTGGCACCCCGGTGCTCACTGTGCATATGCCGGCTTAAACCAGTTCCAGGGGCACACCAGCCCCTGAGCTGGGGAAAGTCCGGACAAGGGAGAGGGGTGTAACCACCCCCCTCCTGGTCCCACCCATGGGCAGGACCTAGTCGCGTGCCAGCCCCTTTTTTTTAGAATAAAGGTAGGAGCAGGCCCCCTTCCCAAATTAGATAATTCTGAATCTTGAACTACTTTCCACGAAAGGAACTCTTGACTTTTTCTGAAGACTCTCCCTTGTGGCTAAGGAGTAGCCACCCTGCACCCGCAGGCACCATCTAAGCATCACGGTTTGCTGTAAGTCCATCCTCTGGATCAAGACTGCCCAGCTCGACGAGACCCGGATTCCCTGGCATCTCTGACCTCTACCTACATCATCAGCCCAGCTGAGATTCGTGGGTGTGACGAGACCTGAGGGACCGGCCATCTTCAAAACTGCACGACGCTTAACCAGCACGACCGCCGAGGGATCCTCGAGTGAGTGCTTTGGGGTTTGAGAAGCCCTAACCCTGAGCAGCTCCAGCACCGAAGTCCAGCCCCCCAGCATCCATGAGATCTGTGTGGGGCCCTTCTGCTCTTTGCTGCTCACCGCGTTGTCCGGTCACTTGCCCATTGGCTAGTGGCCCTCCTGACGACGTACCACGACGATTTCACCGCTGGTCTGGTTGCTCCAGACTGGCCCTTGCTCCCTTCCAAAAGAGGAGCACCCTGGATCCTCCTGGTCCACTCCAGATGCCATCTTGACTCCACCGCGTGGGCTTGCCTTTGCCAAGGTTTGTTGCTCCAATCCTGGACCCAGCATCGCCGACAGCAGATACCTTCGTGGGACAGCTCGCACCTCCAGCCTGGTCGCCGACAATGCCTCCTGGTCCGAGGGACAGCAGAGTCCAGCGTCGCCCACTCACCTGGTCGAGGGGACTTCATCCGGTGCCATCCTGGTGCCCACCCAATCAGTGGCTAGTGATTAAGAACTGAGTCCCCTCTGCTTTCAGGTCATCTCCATCACCGATCCAGGCTTGGATCACTCCGAACATCTTCACTGGTCGCCTGCCAGCAACTTCTTCTTTCAGGCTCCATAGACTACAACGAGGATTCCCGACGTCTTTTGAACCTTGTGCAGCCGTAGCCCCTGGGCTAGGTAACCTGAGCATTTCGGTGCTCCAACGTAGGTTCACTATCTAAGTGTCCAGATCCTTTTTCGTTTTCAGTCTATCTAGTCGGATTCGTCCGATAACAGTAACTTTAAGAAATACTAGCCTCCATAGACTTTGTCCCGCATCCCGCGTGAGAGTGCACACTCTGCACCCGATCTCCCTAGGCCTCCTGCTCCTAACCTTAGGGTTCAGTAGTGTAGTACTAGCGATCCTGAAGCCTCTGGATCTTGTTACTTACCTGCTAGTATTTCGCATTCCACTTTTAGTGTATATGGTTTTTCGTGCCCCTCGGGCATTTGTGTAAATTGTGCAACTTGAAGTATCTTCATAAGAGTTTAGTATTGTGCTTAGCTCCCTGACTCATAAAGAGTTCAGGGTAGACTTGTTATAAATAAATATCCTTTATTTTCATAACAACTTGTGTGGTGTCCTTTCACTTGGTGTTCAAGGGGTATATGTGATGGTATAACAGCTGGCTTAACACACCATCTAGAGTTTAGCCTAAAGACTGCTCTTGTCCATACTACTAGGATAGCTGGTCTATAAGGTTGACTTACAACCAATCATCAATAAGGGTCGTTTGGTATGATACACAGTGATCACTAGAATAGTGAGCACTATATATCAGGCCAACTTCCCACAGACAGAATGCAGAACAATTTCATACATTCACCCCAGTATAGAGATCTGTACCTAAACCCATCTTTTTTTTTTGCTCGCCATTCCAGTTTGAACCCAGCCAAATTCAAATCAGTCTTGACCCTGTGTCTCATGGGAACAGTCCTGCCCGAATTGCCAAGCCAGGTCCTCCCTGCACTGTAAACAATCATCCTAGGACCGCTTTCGGGGTTTCACCTCTCTTCAACCAGGATAGCTTGATTCCAGTGGCATGGAGAGCACGGGACCCACACCTGGGCATACCCGTCCCACTCGGGGTGACATGACCTGAAACCGGTAACAGGATGCTTGTTTCCGGTCCAGAGAGGCCCTGGCCTGGCAGTTCAGTCTGGACTGTTCCCATGAGGCACAGGGTCAAGACTGATTTACATATGGCTGGGTCCAAACTGGGGTGGCGTAGTGGGCAAAGAACAATATATTTAACCCAGATCTTTTGCCTGGGGTGAATGTTTGCATTGCCAGCATTCGTCCATCATTTGTTTGCTGTAACACAACATCCTGTGCGGCTCTCCCTGACAGAGGAGGTTTGTGGATTGCCCTCTCATAACACGGTAAGGTGGCACTGCAGGGTTATAATAGTGGGAAAAGCCTCAGGGAGCCCAGCCTTGAATTGCACGCCTGGACTTGAGCATCTACGTGCCCCCACCCAACCAGGCAAACCAAAAAAGGTGACCTGTGCCCTAAAGTATTTAAATCAGCATACTCCTGTAGCCCTCAGGGCCCCAGCTGAATGTGAATGTGAATGTGGGATTTCTATAGCGCATGGCTGCCCGGAAGCGTCCCAGCGCTGAGATTGCATTAACCACTGGTGGGGGAAACAGAGGAGGAAGGGGGGGGTTATTGCGGGAAGAGATGGGTCTTGAGTAGCTTCCGGAATTTCATGTGGTTAGATTCAACACGAAGTTGGATTGGTAGAGTGTTCCATAGAGTTGCAGAAGCAACCGAGAAGCGACGTCCTCCCGTACGGGCTTTTTTGACTCTGTGGACGGTAGCCAAGTTACCTTGGGCGGAGCGCAGAGGCCTGTTGGGTTTATATGGGATGAGCATGTCCTTCAGCATCGGAGGCCCTTGATTTTGCATGGCTCTATGTGTTGTACATAAAGCCTTAAATTTGACCCTTTCATGGATCGGAAGCCAATGAAGGGCCTTTAGGGCAGGTTTAGCTGATGCTCTGCGGGAGGTGCCTGTTAGAATTCTTGCCGCTGCATTTTGTGTTCTCTGGAGAACATCGATCGTGGATTCTGGGGCAGCCAAGAAAAGAGCGTTACTGTAGTCTAATCTTGATAAGATTAGACCTTGTATGAGCATTTTTTGTGATTTTGCAGGGAGTAGTGGGAGAATCTTCCTAGTTGAACGAAGTAACCCTACACAGGTACCTGCTGTTTTTTTTGCCTGCGTTTTCAAAGATAGGTCCTGTTCCAGCCAGAATCCTAGACTTTTAAGTTCAGTCTTGGGTTGCGGGAGCGGTCCTAGGCATGATGGCCACATAGCAGTGGGGAGGGGTGATAATTTGTGTCCCAGGAGCATGAGCTCGGTTTTAGAGCCATTGAGTTTAAGCCTTGAGTTAGACATCCAGGCATGGATTCCTTCTAGGCAGTCATGGAGGTTTTTGAGTTTGTCCTCTTCCAGTGAAAATGACACAACCATTTGGGTGTCGTCAGCATATGTGACGGATTTTATCCCAAAGGGAGTCACCACATCCTCCAGGGGGGTCATGTATGTATTAAAAAGTGTAGGGCTCAATGAAGAGCCCTGAGGAACCCCACACTGGAGGGGAAAGAGATCCGATCTTACGTTCCCTTCACAGACCTGAAAGGTTCTGTCCCTAAGGAAGGAGGAGAGCCAGCAGAGTGCTGTGTCCCTCACTCCCACGTTAGATAGACGCTGGATCAAAATCTTGTGGTCCACCGTATCAAATGCGGCGCTTAGATCCAGGAGGATCAGTAAAACCGATCCTCCTGAATCCAAGATGCATCTGGCTTCCTCGACTACTTTCAGAAGGGCTGTCTCGGTCCCCTGACCTGGGCGGAAGCCTGTTTGCGAGGGGCGGAGGAGATTGTTGGTTTCAAGGAAAGCCGACAATTGCTGGTTGACCACCTTCTCTGCGATCTTACTCAAGCCTGGTAAGAGAGAGATTGGGCGTAAGTTGGACATATCTGAAGGGTCATGGCCTGGTTTTTTCTGTAGAGCTTTGACTATAGCATGTTTCCAATTGGGGGGGACCACTCCTTGGCTAAAAGAGGCATTAATAAGATTGGTGGCCAGATGTGAAATGGTAGGTCCGACTTGTTTGAGGATGCGAATGGGAGCTGGATCATTAGGAGAGCCACTCTTCATGTCTGAGAGAGCTTTCAAGAAATCCTCATTGGACAGCTGATTGAAACTGTCCAGGGTAGGGCTGATAGTGGAGGGTAGTAAGACAACAGGATGGTTGTTATCAGCTATAGGAGGGAGGGATTGCAGAATATTGGTGATTTTGTTTTGGAAAAAGGTAGCTACTTGATTGCATCTGTCAACTGTGGTTTGCTGATTTAAAGGGGGACTGGGTATTTTAAGAAGCTCTTTGACTATTTTATAAGTCTCTCGTGACGAGTTGGATGCCGCTTTAATTTTTTCATCAAAGAAGGAAGCTTGGGCTGATTTTCGAGCTAATTTGTAGATTCTCATTGCTTTTTTGTATTCTTCCTTGATGAGAGGGTCCCATTTTTTTCTCCATTTCCGCTCTTGGACTTTACAAATTTTTCTTAGGTTCCTAAGTTCCTGCGAGTACCAAGGGGATTTAAAGGTCTTACTTTTTTAAAAAGTTTTTCTTGGGAGCAACTATGTCCAAAGTGGAGGTGAGCCATCTAGTGAAGTTATCATCAGCTATAACAGGATCGGGGTCTGCGGACGGGGCGGAGAGAGTTAGCTCCCTGGTCCAGCGCTCAAATGAGAGTCTGGACCATATTCTGTCATGTTCTCGGTAAATTGTTGTCTGGGGGGGTATTTAAAATGGTTTGCCAAGTGATTGGGATGAGGTAGTGATCAGACCATGGAAGGGGGAGTGAGGGTAGGACTTCAATTTTGGACAGGTTGGCGAAAAAAGGGTCTAAAAGGTGCCCCTTGGTGTGAGTTGGCTCTGAGTTTAGTAAGTGAAGGTCAAGCGCTTTTAATTCTGATGTGATGTCCCCTGCAATTTTGTCTGTACTATCCTCGAAGTGTAAATTTAAATCTCCAAGCAAGATAAAATTGGAGGTCGAGGTATATGAGGAGATTGTGGATTCTAGTAATGAACCGACAAAATTTCCTAGACTTCCGGGTGGTCGGTATATAAGAATACCTGAAAGGGATTTGTTGGGAGTTATTTGCATGGAGAAGTGGGCGCTTTCGCAGTCCTCAATTCCTCCTTCTTGTAGCCTGCATATAAAGGTGTTTCTGTGTACAATCGCTAAACCACCTCCTATTCCCTTCATTCTGTTCTGATACTGTATAAGGTAGTCATGGGGTAGCATGTTGACAATGTCAGCTTCAGAATGGGATGTCAACCATGTTTCCGTGAGGAAGAGTATATCTAGTTTTAAGTCTTGGATCAATAGGTTGATCTCTAGTGCATGTTTTGAAGCCGATCTACAGTTCAGCAGAGCTGCGGACAAGTGTGCGCAACAGTGCAGTGTCTGCAGAGGGAAGTCTGGAAAGTACTCCCGCACTGGATCTGGACCCTCCTAAGTACTAGGACGTTGGTTGGGACGGGAGGCACTCCAGTGCCTAACACCAGGATACCTGCTGGAAACTAACGGCAACGCCATCAGACTCTTAGAAGAAGCCTAAGGTGCAGCCCGGGATGCAAAAAAATCAAATGGACAAATATGCACTCCCCAAACTGGCGGTTACTGCCCATGAGCAGCAGCCAGAGCATGCTCCAGTACCATAAATGGGCGCAATTATGGCGGCCATTGCGGACCTCAAGGAATCGCTCAAACCCAAATTGGACACTGTGACATGGAGGTAAAGCTTCTATGAGCCGATCTACCCAAGATGGCTGACAGAGTGGCTGCCACAGAGAAGGATCTGACACGAAATGTTTTGAAGAGAGCGTTCGGACCCTCACGAACCAGCAAGAAGTGATGGCGGACAGGCTCGAAGACCAAGAAGGACGAGCCTGACGGAACAACATCAGCATGGTCGGGGTTCCAGAAGGAATGGAAGGGCCAAGGGTCGATTTGTTCTTGGAGGATCTTATCCTCAACCACCTGAAGCCCCCGAGACACTCTACATACTTCTCTATCGAACACTCCCATCGGGCACCCGTCCTTAAACCGAGGCCTGGTGCCCCACCCAGAACAATTATAGCATGGCTCCTCAACTATCAGGACTGGGATACAATCCTGCAGACAGCACGAGCTAGCGGTGACCTACATCATGAAAACGCAGAAATTCGCTTCTTCCATGACTTTACCCTACAGGTTAAACGGCAGAGACGCATCTTCGAAGGGGTGAAAAGAGAACTATGCAACAAAGACATTAAGTACTCCCTGCTGTTCCCTGCAAAGCTTAGAGTGGTCGCGGAGGGGAAGACATGGTACTTCAACACAGCTGAGGAAGCCTGAGAGTGGCTGGAAGGTTGGGGTATAGTGGGCAGCCCTCCCCCACGCTAGAGACAAAATGGCTTCGTAAACAACAGACAGGGGGGTCCAGCGGAACCTCAGCGACAAACTTTAGACTGAGGTATGCAGAGAGCATAAGGTCCAGTTCAGACAGGTAAAGAGACATTGTAAAACCTACGCCTGGCAACAAGAAAGGTGTTGAGGAGTGGCCGAGACTTTATGTGCATGGTTATATCTAATGGGTTTACCAATGGCAGGCAACTAGACTCATGGCTCGCAGGGCTAAACTAGAATAAGCAAAGGTTTTTGGGGAGTGTAAGGAGTCGGGTCGGGGCATTGCCCTGTTTGGCACCTACCAGCCCCTTAAGTAGTTCTACAGTTCAGGGCGACAGGCACTGTGCGATTATGGGGGGTGGGTGGTTGTTTCACCCGCCAGCAGGGTAGTAGGTAGGGGGATTGGGGTTTGGGGGGATTATTCTAATTGTCTTGGTAATGTTCCTTTTTTGTTTATTAAACACTGTTTTGCAGATATTATGCGGTACTGTGGGCATTGTCGATATGGGTGATACTTAACAGCGCTGCATGGGGTCAGCCTCCTCCCGAACGGCAGATTAAGAGTAGATATGACGACCCAGGGGGAATGTCACCGCCTCAGTAACCTCACAGCTCTATCCTGGAAGGTTAATGGTTTGGGTAATCGCATCAAATGTACAGTGGTTCTACAATACCGCCATAGGCATACCCCAGACCTGGTACTGTTACCGGAAACCCACCTTAAAGGCAATAGATATAGGGCCCTAGACAGATACGGTTACAAGTTGATTGCACACTCTGGGTACACAACAGGTTCAAGGGGGGGGTGGGGATTCTAGTGAAGACTGGACTTCCATTGGTGGTGAGAAATGTCTGACATGACCCTTTAGGAAGGTTTGTGGCACTCACTGGGAGGTGGGAGAACCAACCGCTGAACATAGTATCAAGTTATATACCACCTACTCTCCTAACTGAAGCCTTCTCAGCCTTGGGAGCTTTACTGGTAGATCTTCCCCCGGGTGTCTTAATACTAGGGGGGGGACATGAACTCAACAATGGACCCAGAGAGGGACAGGGTAACCAAGGCCACCAGAGGGAAAGGGGTGGAGCCGATATGCGACTTTGTAGAGGGCATGGGCCTTGTGGATTTATGGTGCTCTCACAACCCCTAGGAGCAACAATGAACCTTCTACTCAGCGGTACACGGTAGCTACTTCCGCATTGATCATATTCTGACTGTCCGGGGTGACGAGGGTCGGTTTCGTGGCGCCCACATGAAATCACAAGGTATTTCAGACCACTCGCCGGTGGAGAATACTCTCCAGGGTCCTATGCGGGCCCCCACCACCTATTATTAATAATTGGGTCTTCACAAACAAGGACCTGACAGAACAAACGAGGAAGCGGGCAAAACTCTATTTCCTGGAGAATGAAGGGTCAGTAGAATCTGCATATACCCTTTGGGAGGCGTTCAAGCCAGTGATAGAGGGATATCTACAAGCTCACTTGGGGGGGGGGGGGGGGCTGTAAAAAGAAAAAATGATCCAATGGGACACACTGGAGGCTGCGGTAGTCCCACTGGGGGCCAGAATCCTGGCTGGAGAAGTAGCGGATCCCCCACTTCCTCACCAACTTGAACTCAAAAGACACGAGATAAAGAGTTTAGCAGACCAACATGCGAGAGCGGCTGTCCTGGCAACACAGCAACGGGTATATGACTTGATGACTTGGGCAACATGGCCAATAAGATGATCGCCTGGCAAGAAAAAAAGACAGGGAGCGCAATTGGGTAGCGGAGATTTGCGATTCACGAGGGACAGGACAGAGAACCAGGGAGGGAATAGCGGAGGCAGTCGCAGAATACTATGAAGAGATCTATGCCTCAAACCCCTCTAGAACAGAGATCGAATGCCGAGAATTGCTGGTGGATTTTCGACTGCCTACACTGTCCAGCGAATACTACGAAAGCATAGATAAAGATTTTACGATTGAGGAAATTGAGGGGGCAGTCCAGGATCTGCAGTCCGGGAAGGCCCCAGGGCTGAGCGGTTTGCCAGCGGAGTTATGCAAGAGCATGACGAGTGTGGTGGCGCCGTACCTACTGTCCATGTTTGGCCAGTGACGCAGGCTGTCTGCCTGTTGATCAACGGACAGCCACCATTGTGGTTATACCGAAGGCAGGTAAGCCACCAGATCACTGTAGTTCCTATACACCCATATCTCTGCTGAATCTGGAGGTCAAGGTCCTTGCTAAAGTACTGCTGAATCGTCTCACAGGTGTGATTACATCTTTAATACACCCTGAAACATCCGGCTTTATGCTGCATCGGAGTTCCAGATTAAACTTAAGCCGCATATACGGCTTGATGCATCTGACTGGGTCCTGCCCGACTGAGGACGCTGCACTGCAGTCCTTAGACGCAAGTATGGCGGTCAATAGTATCGAATGGCACTACCTATATGCTGTCCGGGATAGATTTGGGTTCGGTCCCCGATTCCAATCGTGGATTAAACTTCTGTATAGCCGCCCCTTGGCCAGAGGGCTTGTGAATGGCTCAGTCTCCCGACCCTTCACCCTGCACAGAGGGACGAGACAAGGATGCCCACTCTCCCCTGTACTATTCGCTCTGGCTCTGGAGCCACTTGCGGCATGGGTCCGAGCAGATTGTGTCCTCGGGAATCGAGGGGGGTGGGTTGTGGGAAGAAAAGAACTCCCTATTCGCTGAATATGTTCTCTATGAGACCAGACCCTGCTTCACAATCAGCAGAATCCTACACATTTTTTACCTATTTGGGGGATATTCGGGATATTGAATTAATTGCAACAAATCTCTCATTTATGCTCCTGTGCGGTCCGGCGCCCACTCCCCCGCAGGGATCCAACTTCAGGTGCATGACCACTTCTGATGGATACATCTGCCAGTTGATTTCTCACCTTGTGAATATCCCCTGCATCAGGAACATTCCGAAGTTATTTTGTAGCTCTTCATGCCGACGTGGACGATGTCACAGAAGCACGGCATCGCGCGCGGCTCTGTTGACGTGATTGACTCCATAATAGGACTCCGTCGGCGTGATGACATCAGTTCCCTTTATTCCGCGTCGTCGACGCTAACGGTTTTCTAGGGATCCTCAGTAGCTCGTTTGTTACTCTGTTACTGTTGGTTGTTTCCAGTGTTTTCTTGATTCCTGTCGAGATGTCTTCGAAGAAAACCGGGTTCAAGCCTTTTGGAGAGTGCGGGTAGATGATGTCCATAACGGATCCGCATGAAGACTGTGTATGGTGTCTGTCTTCTGACCATGATGTCCAAGGGTGTCCATGTTGTAAGAAGATGAACCCCAAGGCGCTGCGAGAAAGAGAGGCGAAGCTTCTTGTGGTGAAGATGAAAAGCAAGAAAGATAGGAAGAGTTCGAAGTCCCGCTCGAGGAGGTCGAGGTCCCGTTCTAGGTCGGCTTCGAGGTCGTCTTCGGGGGCATGCTTCCCGATCCAAGAAGAAGCATAAGAAGAGGAAGCACAGGTCTCGGCATCATTCCGAGAGAGAGTCAGATCTAAAGTTGAAGTCTCCAGGTCGTCAACATCGGAAGGATTATGTGTCTCCTTCACCTGTTGTATTGGATCCGGAAGGTGAGCCCTCGCCTGTGGAGTCACCAGAGCAGTCTCCGGCTCCTGCATCGAATCCTTCCCCGGCGCCGACACACTCTCCACCTCGAGAGGAGGAAGAGGCTCCATTGCCTAAAGGGTCTGCGACTCCGGAGCATCAACCCAAGGATCAGGTTGACCCGGTTCCTGTACCTCGACAGGAGCAGCCTGTGGGTCCATACCCTCAATTTCCAGGCCCGGGACAAGACCCGACGCATTATTTAAATGCAATGTATGGGGTCTTTTCAAGAGCCATGTACCCCTCTGGAGCACCGGCTGGTCCCATGGGTCCGATGGCCTTTAATCTGGGCGTCCCTCAGACATATGCACCGGCGCCGTTTATGCCGGCACCGGCTCCGTCTTGGCATTTCTCAGCACCGAGGTCATCGACCCCGATTCCATCTTCACCGGCTCCGATCTCGACTCGGCCTCGTACGCTCCAGACTGATCCTCCGGCTCCGAGCTCGACGCCTGTGCTGTCGGAGTCGGTTGTGGCTCCACCGACGTCGACCCCGATGAGGAGGTCTAGGCGGGAGGCTCAAAGGTTTCTGGAGGAGCGGCGATATAGAGCAGAGGAGATGGAAGAGGGAGGGCTGCAAGATTCTGATGAGTTTTTTGATGACCTTAAGGAAGCAAGTGGTTTGGAGTTATCTCCGGAGTGGGAACTTTCGGTTTGGTAACAGCTGACTCTGTAGCAAGGGTCATGGGATCATCTGTTGCCACCAGGAGGGATGCTTGGTTGAAAACATCTGAATTTTCTCCTGATGTGCAGGCTACTTTAATAGACCTTCCATTTGATGGTTCTGGCCACTGAATTCAAGCAAGCCGGGCTGAAGACGGCTGGAATGCCAGAAACCGGTCCTCGGAAGCTTGTTTCCAGTCCAGGGAAGACATGGCTTGGCTGTTCGGGCTGGACTGTTCCCATGAGGCACAAGGTCAGACTGATTTGCATATAGCCATGTCTGAACTGGGGTGGCAGAGTGGGCTAAAGAACGGTGATGGATTAAACCCAGATCTTTTGACTGGGTGTGAATGTTTGATTGATTCGGATGCTCCGTCCATCACCACCCCCTTTTGTACCGCTGTTTGGAAAGAAGGCGGATGCTGCCTTGGAAAGGTTCAAGGACAGTAAGGCAACGGCTAGGTCTTTAGATCTTCAGTCCAGAGGATCTTCTAGTAAGAGATTCAGAGGATTTGGAAGATCTTCCTTTCGCTCTTACAAGCAACCGCAGCAGCAGCAGCAAAATTCATTGTACAAATCGTACAGGGGTAGAAAAAGAGGCCGCCCTAGAGGTAGTCAAGCTTCCTCCTCCTCCTCCTCCTCCTCCTCCTTCTCTTCCCACCCCCTCCTACCACAGCAAAGCAGCCCTAGATCCGCCATTCCGGATCATGTTGGTCCTGTAGGGGGTCGGCTTACTCATTTTCCACGAGATTGGGAATCGGTCACTTCAGACCTTTGGGTTCTCAATCTCGTAGAGAGTGGGTATGCTCTTCCCTTTCGGGAATTTCCCCCAAATTACTCTCCTTGTCAAGGATTTTGCAGGGAGGACCACCTTCTCCTGCGGGAGGAAGTTCTAACATTAATGAGAAAAGGTGCGATAGAGGTGGTTCCAGAGCAGGAAAGGGGTCAGAGATGCTACTCCCGGTATTTCCTGATTCCCAAGAAGGATGGCAGGCTTTGTCCAACACTGGACCTCAGGATCTTGAACCTCTTTTTGAAGCAAGAGAAGTTCAAGATGCTCACCCTTGCTCAGGTTCTTCAAGTGCTGCAGCAAGAGGACTGGATGGTGTCGATTGACTTGCAGGATGCATTTTTCCACATTCCAATCCTGAAGTCGCACAGGAAGTATCTCTGTTTTACGGTAGGATCGCAACATTACTAGTTTGCGGTACTTCCGTTTGGTCTTACTACTGCACCTCAAACCTTCATCAAGGTGATGGCGGTGGTGGCAGCCTATCTCAGAAGGTCGGGGATCCCAGTATTCCCTTATCTGGACGACTGGCTGATCCAAGCAGAGTCGCCATTGAAGGTGCTCCATCATCTGCAGATTACAACTCAGTTGTTGTACAGGTTGGGTTTCTCGATAAATGTGCCCAAGTCTCACCTGGTGCCCTCTCAGTGCAACCTGTTCATAGGTGCGGTACTGGACACCACTGTGTGTCGGGCATTCCCTCCTCCACAAAGGATTCACAACATACAGGAAATGATTCCTTTATTTTACAATATAGCGGCTGTTCCAGTCCTGAAGGTCCTTCGCCTGCTCGGTCTGATGGCTTCCTGTGTTCTATTGGTCAACCATGCACGCTGGCACATGAGGGCACTTCTGTGATGTCTCCGCAGGCAGTGGTATCAGCACAACAGAGATCTCAGAGAGTCAGTGAGGATTTCCAGAGAAGCTCCGGCGGATCTATCTTGGTGGAGCGTGGAAGGCAATCTGTCTCAAGGAAAGCCTTTTCATCTGCCTCCATTCGTGGCCACAGTGATAATGGATGCATCCACCCTAGGGCGGGGTGCTTATCTGGGGGACCTGGAGATCAAGGGTCTTTGGTCTCCGGAGGAAAGGTTGCTTCACATCAACCTTCTAGAGTTGTGGGCAATACGTTTAGCGCTCAAAGCCTACCTCCCTTTCCTTCGCGGTCAGTCAGTTCAAGTCCTAACGGACAACACTACCGCAATGTGGTATGTCAACAAACAGGGAGGAGTGGGGTCGCATTGTCTCTGCAGAGAGGCTCTGCGTCTCTGGTCCTGGGTTCAGGACCATCAGATTTGTCTGACGGCAAATCATCTGGCAGCAGTTCTGAACATACATGCAGGCAGTCTCAGTCGGCAGATCTTGATCCAGAGGTAGTTTGTCACGTCTTTCCGACGTGGGGGACTCCTCGGGTGGACCTGTTCGCCACTCACGAGAACGCTCACTGCCCGTCATTCTGCAGTCTCCAGTATCCGATGCAGGGAGCTTTGGGGACACGTTTCAGTTGAGTTGGGGCTCACCACTCCTTAACGCGTTTCTTCCCATACCCTTGATTCCTCGGGTTCTGAGGAGGATTCGCCAAGACCGGGCCCAAGTCATATTGATCGCCCCGGATTGGCCAAGAAGGGTGTGGTACACAGATCTTCTCCACCTTTCCTCGTGCCCTCCGCTCTGTCTCCCTCTGAGGCAGACCTCCTCTCGCAGTCTCAGGGGCAGGTTCTACACCCCCACCTCCAGAGCTTACACCTTCATGCCTGGAGATTGAACGGGGCAACCTGAATTCTTTTTCTCTCCCATCTGATGTGGTAGATGTTATTTTGTCAGCCAGGCGGGACGCCACCACATCTATCTGTTATAGGTGGTCCAAGTTTGTCTCATGGTGCGGAGAGAAGTCCATTGACCCCTTGAAGGCTCGCTTGTCCGACATGCTTCAGTTTGCACTCTCTTTGGCTCCGCAAGGTTTTGCTGTAGCGACAGTGAAAGGTTATCTTTCGGCTTTGTCTGCATTCCTTTGCCTGCCGGACCAGCCGTCCTTATTTAAGTCACCTGTAGTTTTAAGATTCTTAAATTTCCTCCCACTCCTTTTATTGTGCCCCTTTCTTGACTATTCATGCTGAAAGAATGATACTCAGGACCAGGACTGCTTTTCTGCCTAAGGTGGTAACTCCTTCCATCTGGGGCCATCCATTACCCTCCCTACCTTCTATCCTCACCCTCACCCTTCCAAGAAGGAGGAGAGACTTCTCTGTCTGGACCCTAAGAGGACGGTGAGCTTCTACCTTGACAGAACCAGAGAGTTCAGAATTGATGACCAACTCTTCGTGGGTTTCGTTGGCTGCAGGAAAGGCAGAGCGGTGCACAAGCGCAGGCTGTATAGATGGATTGTCTTGTGTATCAAGATATGCTACTCCTTATCCGGTAAGGAACCTCCAGAAGGTTTGAGAGCTCATTCTACTAGAGCAAAGTCATTTACATCTGCTTTGTCTAGAGGTGTTCCTGTGGAGGAATTGTATTATTATAATTGCTTTCCAGCATTGCCTGTACACTGTGTGTGTTACCTTGATTATTTTGTACTGTGTACACTGTGTATATATCTACTGTTGTCGGTCCGCCGTCTGCCTCGAGGGCACGGAAAAAAGGGCGGAACTGATGTCATCACGCCGACGGAGTCCTATTATGGAGTCAATGACGTCAGCGGAGCCGCGCGCGATGCTGTGCTTCTGTGACGTCGTCGGCGTGAAGAGCTACAAAAGAATTTCTGAGTGTTGCTGACGCAGTGGCTATTCACAAGGTGAGGAATCCACAGGCAGATACTGTATCCACCAGAAAAAGCGTTACCGAAGGTAAGTAACTTGTTCTTTAGGTACCTAGGCATTTTGGTAACCAGAACTGAGGCAGAATTTATGGCTCGGAATCAATCACCCCAACTAGATCGCCTCAAAAGTGAATTGGCACACTGGAGAGCATTGCCCATCTTTCTGATGGGGCGAGCCGTCCTGTTTAAAATGCATTCCCTGCCCCGACTGCTCTATATACTCCAAAACACCCCGTATAAGATACCGGACATTTTATTTTAAAGAAGTCGACAGTGAACTACGGAGGTTACTGTTGGACGGGAAGGGTGCAAGAATAGCGCTAGTCAAATTACAACATTGTGTTTACGACGGAGGCCTGGCCATCCCCGGCCTCTGGAAATACTACTGAGTGTCACCGTTGCTCATAATCAATGATTGGGTCTTTGGCAACAGCGATGAACCGGCATACCTGGTTGATCATCTAGTGATGGGCACTCGTGGCTACCCGGCTGCCCTATATCATAAACACGCTGGAAGTTCCATGCCACCCTACACAAAAGCAGTGTTGGACGCATGGAAAGGGGCTAATAGATTTCTTAGTTGGGACAGCCGGCTGACGGGACGCACCCCACTGTGGTACAGTGATACAGTGATATATTTAAGGAACCTGGGAAATTGTAGGGCTATGGTAAGTGGAAACTGTTAGACACAGTCCACCTAGGAGATGTGTGACGGGGCTCAGCGATCATATCATTCAAAAGCCTACAGCAAGTTCCAACTTGCAGAAACAACCCAATATAAATATTTTCAATTAGGACATGCACTTCGCACACATATCCGTGAGGGGGAAAGTATCCCGGAGTACAGTCCATTAGAGGATCGTCTTCTATTGGCCCCCATCCCCGAAAAAGCACTATCCTTAACATATAAAAAGATTGTTAATAATTCACCCGACCCCTTAGGGACACAGAGAGGCCTGGGAGTCTGACATTGGGTTACTAGAGGATGATGATTTGGGTGGGAGCTGTGCAGAGCCCAAGGGAAGTCGCAATTTGTGCACGATTTAGGCTAATACAGTTGCGGATCTTCCACAGGTCCTACTCCACTAGCACACTTATGAATAAACTAGGACACATACGCACAGATGCATGTATTTGGGGCTGCGGCAGTACAGGTACCTTTTTTCATATAATATATTTTTTCATATATTATGGAGTCAATGACGTCAGCGGAGCCGCGCGCGATGCTGTGCTTTTGTGACGTCGTCGGCGTGAAGAGCTACAAAAGAATTTCTGAGTGTTGCTGACGCAGTGGCTATTCACAAGGTGAGGAATCCACAGGCAGATACTGTATCCTCCAGAAAAAGCGTTACCGAAGGTAAGTAACTTGTTCTTTAAGTACCTAGGCATTTTGGAACCAGAACTGAGGCAGAATTTATGGCTCGGAATCAATCACCCCAACTAGATCGCCTCAAAAGTGACGTGGCACACTGGAAAGCATTGCCCATCTTTCTGATGGAGCGAGCCGTCCTGTTTAAAATGCATTCCCTGCCCCGACTGCTCTATATACTCCAAAACACCCCGTATAAGATACCGGACATTTTATTTTAAAGAAGTCGACAGTGAACTACGGAGGTTACTGTGGGACGGGAAGGGTGCAAGAATAGCGCTAGTCAAATTACAACATTGCGTTTACGACGGAGGCCTGGCCGTCCCCGGCCTCTGGAAATACTACTGAGTGTCACCGTTGCTCATAATCAATGTTGGGTCTTTGGCAACAGCGATGAACCGGCATACCTGGTTGATCATCTAGTGATGGGCACTCGTGGCTACCCGGCTGCTCAATATCATAAACACGCTGAAGTTCCATGCCACCCTACACAAAAGCAGTGTTGGACGCGTGGAAAGGAGCTAATAGATTTCTTAGTTGGGACAGCCGGCTGACGGGACGCACCCCACTGTGGTACAGTGATACAGTGATATATTTAAGGAACTTGGGAAATTGTAGGGCTATGGTAAGTGGAAACTGTTAGACACAGCCCACCTAGGAGATGTATGACGGGGCTCAGCGATCATATCATTCAAAAGCCTACAGCAAGTTCCAACTTGCAGAAACAACCCAATATAAATATATTCAATTAGGACATGCACTTCGCACACATATCCGTGAGGGGGAAAGTATCCCGGAGTACAGTCCATTAGAGGATCGTCTTCTATTGGACCCCATCCCCGAAAAAGCACTATCCTTAACATATAAAAAGATTGTTAATAATTCACCCGACCCCTTAGGGACACAAAGAGGCCTGGGAGTCTGACATTGGGTTACTAGAGGATGATGATTTGGGTGGGAGCTGTGCAGAGCCCAAGTGAAGTCGCAATTTGTGCACGATTTAGGCTAATACAGTTGCGGATCTTCCACAGGTCCTACTACACTAGCACACATGCATAAACTAGGACACATACCCACAGATGCATGTATTTGGGGCTGCGGCAGTACAGGTACCTTTTTTCATATAATATGGGAATGCCCTTTTGTGTATCATTACTGGATAAAGGTAATATGGGTTATGTCTGATGTCCTGGGACAAGAAATTCCCACAGATGCCAGATGGCACATACTGTGTGTACCAGGGGAGCAAGTATCGCCACAATACCAAAAACTCTTGCTAATGGTGGCCAAGAGGAATATTGCCCGGGCGTGGGGGGCGGCCCTGTCACTGAGCATGGGTCAGTGAAAAGATGACTTGGATTGCTGCTGTACAGCGAAAAAAGTTGTATATGAGAGCAGGGGTTGCCCCAAGAAGTGGGAGAAGGTGTGGCATCATTGGGCCGCTCATAGGGGTTTATAATGTAACGGGCAGTGTGGGGTAGGTGGGGGCGGTACGACCGCCAGATGGCACAGGAACTTTAGTTACAGCATGCACTGTACTGTCAGCTCAGGGATCCAGCAAATAGATTGCTTATGAAGATGTACTGTATTATGCAATGGTTTTGCCATCCATGCTCTTGATTACTGTACTGCGCACTGTACTTTGTTTAATATGTTCAATAGTAAGACGTTGATGGTAGCGCACAGAAGTCAGGCCTTATTACCCATTCCACTACCAACTTGTGGTCAGTTATACAGGGAAATCACAGGGAGAGAATAAAGTTTGATTTGATTCAAACCCCACAGTTTCAGGCTATTTTGGGAATACCCGGGTTAGAAACTCATAATCCAGATATTAACTGGAAGGATCGTACGTTACCTTTTTGTTCCGCATTCTGCCAGAAACATTGTTTATATGTGTCCTCTAATTTGGATCATGAAAGAACTGTAGCAATGTTAGGAGATGAAAATAATCCACTTATTCCTCTGTGCAATCAATCTAGCATAAGTCTTTGATAAGCAAAAGGCAACTACCTTTCCACCGCACCTACCATATGATTATCAAATTGATTTAGTCACTGGAGCTCACATTTCTTGTAGTAGAATTTATGCATTAACTGAAAAAGAAAATATCCATCTGAGGAAATATCTTGATGAAATGCTTTATATAGAATTTATCAGACCATCCCGTTCACATGCCCCATTTCATCTGCTCTTTGTATCTAAAAAAGAGGGTGAGTTGCATGTGTGTATTGGCTATCAAGCCTTCAATGATGTAACTGTTAAGAACCATTATCCATTACCTCTTATTTCCAGCTTATTAATCAGATAAAGAATGCTCAAGTATTTACAATATTGGATTTGCGAGGCGCCTACCACCTGGTGCATGCCAGGAAAGAAGATGAGTGAAAAACAGCCTTTCATATCAATTTTGGGCTGTACAAGTATTTAGTGATGCCTTTTGGCTTATGATAGGCACCTGCAGTATTCCATTGTTTTATTAATTATGTTCTGAGAGAGTTTTTGGATGTATGTGTGATTGTTCATCTTGATGATATTTTAATATTATCCACCTCAATGATAGAACATAAGAAATATGTAAGAGCCGCTTTAGAACAACTAAAAGATAATAAACTGTATGTGAAGTTAGAAAAATTTGAATCTCATGTTTCTAGGGTCTCGTTCTTGGGTTACATATTGTCGCCACTGGGTTTGTATGGATCTACAGAAGGTTACAGCCACCCTGCAATGGAAATCCCCAAATTCAGTGAAAAGTCCAACATTTCTTGGGATTCGCCAATTTCTGTTGCTGATTTATAGATCACTTTTCCACTGTGGCTGCTCCAATAACACAATTATTGAAGAGGGGGGTGGTTTTTCACTGGTCCATGGCAACTGAACAGGCTTTTCAGAAATGTTAAATGGCTTTTGTTAGTGCCCCACTTCTGCAACATCCTCACACCTCACAACCATTTATAGTAGAGGCAAAGGTGTCTCAGGTAGCAGTAGGTGGGGTTCTATAACAAAGAAGTAAGGAAACGGGTCAGCTTCACCCTGTAGCTTCTTTCTCACATAGGCTCACTCCCGCTGAAGAAAACAATTCCATAGGTGACAAGGAATTGTTAGCCATTTAGAAGGCATTTGAAAAATTGTGACATTGCTTGATGGGTGCCTTACATACTTTTACAGTGATTACAGATCATAGAAACCTAAAAGTCCCAAAATCTGCTAAGGCCCTGTCCATGAGGCAATTGCGATTGGCCCAATTCTTTACTCATTATGACTATGTAAACCAATTTCAATCAGGCAGAGTGCATGGAAAAGCTAACACATTATCTCATCTGGGAGGTGTTTAGAGAACGTGAAACAGAATACCCTTCTATAATACCCTTGGAGCGTATTGTAGGAGCAATGATTTCTGAAGATACCTTTTTAGCTGAGGTAGCTGCAGTGGAGAAAACCAAAGAAACACAAGAGGTCATACAGAGTCATGATAGTAAGCAAATAAATTATCTATATTACATGCAAGAAAGAATATTTGTTCCCGCAATCTCTTTTCAGCATCAAGCACCACAGTCGTGTCATGCACAAATTTTAGCTGGTCCTCCAGGGGAAAAGAAGACTTGAGTCAGTTTGACATTTTGGTGGCCTTCATTAGTACCTAACACTAAACAGTTTGTACAAAGGTGTACTGTGTGCGCATAAATTAAGGATTTACATCAAACACCTGCATGTTTATTACATCCACTACTCACTCCTCCTTATCCATGGCAACAGATTTATCTAAGACAGAACAGGGTCACACAACAATCATTTTTACAGTAGATATGTTTTCCAAGATGGCTAATTTTACTCCATTATCAGGGTTGCCTAATTCTAGGGAACTACTTGCAGATACTTTTTTGCAATCCATTGGACACTAACATCGTTTACCATCAATAATTGTATCTGATCAAGGCCCTCAATTTGTCTCAAACCTTTGGAAAGCTTTGTGCAAAGTTTTACGGATAGAGATTCATTTATCTACTGGTTATCATCCTCAGATGGATGCTCAGACAGAGAGTGAATCAATGTTTAGAACAATATATAAGAATGTGTGTGTTGAGGGGTTCCATGTTTATGTTTAACAGTTGTGGTGAGACAACTGAACCTTGGGGGACAACCCTGCTGACTGGGTGTAGGTCGGAAGTAAAGTTTTTGATTTTTATCCTTTGGGAGCGGCTGTGTAGGAAGGAGGAGAACCGGTGTAGGACCACCTCATCAGCTCCTACACTTTCTTGTAAAGTATTGATGAGTAGTTGGTGATCAACCGTGTCAAAGGCTGCCGATAGGTCCAGGAGAATGAGGAGGCAACATTGGACGGTATTTATGGATATCGTCCATGATGTTAAGGATTGCGGTCTCGGTGCTATACCCTTTTCTGAAACCCGATTGGTGGGGATCAAGAAGGTTGATGCTGTCCATGTGCTGAGTCAGTTGTAGGAGAACGTATCTTTCGAGGATTTTGGATAGGAGGGGGAGTTTGGAGACGGTTCTGAAGTTGTTCAGGTCCTTGATGTCAAGGCCTGTTTTTTTAGTAGTGGCGTGACTTGGCCAACTTTGAGGCATTCAGATATGGTGCCGGTTCTCTGGGAGCTGTTTAGGATCTTGCACCATGACGGGGCTATGGAGAGTTTCAGCTTTTTGGTCAATTGGGTGGGTATAGGATCAAGGACGTGAGAAGCGGGTTTGGAGGTGGAGATCAGTTTGAGAATCTCTGCTTCCGGGATGGGATTGAAGGATTTCCATGTTTTCGTAGGGTGCTTGCGAGTGCTGTTTTCTGCCACTGGGGCCAAGCTTTTACAGGCGGGGTTGACGTAAGTGTCCAGTGAGAGCTCAATCTTGGTGATTTTTATGTCAAACCTAGAGGGGTATTGCGTGACATTGTTATGTTGCCTTCTTGTGAGTGTGCTGTCCGTGTAGGCTCTGAGTGGGGCCGTGTGTGCAGGGTGACAAGGGTCCTGTTGTGGCGTCAGCTTTTTTTTTGCATGTTAGTCTGGGGAGGTGGTTGGGAGTCACAGACTGTGTGTTTGGATCGTTCGATGTGGGTTGGCGGAGTTGGAGGGCAGGGGACGGGTAGGGGTGATTACCGGAGGATGGTAGTGGGGCCTTGTTCTCTCTGGTAGTGTTGATGGTGGTGTCTCATGGCGAAAGGCTGGTGTTGTTATTAGGGGGCACCAGAATGGTAGGTGAGCTCTGCTGGCGGGTCCGGCTCTTCGGGGAGAGGAGAAGGGGCGGGCAGGAGAGGAGTGCGTGAGAGGGGGCAGTCCGGAGTGATGGGAAGAGGGAGTCAAATGTCTCTTGATTGTCATTGTTGGCTTGTATCAGGACTGTGCTGTTGGATTAGTTGGCCACAGAGGTGTTACCATTCCGCCTAGTACGATTAGGGGCTGAGAATGGCAGTTTGCCGCTGTGGGAAGTGTTAGTCGTTTTGGAAATGTGGAGCTGCAATCTGAGGATGGAGTTCCACTTTTCGGGTCTTTCAGTGTGGAAAATGAGATCCATTTTTATCTGTCCTTTGGAGGAGCAGTGGCATATGTCTGCGAATATTGGTGTTGTCTAATCAATTTGTGCTTGAAGTTTTTTTGGGGCGTCCTCCACACTATAGAGGTAGTGCGGAGGACATCAATGGGTCGTCCTCTGCATGAAAAGGGTTAAGGGAGATGTTTCTTCTCATTTACACCAGCCCATATTTCTCAAATTAGTGTCATTTGAAGTCTTCCATTTTAGAGGGAGGAAGTGGCTTGTGCTAACTGTTGAGTGTTTTTCTTCTACAGTCTATTTCTTTGTGCTTGATTTATTTAATTGTCTGCTTGTTTTTGGAATGTTGTGGTTAGAGTGCCTATAGTTCCCAGAATGCATTGGAGATGAGACAAGGCATCTTTGACCACGGACAAAGGCTGTATGCAGGATATGTGTAACCCAGCCTCAACCAATCAGAGCAGTTGTGCAGTTTTTAAAAAAAGTGGTACGTGTTTGATACTCTTGCAGCCTACTGGTCCATTTTCAACTTACTTTCAGATGGTGAAATGAAGATGAATCCAAATAAATTAAGGTTGATGCTTTATTCAATCGAAGAGCACAGTACAAGTAATCCAGCAAGATCAGCATCAAAGAATAACTGACTCTTACAAAGGATGCACATCAACATGACATGTGTAACATTCCACATTCAGTAATGACATAACTAGAATGTGTATGATTAAAGGAGCAGTACAATAAGTAAGCAACACAACACATCCCCCTTTCTAATAATAAAAATAAAAATAAAAAAAACAAGGAAAACATACATTAAATAGAAAGAAACTACTACTTATAGTTTGCGATGAAAACCCTTAACTATTGTTAGTGATATAATCTTTAAGCCACAAAGGAACCACCCTCTTCCTTGAGGAATGGCGGAGGGTAGGATCCTCACCAGTAGCCGAACCATTATCCATAGGAGTGACAACCGAATCTTCAGAGATGTTGCTAGAAGACTCTAAATTATCATTCTCAGAAAGAACCACACTGGAATTAGGAATATCACTCGTACTAGGATTCACACCAGAATTGTCAAACAAATTATTGTTGCCACTAGAACCATCGACATCCAAATCTTCAGGTTTCCAAAGGGTGTTAGGCCTAGAAGAACAACTCAGATTACATCTGGCAACTCTACCTAAATTCCAAACTTTGCCATTGCTAAGTTTAACAGAATTCTTTAAAATTTCCATTTTTTGGAAAGGTTCAGAAAAGGTAGATTCACCTTTCTGTACCTTAAAAGGTTTTTTTATTCTAACCCAATCACCAACATTTATCTTAACCTCTTTTGATCCATGCTTCCAATCATGATATTTTTTACTTTTGTCGTGGACCTGTACCAACCGTGCCTTTACTAGATCCTTAGAGTAAGGCTCAATTTCACCTGAAAATAACCAAGTAGGAATGCTTTTAGAACGTGGGTTCCTACCTTTCATTAGGACAAATGGGGAAACACCAGTAGAGTCATTTACAGTAATACGATAATTCCAAACAACTTTCCCAACTTGAGTTGGCCAATCCAAATTATTACTAAAAGAAAGTTGAATAGTATTTTTCAATACCCTGTTAAAACGTTCTACTACTCCATTGCCACCAGGATTATAAAGAGAAGTAGTTCTATGCCTAATACCAAGTTTACTGAAATATCTTTTCGCTTTAACAGATAAGAACTGAACACCATTATCGGTGAGAATGCAAGAAGGAATACCCTCAGTAACAAAAGTTTCATCCAAGAAACTTAAAACAGAATCAGTATCTGCTCTCTCTACCACCTTAACAACCGGCCATTTAGAAAACAAATCAATGATGACTATTAAATACCGATGAGAACCATCCTGATCTTGAATAGGACCCATAATGTCCACAGCGACAGATTCCCAAGTAGATTCAGGAGGAGAACACTCCAACATAGGAGGACGAAGGGTACGTAAGGTTTTGTCTGCAGAAGCACAAATGACACAATCTCTAACAATCTTTTCTATTTGAGAATCACAACCAGGCCACCAGAATAAATTCTTTACCAAAGATTTGGATCTCACAATTCCGGGGTGACCTTCATGGCAAAGTTCAATGATTCCTTTACGCAGACCACAAGGAGGAACGATTCTTTCACCCCTTAATAAAGTCTTGTGAGCAACAGAGAGTTCAGACCTGACTTCCCAAAAAGGTCTAAAAATATCATCCAACACATCTTTTTTATCTGGCCAACCCTCAACTGTGTAGGAAATTACCTTTTGTAAACATTCATCAGACAAATACTCATTATTCCATTCTTCTTTGCTGAAGGCTGAAAGGCCTTCATCATGAACATATGCTATTTGTAATTCATTCCAATCATTATTATCAACTTCCTCTAACATTACGGGCATCCTTGACAGAAAATCTGCAAGGACGTTGCTTTTACCAGGCACATAAACAATCTTGTAAATGAAGTTCTGTAGTCTCATAGAAATTCTAGCCAGGCGAGCAGAAGCATTGATAACCCCTTCGGTAGTCAAAATATTTACCAATGGCTTGTGGTCGCTGCGTAACAAACACATTTTACCCCACACAAAAGATTTGAAATGATCAAGTGCCCAAGCACAAGCTAAGGCCTCCCTTTCTATAACAGGGTACTTTTCTTCACAAGGAGAAAGATATCTTGAGGCATAGGCTATTACATTTTCCTTCCCCTTCTCATCTATTTGCACCAAAACGGCTCCCAGACCCTTGTTACTAGCATCAGTAGTAATTACATTCTCTAAAGATGGATCAAAACTGTGTAGAGCAGTGGTCTGGGCAATAGCGTTTTTAATATTCATGAAGTCTTCATTACAAGATTTAGACCATTCAAACTTCACACCCTTCTTTAAAAGTTGCCGAATATTGTATGAGACACTCGCAAAATTAGGAACATACTTATAGCAAAACTCAGCCATTCCTAAGAATTACTTGATGTCATCTTTACTTGTCGGAACAGGAGCCTCGGAGATAGCTGAAACCAAAGAAGGTTTAGGTTTAACCCCCTCTGCGTCAATGATATGGCCTAGATAAGTTACACTTTTCTGAGCAAATTTACATTTAGAATGTTCAACGGTAAGACCCTTGCTTTCAAGAATATTCAAGACTTTATGTAGCCTTGATAAATGCTCATTTTCATCATCTCCGAAAACAAGAATGTCGTCTTGAAAAAATCTGACACCTTTTTCTCCCTTAAATAATTGGTACATAAGCCGTTGGAAAACTGCAGCCGCTGAAGCTAAGCCAAACGGCATGCGTTTATAACGGAAGCAACCAAAAGGTGTCACAAAGGACGTAAACTTCATTGATTCAGGGCATAGAGAAATCTGGTGGTATGCAGACGATAGGTCTATAGTAGAAAACCATTGGGCGTTACCAATACTAGAGACCATCTCATTGATTTTAGGAAGTGGGAACTTGTCAACCACAATGTTGTTGTTTAAATATCTTAGGTCTACACACAATCTGATTTTACCATTGCTACGTCTCGCGACGACAATTGGCGAAACCCATTCACTCGCCTCAATTGGTTCTATAATGTCAGTAGAAACAAGTTTATCCAGCTCTTTACTGACTTCATCTCTCACTAAGATAGGCACATTTCTACACTTGTGTACCTTAGGACAAGCATCATCCTTTAATATAATCTTATGTTTAAAACCAATTAAATTTCCCAAGGTTTTACTAAAAACCTTTGGAAATTTCTTTAAAATATTATCAGTAACAACTGAACAATCATCAACTACTAGAACTTGTTCTTTACTATTTGTATCTAAGATAATGTGAAGTTGTTTTTGGTCGAACCACCCTAAAACAGGTGGTCCTTTCTTTGAAATATAAAGTTTTCCTCTACACTCTCTATCCTTGAATCTGAAAACAAACCAACGAAACCCCAGGATAGAAATAGGGTCTCCAAAATAACCTTCAGGGTGGATATCTGATGGCAATAACTTCTCACCAACATGTTGGATAAAAGAAGATTTCCACATTTCTTCATTAACAATGGTATAAGGTGAGCCCGAATCAGCATAAATTTTGACAACTACTCCACCAATACTCATTGTACAAATAGGTTTGTTAACCATGTCTTCGTCTCTTATTCTTAAAACTAGCTTATCATGAACATTCATTACTAGATTATCCTCTACGTCGTTCTCAAAGTTTTCTTCCTCATCAATATCATTCACAAAATTTACTTTACTCTTCTTTTTCCTATTGCATGCTTTCGTTAAATGACCTTTTAAACCACAACTAGAACATTTGGCTTTCAGGCCAGGACATCCTTTGAAATCAGCTAAATGCTCTAAACTGTTGCATCTGTAACATTTAGGCTTAAAATTTGAGAAAGATTGAGGATGTTTAGTTGAAAAAGATTTGTTGTTAGAACCGAAAGATTGCCTAGAATTGTAGTTAAACCTTTTTTTATTAGTAGCATTCACTTTGCAAACCACTTCATTAGTCAGTGCACTATTATCATTCTTTATCACATTAGCGCACCTGCCAGACCTTCTGCTTTGCGTGCAATGGCAAGAATATCATCTAAAGGAGAATCTCCATTTATCCATAACCTATCTTGTATGGAAGCATTGTAAGAATGCATAACAATTTGGTCTCTAATTAATTCTTCTTGTAGAACACCAAATTTGCAATCCAATGACAATTTTTTAAGATCAGCTAAAAAATGGTCAATGTTTTCATCTTTAGTCTGTATACCTCGTTACGCCAATACACACTTTAGGAGCAAAGTAAGTGTCTAAATGTAAAAGCGCTAACATATAAACATTTAAATCACCAGGAAAGGAAGGTTTAGTCATAGTTTCATATACCTTTAGTCCAACAGGGCCTAAAGAATGAAGAAGAAGTCTCTTTTTCTGAGCATGAGACATTTTTCCATCCTCATCTAATGCATCTATGTAATTGCAAAAATAAGGTTTCCATTCAAACCACTTAAGTGGTGGTACATTACCAGAAACCCAAAATGCTTGAGGAGGGCTAATGTTGTAGTTAGGTTGAGTCATCCTAAATTAAAACCTAATGCCACAATAATTTAAAATTAAAAATGAGAAAAATGCTGGACTAAGTACTTTAAATATTATCACTAACTGTGCTAGTACACAATTTATAATATGCTATACTGGTTAAATAATATCACAGAGAATTAATAATCATTATACAGAAATACCGTAATGTAAATAATTATATCGAGAAATAAACAAAGGTGTGCGAGTCACCGTCGATGGTAACGCGCTGATAAGGTTTGAGAAGGTGTGCGAATCACCGTTAATGGTAACTCGCCGTTGAAATCTTCTCTCCGATACTTCAAAGCGCTGATGTAAATAGTTAAATGTTTCCTTCGAGTAAAAACGAAGAAGTCCGCAACTTCAGGTTTTACCAAAATGGCCGCTGCAACGTGTAACGTCGCACGCAATTACCCAGAATTCAAGGCGGAACGTCGGCGTCGAAGTAGAACATCAATGCGCCGAGTTGATCGTCACTGAAGTAGATCGTCACTGACGAGTTGAAGATGGAACGGAAAGAAAATGTTTACTTTTGGAAATGGTGCGAGCCTTGGAGCGAGCTGTGGTGCGAGTTGCAATGCGCAATGGCAGTAACGGCAAAACGCTTGTTGGCAACAAAACGCTTCTTGGCAACAACGGTAAAGCGCCTCTTCCTTTAATTTTCAATCTCACAATAAAATTGTCATTCTTGTTAGGAGTATAGTTTAAATCCAAACGAAGAAGTTCATGTCAATCTTGTTGGTTTTTTTTTAAACTCCAACAGCTTGTTATTTTAAAAATGCATGAAGATAAATTATGCTCAAGCACCCAAAGGTTAATCCAAAAGTAATAGTAATAAATATTTGGTATATTTACCAAGGTAGATAAAAGTCCAAAGAGTTCTTTAACGTCCTTCCCAGTAAAATGAGGTAAACCAAAAAAAAAATGATAAAGAATCAGGTATCCCACGTAGGTTCTGCTCTTCGAATCCCGTCGCCAGTGAAATGAAGATGAATCCAAATAAATTAAGGTTGATGCTTTATTCAATCGAAGAGCACAGTACAGGTAATCCAGCAAGATCAGCATCAAAGAATAACTGACTCTTACAAAGGATGCACATCAACATGACATGTGTAACATTCCACATTCAGTAATGACATAACTAGAATGTGTATGATTAAAGGAGCAGTACAATAAGTAAGCAACACAACAGATGGTGTTTTGACTTTCTCTGGTTAAGTGTGTGGAGAACATGTTTTTTCTTTACTTTGTAACTTTGGGTTTGAAGTGATTGTGCCACCGTAGTGCTTGTTACATCGGGAGCTTGTGATTCCTTTGTGGAGGTGAGTAATTTACATGTTGGCCATGCAGGCATTTGTTGTTGGGTTGATTGTCCTGTTTGTTTTACTGCAAATATGTGCTTTTCTAATGCTTCCTATACATACTGTTCGTTAATTGTTTTCTTGTGGAATGTTGTTAAATTTTTTCAGTTACTATTTGTAGTGTTTGCCACCCTGAAACATGTTTTTGTTTGTATTCACCATGTCTCAGTGCGTCATCGGAAATGCTGTAGATCTGAATCTACAGTTTTTTTCAACCGTATCTTCTATTTCATGGTATTTAATTTGCACCCCATTTTCACATTCATTGTGTGAATTGGTAACTTTGCATGCCTTCATCTTTTGTTCTGGGTGCTGGTGTTTGCTGAATGATGTGTCATATGGTGGTTGCTGGATGTTGTTTTCCAAGTTGCTGCATCACTATTCATTGTTTTTGTTACTGCGCTGAAAGTAGAAAGTGGCTGCTATTTTGAGATTGCTATGGAATATGTGGGATGGGAGACGACAAATAGTAGTCATTTGTTTTTTCTTGTTTATAACTTCTTGAGTTTTTATTTTTTGTTCATTTGTATTCTGTATGTTTGCTTTGCAATAATATTAGTTCTATGTGACTTTGCGTTTGTCAGTGTTTCTTTTAAATTTCCTTGCTAAATTAGCAATTGTTTATGGAACGAATACTTTTTTTCCTTTTATTTTAGAGCAAAGCTTTGGACTTCCCTGGGGGTGAATTCTGTGGTTTAGGCATTGATATACCTAGTGTTAGCGCCGTTGGTTGTGTCTGGGAAGGAAAAGGTTTTTTATGTATTAGAATATTGGAATGTTGGGAGCTCCATTGAAAACAATGCAGTGATCCCGGCTTCTAATGGGCGGTAGAACCCTGGAGCTCCAATATTCCAATGTTTGTTCACATTTGTTGCTGTGAACAAAAAGCCTCACGGAGCCCGCAGTGATTAAAATCCCCTCAGGCCCTGTGAGGCCTTTGTTTTTTAGATTTTAACATTCTGCCCTGCCGCAGTGGGCTCTACCGGCCATTAAAGGCCCCTGCTAGAGTGGGCCTTTAATGGCCAGTGGAGCCCGGCGGGATCTAATGCAACAATATTTATGTCAAATGTGTATCACGGTCCTTCTGCAATGGTTTTTAAAAACACTTTTGTAATACTTTCAGCATATTTAGCTCATGTTTTATTGTCTTTAAAAATGAAATTGTGGCTTTTTACTAGAGATACAATGCGTTTTGTTTGTTATTTTTGTTTATGTTCTGGTGGGATTACTTTGGTGTTTGCAGTGTGTGTGCAGAGTAGATGCAGTCTCCCATGTGTTCACAGCTACCTGATTTGATTTTAGCTTGTATAAAGTGCATGAATGCCCTAGATTGTCTAGGTGCTTATACCAGCAGGTTCAGAAAGTTGCAGAATGAACTGTTTAAAACCTAGTTAATTGGCAAAGAACCAGGTTTTTAATGATTTCCTAAACACTAGCAGTGTAGGGTTGTTCTTTTCTGCTGGTTGGAAGTAAGTTCCATGTTTTGACTGTCCCTAACAGAAAGCGTCTCTCACCCCATGTTGTTTTCTTGACCCGTGGGGTTTGTAAGAGTTTATTGTGAGCGGATCTTAGATTTCTGAAAGGCGCATATCAGATCAAGTGTTTCTTCAGAAATTGAGGACCAGTGCCATACAGGGTCTTAAACGCTAGGCATTGGGATTTAAGCTTGATCCTCTTTTCCACTGGGAGCCAGTGCAGAGTTCTAAGACAGTTGGAGATGGCTGGCACCTGTGGATATCTAGCAGTAGTCGGGCTGCAGCATTTTGGAGGCGCCGTAGCTTCTGCAGTAACTGTGTTTGGATAGCCATGTATTCATTGCCATAATCCAGTCTGTATAGCGCTAGAGCTGTTACCAGTGTATTCAGGTAATCGGGCGGGATAAAATGACGTACCTTCAGGGTCATTTTTAAGATTAAAAAAATAGAAGAGGTGAGTGTAGTGATCTGGGGCCCGATGTAGGTAAATCTCATTCGGTAAATGAGATGTAGGTAATAATTCGGTAATTTTTACCGAATCGGTATGATTCGGTAATTACCGCATCGGTATTTACCGATTCGGTAATTGCCACTGATTCCTATTGGCCTTGAGGCCCATAGGAATCAATGTCAATTACCGATTCCTATGGGCCTTGAGGCCCATAGGAATCAATGTCAATTACCGAATCGGTAAATACCGATTCGGTAAAATTACCGAATTTTCAAGGGGGACAGGGTGTCACTTTGACAACCTGTTGCACCCCTGATTCTGGCTTGTGTGCCATGTAACACACATATATGCCCTTAGGGCATGTCTGTGTGCCACATGGCACAGGTGTACATGCACAGATGTGCATGTACACTGGAATTCGTTATTTACCACAAAATATTATTTTGTGGTAAATAACAAATTCTTAAGGGCCTGTGGCACTATTTTCAGTGCCACCTTGAGGAAATATAAATTTTATGGTCAAGAAATGTTCCCTAACGTGTACCCCACCGTCTCCATGTACGAGCTTAAAGTGCATGTAACTTCCCTCCTGTGCCAGCTATGAAGACGCAAATACATTTGCGTCCAACGTTAACATGTCCTCTTTCAGATCCACCCTGCACGGGTTGAATATTCCGTTCCTAAGTATGCCTTGCCAACGTCTTTTTGTGGTGTACTTTACACGTTTTTCAGCTCTGGCGAAGTAGGCCCTGAATTCTGCCATCGAGCCTTTTCCTGCCTTCTGACTCTGAAATGCCTCAGCCTGGGTCTGCCTCTGTACCCGTGACCTCTGCCTTACTCCCTGCGCGGCTAACGGCGCTTAGCTCAGCCTGTTGCCTGCCAAGACTGTATTCAACCTTCGAATTATCTGCTCCGCTCCTCAAAAATACATTCCTGCCTACTAGTTCAAGTAAACATCCTTCCAGCTGCAGAGCAAAGGGCCCGGCCTCACTGTCTCCGTGCAAGTAATTCATAGCCCCTGTTACTATGGTAGGCCCATGCCCCCTCGCATCTCATGCAGACACGTAGACGCTTATACACGCACTCACAGTCAGTATAGAATAGCCTCTGCCCAAGAGACCTTTCCCTCTAGATAATATGGTCCCCAAACATCAGATATCAGATATGATATAGGAACGAGTTGATCTGACATGCCAGACTTCTGTCTCTTTCCTCTAGTGTAAATGTCAAGTCCCCTGCACCCTCCAGCTTCACGTCAATCACACGTCATGCAGCTGCGCGCGCATCCAGATCTCAGATTTCTGCTGACATTGCAAGATTCTGCTATGTACCCACCTACTTGTGACACTTTCATGTGACGTTTCTAGCACACACCTCTGTGTTCACGCCTAGTTCACGCCTTCTGATTACGTATTGCTAACACGTGTGTGCTCTTATCTTGTTTCTCTCAGCTGTTACGCCTACTGTATTGGTTTCCATTATATGATTTGAGTATAAAAGTTATGTATTGTCAATAAAGCATGGCTCTATCCCTTCCTGAACCCCAGTGGTGTCAGGAACCCGATATCCGGTTCAAGAACCATTCCTTTTTAAGGAATAAAACCCCTAAGAACTCTAACACCACGGACTCTGCGTCTTTCTTTCCGATTGAGTTATTTTATTTTTAGTACTTACCTGCATAGAAATTAGGACGGTAATTAAATATTTACCACATTATTTTGGCGCCCGAATAGGGACCCCTCCCCCACCCCACGCGCCGGTTGGTGCGTTGCAACCTTTGCCCCCTGCCATAAGTCAAGACGGACAATTACGCGTACCCGCAGGATTTCCTGTATCTCCCTCAGGCCTACGGAGGTGACGGAGACTGCGATCAGCACCCAGACGAGGCGGTGAGGAGTGCGGAGGATCCCGACCAGAGCCTAGCCGAAAGAAGCAAGGTCTGAGGTGTCAAGAGGCCCACCAGTTCCGAAGTATTCACGTATCGAGTCGAGTCGAGTCCGGTCCAGTCCAGTCGAGTTTTCCGAGGCCTTCTGTTCCGTGCTTCCCGGTGAGTACCATTGCTGGGGACGCATCTAGACGGGTGCATTATTATGTATCCGGTAAAGACGGGTTTGGGTACACAAACACGGTCTGCACTGTTTTAGACAGTGTATCTGTACTGTTTAGCAGTACATCAGGCATTAAAGTTCTTGCACTGTTCTCGACAGTGTATCTGTGCTGTTTAGCAGTACATCTAGTATCAAGGGTAGTCATATGTGTTCAAAATGTTTTCATGTGATTAGTGTCGTGGTATGAGTGACTGTTTGATGTACATTACTGTGTTTTTGTGTAACTAGCTGTGTTCAGAGTAAGTAACAAGTATCGAGTATCCAGTACTAAGTAACAAGATGCCGTTTTTCAATAAATTAAGACAGATAGGAACTAGGAAAGGGATACTAGAGGAAGAAATTCCTATCCCCCCTAGGGACACTCCTGGTAATTTTATGTACCATAAGCATGGCCTAGATGCCATACTGTACCTAGATTTATGGGCCGATTATACCAAGCACCTAGAGGAGAGACACAGGTGGCCCGTTACAGGAACATGGGATGCCGAGTGCATCCTGAGAGTAGAGGAAGCGCTATGGAAAAAGAAAGCCAGACAATCCCAGAAAGATGCCATAGAATTGTGGCGTAAAGAATCACATAAACGTGCCGAAAAAGCACTCCGAAAAGAAGATAAACATAGAGAAGAGTCGGATGAAGTCCGAGAAAACGAATTAGTTAATGAAGGGATCCGAGTAAAAGCAGAACAAGTAGACCGCATGCGAAACACTCTTGTAAATGGCATGTACTGAAATAGTAAAATTTAAGGCCCCTACATCTCCATCACCAAATACCGGTCGATAAGGGCCGAAATCGGCTGTTACCGACCGGTATTTGGCGACCTACGTCTGGCCCCTGGTTCTTAAAAGTCAGTTTGTCATCGAAGATTAAGCCTAGGTTTTTCGCAGTAGGACCTCTGTTTTCCACCATAAAGTTTTAACCAATTGGACCTCATCCACGGGTTTAGCTGTTTCATGCCGCTGGTAAAGCGATCAGCTGTTTCTTCGACATTGCTTGACACCGAGACCACAAGCTGGGTGTCATCCACATATGATACCACTGAGAAGCCATGGCATCTGATGATTGTGGCTATCGGAGACACATAAAGGTTAAAGAACATGGGCTCAGGCAAGAACCCTGTGGCACCCCGCAGGGGAGTTGAAATTGCTCGGACGAAAATATTCTCAACTCTACTGATTGAACTCTGAGAGAAATGATGTCCGCAAATAAAGGGCTATCACCAATAACGTGGTCTCTTACCGGCACCTTGGTAGTAATTACTATTCAACTGATGTGTGCGCATTGGTCTGTTCAAAGCACATAGATTGAGAAAATTCTTCAGGGCTGCAAATCTGCAATTACATGTCATAGGAGACTTAAGTTCCTGTGCACCAATTTTGGTCCAACTAAACAAGGGACACTAATTGTGAAATTTTACTAACTCAATTTGGCAGGGATACCATGTGTTGTGTGGTAATTGGAATCACCTTGTGGTTTTTCATTGGACTCCTCGAAGCTTGGATGTGTATTCAGTGCGAGTAACGGGGCCGGTGGCATCCGTCTAAGTGCACAGAATATTACCCATCAGTGACTGCATTACATGAAGGGTGGTGAAAGTAGTGATCCCCTACCCTGTACTTCTTGTAGCTTGAGTTTGAAAGCATTTCTGCTTGCAGTGTTGCTAGTGCATTTCTAGGTGTGTGGCGTCTGTTGGATTGGTTTCAAAACGGTTATTGCGTTGCATTTAGGTAGGTGAAGAGAAACCCTATCCATTCTTGTGTGTGTATGGTGGCCATATTGAAATGTAACCTGCTCTATTTTTTGACTTTTGATAACGAATTACATTCAATACTTTTAACATGTGACGGCATTATATCAACACAACACTTAACATAATATTTCTGACAACTATTCATATAAACTGTGAATCCTTAATCCAAAGTATTGAATTAACATCATCTAAATATGCTGCCCCTGTTACAAGGACACAAACGACTGGATGAATCATTCTATGCTTACCAAAATAAATAAACACATAATATCTGTTGTGCCAAGTAAGCATGAATTACACATAAATGTGCATACCCGCATACACAATTCTGATAATATTTGAACAGAATGATGATTAAATGCACACAGATTCTCTTAACACCTTGGCTGCTAATGGTTCCCCCCCCCCTGTGCTGATTGATTGATGAATCCCATTGTTCATGACGAGCTCAGCTTGTCGTAATTTGACAATGGCTGGGTTAGCACTTAGCTTCGCTACACGTTATTTCCCTTAACTTGGCCTTATTCGAAAATGCCATTTTGTATGTTACGGCGGCCATTTTAAGGAATGAGCGGCCTCGTGGTCAGCATGCCCTTTAGTCCTTTGTCCGTGCCACTGACCACTCGAGTTTGCCCAGCAACAGGCTATTTTTAGTAACGGTCAAGCCTGTACATGCGCAGTTCCGACTGACCAGTCACCCCTTAGGAATGTTCCGCCAAACTGACCAGTGGTGTTGTAACCCCTCCCATGAGTTGGCTGTGTTCCAAAAATGACCATATATGTACCTAAAACTCTGTAACCATGTACCGCCTACCTTTTATTACTGTAAATCTGTATAAAAGAAGGACTCGCACCAACGTTCGGTGTGATACTTCTTGCATTGCCGAAGGGTGCTGTAGGAATGTACCACCACCCCATGGAGTCTTAATAAACTTGTCTTTTGTACTTTTCAGTTTCCGTGCCATCAGTTCTTTCGGTGTAATGGGTATTCTGCGGAGTATGTAGGCCTTGGGAACCCAATACCACAAGCTCGTCATAAGCACAGCTCCACTGTGCCTCATGACGAGCTGAGCTTGTCATGAGCTTGGAAGGGGTTAACCCTTTTGCTGCTAGGCCTCCCCTCCCCACCCCCCAGTGCTAAACCTTTCTTGGGCTTTTTGGGATAGTTCACACTTAGACCTGCTAAATTTTTTTCCCACATTGGCTATCCAAGCCAAATCTGTCCCTTTTTTCCCAACATTCTGTGGATTCTAAAGGTACCCAGGGTTTGTGAATTCTCCTGGAGGGGGGCAAAAAAATTGCCAAAATATAGCAAAATATTTATTTTTTTAGAAAAATTGGAAGAAAGTGCAGCTGACAAGTCTTATTTTTTCCCTACAAATGGCATCAATGAAAGGCTGACAGTACCAAAACCACCATATTCCCAGTTTTCAGGAGCAGACAGACTTGATTCAGAAAAACAAACTTTTTACCAGCATTTTGGCATTTTACTGGGAGATAACACATAGTTCCTATTTTTGGTGATTTCAACCTCCTTGCAGATTGTGGTGGAAACTTGTGTGTAATTCATTGTGGAGCCTGGAAACCTACACATTTCAGAAAACTAGACAGAATTCTGAATTCAGCAAGGGGTCATTTGTGTAGATCCTTCAAGGTTTTCCTAAAGAAACTAAATGTTAAAATGTAAAAATATTGAAAATAAGTAGGAAAAAAACTTTCCTTTGTGACAAAATTTTCATTTGTAACTTTACGTCACAATGGTCAATTTACAGAAGCAATATAACATTACATCTGCTAGACCCTTCTGGTTTCTATGACTTATAGGGTTTGTGGGTTTTCAAGGACTCAAGGTACCCACAGCAAGTAACTGAGATGCGCCTTGCAATGTCTTTTCATTGTATACCGATATAGAGTAATTCATATTGTAATATAAAAACAGAGGAAAATAGGTCTCACGGAAATCTATGTATTTCCGAAATGGGCACAAGATATGGAGTTTAAAAGCAGTGGTTACTTACACATCTCTAAATTTGAGAGTACCCAGACAAACTTGTGAATTAAATGTATTTTCTTAAACACAGGCTTACAATTGGAAGGCACAAATGCTGAGAAAAATAAATGGTAGTAACACTTGTTCCATTTTTCTGTTTTCCCCTAAGTCTCCTAATACAAATGGAGTGCCCGCAATAAGAAAGGGCCCAAAACACAACATGGACACATCACATTTTTCCACTGAAAACTGACCCATATTTTGCAATGTGCCTAGCTATGGAATTTGGGCTCTAGCTCAGCCGGCACCTTAGAAAATCTAGTAAACTTGTACATTTTTAAAATAAAGACACCTAGGAGAATCTAATGTGGGTTTTACTACCCAGAAGCCCTTGCAAACCTCAAACTTTGACTAAAAAATAAACTTTTCTCAAATTTTGGTGATGGAAAGGTATGGAATCTGCAGGGAGCAACTAATTTCCTACCACCTACCATTCCTCTAAGGCTTCTGATAAATGGTATCCCACTTGTTTGGGTAGGGTTAGTGGCCGCGACAAGAAAGGCACCAAAATATAACATGGACACACAACATTTTTACACTGAAAACTGACTCTTTTATTGCAATGGGCCCTAGATTAGCCGCCACCTAGGGAAACCTAGCAAATCTGTATATTTTTTAAAACTAGATACCAAGGAAAACCTTCAGGGTTGGATGACCTGAGTGGCTACTACCAGGTTTTCTTACTCAGAAGCCTTTGCAAACCTCAAACTTTAACAAAAAAAAACATTTTCCTCTTTTTTTCTGTGATGAAAAGTTCTAGAATCTGCAGGGTGCTACTAATTTACTCCCACCTACCATTCCCCCAAGTCTCCCAATAAAAATGGTACCTCACTTATGTGGGTAGGGATAGTGACCGCAACATGACAGATGCCAACAAGGACACCACATTTTTCCATTGAAAACTGACCCTTGCTTTTGCAATGTATCTAGCTGTAAATTTTATCCTTACACTACAATGGTGGAACCAAGTAGACCTCCGGACCTGGTATTGTTTAGTATAAATAACATGTGGTCCTGTTGGGACAAAACGATTTACATAAACAGTAGCAATTCTTTGAAAACCAGAGAAAGCACATCTGAAATGAATATATTTTATTCAAGAAATTCATATCCAGAGCTGGAATTATATTATTTGCACATATTAAAGCAATCAGCCGCTTTGAAATATATGCACATCATAATGTTGGTTGCTCCAATGGTACAAAAGTGCAAAAAGTGCTCCTACAGTGTGACAAATGAAAACATTTTGAGTGAGAACATAAAAGAAAATTGCAGTGCAACAGTTGCCTGCACAATGCCTGTCTGTAATATTATGATTGTGTATTCTCATAAATTAAGGGCAACCCGTAATTCTTCTTCAATGCCCTGAAGGGATGATAACTCAGTACAGGTCAAAGATCAAACTGTTGATGTTTTGACCCAGATTAGCGCAGTTAGTTGGAACCTTCCAGGTGGGTTTTCCTCAGGACGTGTGTGTGAGGCAACCTAGAGTCGCATACAAACCACCACCTCTAAGGGTTCTTTCTTAGCATATGTTGGGTGGGTCTGCTCATCTATAGGTTGGTAACCTCAACAAGGTGGGGGATAACAGCCAACACATCGGTGTCAAAACATTGCGGTGCTATCGCACCGCGACTTTGACATCGCATGGTCGTTCACATCTAAGCATGGGCGATTTTTGCAAATCTGGCGTTCGCGAATTTTGCGAATTTGCGAACTCGCAATCCACAAAATCCGCGAATTCCCGCAAATTTGCTGATTTTTTTTTTGTGTTCGCAAGGGTTTCTGCCAGTTCGCGAGGATTTGGTACTAGTTCGCAATTGCGAACTTACTTGTCGGCTCGCAACGGTCGCGACTATGTTGTTTCTACGTCTGGTTCATCATCACAGCCTCCCAGCACCCTCTGTTTCACCACTGCCACCCTCTCTTTGACCCATGCCACCCTCTGTTACATCAATGCCACCCTCTGGTTCATCATCACTGTAGAAGATGGGGGGGAAAAGCAAGCACACCTGCCCTGCTTCAACTGACATGAATTAATTTGGGGTTAGTTTATTAACAACACCTGCCCTGCCCCAACTGACAATAATGAATTAGGGGCTAATTAATGTGTCACTGAATTTGAAGTTCCAGCCTGGCACCTGCTTGTCTGCTTCCTTAGCTGTAAATCAGGACCTTTGTGGCATACAGTTAAGGTCAGAGAAGGGTCACACAATAGTTGCAAGTAGGCAACCGAATTCTGGAGGGCCCCCTCAGGAAGCACAACAGGGAATCGTTACAAATCATGAGATTGACCTTTTGCACCTGCTCATTTGTTTTGCTTTTGCAAAAATCGTTTTTCGGTAATTTCGCGCTATTTGCGAGGCTCGGCGCCGTGCGAATCCGACCGCGGAAGCCGCCAATTCGTGCGAATGAGCTTTATATTTTTTTGCGGCGTGTTATTTCGCGAGTTTTTTTGCAGTATTCGCGAGCCGCTTGCAGCGCAACACGCGAATTTACCCCAAGGTCGAGTACGGGCGCGGCCATTTTGTTTGCGTGACGTATTTCCGTTTCCGCCCGCTATGTATAATCTCTCTAAGTAAGCGCATTGCGAGTACAAGTTCGCACGAGATCGCGAGGAAAATCGTGTGCGAACTTACTTTCGCGCTCGTGAACGGGCGGCCATCTTGTTTTTCATTCATTTCCTGTGTCTGGGCATGGTGTTTATCCTCTTGCTATCTTTGCCATCCTTTGCTTGTTTTCAGGTTTTTTTCGAACGATTTTGCTTCTTATCTATCCCTCTCTTTTCCTAGCTGTATATTTTTGTCTTTTCTGCTATTTTTGTTTACTTTTAAACTACTTTTTTAAACTCTTTTCTTTTCTTCTTCCCTATCCTATTCTTTCTTAATTTTCTACTTCCTACCTTACCTGCCCAGACCATGGTGAAGCCAGGCGCTGTGAAGCTGCCCAGGCACTTGAGGGCAGCAGCGGCGGCGGGGAGGAGGAGTCCTGGACCCCGTGCCAGGACAGCATGCGGGCGATTGAGGGGGGAGCAGGTGAGGCGACAGGAGATCTTCAGCCCGGAGGAAATGGGCGCGCTGGTCTACTTCGTCCAGCGCCGCCTGCCCAGGACCATCGCGGGAGGCGGCAGGATCGCGGCCGGCGGCTACAACATCCGGGAGCGCCGGAAGCGGTGGCAGAAGGTGTGCTGGGCCATGTCCCAACTCTCCGGGGTCCAGCGCACCTACAGCCAGGCCACCCACCGCTGGACAGACCTCCTGGACCGGGAGCGCGACCTGCTGGACCAGCTCGGCTTGGAGATCCCCGGGCATGGTGAGTAGTAGTAGCTATTTCATCACTCACTACTATGTTTTCTCCTGCTCTGTGTTGTTGTATTGCAAATATTTGTTTTTTACATGGAGCAAGCCAATAATGCTGCTGACGATTACATTGTAGTTAAATTATATTTCAAAATCTTCTGTGCATTTCAGGTGCACTGCTCTCCTTCTCAGTGGCGTTGCTACTATGCTTATTTGTTTTCTATTTTGTGGTCTCATTGGCCTGAGTAACTAATATGTATGAGTGTACTTTACAGAACTGCTTAATGCTAGACACTAGGGGGCAGATTACATTTACAAGCCCCTTGCGCCACGTTTACGTTGCCTTGCGTGACGCAACAGCGGCGTAAAAGTGACACATCCCTGCGAGTCATTTACAGCGTGACGCATCTAGGGAGATGCGTCACGTTATAAAGCCATGGGCCTGCGCCACAATGGGTGCGTTCCTAGTACGCAGGGTGGGCGGTCCGGTGGCTGTGCGCCTCGCAAAAGTGCCTTCGTGAAATCTACAAGATTTAACGCAGGCACTTCTGCGACGCTGCTACGTCAATTCAATTCCTTATGCCTGCTTGAAGCAGGCGTAAGGACTGACACAGCATGTTAAGTATTGGGTGGCCCTGAGCATTACTGGAGTTGCATTGCGTTGGCGAAGTGACTCCAGCGATGCGCCGCTCTTACGTGACGAGATGCGTCACGCAAGTGTCTACCCTTGCGCCAGGGCGCGGCGCATTATAAATGAGGCGCATCTGCCGTGTCACAAGGGTAGTTTTGCGTGACGCATTTGATCTGGCGCATCTCTGGAGATGCGCCAGAACGCGTAAGTAAGTATGCCCCTAAGGGGCAGAATTGCAATTAACGTCGCATTCCTGCAAAGTAGCAGGGATGCGCCAGTAATTGTGCGGCCAGCTACCACCACCAAACATGGTGCGCCGTATTTGCAATGCGGCGCACCATGGGCCCAAAACGTCACCGAAGCTTTACTGCTGGAGTTGCGTCGCAACGATGGCGCAGCTCCAGCAATGCTCTGGGGTACCCTATCTCCCCAATGCTTGGTCAAGCCGTACGTCTGCTTCAAGCAGGTGCAGTGTTTGTGTGACGCATCATTGTCCTAAAGGTGACTGATTGAAATTTTGTAGATTTCCCTCAGCCACTTTTAGGATGTGTTCCAGCGCAGGAATGCCCTCCCTTGCGCCGGAACGCCCCCTGATGGCGCAGGGCTTTATAATGGGATGCATCTCCCAAATGCGTCACGTTGTTATATTATTATACGCCGCACCATGGCGCCTCTTTTGTTCAGCTGCTGCGTCACAAAAGTCACGCAAGAACGGAGCAAAAGAGCCGCAAGGGGCTTAAATCTGCCCCTTCCTTTGTACCCCTGACAATAAGAAAAATAGTGGCGGTGGATTGATAGTTAGACTATTTAAAAGACTGGTTATGTAGCAGGCAACTGTTAGTTCTGTCACTGATCTGACTGAAATCACAATGGAGTTTGTCTGTCACTTTGCGTCTTGCCTGCGGACTGCTGCCTGCCAGTCCTAGGTGAACCTTTCAGTACTTTGTTTAGTGAGTTACGTGACTTTCGAAGTCGCAGGTCCGCAAATCAATGAAAACTAACCCTAATCAATATAATTTCGCGGAAATATTTTGTTATTGTTGTTTTGAAATGTTTGATTTGGTTGACATTGACAAGCAACAATCATCCATGTTTTCTGTTCTTTCTTTCATGTTGTACGTCAGCTCCCCCCAGGGGCGAGGGGACACTGGAGCAGCAGGCGGCGGCGGATGCTGTTGAACAGGATCGGGCAGGCGAGGGCTCCTTTGCTGGCCCCAGTAAGTTTTCATTTTAGACTAGTACCTATTTTTCCTAGCGTTCCTCATTTGATTTTTTCAAAATCGTCTTTGATCTTCTTGTAGACTGTATCTAAATTCTTATCCTGCCTCTACTATGACTCCCTGTGGTATTACTAGATTATTCTTATTAGTCTGTCTGTGTAGCCAACTAAGATTGCACGGTTGGCGAAACTTCCATTCTAGTCAGCAATAGCTCTATCAACTTAGTGCAGTCCTCTGGGATTGTCCATAATGTCTTTTGAAGTGTTCTATCTGCTTTGAAAATTCCCAACTATAAAATGTGAATGACCACCAAGAAAGAATAAGATACTACCTTTTGGTTTGGATAGGAGGACAATCCATACCACTACTGTTGCGGGGATATTCTTCTGCAGAAACAGAACTATGGACAATAAATAGTGCTTATCAATTATAATAGGCGCTGTTAGAGTTTCCACATACCTCTGTGATAACAGACTTTGAACCCCCAATGTCCTTACTGACTGACTATATAGTGTGGCACAGTCATTTACCTCCCGAATTCATCGATGATTGATCCCCAATGATGATTATCCAACGTAGCTCAAGAGTACGGAGTCAGAGTCAAGAAGTGTCAGAGGCACGGACTCATGCTTGCAAAAATTGCAAAACCTTTCGCTCAGACACTCTAGTCTGGACCAAAAAACACAGAGTCTATTTAAGTTTAAAAGCTTTATTAAAAGTAAACACATTTATTAAAATGAAGTCATAATAAAACTAAACGTTTAACTGAGAATGGAAAAGTGGTTAGTGCTGACGATTAATTGAAGACATTTCTTGTGGTCGAGCCGAGCTCTCACCTGGTTTCAACTTGATCTTGTTGTTAGAAGTCCATCTTCTGTCTGCGTGGAGAAAAATGGTGCGTGTTAAAAAGCCAGCCTTCATCAGTTGTGCAAAAAAGTGCAGCAAGACAACACCCTTCCCTGGAAAAAGGGACATTTTTTTTTACTTTAGAGTAGACAGTCACAAATTACATTGTTTTCACATGTCTTTATTCCTAGACCAAATACTAGTGAGTGGTTTATTCTAACATTCTTAAATGTACTTTGTAGGTGGAACATCTGGTGGCGGGGCCAGCGCGGAGGTGGTGGTGCTCGACACGGAGGCGGAGGGCAATTCTTCAGGGGAGGAGGTGGCGGCTCCAGTGCCGGCTGTGAGAGTTGAGACGGTGGTGGTGGCGGGCAGAGGTAAGCTCTTATATATTCCTTACTTATTGAGATTGAAGACGTGGCTGGGAAGGAAAGAATATGAGATGCATGGCTGGGTGAATGATGAAGCAATGATGGGTGGAAGGACAACAGCCTGGGTGGGTGACACAGAAACTGTATGTGTCCATATACCTGGATCATGCTACTATCTGACTCTTAGATAGCATATGTGTATCTAGAGCAGGGGTACTCATAGTACGGCCCGCGGGCCGGTGGCGGCCCGGCAAGCCTTCCTTGGCGGTGCGCAGACCTTGCAGACAATCACTGCTCCCCCGGCCCCCACAGAGCAGAGGCTTTGTTGTATTTCACCTGTTAGCGCCCCTGCATCTCCACTCTGACAATCACTGCTCCCCCGGCCCCCACAGAGCAGAGTGGAGATGCAGGGCCACAAAGAGGTGAAATAGAACAAAGCCTCTGCTCTGTGGGGCCGGGCGAGCAGTGATTGTCAGGGTGGAGATGCAGGGGCGCTACAACAAACAAAGCCTCAATAATATGTTAATGGTCTTTTAAAGACCTGTTAAGTACGTTGGTGTGGCTGTCTGTGTGTGCGCGTTGAGGAAACTGTCTCAGCCCGGGCTGAAGGCTGACACAGACAGACACACACACAGTGAGATGACAGAGGGGGAGGGAGAGGGAGGGCAGGAGGGAGAGAGAGATGGAGAGGGAGGGCAGGAGGGAGAGCAGGAGGGAGAGAGATGTATGTAAATGCTGGGTCTGGTGGCTCAGTGGATGAAGGCATCTGCTGCAGGGACCTGTGTGCAACCTCATGGTCACAAGTTTTTGTTTTGCTTTAGCCCCGCCCCCTCTGACTCCGCCCCCACCAGTGCGGCCCTCGGCCACAAGCTACACTGTAAATTTAGCCCCCGAGAGAAAGTTTGTGAGTACCCATGATCTAGAGAGAGTAGACGGTCAGTGAATGAACTAAGTGTAACTTTGAAGAGCATGTAACACTGCACCCGCACGTCCGTTCCAGTGTAGGAAAGGCAAGGAAAAGAAGTTGTAATTTTGTCCAAATACTACCATCAATAGTAGCAGTAGTTTGTATTGCAAGCACAGCATAGATCCGGTTATTACGGTGGCCACTCCCTACCTCTCTTAATAAGTTTAGTAGTACTCAGTCATTCATGTGTGGATGTATCACTGGTCACTCAATAAAAAGCAAAGCACCTAAAGTTATCCCATGTGTAAGTAAAAACATCCCATGTGAAGTGATGGATAATCAGATTATTTATCTTCTTCATTTTCCATTTCTAGTACTCATTTGCACTGTAGGGTGAAAAGTTAAATTAATTAAGCAGTAGCCCTTGTAACAGAGTATTCTCAGTGCCACCCGTAATAGAAAAGTAAGAGCTTCACCACCTGCATGTACTGGACCGGTACAGTAACGCAAGTCTAGGTCACTCATCATGGCGTGCGTCTCTTTTTCTCGGGTGCAAGTTCACTGCGCTGGCATTATGCCGGCTTGCAGAAGATAACGTACCAATTTTCCTAAACAAGAGACAAGAAGAAGAATAAGACTGGTGTACTTTCATAATTGACTCCAATGGAAGTCCATAGTGCTCGTAGAATTTGTTCCTTAAACTCCCACTAATGTTAGAGCAAGGATGAAGAAGTGGGAGGTTAGATAGATACTGGCCTCAATAGTTATGTAATGCGCTTGCAAGTTGCTAAAGTACTGTAAGACAAATTTCTGCTGAATGATTGAGTTAATCTTAAAGAGCATTGGTTACAGACTATGTCTTTCTTTCTTCATATAGATGCTCCTTCCAAACCAACAAGGAGGAAGGAGCTGACTAGAGCGGCCCGGCAACGGAGGATCGATGCCACTGTTGCTGAATATCGGCGGCTGGTGGCCCTGGAGGACGACGAAAGTGCGCAGTCGACCACGACAACAACGTCGGCTGCATCGGCCTCCGTGCCCCCACGGGCTGCCACCCAGCACAGTGCTCCAGCCAGACCGAGCCGGGCTGCCAAAGCCAAACGCCGACTCCGAGCAGCAAGGACAACAGCTGCCTCTCACAGCCATTGCAACTGCAAGGCACGCCTGCGCCGCAGTACCCTGAGGGTGTCCCGCCTTCAGCAGGAGCTCCACCACTCTACCAACGTGTTGGAGGGGCTCCGCTTAGAGCACGCCTTGCTCCGCGAGGAGTATGATGCCCTGGCCCAAAAAGTCAACAGCATCCACCCATAGTGTCCCTTGCCCCTTTTTTAGAGACTTTTGGGGGGTGGGAATCGGGAGTTGGGGTTGGGACTTTTATAGGACAACCGTTGGGGTTAGGGAGGGTCTTGCGGGAGATTATTTTTTTAGGGCTATAAAAAAATACTTTTTGAAACTTTATCTGACCATACCTGTTTTTACTGCTTGCCTGGTGGGTGGGGGTTTAACAGTAACTTTGTTTTCCTGAAAGTTTAGTTCCATTTTCTTCCTTTAAGTGTAAATGCCCAAACAAGAGTCCTAGGACTTTAGTAGTACTACCGTCAGTCTCTCGTGTCTCCTAATACTCCATTATACTCCCTCCCACCAAACGCTTATCTTACCTGTAATTTGTGTTTCAAAGTAGGGCTAGGCACAGGGCTGGCTCCACGGGAAATGGCGATTAAGGTTGGCAATCCGGGCGGATGAAATTTCCTCATAGCGGTGGTACTAGTGGTGTGACACAGTGGCAGTTGCATGCCTATGAAAAAAAAGAAAATGAAATCTGGTTTGTCCTGAGCAATACAATGGTACAATAGAGAATATAGCAGGTGACAGTACACTAGAACAGTGCCACATTGTAGCCTAACAAATGGTAAACTATAACTACTAATTCGGTTGAAGTTCTTTGACATTAGCCATGGGTCTTTGTCAAGCAGAGTAAGAATATATCCTCGGATTTCTTCACCAGCCTGTTGCTATCACCGTATCCTCCCCAGCAAGTGTGTGGATTTATTGCTGTAATTTAGTCACACATCAATCAAAACCACACAGCCCGGGGGAAGAGGGTTAGGGTTTGAAAAATGGATGGGTACGGGGGGTTTTGGGAAAGGTTTTGGGAGACAAGAAAAAATAGCACAGCATGGACAAACAATTGAACATAAACAAATCTTTGGGTACAAACCTATCCATCAATCTTTGAAAGTGCATGCACTACTGCATGCATGTCAGTGAAAAGTAAGTAGTACTTTCGACAACTGTGGAAGAAAGAATGTGACAGTACAGGGCGTGTGTGGAATTATTGATAACTATATTCAACATAAGGTCTCTGTTGCCAGATACCTGAGAGCCTTGCTGGTCACTATAAATCCATTCACAACACTCAATGGGGTTGGTCTGGAAGGTATAGTAGATAGAAAAGGAGAAATTGCTCTTTTTCTAGGTGTTCCCTCACTCACCAAGGTTGCCCCTTGGTGACATGCTTCATCATTGGGGCCATCCCAGTCCTCTACGGGCTGGGGCGTGCTGCGACTTGCGAATTACGTAGGAGCACTTACAAATGACTATGTGTGGTGCAGATGTGATAGTGGAGTGGACTAAGTGATGTGTTAAGGGATCAATTTAGAAGCAGAGAGAGATCCAAGAAATGCAGTCAAAGTCAAAGAAAAAAAACAATGGATACTGTATCTGTGTGTTGTTGTAGTTGTCCTGTTGAAATTGGTAAGTAAGTTGCATGCAGAAAAAAATTCCTCTTATTAGCGGCACTCCTCCATTGCAGCTGACGCTTCGTCCATCAATGTTGGTGACCAGAAGACACCCTGTAAAAAAAGCACAGCATGGACAAACAATAATTGAAGATAAAGAAATCTTTGGGTACAAAGCTAACCATAAATCTTTTAAGTGACATAAAGGAAGTGCATGCACTACTGCATGCATTGTTACTGAAAAGTAAGTAGTACTAGAATGCAACAGTACAGGGCTGCAGCGTTTTCACTTGCCTATCTCTGCACTCAGAGAAACACTTCTTACATTAAATTAGGTTTAAAAAATAGCCGAAGTAAAACCTATAGAATGGCTGTAGGGATCAATTTAGAAGCAGAGAGAGATCCAAGAAATGCAGTCACAGTCATAGAATAAAACAATGGATACTGTATCTGTATGTTGTTGTAGTTGTCCTGTTGAATTTGGTAAGTAAGTTGCATGCAAAAAAAAAATCCTCTTATTAGCGGCACTCCTCCATTCCATCTGATGCTTCGTCCATCAATGTTGGTGACCAGAAGACACCCTGTCCACTGCCTGCCTGGCGGATGCTGAATTGCGGCTCGCTAATGTGAAGCCTGACTCCATCCTTTTTTCCCCATTGCACAGACTGAAACCCGGCCTGTAATTATTCAACGAAAAACAGGAAGTGATATAATATTACAACACCACTGATAAATAAATATAAGGTATGTAGGCTGTGGAGTGCAAAAAGTCACACTTTGAGTTTCCTAGTAGACAGTACAATATTTTTGAAAGTGCGTACTCTGTCTGAGTCACCTTTTGAAGGATAAATAAGCATGGGCAAATTAATGTAGCGGATCTTTCCCCTCAAGCTAGGTGTACTGTAAACTGTGTTTTAGAACAAAATCGATCTTCCCAGCAGTGCTCCCACCCAGACCCTTACTAAAGCCAGTCGCAAAAATGTAGAAGACCCCCAATCAAATCTCAAAAAATGAGGCCTAGCAGAAAACTAGTGACAAAACGTACTTTGAAAGTAAAAGAAGGCCCAAATACCCCCTTACCCACCGTGGATTGTATTCAAACCACTTGCAAGCAACCAAGCAAAAGTATCCATAGCCAGCATCGCTCCAAGACTCGAAAACCCCCCCACCCAAACACATGCAATAGAAATACTGCTAACCCTAACGAACCCTAAGTTAAGAATAGTGGCAAAGGCTTTCTTTAACTATGCCAAATCCCCCCTTTCCCACCATGGATTTTCTTCAAATGACTTGCAACCAAAATTACACATTCTCACGAGTGCTCTAAGACCCCAGAACTCAGGTGCAAAAATCTAGAACAACCCGAAACACATGAAATCCTGCTGCTAGGGCTAACCCTAACGAACCCTAAGTTACAAAAAGTGCCAAAAGGCTTTTCCGCGTGGATTTTGTCCCAACCACTTCTACCCGGTATTAGACCTTCCCAGGAATGCCCCAAGGCCCGCAAACCCACCCGCCAAAAAGCATAACACCCCCAAACAGGCCGAAAGCAAAATCTCATACTTACAATATTTCTCGGCCTTCGGTCCAAACGCACTGTGTAGCTAGGCCATAACTCCGGTTTACCACCACGGATTTCCTGAAAAGCAAATGCAATCAAGATTAGAGTGTCCCAGCAGTGCTCCCAGACCCCGAAACCCACCCACAAACACCAGGAAGCCCCCCAAACAGGCCCCCGAAAACGCTACATTGAGCAAAATGTCAGAAATAGCAAAAAAAAAATCAGCGTGGATTTGGTCCCAACCACTTCTATCCGGTATTAGACCTTCCCAGGAATGCCCCAAGACCCGCCAACCCACCCGCCAAAAAGCATAACACCCCCAAACAGGCCAAAAGCAAAATCTCATACTTACAATATTTCTCGTCCTTCGGTCCAAACGCGCTGTGTAGCTAGGCCATAACTCCGGTTTACCACCACGGATTTACTGAAAAGCAAATGCAATCAAGATTAGAGTGTCCCAGCAGTGCTCCCAGACCGCGAAACTCACCCACAAACAGCCGGAACCCCCTCAAAGAGCACCTCAAAGGCAAGCAAGTCAGCAAAAACAACAAATAATTTCCGCCTCGGATTTGGTCCAAACCACTTTTATCCGGTATTAGAGCTTCCCAGCAATGGCCCCAGAGCCGTCAACTCACCCGCAAAGAGGTAGAACAACACCCCCACAAGTGCTGAGTCTTTCTCCATTGGGCGTAAACCAGCCCTCTGCTTTGATGGAAATAGGAGTCTGGAGGAGGAGGATAGAGGAGCATGTTCTTCTGAACTTGTGAACCTGAGGAATGCAGACTGCGGCACCTTCAAATCAATAAGCAAACAAGTAAAGACAGTTCTGCTGATGGGCTTGTTTTTGTGATTAGGTGATTAAAGTTTGAATTATATTAACTGTGCACAACAAAGAAAGACAGAAACACAGGAATAAAAGTGAATAAGGACGAAAAAGAAAGTTATTGATTCATTGTCTCATTTTCAGGACTCGGTGTCACGGTCCACGAATAAGAATAAGGCTTCGTCATCATACTCTGCGAATTCAGGCAGGGTGAGCTCAGTGTCACCTGACAGAGAAGAAATTCCCTCATCTATGTTGCTGTCCACCTCGTCTTCATCCGGCGTGCTTTCTCGTACTCTGTAATCTGGTGGTATGAGGTGCTGATTCATCTTGATCATTGTTAACCTCTCCACATTTTTGGGCGAGAGGCGGCTCCGTTTGGAAGTTACAATGCCACCAGCAGCACTGAAAACACATTCAGAAGACACGCTTGCGAGTGGGCAAGACAAGTAGTTTAAAGCCAGGTTGGAGAGCTGTGGCCACAATTCTTTTTTCCCATGCCAATACGCCAATGGGTCAGCATTAACATAGACCTCTGTTGAGTCATTCAGATAGTCCTTCACCATTGACTCAAGGTGCTCCTCCAAGGTTCCTCCACTTTGCTTAGCTGTTGCTGTGACCTTTTGAGAACCAAACCCAAGCCGAGCTAGCCAATCCTCTTCAGCCTCCAATGTTACTGTTGTGTCTGGTGGTGCAGATGATCCAGTTGCCGGTCTCTTTAACGGCTGAGAGGTCACTTGTGCCGCAGCCACAGGTGCAGAAGTGGATTGTTGTGACTGGGGATGGCCTGCTGATGCTGATGTACTGCCTTTTCCTTCAATTTTTTGCCGTTCTCTTTCAAACCTCTTGGCTGAGGAGGCTAGCCACTGTTTGTACTTTGTAACATCTTCATCAGCAAAAGGAAAGAATGCTTGGCCTGCCAGCGCCTTTTTGTAGCGTGGATCCAGAATAGTAGCACAAATGTAATGCTGGTTTGAGTGGATCATTTTAAGATGTTCATCACCTTGTAGGCGCTCTAATAATTTCTCCGCCAGAACAAAAGGGTCTTAGTTTTCTTCATCTTTTTGAAACACAGAACACACCTCCTTCAGTTGGTGCTCCAGCATGTACAACAATGGGATAGCTTTTCCCAAATTACAGTCCTCCTTGCTGACTGCACGCGTGAAGAACTCAAAAGGACGAAGCATGCGTGTCAGGCTTTTAACTTTGTCCCATTGCGCCGCACCCATCCTCAGGTCCTCCTTCTGAGCTGTACCCTGTGTTAAGAAATAGTGATCGAGTACCGTATACTGCTCATACAGATGCTCAAGCATGTAGAAGGTTGAGTTCCAACGTGTTGCCACCTCCTGGATGAGTGCTTTCACTGGCATTTGACGTTCATATAGCAGGCTCCTCAGATGCTTCCGGGCCTTAAAAGAATGGCTGAAATGTTTGCACATTTTTCGGCAGGTGTCCACTACCCTGTACGCTGCACTGTCTTTATCACTCAAGAATTTTTTGACAACCAGGTTTATACAGTGCGCCAAACACGGCACTCTGAAATAGTCACCCAGCTCCATGGCCTTAACTACATTGGCGCCATTATCCGTGGAAACATAACCAACCTGGCGTTTTTTTGGGGACAGCCAGTCAAGGACCTTTGTGTTAAACACATCCAAAATGTTTTCTGCTGTGTGACGTTTCTCCAAACCAAACGTGGCCAGTGTTGCATGTTTCCGAGCAGCTTTAAAAACTTGGTCTGGGTCAACACCTGCGTTTAGCTTTGCTTTAACCCCTGAAAAAGAGACCCAGTGTGCAGTGATGCACATATAATCAGCGCCTGCGCCACTGGTCCACATGTCTGTTGTCAGATGTATAGTGTGAACAGCACTCTTCTGCAAAGCTGCCCCAATCACCTCCAGAACATCTTGATGTAGTGCTGGAACCGCAACTCGGGCAACATAGAACCGGCTAGGAACCTTCCATTTAGGGCAGAGCGCTGCCACTAATTCTAGAAAACCAACCCCTTCTACAAAAGAAACAGGGAGAAGGTCCAGAGCTAGCATTTTAGCCAGCTTAGTGTTATACAGACGCGTCAGTGGGTGGTTGCGTTCATATTGCGCTTCTGTAAACAACATCTTTTTAATGTTGCCCTGGACCAAGGATTTACGGGATGATGATGATATCTTCGACCCAGTTACGCTCGCTGATGAACTTTTTCGCATTGGTGTAGCACTCTCTCCCACACTCTTAGTGTGGCTCACATGGGGTGTGCTGCTGACAGGGGTACTGGGTGTAAGTGAAGTGTTTGACACGTCTTCTTCCTCCTCGTCATCATCAGATGAAACAGCATTACGTGCAATTCGGGCTTCCTTGATCGCCTGTAGGTGCGCAAACCATTTGACAGCGTGCTTTCTTTCAAGATGACCTCTCTGGCCTCCGGTACCATAGTTGGAACCAAACTTACCACGACTAACTCAAAGCTTACAAATGCTACAAATGGCTACGTTTTCCTTTTTTGGGCAAACACTAAAGAAGTCCCAAACTGCAGACTTGAAATGTCTTTGGGGGCCGGAGGAGGCGGCGATACTGGTGGTGGTGGTCCTGCTGCTAATGCCAGATGATGTGGAGGATGTGGATTGACGAACTTCAGTACGTTTTGCACTTTCACCACCACTAATTGAGGTCGAGGTGGATGGAGGTCCCTTCTGGCGACTAAGAAATATGGAAGCGGTAGGTGTTGGTGTACTAGTTAACTCCAATGATTGTGGTGTTTCTTCCATTGCCTCCTCATCGAAATCATCATCACGCTCAGCAGCTTCTCGGGATAGGGTCAAAATGTCTCTTTGCTGCATGCCCGCTGGGGCTGCAGTGACCTTTATGATGACATGACTGGCTCGTCGTCGTGAGAGGCTTCATCAGCAGCAGTATCCGTCACTTCTTGTTGAGCCTCATCACACTCCATAGCTATGAGTTTTTCGACGACCTTCCTTTTACTCTTAGGTATCTTTGTCAGATCATGGTGTGCCTCACTCTCAGACTGCCGTGATGGTTCCCAATCTTCATCCAGATCATCAGAAGGAGGTGGGCTTGAAGAAGATGTAGACACCCCCCTTGATCTTTTCCTTACTAGGGATGTGGAAGACAATGAATGATCATCAGGAGGAGTGGCTTCCTCAAATGATACCTCGGTTTGATTGTCAATTTCCTGATGTGCCCCTACTTCGGGAGGAACAACTATTGTGGGCACTTATGACCCTCCATGCACCTCTGCTTACGCATCTCCTTGCGCTGCCTCTCCTTCCACATTTACTTGGGCTTGTACTTGCACATGTTGTTGTTGTTGCGGCTGTGGTTGTTCAGCACTTGTCAGATGAGTTACAACAACCTGTGTTGATTCAGGGACATTGCTGCTACTTTCTTGCGATGAGCCAACATCACTGGTCGATGGTGATTGAAGAAGTACACTGACTGCCTCTGAAGCACTCAAGGGCTTTGACTTAAGTTGGCGTGGTGGTGGAGGCACTGAGCCCAATGGAGCGGGGGTGCTGCTCCCAGCTTGGTCCCCAGCAGATCCCGCTGCTGCTGCAGGCGTACTTTTTTTTTTACTCCCAAAAAACGCGTCGGACGGCACACCAGCCTCCTTGGTAACTTGCTTCTTCTGCTCCTTACTAGCAACTTTCTTGCTAGAGGAGCTACGGAGAACTTTTTTTAGGGCCATCTTCTTCAGAGCAGGTCAGAACAGCAGGCCGCAGTTGCACGAGTTGCAGAGTTGTCTGAGGCCAGACGTGACGTCGTGTGACGTAATGCTGCACACACACACCGCTGCAGGACTTCTTCCTGGCACTGGTGGTTCTCTTGAGTCTTGTGCACCTAAAAGCAATGGAAGACAGAGGAACATCAGTTCCGTTATACACCCCAAAAAAATCGAAAAAAAACAGAAAAATCAGCACAATCCCATGCCCTCCATGATGCTTAAATTCAAGACACCCCACAGAAAGACTAGGCCCATGCAACACTCACTAGTCACTACCCCTGGTGAAAAGGCCACAACAACAGGCCAAAAAAACGAAAATCACAGAAAAATCAGCACAATCCCAAGCCATCCAGCCCCTCCATGATGTTTCAATTCAAGACAACCCACAGAAAGACTAGGCCCATGCACCACTCACTACCCCTGGGCATAATGGATGAAAGCTAGGCAAAATGGGTGCAAGCCTGAGAACAGTGCCTGCATTCAAAATGGCCCCCTCCCTCACAGCACATGGCCAGGGCCTGTAGCAGCACTCAAAATGGCCCCCAACCAAATGGCCTGTCCACAACAGGCCAAAAAAACGAAAATCACAGAAAAATCAGCACAATCCCAAGCCATCCAGCCCCTCCATGATGTTTAAATTCAAGAAGACAACCCACAGAAAGACTAGGCCCATGCACCACTCACTACCCCTGGGCATAATGGATGAAAGCTAGGCAAAATGGGTGCAGGCCTGAGAACACTGCCTGCATTCAAAATGGCCCCCTCCCTCACAGCACATGACCAGGGCCTGTAGCAGCACTCAAAATGGCCCCCAACCACATGGTCTGTCCACAACAGGCCCAAAAAAACGAAAATCACAGAAAAATCAGCACAATCCCAAGCCATCCAGCCCCTCCATGATGTTTAAATTCAAGACAACCCACAGAAAGACTAGGTCCATGCACCACTCACTACCCCTGGGCATAATGGATGAAAGCTGGGCAAAATGGGTGCAGGCCTGAGAACACTGCATGCATTCAAAATGGCCCCCTCCCTCCCAGCACATGGCCAGGGCCTGTAGCAGCACTCAAAATGGCCCCCAACCACATGGCCTGTCCACAACAGGCCAAATAATGAAAATCACAGAAAAATCAGCACAATCCCAAGCCATCCAGCCCCTCCATGATGTTTAAATTCAAGACACCCCACAGAAAGACTAGGCCCATGCACCACTCACTACCCCTGGGCATAATGGATGAAAGCTAGGCAAAATGGGTGCAGGCCTGAGAACACTGCCTGCATTCAAAATGGCCCCCTCCCTCACAGCACATGGCCAGGGCCTGTAGCAGCACTCACAATGGCCCCCAACCACATGGCCTGTCCACAACAGGCCAAAAAAACGAAAATCACAGAAAAATCAGCACAATCCCAAGCCATCCAGCCCCTTCATGATGTTTAAATTCAAGAAGACAACCCACAGAAAGACTAGGCCCATGCACCACTCACTGCCCCTGGGCATAATGGATGAATGCTAGGCAAAATGGGTGCAGGCCTGAGAACACTGCCTGCATTCAAAATGGTCCCCTCCCTCACAGCACATGGCCAGGGCCTGTAGCAGCACTCAAAATGGCCCCCAACCACATGGTCTGTCCACAACAGGCCAAAAAAACGAAAATCACAGAAAAATCAGCACACTCCCAAGCCATCCAGCCCCTCCATGATGTTTAAATTCAAGACAACCCACAGAAAGACTAGGCCCATGCACCACTCACTACCCCTTAGCATAATGGATGAAAGCTAGGCAAAATGGGTGCAGGCCTGAGACCACTGCCTGCATTCAAAATGGCCCCCTCCCTCACAGCACATGGCCAGGGCCTGTAGCAGCACTCAAAATGGCCCCCAGCCACATGGCCTGTCCACAACAGGCCAAAAAAACAAAAATCACAGAAAAATCAGCACAATCCCAAGCCATCCAGCCCCTCCATGATGTTTAAATTCAAGACAACCCACAGAAAGACTAGGCCCATGCACCACTCACTACCCCTGGGCATAATGGATGAAAGCTAGGCAAAATGGGTGCAGGCCTGAGAACACTGCCTGCATTCAAAATGGCCCCCTCCCTCACAGCACATGGCCAGGGCCTGTAGCAGCACTCAAAATGGCCCCCAACCACATGGTCTGTCCACAACAGGCCAAAAAAACGAAAATCACAGAAAAATCAGCACAATCCCAAGCCATCCAGCCCCTCCATGATGTTTAAATTCAAGACAACCCACAGAAAGACTAGGCCCATGCACCACTCACTACCCCTTAGCATAATGGATGAAAGCTAAGCAAAATGGGTGCAGGCCTGAGACCACTGCCTGCATTCAAAATGGCCCCCTCCCTCACAGCACATGGCCAGGGCCTGTAGCAGCACTCAAAATGGCCCCCAGCCACATGGCCTGTCCACAACAGGCCAAAAAAACAAAAATCACAGAAAAATCAGCACAATCCCAAGCCATCCAGCCCCTCCATGATGTTTAAATTCAAGACAACCCACAGAAAGACTAGGCCCATGCACCACTCACTACCCCTGGGCATAATGGATGAAAGCTAGGCAAAATGGGTGCAGGCCTGAGAACACTGCCTGCATTCAAAATGGCCCTCTCCCTCACAGCACATGGCCAGGGCCTGTAGCAGCACTCAAAATGCCCCCCAACCACATGGCCTGTCCACAACAGGCCAAAAAAACAAAAATCACAGAAAAATCAGCACAATCCCAAGCCATCCAGCCCCTCCATGATGTTTAAATTCAAGACAACCCACAGAAAGACTAGGCCCATGCACCACTCACTACCCCTTAGCATAATGGATGAAAGCTAGGCAAAATGGGTGCAGGCCTGAGACCACTGCCTGCATTCAAAATGGCCCCCTCCCTCACAGCACATGGCCAGGGCCTGTAGCAGCACTCAAAATGGCCCCCAGCCACATGGCCTGTCCACAACAGGCCAAAAAAACAAAAATCACAGAAAAATCAGCACAATCCCAAGCCATCCAGCCCCTCCATGATGTTTAAATTCAAGACAACCCACAGAAAGACTAGGCCCATGCACCACTCACTACCCCTGGGCATAATGGATGAAAGCTAGGCAAAATGGGTGCAGGCCTGAGAACACTGCCTGCATTCAAAATGGCCCCCTCCCTCACAGCACATGGCCAGGGCCTGTAGCAGCACTCAAAATGGCCCCCAACCACATGGTCTGTCCACAACAGGCCAAAAAAACGAAAATCACAGAAAAATCAGCACAATCCCAAGCCATCCAGCCCCTCCATGATGTTTAAATTCAAGACAACCCACAGAAAGACTAGGCCCATGCACCACTCACTACCCCTGGGCATAATGGATGAAAGCTAGGCAAAATGGGTGCAGGCCTGAGAACACTGCCTGCATTCAAAATGGCCCCCTCCCTCACAGCACATGGCCAGGGCCTGTAGCAGCACTCAAAATGGCCCCCAACCACATGGTCTGTCCACAACAGGCCAAAAAAACGAAAATCACAGAAAAATCAGCACAATCCCAAGCCATCCAGCCCCTCCATGATGTTTAAATTCAAAACACCCCAGAGAAAGACTCAGTGCACCCACCACTGAGTACCCCTGGGCAAAAGGCCCCAAAACAGCCCAAAAATCGAAAATTCCAAAATTGTAGTTGCAGCAACTGTAATGCCCCAAACAAACTTACTTGTGAAATTTCTAATCCAAAAGTGATCCAAAGAAAGTCAAAAAGGCCTCAAATCCAAATATCCAGCAGCATCCACAAAAAGTAATCCTTCCAGCTCCTCCCAACCCCCCCCCCCACCCCTCCCCTCCCCAAAATGGACTCCTCGCAAAAAAAGTGCAGGCAAATGTCAACCTGAGGAGTTATTCAGATAAAAATCATCATTTCCAGAAGGTTTATGCTGCTTGCTGGTGGATTTCTTGTGCAGAATTGCAAATTTTGTATTTTCGCGAGTGCGAGATTGTTGCTGCTCGCCGCATCTCCAAGCTCGCAATTGCGAAGTACCGCGATACGTGATCACGGCGTACTCGCGTTGACAAACTCTCGCTGTACAAGTTGGCAAGCCGCGATTACGTAATCACGCTTGCCAAATTCCCGCTGGATCCCGCAGCAAGATCCAAAATGGCGCAGCACTTGCAAAATATCAAGAAAAATAACTCGGCAAACGATGAATGACGGTAAGTAAACGCCGCGCGCTGCAAAATTGTATCACCAAGAAAAAAAAAATCCGCTGCGTGCGAATTTGCGGATTTTGCGGGAAATTCGCGAATCTCGCGGATTGCGAATTTTCCGAAAATCCGCAAAATCCGCGAGCGGAACGGATTTTACGCCCATACTTATTCACATCGCATGCTTTTAGGGCGCATGCTACGACCGCGAACAAATGCAAACATGCAAAAATGCAAACAGATGCTTTTTAAACGGCGGAAACGGGCTTTTCCAACAGAGGGCTTTTAAACAGAAAATTCTTCAATGCAGAGACAGGCTTTTCCAACGGGTGGATGGTGGATGGATGCATGGGTGGGTGCTGGCGGATGGATGGATGGATGGATGGATGCATGGATGGGTGCTGGGGGATGGATGGATGGTTGTATGGGTGGATGGATGCATGGATGGATGGGTGCTGGTGGATGGATGGATAGTTGTGGATGCATGGGTGGGTGCTGGCGGATGGATGGATGGATGGATGGGTGTATGGGTGGATGGATGCAAGCAACAACCGTACCACAAGAAAGGCAAAAGCGGCAAAAGCGGACTCTAACTACTGCCTCAACCACTGCTTGCTGCCGTCACTGCCCGAGGCTGCGGGACCCAGTATAGTACGGACTACTATGGATCACTATGGTCGCAGCGTTTTGTGAGGGGCCATAATCAAGGGGACAGGCACTGCAGGCTGCAGGCTGTGCTAGCGCTGATGCCATTGCGCTCCCTCCTCATTTCTCCCACTCCCGCTGGAAGCAACGCTGGAAGTGCTGAGCCCGCAATCAGAGGTTAGTCGCGCTACCAGCTGACTGAAACAGCGAAAGTAATGCAAGGATAGGGGGATAGAGCCTGCAAGCCAAGAGTCGAAGAACCCTGACAGATTGGCAACCTGTACTTCTTCTCCCTGGGGCGCTGGTGCACTGGTGAGAGACAGTGAGCTTAGCTGCCGTTAGAGGCAGCTGTAAAGTAAGAGCCCGGGGGTAGGAGGCCAGGCTGTTCCGACTAGGTCTGATCACGCCGGTGGCCTCCCCCTGTGTGATCCGCTCACTCTCGCATCAGCTTTTGGTACTCTCTAGCTGACTCTAATAAAGGTAATAGCCTCCCAATCTGAGGGGTCCTGCTCTTAAACCTGCATTTTTTAAGCTGTCAAGTTTTAACCTGTCAACAAATATTGCATTTGAACCCATCCTGCTGGAAGCCATCCTGCTGGACTGACTGACGCCTATATATATAATTCAATCACGCTCCGACTAAAATGCGCAATAGGAGCTGCCTTCTATTGCAACCAACACACCGTCCCCACAAGTCTGCCAAGCGCCAGAAATCAAAACAGCTGTATCCTCAGGCGACAGGTTGCAGTCGCCAATCTCCTTCTCGATTCTGCCCAAAGCAAGCGGAACAAATGGAAGAGGCTCCAGATATTCTTCCTAGCGCTCCAGTGGGAATCCTCGAGGATAAAAAGGACAAAAACAGCCCCAGCAGAGGCTTTGCGCAAACAGCGCTAACGGCCCGCCTTCCGCACACACCAAAAGCGAAAACTAGTGGAATGACTGATATTCGAGATCATTTCTACAAGATTGGCCAAGCAAACAGCGCAACACTCCAATTAGCACGCAATAAGACCATGAAACTACAGCAGCAATGTATAAACTCATCTGATCCTTCTAACCTAACGTCTCTCTACCCAGAAATAATTGTTCACCGTCAAGTCACTGCCTCAGTCCCCGGCACCAAACTAGCGAGCATGCAGGACAGCCTTCCCCTCTCTTCCCCATTATTACCCATTCCCCTCCCTATCCCAGACGAACATTGGGTGCAGTCAAGTATAACTAAATCACCACCTGCGTTATCACTTGCGCTATCACCCATGTCATCGTCTATTGTCTTTGTTACATCGCATGCTAATAGCCTCGCCATCGCAAATGACCCTGAGAAAGAAACTACATCTGCCCTGCGGGGAAAAGAGAAAGTCAATGTTAAAACAACGGCACCCTCCTCAGCCAATTCAGCCGATTCAATAATCTGGATTCCATTGTCTTGCTCCCTGAATCAACCACCAAAAATACTATCTCAGCAAGAAGTGCTACCACATGAAAAAACGATAAACATGACAGAGGGCGTGCCAATCGACTACACCCAAAAATGTAGTCCTCTCTTTCTATCTTTCTATACATCCACCCCAACTTCAAATGGAGCCCCCCATTTCTTGCCTTTTAGCAATATCGATTTATCTGAGGCACTGCCCAAAGTTGCGTCTGCAAACCTCACCAACAGTAAAACTGTAAATAAAGACAAAGACAAGTGTTTCAACTACGATTCTAATAAAAACCCGTCGCCTTCCTACAAGTACACCAATGGAAAACATTTCCAGTCGGCAAATACTATACAAAGGTCTCCTCAAGCAAGCCCAGGAACATCTAAAGTTGAAATGCTGCTTGCAGCCACCAATCAGGCCCTGAATTCTATGGCTACTGCTGCCCATATGCATGCCGATAAACTCGAGACGCAGATAGCTATGCTCCAAATCCTAGCAGATTCTATAATGGGCATTGACAAAAAACTTGAACAGTTAAACTCACTGATCCGAAGGGTTCAAAATAACGTGGGTGAAAATTACACCTTCGCAGCAAACTTAAATCAGGAACTGCTAGCAAACATCACCCCACATTCAAACAATACGCATACCAACTGCATCTGTGAGCCTCTGATAAAAATACTCGAGACCCTGCCTGAAATAATGTCCGAACTAATTGAAGATTTAAGGACAAGGCCACAAAATAAACCGCAGAAAGCATGCACTTCAATTCAACAGAAAACTAGCCACGTGTCCAATTCCCAAATCCATGAAACACCACTGAAATCTACATCAACTCTTAACATCCTAGCTAGCCCCAGCAATAATAACAATAGCTCAAACCAGGATCAGCAACAATTAAATACCGCAATAAGTCTCCCTCCAGATCAGCCCCTTGCCACAATAAACTCTTCCATGCCCTTAAGTGAGCCCAAGCAAGCCCTGAAGGAAGGAACAACGATGTCGAGAAAAAATAAGAAAAAAATGAAGAAACTAAATAAAGCTAATAAAAAGAACACTGCGCTAGTACAATGGCTCGGAACAAATGGGAGGAATCCCTCGTCAAACCAGGTGGAGGAGCTAGACGAATCAACGGACCTCCGCAAAGGCATTGTTGAAAAATCAAAACCAATTCAAAATCCTACACAGAAAATAATAGACCTAAAGGAGGAAATAGCACCTAAACATAACAGCAATATGAAAATGCCTTGTAGCAATCATCCGACTCAAAGTGAAAAGTCCATTAAACCTGCCATTAAAAACTCTTCAACCATTACCAGCAGAATAAACATGCCCACTGCTGAAGGCCTGGGGCAAATAAAAAGAGTCTCTAGCACAGAAACTCCAACATTAAGAGAAGATGAAAGTCAAACCAACAAAGGGGCCGCACAGGAGGAGATCGAACCTAATAATAAAACACCTTCCTCTCAAGAATCTGCTACAAGCGTTCAGTTAACAAGTACCCACTCCTTGACTCCAAAGCAAACTGCTCTAGAAAATTCAGAACATCGTGTCAATGAAAAGTCCCAAATAGATCCTCCTATTTGCAGCCCCAATTGGCCACAACTGCATAAAGCTACTACTAATATCCAGGAACCTAGCCTTTTACAGCGACAGAATAAAAAGTATTACTCTATCCAGAATATGAATCGCAGGGTCAATGGGACATCCTCAACAGGGGAAATGTTCTAAAACTTTGTCAGAATCTGCCAGGCTTAGAAAACATCAACTCAGCAGACATTGAAACAGTGGTTTTTATTGACCCCGCCTGGGGCCCAAAAAATGAGTCAACTCTGGTAACTTTTACCAACCCAGAGCCTGCGGTAATATTAGCTAAAAACTCAAAACAACTGAGTGAATGGGGCATTCGAGTCAGTTCCTATACGTCCCTCAACTACCCGACCTTCTTAAAAAAAAACCTTGAAACCCCGTTGCCCAACAATACGGGCTCTGACTTAAATGTGGAAGGGAGAAGACAGCAGCAACAGACGATGTTACGGGGCCCCAGACAGGAATTAAAAGCTGCACCCTGGATGGACACCCCACTTCAAGTAATCGCCACAGCTGCAGGCGGCCCACGCAAGTGCATATTTAAATTAAACAAATCCCATGATTGGTCCTGGTTTTACACAGGCAAGCCAGTCAGAAAGCAAACCAAAGTATGACACAATTCGATGCTTAAACATTTGCTCGTGGAACATCAGGGGCCTAACCAAAGAGAAAATGTGTCGCACAATTAGGGACCTCCAGGAGCTAAACGTCATCTTTGCGATTCAAGAGACTTGGGCCTTAGAAGATACCATCTGGGAAGATTTCACTACAGTCGAATCTTTTGCTATTCCCTCTGCAGTAGGTGGCCATGCATCCGGGGGCGTGTTGATCGCCGTAAAGAATACACTGGACGCAAAATTAGTGCCACTCTACAATGGGAAGGGCGATTATATCTTTCTCAGTATTGAGATCAAGAGCCACGATAAGGGGAAAATAAGGCAAAAAATCATCCTCGATTGCGTCTATCTACATCCTGTAAAATTCGCCGGGAGGTAACTTTAAATACTTTGATTCCCATAATAGAGGATCTGGAAGCTCTATTCCCAAATGATTTGTGGCTGATAATGGGAGACTTCAACTGCAACCTAATGGACCTGGACCCAACCCAATCCTTCTAAATAGCACTAGGAAATGAAGAGTGGGCAATTCCGGAGATAAAGTCTCAATACCAACGGAAGGAAGTTAGCGGAATGAGACTTGCAACAAAACTAAACCAATCTGGTCTGCGTGCTCTTAATGGAAGGCTTCTCACCGATAATCCTGCAGCTTATACTCATATATCCCCTTTCCGCATGGCTACTCTAGATTACATCTGGATATCTCTTCTCGCCTTCCATCTGGTGCGCCACCACTCGGTAATGCCATCTATAGACAGCGACCATGCCATCCTAGTATGTAACATCGCCCTTTGGCCTCAACATCGCCCAACAATTCCCCTGATTGGATGGGAATCAAACCTTCAGAAGGTAAAAAAACTGAGATGGTCCGAGGAGAATATTGAAGTACTTGAAGCAGAGATTGATAATCTCCTTTCCGAACATTGCCATGATGGGGCTGACTATTTGACAGGTCTCTCCTGGGAAACAAGACTGAGTAAATTCAGAGACCAGTTGGCATTAAAAATAACAAGTAGCCCTCCGCAGGTGCTTCCAGCTTCGACTATTTTGCTGGAGCAAAAACAAGCTGTAATTCTCTCAAAGAGTAAACTAAATAAGTTGCAATGAGCCCATACGTACAGCGAAAGCCAATACAAATCTCTGAAGAGCGATATATCAGCAGCTAGAAAAGTCTACAGGAAGGCCAGATTCGCCATACTAAGACAGGAAGAAGAGCTTCACTGGGCGGCAGCCTTCGAGATAATTAAAACCAAGGATCAAAGGAAATTTTGGAATTGGGTGAATGAGGCATCCAAAGCTGCCAAACCTCCGACTGCAACTAATATCTCCCCCGCTGATTGGGAGAAGTATGTCAAAGAGCTGTATACAACATCGGGCGTCCCAATTGGCAGAAGGGGCGTTCAACTAACACCAGACCAGCAAGTCGAGGAGGTAGACACGCCCTGTTCTATCAAGGTAGCAACAGAAGAAATAGCTGTGGTAATAAGGAAAATGCGCCCTGGTGGTGCTCCAGGCCCCAATGGAATCCCAATGCAGGTCTTTAAAGCCGCTGCACAAAAATGGGCTTTGCTGTTGGCTCCGCTATTTGAAGATGCAATACTGGGACGTACCATCCCGCATACGTGGCAAGGATCACTCTTAGTACCTTTTCATAAAAAAGGTTCGCGCTCCGATCCCGATAACTATCGGATGATAGCTCTGCTCGATGTGGACGGGAAAGCCTATGCAAGCATATTGTTGAAAGAACTTACAAAATGGGTGGAATCGAAAAATCTAATCCCCTTCAGCTAAACCGGCTTCCGAAAAGGCTGCCACATCGAAGACAATCTGATTTCGATAGTCCACCTGATGGAGACTACCATAGCTGCAAAAGGCAAATCCCTGTACATGGGATTTATTGATTTCCGCAAAGCATTCGACAGTGTTAGCCATCCCAAACCATGGGAAAAACTGTCAAAATGGGGAATCCCGCGGGCACTACTAAATGCGCTAATAGCCCTTCATACGGACACATGGGTCAAGGTCAGAGTAACAGCAAAATGGACCACCTCCAATAAAATTTATACAAATAGAGGCCTTAAACAAGGGTGCACTCTCGCACCATTACTTTTCAATTTGTACCTCGCTGACCTTCCCGAATGGTTAACTGGATCAAGAGCCTTCCCCCCAGGAATCAGCCAAAGCAAAATCCAAATTCTGAAGTATGCGGATGACACGATTCTGTTAGACCAAACTCAGGTGGGCCTCCAAAGGCTGTTCAACTCTCTCGCCCAGTATTGTAAAAACAATATGCTCGAGATAAACGTAGGTAAAACCAAGGCGATGGCAGTCTCGCCTACGAACACAAAAAAGCTCCTGTGGTTCATAGAGGGGAAACAACTGGAGACTGTCCCTACATATAAATATTTAGGCGTCTGGATTGACCACAAAGGTAGATGCTCGGTGCATACAACTGAGATGCTGACAGTGGCTCGCTGTCTTGAGGGGGTCTTTATGAGAACAAAGAACGCTCTACCTTCCCAGGATTTTGTTCCATTAATAAAACTGATTAATGGAAAATTTCTGCCCACAATTGCCTTTGGAGCAATCATCTACAAGGACAAACTGAATAACTGGCTTGATAGAGCGCAATCATCATGTTACCGCCGGGTCTTTCGACTGCCAAATTCGACTTCCCATGCCCAAATACGGAAATAATTCTCTCTATCCTCCATGCGTTGGATTATGGCTGCAAGATTCGTTACATATTGCTTAAAAGCGAAACAAGCAAATTCTCATACGCTAAAGAGCTGTATATGGCTGGTCCTCAACAACCCCGCTACATCATGGAACAAATACCCAACGTTCTGCCTCAAATTGCTCGAAGCGGGGGACATATGGTCTTCTTCTCTGCCCAACGAAACTAAAGGAAATCTCTTAATCAAGCAAGCAAAAATCCTTTCAACCCAATCGGACACACAACTGGTACTTAAGCTTTCTCACGGTACCTGGGCCGCCAAATTATACGCTCTGAAAACCCTCCCATCCTATCTTGCATCAGCAATGAAACCGTATATTAAACACCAGCTAATGAGATTTCGATTTGGCCTAATCCCGCTGAAAGCATACAAGTTTGGGCAAGGATATAAGCCAGGAGCCTCCTCCCAATGTCGGTTTTGCAAACGGGGAGAGGAAAACTTAATTCACATTTTGTGCATTTGCCATCAATTGCGGCCACAAAGAATATTCCGGCTGAGACCAATCTGGCTCCTTCTAGGTATTAGGACATGCCAAGAAGCACTTGAGGAATGCATGAGGGGGGATTCGCCTCAAATGGCGACCCGCTTTGTCAAATTTATTACCGAAATTAATTCCATGACTTTTCCCTCTGTGCAAGCCTGAATTTAATTCCCTGCAAGTAATTGATTTTTGACTTTCCTTGTCTTTTTACTTTCCCCTGCCACCCATTCACTGTTTTAGTTTTTAACAGCCTCGAGTGTTTTTACTACCGTCCTTTTGTATTCTTGCATATTGCAATGATTTTAAATAATTGTGCAATAAAAACTTTACTTACTTACCTGTTTTGATTATTTATAAAAGTTGAGTACATACTTCTTGCATCATTTAAATTCATTTTGCTTATTTAACCATCTAAAAGAAAAAGAAAATCATACTTTCACGTCACAGGGAAAAGAATGTTCCTACTTCTCTGCAAACGCTGCTCTGTAATTTGCATGCATGATCCAAAGATGTGACTATCTGGGACAGCTGTAGGGCACAAACATTGCGTTGTTATGTCGCACGATGTAATGTCGGCGATGTAACACGCGATCCAATTAAAAGGCCGCATTAGCGGCGCAACAACGCGCGATGTTTAAATTGCCGATGTCATCGTCGTTGCGATTTAAAAGCCGCGATGTAGATGCGCGCGATATCGATGTCCACAATATCGCGTCATACAACCCAAGGTGGGTCCAACTCTTATGTCTCTTGCGAGTGTGGGTAAACAGGCCCTTCCAGTGTCATCAAGAATGAGCACTGGCTGGCATGGAAAATCCTCTCTTGCTACGTCCACGCCAGGCAGCGCCCATTTACCTGCACTCCCACCATATCCCCCACCACATTCAAAATATTATTCCCAGGTGACTTAAGTGTTACCACCCACCCAGAGGCTTCAACAAATGCTGATCTGCCTTCATAAATAGGGGGTGGGGGTTGAATGCAAAACAAACAAAGGCTCCCAATGGGAGTGACCCTTAAATACACTATCTCTAGTGTCCAGTGGGCTTCCGCCTACCCCTAGAAAGCAAATCAACTTTCCGACCTCTGAGGTTTGGAATACAAGAATATTCCCCAAGTGGAGCAATCTCTCCGGGGGGAGGGGGTGGAACACAAAAAAAATTTACTCTCCAAGGGGAGCGACCCTCTGCCCAAGGGGTCTCTCCCCCAACAACTAAACAAGCCCTGGTGGTCTAGTGGGCTACCACCTACCCGCCACCCCCTAAAACGGCCGACCTGCCCCCGGGAAGTGGGGGGTGAAATAAAAAAAAAATCCCCACGGGAAGTTACCCCTGCAATTATGCAAAAAAAAAAATCATCCTTGTGTCTAGTGGGTTTTGAACCCCAGGGGCAGATCGGTCAAAAAAAAAAAACAGTCGACCTAGCCCCCAGTGGCTGAAACGTGCACCAAAATATTGCCCCATAAGGGAGTGGCCCCCGCGCGAGGGACCGCTCCCCCAACAGCAGAAAACCCCTGGCAGTCCAGTGGTGTGGATTCCTGCTCCACAATCTGGGCCCCACCCACGATCATGGAGCAGGAATCCACTACTACCAGGCAGACAGGGGAAAAGGAAAACTCTTTCCTTTCCCCCTGTGTGTGTTCTGTAACCAAACCACCCTCCCCACCGGAGAAGGACTTACCAAAACGATTCTTCTTTCCTGGAGGCGCTGGAAGGAAATTACTTCCAGTATGTCCAGCACCATTTGATGACACTGACATGCCGTGCACCTGCTGATGTAATTAGATCGCCCTGGGGTGGGTGGGTCGGGGGTGCCAACCCCAATGGATCCATGATGCAGGTGGTGCGTGAGGGGAGCATCAGCGCTCTCAACACAGGTGGGTGCCAGGAAGGCTTGGAGCTGTCCTCAACATTCAGCATTGTGGCTGAGGATGGCTCCAAGCCGTTTGAGCACCCATGGGTTAATGTAGATGTTATCTATCTGGACATTTTTCAATTGCTAGATATAAATTCTGTGTAAGAATTTTCTGCGGAAACATTTATACATATTTTCTGTAATTAATCTTGGATAAAGAGGAAAACAATGGAGGAAAGAGGGAATACAAATCATTAAATCACTCATTCCCTTGACATTTATGAATCCATACCACCCTTTAATGAATTATGTACCAAAATTCCTCAAGATTATTTAATCCCATTGTGGATCTATGGCCTTTTTTGATAATCTTGGCCCCCTGATTACGTAGTACGGAGGAGAAAGTAACTCCCCTCCTATCTTTGAGTGCCACAAAAATAACATACCAAACTAGATCAATTTCAGAGTGGTTCATCTCTTGAAAATATTGGACTAATGGAGCGCTAGGAGTCTGGCTTTTAATTCTCGAATGATGCTGTAATGTTCAAGACTTCATTGGCTGTGTAGTTCTGGCCGATATATGCCTTATCCCATGGGCATTTGACACAGGATAATTTATTCCGTATTGGAATTGGAGAGTTTTGTTTGCTTGATCGAGACACCATTAAAGGTAATACTATTAGTATAACTTGTAAATTTACATTAAAAGTGACCAACAACCTTTAGTAAGTTTAACTGTTGGTAAAGTTTTTTTTTCGAGGTCTAATCCAGTTGAGTTGCATTCACTGAAAAGTCCCTAAAATGTTCCTCTCTTGAAAGAAAATAAACGGTGAGGCAAATCAAAATTTGGAAGTATTTTCAATTTTTTTTTTCAATGGATGGTTTGATTTTATTTTCTTTGGGATTTTATGTAAGGACAAATGTCAAGGAACTGCTTTCTGTCTAATTTTGGGTTCAAGCAGGGTCTCCTGTGGAATGAACCTAGCTCTTTTCATGGCTGATTTAGATAGCTTTTTTGGGTATCCTCTCTCTATTATTTTAATGCAGAATAAGTTAGCATTCTCAAAGTAGTCCTCCTTAAAGGTGCGATTAATCCGAATCCGTAAGAATTGACCAAGCAGGAAGTTTTTTTTCAAGGTCCTTGGATGGCCATTGGAGAAATGTAATAGTGTGTTTTGATCTGCAGGTTTCGTATATAGATTAACCATCACAGTACTTTTATTAACTTGGATGGTCGTATCCCGGAAGTTAATCTTTATTGAGTCATATGTCATTGTGAATTTGAGCTATAAAATGAATTTACCTGTTAGAAAACTGCAGTCCTTTAGAAGGTTGTATACATACTGGCATAATAATTGTTTCTAATACGTCCCCTTTTTTCAACTGTTCTTACTTTATGGACGTTGCCAAATGGTATTACTCGGATTATGACCGTTTCTTAATTTCCTTAACCATTTAGTAGGTAGTTTTACAGAGAACTATGTTCCAGATCAAAATATAGCTATGGGATAAATTAAATGCCACAAAAGTGTGCTATTTTTATTGGGAGAAGTGAGGAAACACTGGGTGGTAGATACTTTGTGGATCCTTGCAGATTCCAGAACTTTCCCTGTCTTAAATGTAAGAAAATGTGTGATTATAGCAAAGGTTTGGGGATTGCAGGCAATTCAGGCGAAGAAAAGGATTGTGGTGCCCACACAAGTCAGAACGCCTTGGTGTCTAGTTTTCAGAAAGGCCTGGGTTTAAGCAGTTTCCCTGGGTGGAACTAAATTTCACAGCTACCCATATTGCACAAATGGATAACTTTTCATGGCAACAATTTGATGTCTTAATGAATAATAGTGGAGCCCTCCTAATCTAAACCTTCTTGATAGAAATAATCCTTTTAACCCTCGCGTGATACATTGGTAGGCATGATGTCTAGCATGCCTATGTAAACATCAAAATCATATATTCAAGTACTAGTACTTGTTCCAATGTGCACTGTTGCAAATACAAATGCTTACTTTTTATGTTCCTTTTACACAAAATGATTTGTATTTAATTAAGATGTTTTCACCTCAAATCTTCATAAAACATATACAAATATACAGATTTTTTTTACAAAATGTACATTGATACATCTATTCATTCTATTCATTCGGTTCACGGTCGGACCATCTAGGACTCGTTGGAATCTCCCCACAGTTGTTGAGGAACGAGCAACAACTTCTTTGATTGTGTATCACGGAATTGGAGTATTATACATCTTTCAGATCGTTATGATCTCATCACGAACCAGAGTGCAGTGTCTGTTCCTACATTTAATTTGGCCCCTGATGAAGGGACGCAAGTCCCGAAATGCATTGGGCATGAAAGAACAGAATACATGTTTAAAAAATATAAAGGCATAATTCTGTAATGTGAACAGAATGAATAGATGTAGAGAATAATTTTGGAAAGGCATGAAAACTGGGCTAATGAGTACAATATTTTGACATAGGTACATTATGGTTTCAGAAGAGGTATTGGAATGGTGGAACAGTGCCTAAATCTAGAATTAATATTAGGAAAGTATACATTGGCTAGGGAAGGGGCGCTATACCTATGTTTTGTCAATCTCACTAGCGCCTTCGACCTAGTCAACCATCATAAATTATGGCAAACATTGAAAGGGTTAGGAGCACCAATGGACATCATTTCATATCTATCCCAGATTTATAACCTCTTAACTTCTAGGGTACGGTCCGGTAAAATGGGGGTATGCACATCAGACGTTAGAGTTCTGCGCGGTATCAGACAAGGGTGTGTGTTAGTGCCCCTTTTATTTTCCCTATATAATAATAATGTAGACACTTTTCTACAAAACTTAATTGCAGATGCCCCAAAGGTTGGAACACGTCCCACGCCAGTATTACTATACGCAGACAATGCTGTCCTAATTTCCAGGACAGCAAACGGTCTGCAACTTTTAATAGAAAATCTTGCCCTTTAGAAAACTTTTGTTATGACATGTGGGAGCAATAGACCTAAGTACAGACAACGCCATGTGGGTGGGGTCGTTATTAATAGAGTCCCATCTTTTTCGCATCTGGGGATGCTTTTTAATAGGAGTGGCACATGGAACACCCATATTGAATCATGTAACATGAAATTTCTAAGAATCACGGAGAGTATATTTATATTCTTCGCGAAAGTAGGAAACAAACCCATACGAGAAATCCTAGCCTTGTATCGGAGTAAATGTGTCTCAGGGGTCTGTTATGGGGCTGCAATCTGGGGGAGAGCTAACATCGCCTCCTTGTAATCCCAAGAAAACAACTTTTTAAAAAGATTGTTTGCAGTCCCTAGAGCAACAGCAAATCATATAGTTCATAAAGAACTGTTGGTACCACATTTAAGCGACACAATAAATATGGCTGGCCTGACCTTTTGGCGAGGGATATGGGTTAAAGAAGAAACAAAATTTACTAAAGATTTAATAATGGATTGTTTAACCATTGATCGTAGTAGGAAAATACCATGGCTGAGCACATTTTTAATCTCTTAACACATTGTAAAGTCGATATTGACATAAAGAACCATACACTCATTCAAGAGTTTAGTAAAAGCGACTTGAAGTTGAGATATTTAAATGCCATGGAAAACGAAAGAGAAAGGGTTGCCAACCAAAAACACAGTGTTGTTTTTTACTGTGAACGTCCACTTATGATGGGCTTACAGTTATACCTAACGTTGGTAAGCAATATCCAACACAGATTCTATTTAACAAGATTAAGGATGGGCACATTACATTTTTAGTAGCATTCCCAAGAATGGAAAAGTGGTGTTACCAATTACCGAACTGCCGGTGTGACGGAAAATCCACACAATCTGCGTTGCATTTTATTCTGTTTTGTAGTTTTTATAGGGATATCCGGAAATTTGTTTTAAAACCCCTTTTTTTAGCAAACATGCTTTTTAATTATAAATATGCCTTTAACTTTGTTTGTAGCCTGGAAAATATGACAATCATAAACTGTTATTCGTTTTGTTCACTTTCAATTACAAAAAGAAAGGATTATTCATATTTGGATGTATTGTTGTATGAAAATGTTGATGATAACTCCTAGCTTTTGTTTTTAACCATCAATTCCGATAAGATATGGCACTTTGCACTTTGAGTCTCTACGCACTTTTAATCATTAGCACTTTATATGTGAACGTACCATTCCTCGAATAGCTTGCAGTGCAAACAGTGGTTTTAATTTTCCAATGACTATTGGATAAAGGCATTTTGATAAAATGTAGCACCTTGTACTTTATGTACCTCTATGCACTAATAAGCATTAGTTCTGCATAATTTACAGTGTAAAACTCGACTAGCCTTCATTCTCTTTCGGCTGTTTTTAGAACAGTTTAGTGCATTTATGTATTATACATGCATCAGTATTTTGTTGTTATTTTTTAGCCCGTAGAATTATAAACTTTTATTTTAATAATGTAAATCATGATATATTGTAGGAATGTTTTATATGAACAGTATGCTTTTATGGCGGTTTAATTTGCACCTAATAAAGCTGATTTTGATTTGATTTGAATAGATGTATCAATGTACATTTTGTAAAGAAATCTGTTATATTTGTATATGTTTTATGAAGTTTTGAGGTGAAAACATCTTAATTAAATACGAATGATTTTGTGTAAAAGGAACATAAGAGTATACGGATTTGTATATGCAACAGTGCACATTGTAACAAGTAATAGTACTTGAATATACGATTTTGAACAAATTGATGTCTCCATGTTGTATCTAGGGTCAGTTTCAAGCACTAGAGCCAGCCACCAAATTGTCGTACTAGTCTTACCAGGAGAAGTGTGGCTCAGGGGTTAGAGGCGGCAGACTCGGAAGCTGAGATCGGCCCTGGACCAGGGTTCAATTCCCCGCCTCGGCGGGTCTTGGGCTAAAAATTCCACGGTCTCGATAATTCTCGCTCCGGTGCCTTCTCGACTCACGGGTACACACTCTGCGACTCTGGGCAATAGCTTGCTTAATCTCCACAACGGCCCCTCGTGGCGGGATGCCTGGCTTTAACCTTGTGGATACCCTGCCGGGGTTATCTCACAGGGGAATACAGCTTGCTTAATCTCCACAACGGCCCCTCGTGGCGGGATGCCTGGCTTTAACCTTGTGGATACCCTGCCGGGGTTATCTCACAGGGGAATACCAGGACGGGTTCCCTAAGCAAGCGCCGGGAAACCCACTGCGGGTAGCTGTGGGCTATATAAGCTCAAATACATTTACATTTACATAGACTTAAGAGACATTTGTTAATTGGTGAACACATTTCCCTCTAGTTTGGCTTCCAAATGCAATGCAGTGCTGAAAAAACACATTTTCCAAAATGCCTTCTGAATCACTTGATATTATGGGCAACTTCTAAACTATTCCTACCCTTTGAATCTAGGGCACATTTAAAAAAATTACCTAAGTTTCCTTCATACCCATTTTTTATTAGTTATATTTGACCTTCTAGCCCCTTCCATGCTCATGACGAACCCCAGCCGTCATGCACTACGGTGCTCGTGTGCTGATGACGGCTGGGGTTCGTCACGGCCCGCCCCTGTTCGTGCTGTTTACAGCACAGCAGAGGAATCGCGGCCGCATCGAAGGGGTTAAACTAATGCTTACTTGTAATCAACAAAAACAATATATTCTTGCAACAAGTCTGAATTATAGAATCATATATTACTTATATAAGTCAGCCATCTGGCAAATATTTACAGTTGCAACCAATAGCTACTTTTTCCTTCTTATTTTAATTATTTTGTATTTTAGTTATTCATTTTTATTTTTGGAAACCTCTGAAAGATCTATATGAATGACCCATGAGTTTCACACCTTTTTCTCCCACAAAGTGAAAATAGTTTTAAAAAAACCCACAAAAAATAGGATCTATCAACTACCACTTAGAGAAATGCAAAACCTGTGGCTATGTTTTTATGACTTATTCCTTACAACTGGCTATATGGTAATCTTAGCACGGTAAACCTTTTATTGAAGACATATTTAGAAATTTGCTTTCTTAATCAGCACTTTTTACTATTAAAAAAATCACAAATTTTGCTATATGTTGGCTATTTTCTCAGTTCCTAGAGGAGTTCCCTTTTTGTGGAAAAAAAGGTATGGAGGGCAAAACGAACCAACCCCCGAAAAAAAGGCTTTGCATCTAAGAAGAAAAGGCTTACCTGCCAAGTGGTTAATTAAACTGGAAAAAGAAGTTGCCATTTCTTTACTTTTACCAAGATCTTATTGGAAAAAAGAACAAAAAACACTTCTCTATTTTTATTTGCTGCTGTAATCCCACACAATACCCAAGACACTTCAAATTTAAGGTTATCTTAGTACTTATCTCAAAGCATTGCTAGCTTTAGATACATACCTTAAGATGCCCAATTATCATGGTTTTACTTTACTATAGAATGTTAGACTTCAACATGGTATAACGTAGAATTCCTTCCTTAACTATGCACTCAAGACACATTAAAACATTTAGTAAGCTGGTTGAGGGGTTTAATATATTATGTTAGGAGTTTTTTTAGGTAGATTTAGATTACAGAATGCTTAAACCCTGTTATAACAGGTATATCGCCAAGCTGCCTGGCTGAAATATATTCTATATTCACAGAAAAAAACAAAGGTTCCTGGGATGTCATAGTTAGGCTCACATTTCACTCATACAAAACCAGTGAAATTCAGCAGTTATAGTTACCCGAGCTAACTATAACTTACGGCCCCGCAATGTACTGCTTATGACCTTACATATTACATCGCTCAAGACATGGTCATTTACATTACTGATGACATAATTCAGTGAGTGTTAGTGTCTTGTAAATCTTTTTGAGACTTAAAGATATATGCTCCTACAAAGTTAAATTGCTATACATTTGTGTACAACTAATGAGTGATACTACTTCTAACATGTATTATGTGAGGGGCTGTGTGTATCTGTGTGTGAGTGGCTGAGTGGCTGTAATGGTGTGCAACTGGGTGTGTGAGTAGTTGTGTGGGTGTGTGAATGGGTGTATGAGTGATTGTGCAGGGTGGTTCTCTGGGTCTGTAACTGGGTGTGTGAGTTATTGTACGGGTGAGTGAGAGGCTGTATGCGGGCATGCGTGGGTGTGTGAGTGGATGTATGGGTGAGTGAGCCACTGTATGAGTTAGTGAGCAGGGGTGGGAGTGGTTGTATATATGTGTGACTGGGTATGTAAGTGGGTGTGTGAGTAGGTGTATGGGTGAAGGAGAGGCTGCATTGAGAGGCTGTAAGAGTGAGTGAGTGTGTGTGAGTGGCTGTATGGGGTAATAAGTGGGTGTCTGAGTAGCTGCATGGCCGAGTGTGTGCCTGTGTGAGTGGCTGTATGGGTGAGTGAGTAAGTGGGTATGTGAGTGGATCTATGGATAAGTGAGTGGGTCTGAGTAGATGTATGGGTCTGTGAATGGCTATGTGAGTGGTTGTGTGGGTGGGTGTATGAGAGGCTATATAGGGGTGTGAGTGTGTGTGTGACTGGTTCTGTGGATGATATCATCAGAGATGTAATTTGAGATGTCATCAGTAATGTCACTGACCATGTCATGAGTGATGTAATATGTGAGGGGCCTAATTAACAGTTAGCTTAGGTAACTATAACTGCTGAATTTTACTGGTTTTGTACGAGTGAAATCTTAGCCTAACTATAATGTCCCTGTAACCTTTGTTTTTTTTCAGTGAATTTCTAAGGTTTTTAAAATTCTATTCCCTAAGTATGTCGCTTTTGATTTTTTTCAGTGACTTTCTGTGCTTTGTTAAATGTTATTTCCTAACTATAACGTCCTTGTAACCTTTGTTTTTTCAGTCAATTTCTACTTTAAAAAAACAAAATCCTAATTGTAACCTGTCACCTTTTAGAGTGGGTGTGTGAGTGGCTGTATGGGTCTGTGAGTGGGTGTGTGAGTGTCTGTATGGATCTGTGAATGGGTGTGAGTAGCTGTGTGGGTCGGTGACTGGGTGTATGAGAGGCTATATGGCTCTGAGTTGATATGTGAGTGTCTCAGTGGGTGTGTGAGTACCTGTGTGAGTGTGTGAGTTGGTATGAGAGTAGCTGAATGGGTCTGTGCGTACCTTTGTAGGTCTGTGAGTGGGTTTGTGAGTGTCTGTGTGATTGTTTGTGTGGTCCTTGAGTGCCTATGTGTGTCTTTGAGGGGGTCTATGAGTACCTGTGTGAGTGCCTGTGAGAATCTGACAGTGCCTGTGTAGGTCTGTGAGTAGACAGGAGGGCCTGTGTATGTATGTGAGAGGTTGTGCCTGTGGTGCTATGGATTTTGTGTATTTGCCAACTTAGGCTATTTAAAGGAAGAACCATGGACTCTGTTATCACCAGAAGATGACAAGAAAGAAACTACTCATCTTTACCAAGGAGAGTCCGTAGTTTGGCTGAAAAAGTCTACCCAACTGGAGTACTTACTACTGGTTAATCAGTAAGTGCTACCTCAGTGGGTAAATGACTATTGCATATTCTTCACCACAGCTGCGTAAAGGACCACAAGGTAATGAATCCAGTGACCTTCTGTGTATGTAATTTTGGCAATGTGATTGTTCCTGCAGCGTTTTCATTCACAAATCTGTGATAACATGAATTCTCGTCAAGAGAACATGACGAGACTACAAAGAGGAGAATCTCCTTCAAACAAAGGGACTTCCTCTTAACTATATGAAGTAGTGCTTCTTTGTTTGGTGGAGATATCCTCGTATTCCAGTGCATCAACGTGTCACAAAAATCGCTCTGGGGCCTTTAGGTAAACTGTCCATCAACATGGGAAAAGGCAGTAAGACCTTTGCATTCTACTGAGGAGAATGGGGGTGGCCAAATGGGTGGAGCTTGCAGATGATTTGGGGCATTTGCATGAATAAGGAAATTAAAAGGGAGACCTATGTTCTCTGTTTATATATATTTCTAAGAGGAGGGGGGCAACGCGGCCCCCTTCTCGGCCTATGTTGGCTCATGGGATTCCATCCCTGGGGGCTCGGCCTCTTTATGCTGGGTGCCCTGGAGCCCACCCAGGCAACCAGTGTGCTATGTTGGGGACCGCGGGGAGCCTCAATGTCCGCAGTCCCTATTGGCTCCCGACCTCCAGCGGGAGCTGCTTGTGCTCCCACACGTTGGGAGCAGCAAAAAAGGCTGTTAGTGCATGTGAGAGATGAAAACTTTGCTTCCCGTGGGTGGGTTCTGTCTCCTGAGGCGAAAAGCCGGGAGTAGACGCTGTTGTGATTTATCTGATTTATGTGACTTTTAAAAACCTTACTTTGCTATCCTGTCAAGCACTTCGCACTTTAGGGCACTGTGGAGCGGATCCAGCGCTCACGTGACCCCCTTGCACCGGCTTCCATCGCCGCTGGCCACGCCCACCTCTAGGCCACGCCCCCTTCCCGCCCTTCATAAGCGCTGATACGCTAGCGCTCTGTTGGGTTCTGTCTCCTGAGGCGAAAAGCCGGGAGTAGACGCTGTTGTGATTTATCTGATTTATGTGACTTTTAAAAACCTTACTTTGCTATCCTGTCAAGCACTTCGCACTTTAGGGCACTGTGGAGCGGATCCAGCGCTCACGTGACCCCCTTGCACCGGCTTCCATCGCCGCTGGCCACGCCCACCTCTAGGCCACGCCCCCTTCCCGCCCTTGAGGCCTCCTATTTCAATGTGCATCTTCAGAACGCTCAGCGGACGTGCGCAGCGGGCGCGCCTAAGGCAAGCCCGTCTGCGCCCGTCCGCGGCCGGACGGGGCTAGGGGCACGACTCCATGCCATTTTTACTTCATACTCTTCTGAGGAGCTTACCACCCTCCAAGGCCACTGGCCACTCTCAGAATCCGTCCGTAGGCACATTGCCTCATTAGGGCTTGCCCCTCCTTCCATTCCTACTTCGCCGCCCTCTCTGCCAGCCTCTCCGCTACAATGCCCTTCTCCGCCTGACCCCCTCCCTCCTACTCCGTAATTATCTGTTCTTTTACTCAACACCAGGTCAGCGGTCAAGCACCATCATGAGTTCTTTGTCCTGCTCGATTCTGAGAAGCCTGACTTATTGCTCTTGACCGAAACCTGGTTCTGTGATTCTTCCCTCCCCATTCTCTTGGCTACCCTCCCCCCTTCCTACGTTGCCTTACGCGCCGATCACCCGGCGGGCAGGGTTGGCGGTGGTGTGGCGTTAATCGCTCGGTCGGATTTGAACTTTCAAACCCTTCCCTCTCCCCCCATCCCCTCCACTGAGTTCCTTACAGTCCGTTCCCTCGTCTTCTCCCCTCCTATTACTTGCCTCCTAATGTATCGCCCACCCCAGTCTTCGTCTCTGTTCTTACCGGCATTTCAAGACCTGCGGGCCAACTTGGTGGTCAACTACGCTTCGGTCTTGGTGCTAGGGGATTTTAATTACTGGCCCTCGGACCCTTCTGAGTGCACCGCTTCGAAAGAATTCACTGAGTCTCTTCTCTCTCTGAACTTTGTGCCGCACATTTCTGTCCCCACTCATTCTCATGGTCACATACTTGACCAGGTTTGGTCCCTCAACCTTCCAGTTTCCCCGGTGACTGTATCTCCCTGTCCTTGGACCGACCATGCCCTTATTTCTTTCTCCATCTCTCTCAACCCGGTATCCAAAGTCCCACACGCCAAAAATACCTGGGCGCGGAATTGGAACAGAGTTGATTTTCCCACCTTGACCTCCCTGCTTCGGAACTCCATTCCGACCCTGTCTGGTCTTCCATCCGACTCTCAAGCCAACACTATTAATGCCTGGTTGGCTGGAGGTTGTGACTCAGTGGCCCCCCTGCGTCGCATTTCCATCCGGCGACCCAAGGAGTCGAACAGGTGGTTCAATGACCACCTAAAAGAGCTAAAATTGACCGTTCAACAGGCAGAGAGGCATTGGAGAAAAAATTACTGCCCCTCACTAAAAACCCATTATCTCACATCACTTGCCGATTACAAAACTGCAATTCTCGCCGCCAAAACCTCCTATTTTTCAACAAAAATAATGTCAGACGAAAATAAACCTAGGGAAATCTTCGGTATAGTGAATGACCTGGCCTATTCCGATAGAGCTTCACCCCAAATCCCTCCATCCCAGCCTCTTTGCGATCAAATTAACACCTACTTTCTCGACAAGATTGTAACCATTAAGGCCAACATCCCCCCCCCCCTCGTCTGCCTTTGTCGATCCTTCTCCCACTGTTCAAAATCATCTTACCTCCATTCCCCCCCTCACGGAGGAAGTATTCCTGGAGATACTCCCCAAAGTAAAGTCGGGTTCTCCGGCAGACATCTGTCCGGCGCGAATCCTGCAACAAATTTACTCCTCCTGTCCTGAACCCCCCATTACTTTCCTCAATAGCTCCCTAGCGCAGGGAGTAGTGACCCCTGCGCTCAAATCAGCCACCATAGTGCCCATTTTAAAGAAGCCTGGCGCCGACCCGTCCATCTCAGCCAACTACCGCCCCATTTCCCTGCTGCCCTATCTGGGCAAGGTGCTGGAGCGCCATGTCACCGCGGTACTCAGCGCCCACGTAGAGGCTAATGGGGAACTGGCTTCCCGCCAGGCCGGTTTCCGCCCCAGGCACTCGACTGAATCAGTCGTGGTATCGGTCCTAGATAACCTCAGGAAGGGAATGGATCATAACAAACACCAGGCGCTGGTACTCCTCGATCTCTCCGCCGCCTTTGGCACGGTGGACCACACCATCTTACTGTCCCGTGTCAAGGCGGCTGGAATTGAGGGATCAGCCCTGGTGTGGCTTTCCTCCTTCCTGAGGGACCGCACCCAGGCGGTCCGGCTAGGAGACTTCACAACCACCTCACTCCCCGTCACCTGTGGTGATCCCCAGGGTTCCTCTCTTTCCCCCTTACTGTTCAACCTTTATATCTTTCCTCTCATTTTCGCACTTCAGCAGCTGGAGGTCACCGTGTACAATTACGCGGATGACCTCCAGCTCATCTTTGACCTATCCTCCTCTCCCCTCTCTGTCTCTAACTTCCAGTCCACTATGACATTCATCAGGGACTGGATGAACCACAACCATCTCAAGTTGAACCCGGATAAAACCGAGTTGGTTCTCACCGGTGGTTCTTCCAGTCCCTGGAACTCTCTCTTTTGGCCCTCCTCCCTTGGTCCCGCCCCCACTCCTTCAACCACGGTTAAAACACTGGGTGTCAAAATGAACAACCAGCTCACCCTCCATTCACAAATCAGTTCTGTAGTCTCCTCCTGCTTCCTCACCCTCCGAACTATCCGCACTGTCTCTCGCTTCTTTCCCCCCCAGGCACTCAAGTTGATCATGGCCGCATTGGTGATATCACGGCTGGACTATGCCAACGCCCTCTACAACGGCATACCAGCATACAGCCTGCGGAGGCTCCAGATGGTCCAAAACCAGGCTGCCCGGTTGGTCTATGGCCTTCCACGTTACCACCACTCCACACCCCTCCTCAGGGAGCTCCACTGGCTTCCTGTCAAGGAACGTTCCCTTTTTAAGACCGGCTGCATGGTTTTCCAGGCCCGCCAAGGCACTGCCCCCGCCTTCATTTCCTCGTTAATAAAAGAATACGTCCCCACCAGAGAGCTTCGCTCTTCTTCCAAGTCTCTCCTTCAAATCCCACGTTTCAGACATAAAAAGTGGGGTGGGACCAACTTTTCTACCTTAGCCCCCACTTTCTGGAACTCCCTCCCTGACCACCTTCGTTCGGCTACTCATTATGTTTCCTTCCGCAAAGAACTAAAAACGTTCCTTTTCAAACAGGCCTTCTCCGTGTAACTTCCCCTTCCTGCTCTACGACAGGTTCCTACTTTGCCTCTGTTGCCAAACCCTCCACTAGCGCCAAGAAACCGTACGGTGCACGTTGCGCTCTATAAATGTTTTAAATTGGAAATTGGAAATTGGGAGCAATTTTCCTGCTTCCGTCTGCCCGCTAGGAGCAGAGTTACTGTTTGCTTGTCCGGAGCAGTCAAAGCTCCCATCAAGCAAAAGCAAACAGCAAAGTCCTGAGGGTGGGCACCCAGGCGCACAGGGAGCCGGCCCGGGGGATGGCAGTCCTCACGGTTAATAATGGTGTCAGGCGGAGGGCTGCTTGGCCCCCTTCTTTCATTTTTGAGGGCCTGCCCCTTGCAGGTAGTGGTTCTGAGAACAGCCTGGGAGGGGGGCTGCATGGTCCCCTCCTTTTAAACAAATAGGAAAGTCCCAGGGAGGTGGGGGTTCCTGGGGCCATCCATGGCCCAGAAGGGAGGGCAATGCGCCTCCCTTCCCTCTATTATATACATGGCCGGGGAGCTGGTGGTCCCCGGGACCTTACAGGCAATGGAGGGGGTCCGGGTGGCCTCTTCTGTTTTTTTTTTTTTTTAAAATCAGCCTGTCTTGGGAAGGTGACGGTCCTTGGGGCCAAGATTGGCCATGGGGAGGAGAGCCTCGTGAGCCCCCTTCTCTTATTTAACCTGTTCCATTCCGAGGAGGTAATGGTTGCCTCCTCAGCTGTGGTGCTGGTGTGCCGAGGGTTTAACTGTTTTACCTTGGTACACCACCGTGAAACCCCTCTGCTGTATACAGCAGAGGGATTTCGTGTTTTTTTTTGCCTCAAGAGATGTGGAAGAGCTTCCCCATCTCATGAGGCATTTTTTGTTTTAATGGAATGATGATTGTGAGCATGGCGCGCTGTCGTCATTACACTGAAAGTGAAACTGAAATGAGCCGATTGGGTTGTTTCAGTTTCACTGCTTCGGTGCTCGTGGGACTATGTCGGCCCCCCAAGCACCGAAACACACAGGAGAGGTATCATTGGAAAGAAAGAAATCTCTTCTTTCTAATGGTAAACTTTCTAACAGGAGTTCTAGTGGATCCCTGCTTGGGGATTGCCGCAAGAGGACGATCCCCAAGCAGGGATCCACCACTAGACACCAGGGTGGGGGGATCGGACCCTTGGGCAAGGGTCTTTGCTCCCCCCATATTACTTTGGGCATATTCAGTGTTTCTGGCCCAACTGAGGGGCAGTTGGGGCAACAGCCCCCGATCTCCCCCCCTGTGGGGGCAGAAAGCACACTAGGCACAAGGGCTTATTTTCGTTGAAAAACATAAGGGTGGGGGCTGCCAAAATGGGCATGCAAAATGTCCCTACACCCCAAAAACAAAAGGGAGAGTCTATCTGCCCCCCTGGGGGTCGGATGGGGGTTATTACATTGATCTGCCCCACTGGCGGGCAGAAAGCCCACTAGGATGACAGGGACTATTTTATTTAGCAGAGCAGTGGTCGGTGCTGCCCAGAATGGGCATGCCAATTCCCCCACCACTCCAAAAGAAATAGCCAGTTTCCCCCCCAACCTCTGGGGAGCAGATGGTGCAATAGCCCCCGATCTGCCTCCCTGGGGTGCAGAAAGCCCACTAGGACACCAGGACTATTTTTTTAGTAGAGCAGGGGTGGGTTCTGCCCAGAATGGGCAGGCCAATGCTCCCACCCCCTCCAAAAGAATTAGCCATTTATCCTGCTCCCCTGAGTGGGGCAAATGGGACAATAGCCTCCGATTTTCCCCCCTGGGGGGCAGAAAGCCCACTAACCACCAAGGAGCATTTTTTTCAAATCCAGAGTAGGGGTGGGGGCAGCCCAGAATGGGCATGCTAATCCCCCCCCCCCAAATAGCCATAGTCTTTCTGCTCCCCTTTTTTGTGCACACATTTTGCTAATTTCTGCCTCCCTCTGGGGCAGATCAGCTATATTATTAGGTTTATTGGCTCCCAAAGGGAGTAGAAAACCCCTAGACGCCAACAAAAGTTTCTTTGTGTGTGAGAGCTAGAGTTTGACTGTTCTATATTTACTGGCATTTGGCTAGCTGTGTGTAAACTTGCATTTTGCTGGCAGTATGTGTGGAGTACTGGACCTGCGCTTAGCTGGCAGTGTGTGTGGACTAGTGCTTTGCTGGCAGTGTACTTGGACTGTAGCTTGGCTAGCTGTCTGCGTGGATGGCACTTGGCGGGCGGTGTGCATGCACTGTTCCTTGGATGGTGGTGTGCGTGCACTGTCACTTGGCTGGGGGCTTGCGTGGATGGATCTTGGCTACAGGGTCTGCGTGGATTGCACTTGACTGGTGGTGTGCATGGATGGCGCTTGGCTGGCTGTGTGCAAGAATTGCACTTAGCTGGTGGTGTGCTGAGCCTGACTCTGATTTACGCACCCACACAAGTCAGGTATCATTTTATCAGGAGGCTAAGGGGAACACTAGGTGGTGAGAAGTTTGTGCTGGCGTGGTGATCTCACAATTGTCCCACAGAGAAATGTGAAGAAAATGTGTTTTTAGCTAAATATGAGGTTTGCCGGGGATTCTGGGTAGGAAAACATTGGGGGATCCACGCAAGCCATACATTACTGGACTCCTCAAGGTGTCTAGGTTTCAGAAATGTCTGGGTTCGGTGCGTTTCCCTAGATGGCTGCCGAGCCCAGGAACAAAAATGCAGGTTCCCCCCCTTTCAAAACCAGGCCATTTTCTGATAGATAATTCTCAACAGTATATTTTGAGCCATTTCCTGTCACAGGCACTAGGTCTACCCACAAAAGTGAGGTACCATTTTTATCGGGAGACCTGGGTGGTAAGAAATGTGTGTTGGCTCTGATCCCACAACTTTCTCATACAGAAATGTGAGGAAAATATTTTTTATTTTAACAAAATTTGAGGTTTGAAGGTGATTCTTGGTAAGAAAAAGTTGAGAGATGCACGCAAGCCATACTTCTTTGGACTCCCCAGATGTTTAGTTTTCAGAAATGCCTGGGCTTGATAGGTTTCCATTGATGGCCAACAAGCCCAGTACCAAAAGCGCAGGTGACTCCCTCGCAAAACCAAGTCTTTTTGTGATTGATAATTTTGAAGTCTCTACAGTACATTTTGGGCCATTTCCTGTCGCTGGCACTAGGACTATCCACAAAAGTGAGGTACCATTTTTATCGGGAGACTTGTCAGAATGCTGGGTGGTTGGAATTGTTTGGCTCTCCACAAATTCCAGAGCTTTACATCACAGAAATGTGAGGAAAATAGTTTTTTTGACAACGTTTGAGTTTTGCAGGGGATTTTGGGTAACAGAACCTGGTGAGAGCCACACAAGTCACCTCATCCTTGATTCCCCTGTGTGTCTAGTTTTCAACACTGTACAGGTTTGCTAGGTTTTCCTGTGTGCTGGCTAAGCTAGGGTCCAAAATCCACAGCTAGGCACATTGCGAAACAAGGGTCAGTTTTCACTGGAAATAATGATGTGTCCACATTGTGTTTTGGGCCGTTTCCTGTCTCACGAAATAGGCCTACTCACACAAGTGAGGTGCCATTTTTATCGGGAGACTTGGGGAGGATTCTGGATTGGTGGAAGTTCGTGGCTACCCTCAGATTCACTTTTCCATCACAGAAATGTGAGGCAAATTTGTTTTTTCTGGACAAAGTTTGAGGTTTGCAAGAGATTCAGAGTAACAGAACCTGGTGAGAGCTACACAAGTCACCCATCCTGGATTCCCCTGGATGTCTAGTTTTCAAATATGTACAGGGTTGTCAGGTTTCCCCAGGCTCCTGTGAGCTAGAGGCCAAAATCTATAGCTAGGCACATTGCAAAAAAAGGATCAGTTTTCTGTGGAAAAATGTGATGTGTCCACATTGCGTTTTGGGCCGTATCCTGTAGCAGGCACTAAGCCTACCCACACAAGTGAGATAACATTTTTGTCGAAAGACATGGGGGAATGCTGGGTGAGTGCAATGTTGTAGCTCGCTGCAGATTTCGTTCACAGAAATGTGATGAAAATGTGTTTTATTATTACAAATTTTGAGGTCTGCAAGGGAATCTGGGTAACAGAACTTGGTGAGAGCCATGAATTTCACCATATTCTGGATTTACCTGCATGTCTAGTTTTGAAAATAGTACAGGTTTGCTAGGTTTCTCTAGGTGCCAACTGAGCTAGGGCTCAAAGTCTACAGCTAGGCACATTGCAAAAATAGGGTCAATTTTCAGTGGAAAATTATGAGGTGTTCATGTTGTGTTTTTACCCATTTCCTCTTTGCGGTAACTAGGCCTACCCACACAAGTGAGGTACAGTTTTTATTGGGAGACTTAGGGGAACACAGAATAGTAGGACAAGTGTTATTACCAGTTGTGTTTCTATGCATTTCTGCCTTCCAAATGTAAGACAATGTTTAAAAAATAAGATATTTTGAAAAATGCTCCAAAATTCACATGCTAGTATGCCTACCCACAAATTCAGAGATGTGCGAATAACCACTGCTTCTAAACTCCATATCTTGTCCCCATTTCGGAAATAAATAGATTTACTTGATACCTACTTTTTACTCTTTATATTTTACCAAATGAATTGCTTGATACTCAGTACACAATGAAAAACCATTACAAGGTGCAGCTCAGTTAGTGGTTGTGGGTACCTCGAGTTCTTGGTGAACCTATAAGCCCAATATAGCCCCGCAACCAGAAGGGTCTCGCAGACATAACAATATACTGCCTTAAAAAATCGAGCATAGTTAGAAGAAGTTATAGGTGAAAATGTAGGCAAAAATTGCAGTTTTTTTCAACTCAATTGCAATATTGTTTTATTTCAACTGTTACTTTCTATACAAAAACCTTGAAGGATCTACACAAAAGACCCCTTGCTTAATTTAGAATTGCGTCTTCTTTTCAGAAATTTATAGATTTCCCGGATCCATTTTTGATTTCATACCCATTTCTACCACTAAGGAGGTTGAAAGCACAAAAAAAAAGGGAAAATAGGCTATGCCCTAGTAAAAGGCCAAAACTGTGTAGAAGATTTTGGTTTTCTGACAAAAGTCTGCCTGCTCCTGAAAGTTGAGACAATGGTGATTTTAGCACCACAAACCCTTCGTTGATACCATTTGCAGGGAAAAACCAGACGCTGTCTTTTGCAGCACTTTGCAGCACTCCCCAAAAACAACATTTAGCTGTACTTTGCCTAATTTCTTGGTCTGCTCCAGGAGAATCCACAGACCCTGGGTGCATGTAGAATCCTCAGAATGGTGGAAGAAAAGGCCGCAAATTTGGCGTGGATACCTTATGTGGACAAAAAGGTAATGGGGGGCCTAAGCGTGAACTACCCCAAGTAGCCAAAAAAGGGTGTGGCATGGGGGAGGCCTGGCAGCTGAGGGATTAAGGTATAAATGAAGCCCCCGAGCCCGGGCCTACCATGGGGGCCCTGTTGTAACAAAGCTGGAAGACAGCACCTGCTTTTTGAAATTTTCGGCACAAGTTTGTGAATTTGTGGCAATTTTAGCCCTGGCAGGGTACTTGCGGGACACCAGCCCCTGGCCTAGGGGGCCAGTGTACACCTACTCTTCGCCCATCTGTTTTTTAAAATGTTTTTGGTTGGAACTCAGCGAGCCAGAGTCCCTATAGGGCTGCCGATACTTCCTGGTGGAAGTCAATCAGATCTCTGCATGAGATGGGGAGGATTCTTGGAGAGTTCTCACTTCTAGATATACACATTTGTTTTTTCTTTAATATCTCCCAATCTACACTACATATTTACCCCAAATAACAAAAAGAGCTCTTTCTGGGCCAGGAGCTACCTTTCTGTCAAATTAGGTGTCATTCCATCCAGCGGTGTAGGCTGTAGTTGTGTTCAAAATCCTTATGGAACACTACATGGGGGAATAAAGCATTTTGAGACACCCAACCCCCTTTTTTTGGCCCCTGCCTGATAAATCACCCCGAAACTATCAACACAGAAGCTGGATTGAGGTCGTACTGATTTTGAAAATTTTGTGAAGATTCGTCTAACGGTGTCAAAGTTATTGGCAAAACAAAAAACGCTTTTCCTATGGAAACTAGGCCCTTACTATAACTACTTACTGGCAACCGCCAGTAGGGAATTTGTTGAAAAAAATCTAAGAACAACATTGCTGCATATTATCAGGTTTTCATTAATTCCCTGGAGGAGCAACTTCTGAAATGGAAATTGAAACTGACTTCTTGGTTTAGATTAAAGATTAACAAATAAATTCTCATTCAATCCATTTCTATGCATCACAACATAGCTAGATTTAGGCTTCAGCTCTACTGGTTCATAGTTGATTTCTATACTACCCCAGCTAACATTTCTAAATGGGCCTTGAATTTCAGACTCATTATGTCCGAAATGCCCATCAGCGGTAGAGTGGGTACATGTATACTACAAGCCCTGTGATTTCCCACCTAATTGGTATGATGTATTTACATGAAGCTTCATGGATGGTTGGTCTTCCTCTAAGTCATGATCTCTGGTGAATTATGATGGGTGTGACTAAGGATATTGAGAACTCTTTTTCTAACTCCACCTCTGATAGCCGCTACCCCTTCACCCATTTGTGCTGTTTTGGTTCTCTGCCAACTTGTACACTCTAGAATTCCATATCTGCTTGTCTTTACTCTTCATTGCACTCCTGAACATTCTGATTACCCTGATTTGGTATTGAGTTTTTAAGCCACTTCCTGTTCCCTACCGGAGACATTTCTTTACTATATCTCACTCATGCCTTTTAGTAACTTGGATAGCATTCCTTCTGCTAAATGTTGTTTTCCTTTATCTTACTTTCTATTCTTCCTTTTTACATTTTTTAAGTGACTCCTGTTTGATATGTCTTCCACAGACTTTGCTCCATTCACCCTAGCAGGGCTTAAAAAAATGTTTTCCACCGTAATCAGTTTATCCAGTTTTTCAATTATCCTATTAGTTTCTGGGTCGTTCAATGAACATTGTTTTGGCTGATGTCTCTCTCTCTCTCAAAATATTCCCATCACTTGCAAGGTTAACAGTTCTCCATTACCAGTCAACATCATCTTAGAGAACCCTACCCCTTCTCTGTCAAATACTTCACGCAGAAAATGTATTATGCTCTTTGTCTCAATACTACTGACAACTCTCACCTGTGGCAATGTAGAATGCAAAGGCTCTGTTACCAGTAATTGTCCTTCATTGACCTTTAGAATGGGTCCTACAATATCAAGGGATATTTCTTCGTAAGGCTACTTTTGGCAGACAGCTCTTCTCCATAGGTTGTACCTTTACTATGTGTATGTCGTTGCTTAATCTACGCTGTGTGCACTCTCATACCTTCTTTTTGCGTATTCACCTAGAGCCAACCACCAGTAACCTTTGCTTAATCCCTCTTTGGCCTTGCTAATCCCCATGTACCATTCATGTGCCATAGTTGTGAACCTTTCCCACCTTTTAATATCTAATATCTATCTTTGCCTGCTGGCCAATATTGTGCAATCTTTCAACTTTACATTGGTTACTTATGCAGACAAAACTCATCTGTTCATCTCTTTAACTCCTGACCAAGAGAACAACTCTGACCAGTTAAGGAACTTTCTCTCCTCTGTGGCTGATTGGGTGGCTGGCAACTATTTTAAGCTGAAAGGCGAAATACAAGAGTAGTGATAGTAGGTAACACCCCTCAGTTCTGGACATCGACCTGGTGGCCAGCCTTTTTCAGTCCGTTCACTAAGCAAAAGTCGTCAATAAAGAACCATGGGTTCTGGTTTGACGATAACGCAATCTTTCGAACCTCGCATCAGAAAGCTTTCAGCATTCTGCTATGGCCTGTGTTAGAAATGGGATTTCTGGTTGGCTAGGGCTTGCGTCCTAGCTAGGCAGAAACCACCACTCTAGTCAGGGCAAGGGTGTTACATGCTGAAGATAACCCCTGCTCACCCACTTGGTAGCTTGGCACGAGCAGTCAGGCTTATCCCAGAGGCAATGTGTAAAGCGTTTGCGCAACACACACACACAGTAGCAACATACTAGGCACACCACAAAATGAACTCCTTTTCTCCTTTGTCTGCAGTGCAAGGCTTGGGGGAACCAGATTCAACTGGTTCAGGGGGGAATTGGAGCATTTTGTTTACAAGGCTCCTCTTCCCCTTTATCAGGTGCGGGCTCAGTGATCAGACACACCCCAGCGGGCGGAGCCAGCATTGTACAGGATAGGCACAGACCTATTCAGGGTCAGGGGATTACTCCTCCCACTACTCCCAATGCAGATGTCCCATTCAGCCTAATGCTGACACCCTGCCCCTCCTGAAGCCACACACATCTCCCAGCCCCTGTGACTCAAAAGCCAGACATGCAATTCACATAAGGCAGGCAGACACATAGCACACAGAAATGCCAACTTCTAAAAGTGGTATTTCTAAAATAGTTAGAATAAATCGGCGCACACCAATGTACAGCATTTATTATGACAATTCCAAATATACTAAACTTGACCACGCTGCTCCTCTCATATCAGGAATTACCACTGAAACACTTATCAGGGAATCCCCAATGCAGTCCTATGGGAGGGCAGCCCCACTGTAGTGAGAAACCAAAATGGCTGTTACACTTAAGGTACATGTCCTATCTTTTACCTACAATGCACCCTGCCCGTAGGGCTAGCTAGGGCCTACCTTAGGGGTGACTGCCATGCAGGAAAAGGGGGGGTCACAGACATGGCACACATTTTAGGTGACAATTCACAATTCACAGCTGCAGTGACACAGGCTCTGCAATGGCAGAGGTCTGAGATAGGTTTGCAAGGCTACTTTGGCGGGTGGCTTAGTCTGTGCTGCAAGCCTATGCAAGCCTACCAGAAGCATTTAATTCACCAGCCCTGGGTATATGAGATACCACTTTACAAGGGACTGACAGGTAAATTAAATATGTCAAACAGGTGTAGACCAATCTTACCAAATGTAACACAGAGAGCCCACACACTTTACACTGAACAGCAGTGCTAAAGTGCCCAGAGGCCTAAAACCACCAACACCATATCAGAGAAAAGGCTAGGAGAAAGGCAAAAAGTTTAGGGATGACCCTGCAAAAAGGGCCAAGTCCAACAGCTTGCTTAAGACCTTGATAAATATCCTGTGGGCTTTCCACACAGAAAACAGTAATTCAGGCAATGCTTATGTCTCACTTGGACTACGGAATGTTCTCTATCTAGGTGTTGTGCAGACCTTGCTAAACAGACTACAGATCAGTGGATGCTCATTTATTACTTTAAATTCTTGTTAGACCGGCCAGCCTTAGTGTGGTCTTCCCCCAAACCTTTTGCCTACTTCTCTCTAATTTTTACTGGATTTCGTTTTTGCTGACCTTAGTACTCTGTGCACTTTACCACTCCAGTGCAAAAGTGCTTGTGTTCACTCCCCTAAACATGGTTTGATTGGCGTACACCTAATTGGCAACATTAATTTACTTATACGTGCCTTATAGAGTGGTATACCATATACTCAATGCTTGTAAATTAAATGCTATCAGTGGTCTTGCAGCACTTATTGTGCCACCCACTTAAGTAGCCCTCTAAAACATGTCCCGGGTCTGCCATTGCATCCTGAATGAAGTATCGACTTTGCATCTAAATCCCCTTGCCGAGCCATAAACTCCTCTTTTATGCCTATAAGGTACCCCTAAGATAGGCCCTAGGTAGCCCGTTGGGCAAGTGTTGTGTAATTAAAAGGTTGGACATGTGCTTTTAAGTTTTTACAAGTCCTGGTGATGAAAAACTCCTAAATTAGTTTTTCACTACTATGAGGCATACTCCTCCCATAGGCTAATGTTTGTTTTTTCCTTATTACATTTAATAAGCTGTAATTCTTAATTGGGAGCAGGTAGATATGTCATGTTTGGTACCTATACATTTTTTATAATAAATCCTCTTTAATGTTAAAGTCATATTTTTCGTTAAACATTTTTAAAATGCCACTTTTAGTATTAAATCTCTTTATTGTGCAGCATAGAAAAACATAGCATCTCACACCGCCAATGCATCTGTCGAAGTACGCGGCGGCCATGTACAGTTCAATAACGCGAATACGGGGGGGCGTGGCCAAGCAGCATGGCCGACAGGACGTGAGCTCCACCAGCTCCGTCCCGAAGACCGATTAAATCCTGTCATTTGTCCTGCCCGGACCCTCTCGTTCCCGGGAAAGCGTGTCGGAGAGGCGGTGGGAGTCCCGCCGAACCCCTGTGCCTGGGGGAACGGACCTGTGGTCGGCAATCCGCCGCGACCTGCGGCCTGGCTGCTCCTGAAGGCGGCGCCGGCGTGCTCTTTCACGCGGCGCCGCGGCTTTGGCCTACTCGCTGGGCCGGACGGCGGAGGAAGTGAGCAGCGACCCCAGCCTGAGTGTGCAATCTGATGCCCGCCGGCTGACTGCTGTGGGATCCCTGACCCGGGACCGGGAGACTGCGGTGCCGGAGGACCGAGGCTCTACTGAAATGCGGTGAGGAGGGGAGCGGGACGGAGGTGCCGGCCATCTTAAGCGGCCTCGCTGGGCTGGAGTGCGGAGGGCCCCTCCCCTCTTTGATTACTAGCGCTGCACGATCGGACGACGGAGCTCCTTCATCTGGGAGTGGGGGCTGTGGAACCAATCTGCCCTGGCCCCCCCTTGTGGCGCGGAGGTGCGTGTGGGGGCCCTGGTCTGCTGTGATTCTGCCGGGGTCCGACCACACTGAATCTGCCACTCCTGTGCCCCCTCCCGCTGGCCAATATCCTGTGCCCTGAGGCAGATCGGGATCCCTGACATTTGTGGGACACCGGGGAAGCTCACGGAGAGGTGTTGCTGGACCCGTGGACGAACGGCGCCCCTCCCCCGGCTGTCCGCCATTTTGGCGTTGGTCTTGGGCGGCCTCCTTGGGATCGGTGGTGGCCGGTAGAGGAGTCTATCTGTGCCCCGCTCTGCCCTGCTCTCTGGTAGAGGTGAACCCGTGACACTGCGCTCTGGTGGCACCTGAACTGTGACCTGCATTGCCTACTGTGATCTTGGTCTTGTGGACCCGTGCACTGCTTGCCCATTTTCCCTTCGGCGCTGTGGTGGCGCGTACTCTACCCTGCTTGGGTGGCTTCAGGGAGGGCCCCACTGAGAACATCGATCCCTGGTGCAGCAGATATGACGGGCCGGACTGGCCGTGGCCCTAAGGCTACCCAACCCAACACGATCACACAGTACACTACCCCTCGTCTGCCACCGCAGAGGATTACGCGCCAAACAGGCGCTAGAGATGGGGATGGGGAGTCACCAGAGCCGTCCAGGGCGGAACTTCTTAAGGCTATACAGGGTTCGCACACTGCCCTAGAACGCCAGATTGAGACGGTGTCCGTGGATGTGAACCTTTTGAGGACTGACCTTCGCAAGGTGGCGGATAAAGTCTCGGACGCGGAGGGCAACATCACTCAGCTGCTGGGGGAGGTAGCGTCCCTACAGAAGTCACTCTCTCAGCTTGCCTCTACTACCCGAGCTTTGGAGAGACGCGCCGAGGATGCAGAAGGTAGGGCGCGCCGAAGTAACATACGGGTCCTGGGGGTCCCGGAGCGGCTGGAGGCAGGGAACCCTGAACGATTCCTGGAGACCTGGATCCGTGAGCATCTCTGTCCGAATGGATTGTCCAGTGTCTTTATTGTGGAGCGGGCCCACAGGGCCCTGGTGCCCTCTCCGCATCCTGGAGAGGCCCCTAGAGCCCTCATCGCAAAAATCCTAAATTATAAAGACCGAGACTGCATCCTCAAGGCGGCGAGAGAGTCGGGGCCCCACACGATTGAGAACAGTTGAATCTCAATTTACCCCGACTATACCCAGCAGGTGCAGGAGCAAAGGAAATCCTACTTGGGGGTCAAACAGAAGTTACGCGACATGCAGCTACAGTATATGCTTTTATACCCCGCTAAGCTCAAGGTGCTCTCCCTGGGCCGGGCACACTTCTTTGAGACGCCAGCAGAGGTATGGGAGTGGCTCGAGATCGGAGGTGATGATCTGCCCCCGGGTGAGAGAGGGGGATCGCGAGATGTGTGGGGGACCAGGCCACAGAGACGACGGCGTGGCAGGAGGAATCGCCGTTCTGGATACCGTGGTCCTCCTGAGACTCGGCCCACGGTGATGGAAGCCTCGCCTGAAGGGACTGAGTCACGTTTACACGGTGCGGCTGCACCTGATGACATTTTGGTCCCGGATACCCTGCAGGAGACGCCGGTGAACGTGGACTCTGCGGCCCCAGTGGTCCCGGAAACTTCCTTGCAGACCCTAGACTTGGAATGATCCTTGCCCTGCCTACATTGACTCTGCTGTGCGATTGCTGTTATTGTATAGTTCCTTATAGCCCGGCAGCTCTTTAGATCTCTGCTCGTTCAGAGTGGATGTTGCGAGTGATTGTTCACTGATCGGTACCTTGTACTTGGCGACTGGGTTGCATGTGCACCGAGTGATGGGAGTTGTGAGTGTGGGCTGCTCCTCCCGCATTGCTGACTTAGGGGGGGAGAGATGTCCGGGTTCGTATACCGGATTCGTTGGGTCTTTCGGGGAGCTGGGTGGGGGGGTGGGTTGGGTTGTTCTGTTGTGTGTGTGTGTGAGTGGAGAGTGTTGAATGGGGTGGCTGTGCACGTCCTGGCACTGGCGGGGGAAGGGCGGGGTGGCGTTTCTGGTTGTTTCTATCCTCTTGCTCGTGGGTGGTGGGGTTTCGGGGGTTCCAGTCAAAATTTCGTATGTTGGGGTTGTTGGGGGGCGGGGTTTGGGGTGTGACAATGATGACACTGGCATTTGGCGCATGTTGCTTCTGCTTAGCGGGGCACTTGCTTTGTGCGATGCATTTTTGAACTTCTTTGTAGCAAAGGCCTACTGGCGACAGCCTAGGCTGTGTGTAAACTGCTGCCCGGCTGGGCATGAATGGTGGTCATGGGGTTTAAATTCTTGACGTGGAATGTGCGTGGCCTGGGTACGTGCACTAAGAGACACAGGGTCCTCACCTTCCTAAAACGCCGTGGGATTTCAGTTGCTTGTTTACAGGAGACCCACTTGGATGATGATGGTGCGCAGCGACTGGCCAAGAAATGGAGAGGCCAGCTATTTCATTCCTCCTACTCTACGTACGCTAGGGGAGTCCTAATCTGGGTGGCCCCTGGGGTTCCATGCGCTGTCCAATATATTGATGTGGATGTGGAAGGCAGGTACATATTGGCGAAACTCAGATTGGACGATAAGGTCCTTCTGGTCTTTAATACGTACGCGCCGAACATTGATGACCCGGCATTTTTCTCCCGGATGCAGGATCTAGTGGCTCCTAACCTAGACGCGCCCCTCCTTTGGTGCGGGGACTTTAACTGTGTGCTACATCATGAACTGGACCGTAATCCACCTCGGGCGGGAACTAAGCCCCGTATGACGGCGTGTTTGCGGGACGTGATGCATAATATAGGGGCGATCGATGTCTGGCGCGCGTGTCACCCCACACAGAAGCTTTACACTTGTTATTTCCCGACCCATGGCACCCACAGTAGGCTAGATAGAGTGTTGGCGGCCAATCTCCCCTCCTCTCTCACGTTGACGGTCACACACCAGGCCCGATACCTATCGGATCATGCTCCGGTCACGTGCGTGGCGCAATGGCCTGACCGGACGGAACGTCCCCGCTCGTGGAGACTGCCAACTGATCTGCTCCAAGATCAGGTGGCCCGGGACCATGTGGCAACGTCCCTGTCCGATTATCTGGAACTTAACTGGGCGGGGAGTGACTTGTCTTGCTCCACTAAGTGGGAGGCACTAAAAGCGGTCGTCCGCGGTGCGTGCATGGGCCTGACGTACGGGGTCAGGAAACAACTACTATCAGACTTACAGACTGCGGAGGCTGAGCTCTTGCGCGTCCAAGCCCGCCCTGACCCGGACATCTCGGATCAGCGCGTGGAGGGCCTGGCCCTTGGGTCGATCCATGATATTCTCACGAGGCTCGATCGCTTTACGCTGGGCCAATATAGACAGAGACTGCATCGAGAGGGGGATAAATCTGGCCGCTTGTTGGCCTGGATACTTCGCCGGGAGTTCACGGCTGAATGTATAGTAGCCCTGCGGGCACCCAATGGCGATATGGTCCACTCGGAAGCTGCTGTACTCACGGTTTTGCGGGACCACCTGCGGGCTGTGTATGAGCCTGACCGGTCTATATCTGAGGAGGTCTACCACCCATACCTCGAAAACATTGGCTTGCCGACCCTCCCTGAGGCAGCGGCAAAAGACCTTGATGTCAAACTGACGCTCGGTGAAATCTCTACGGCGATTGCCGCCCTCCCACGAGCCAAAACCCCTGGCGGGGATGGATTCCCTGCAGAGTTTTATCATACGTTCGGGCACACCCTGGCCCCCCTCCTTTTACAGGTTTACAACGAAGCCTTACGCACGGGTGACCTCCCACCCACCTTGAATCAGGGTGAGGTTTGTATGATCCTGAAACCGGGCGGTGACAGCACAGACCCCGCTTCGTATCGTCCTATCACTTTGATTAACTCAGACGCGAAAATCCTGACTAAACTGTTGGCCAATCGCCTTGCCCCACACGTAGCTCAGCTCGTCCATCCAGACCAATGTGGCTTTGTCCCTGGTCGCAATACGGCAATGAACCTACGCCGCCTGAACCACGTATTGCACGAGGTCCGGGGGCGAGACACTCCCCATGTGCTGGTCTCCGTTGACCTGGCTAAAGCCTTTGATACAGTGCATTGGGGTTACCTGATGCATGTACTTCTCAAGATGGGATTTGGTCCCGGCTTTCGAGAGTGGATACAGATCTTATATAGAACGCCCCGGGCCAGGGTGCGTCTGGGTTCGGCCCGCTCTGATGAGTGGACGTTGGGGAGGGGTACCCGACAGGGCTGCCCACTGTCCCCCCTTCTCTTTGCCCTCGCAATTGAGCCCCTGGCCATATCAGCCCGTAAGGAGTTACATGAATGGGGTATTGTGGTGGGAGACACTACTAATGTCGTCTCCCTTTACGCCGATGATGCGCTTTTCTACCTGACCTCTCCGCTGGAGGCCCTCCCCGCTCTGTTGCGCCTCTTGGACCGCTTTGGTGCGGCCTCGGGACTGCGCATAAATGTTAATAAGTCCCTGGTGTTCCCACTGACTCCTGATGATCTCGTCCCGACGCCGGATTCTCACTGTGCGGACCTCCGGTGTGAACGTCTGGCGTTCCGGTACCTGGGTATTCAGGTGGCCGCTTCTGATGAGGCTCTCTTAACCCATAACATGGACAGGATTCTTGTGGCCCTCCGCAAGTCCGTTGTATTCTGGAATACGCTCCCTCTCTCCCTTATGGGCCGTCTAGCAGTTGCCAAAATGGTGATGCTCCCTAGAGTTCTGTATGTGCTGCAGAATACCCTATGCCCGTTGCCCCCCCGGGTGTTCCGCACACTGAATTAGCTCCTTACATCTCTTCTCTGGGCGGGTGGTCGCAGCAGAGTTGCGTTGCGCACGGTGACGCAGTGTTGGGATGCGGGAGGCCTTGAGGCCCCGAGATTTGATTTATACTACTATGCTGCACAACTTCTCCCGGCGGCCAGATGGTTTGCTGACACTGAGAACTGGGAGTTGGCATTGTTGGCGGGAGTGGCTTCGGACAGGGTGCTACAGGAAGCTCTAATGCAGGGTCGAGGCGCCGACGACGCACTGCCCTATGTCGTCAGGCATACGGCCCGCATTTGGCAGCGCTTCGTTGAACGCGTTTTGCGACGTGCGCCAAGATGGAGGCGAATATGTCTTTCCGAGAGTGGCGCATGGGCGGTTGCGAGACACTTGCGGATCTCTATCCGGACGACTCGTTTGTGTCATTTGAGAGAGAAGCGGACTCATTTGGACTGCGTGAGGGCCAGTACCTGCATTATGGATGTCTCCGGGATGTAGCCAGGATGACATGGCCCCAATTCCCAGAGGCGCCCGAGCTCACTAATACCCTGGACATCATCTTGTCCTGTGGCAGAGGTAGGAGACTGATTTCCCTTCTTTACTCGGCGATGCGCAGGGACTCGACTCCCCCATTGATGCCTGCTTGGAGGGCTTGGGAGGCAGACCTGGGGATTGAATTGGATCCAGCCCAGAGGAAGCGGATAGGAATGTTGACTCGTAAAGTCTCTTGTAATGCGCGTTTCAAATTGATACATTTTAATTTTCTCCATCGCACATATATGACACCTGCCTCCCTCCACCGTATCTCCTCGGACAGGAGCCATAATTGCCCGAGGTGTAGTGCTGAACGGGCGGGATTCCTTCACCTGGCCTGGGAATGCCCCTTAGTACATGACTTTTGGGTGGAGGTGGTGGCACACATTACCCGGATTACACACCTTGCGATCCAACTGGAACCGCTTCACTGTCTGCTGGCGCTAGCGCCCAAACCCAGGAAGAGGGGTCTGTCCTACAAATTACTGCAACTCCTGGCGAGAAAGCGGGTGGCCATTACTTGGATGGGACAGAGGGTGCCTGAAATCTCTAGTTGGTTACGGGACGCTCGGGAATGGGCCTTAGCGGAGGAGACACATATGCAGAGCACACGCAGGGATGGGAAACTCCAGGATGACTTACTCGCTTGGAGGGCCATGTGTATCGAGGGGATGGAGGAGGATGACTCGGACGCTACCAGCGCGGAGCTGTTTTCCTCCGCTTCCTCGGAGTCTGATGATGGTGGGGAGGGATCCGGGGTGCAGTGTCTTGAGGTGGTGTAGCAGTCCCCTGAGTCATGCCGATATTCCTTGTTGCCTACACTTGTTTGTCATTGTGATTACCATCGACCACATTCTACTATGAGGACCGCTCTGTAGTAGGCCCTTGCCTACATCTCCTTATGTGATTGCATCAATGCCACAAATGCCATTCATGGGGTTCTTGTTCTTGTTATGTTTTTGTTTGGATTGGTATAGCATCATATAAGAAAATTGGCGAAGGTATTGATATTGACCAGGGGATTCTGGGAGCACAAGAGCAAATCCCTTTCATTGTTTCGCAGGTTTAACGAGATGCCGTCCTGCCCCCGGGATGTGGGCCGCACCTGGCTGTGTACCTCCTTTTTGGATCTGACCTTCCTGGTCCGTATGTGTTAAGTGCTTTGTCACTTGTATAATTTGTGCCTCTTTATTTTCTTCGCCAACAAGGAAGGAAAAACAAACGCCAGCCCCCCCCACATCCCACAACCACCCATCTCCATGTCCACAGCGCAAAGACTAATGCTATAGGGGATCACTACCCTAGTAGGTGCCATCGGGTGCGTGACTCTTCGGTGCCTTGCACTTGTGTGGCTGCGTCTTGGGCTCCGGGAGCGGAGTGTCCGCCAGGCGCAGCAGTCGCAAATAGCGGGGACAACTCAGCTCCCGGAACTCCTCTGTCAGCAGGGACAGGAACGGTCGCCAAAGTGCTGCAAACTCCTCCCCCTTCCCTGCCCTGGCCAGTGACAATTTCTCCATTCCCAGGATTGCCCACAGCCTATGTAGCCAGCCTATTTGTAGAGGCGGTTGGACGACTCTCCAGTGTGCCACAACATTTTGCACAGCAGCCCCTAGCGCGATCGCAATAAGCCACCCTCTCCAGGATTTAAGGGGGTACATCAGAGTGTTAGGGAGGCCCAATAGGACATAGGCCGGAAACCGTGGCAGTTGGGTATCTAGGTGGGAGTCTATCAGGTCCAAGATCGAGTTCCAGTATGGCTGAAGGCGGTCACAGCTCCAAAGCAAGTGTTCCAACGTTCCCAGTCCCCCACACCCCCTCCAGCAGCGGTCACTGACCCGAGGATCCCATTGATGCAGCCGTTCGGGTGTGTGGTACCAGTAGGTGGCAATTTTGGTCATAGTTTCGGTGAGGCCTGTGTGATGGGCAGAGTGCCTAGCTCTGTAATAGACTCCCTCCCATTCCCTGCGCGTGAGTTGTCTCCCTAGGTCTCTCTCCCACCTGGCCCTCCCCACATTGTATGTGTATATGTTGGTGAGGAGCAAGTGCTGGTACAGATCTGATATTAACTTTTTGTCGGATGTACGTGTTAACATCCACTTCTCGTATGGGGTAAGGTGTGGCTGCGCACCGGGCCGGCCCGACGGGTGAAGAACCCAGTGACGGACCTGTAGGTAGGGCAGACGATCCGTTTCAGGTATGCCATAATCTTCCTTCACCTTTTGGAATGGGAGAATGCCCTTCAGATCGAACATGTGTCCCGCATCCCTACACGGTGTCTTCCGCCATGTCGCGTAAGCCCAGGGGTCAAGGCCAGGCGAGAAGTCAGGGTTATCGAAGATCGGCGTCATGGGAGAGGGAAAGGAGGTGAGGTCTCGCTTGACTGCCACTCTGTCCCAGACATCTAGAACAGTACTGGTGATCCGTGAGGCGTAGAGGTTAGGAGGCCTATGGCAGCGCGGCAAAAACGGAATGCCCTGGAGTGTACGCCCAGCAACCGCCTGGTCTTGAAAGAGCCAGTGTTTGGCGGATTCCAGTTGGTGCCACTCCACCAGAGTACGTAGCTGAGTTGCCTGGAAGTAAAGAGTCAGGTTGGGCACGCCCACGCCACCATGGTCAGGGGGGAGTGTGGTGATTCTGTGCTTAAACCGCGGACGGCGGCCGTTCCAGATAAAACCTGCTAGATCCGTTTGGGTCTTCTGAAGCCATCCCGCTGGCAGTCGCAGAGGAAGGGTCTGGAATATATAAAGAATCTGGGGCAGCAGGGTCATCTTTATGGCAGCAATCCGACCCAGCCAGGATAGGGTCAGGTGTTTCCACCGTTTGAGGGTTTCCTGAAGTCGGGAGCTGAGCTTGGCATAATTAGCGTCCGCGTAGGCCTGCACTGTTGGGGCCAATAAGACCCCCAGATAAGGGATGGTTAACTCCGACCACTGAAGGTCAGATTCAGCCTTGGCATCCTCTAGCACCTCCGGTGACAGTGACAGATTCAGGGCTACTGACTTCGCCACATTAATCTTAAAGCCTGAGGCCTGTGCGAAGGTGTAAAGCTCGATTAAAAAGCGCCCAGAGAGCAAGATGTTGTCAGCATACAAACTGATCGTGAGTTTGCCGCCGCCAAACGGTATGCCTGTAATGAGGTTGTGATCTCTCACCCTGCACGCCAATGGCTCCATGTAGAGCGTGAAAAGAAGGGGAGAGAGTGGGCACCCCTGCCTGGTCCCCTTGCCAATCGCAAACCTCGGGGATGTGTGACCGTTGACCCGGACTGCGGCGTTAGGTTGGCGATAACAATTGAAGATACGGTTTCTCCTATTCCGAACCGCTGCAGCACTAACTCTAGATAGGGCCAATGCACCCTATCGAAGGCCTTCTCCACATCTATTGTGAGGAGCATGCAGTCCGTCTCGTCCGAGATCCGGCCTCGATGAGGTGAAGGACTCGCTTAGGGTTGTCGCTCATCTGCCGCTGTGGAATAAAGCCCGCTTGATCAGGCTCCACCAGCTGTTGCATATAGGGCGCAAGCCTACTGGCCAGGATGCCGGTGTAGAGCTTTAGGTCGATGTTCAGCAGGGAAATCGGTTGGTAGGAACCGCACCGGGTGGGGTCCTTTCCCTCTTTGGGGATCACTAAGATGGCAGCCTCCAGTAGGTCCGGCCGGATGGCGCCAGGCGTGTAGAAGGTGTTGAAAAGGTCCTTCAGCAGCGGGGCAACTTGTGGGCAGAAGGTCTTATAGAAGACCGCTGTGTAGCCGTCTGGGCCAGGGGATTTCCCCAGTTTCAAGCGAGAGATCGCTGAGATGACCTCCTCCAGGCCTATGGGTCGGTCGAGGAATGCCGTCTGCGCTTCATTGAGTGACGGGAGAGTTGCACCTTGCAGGTAGCTATGGCCATCCCGCTTGTCAAGGCTGTCTGCTGTGTAGAGGTCAGCGTAGTAGTCGCCGAAGGCCGCGGCGATGGCCGCGTCTTCAGTGATGGGGCCGCTGGAGTTGGGCTGGAGGGTTCCGATCTGCTGCCTCTGGCGCTGCTCCCGTAGCCTGCTCGCCAACAGCCTCCCGCAGCGGTCACCCCCAGTATAGTACGCGTGCCGGAGACGCATGGCGGCATATTCCGCTACGTCCTGGTCCAGTGCCGCCAGCATCTTCCGTTCCCTGCAAAGTTGCCGCCACGCCCGTGTTCCAGTTCCGCCACTCGCTGAGTGAGTTCGGCCCTTTTCTGCGCACGTTCCCTATTGTTAGCTGTGGCTATAGAGATGAATTCGCCCCGGAGAACCGCTTTAAGGGCTGCCCTTTGCGTCACTTTAGAGGTATCTCCGTTGGCATTATGGGAGAGGAACTGAGCAAGCGCTGTGTTAATCCGCTCTAGCGTGGTCGGGAGCTGCAAAAGGTTATCGCGCAACCACCAGTGCCGCTGCGGGCCGGGCACCACCGAGACCCGGAAGGATGCCACCACAGAGGCTGGAAGTATTTCCACGTCGCCCGCTTGACGCACCAGCTGGGAGGAACACAGAAAGTGGTCGAGTCGTGCATATGTTTTGTGGGCAGTGGAGTAATAAGTGTATGCTGTTGCCCGCGGGTGTGCGTGTCTCCGTAGATCAACGAGATCCAGGTCTGCGATATGAGCGTGTCCCGCCTCTGAGAGAGCTCCCACCTGGCCGGACCTTTGACCGGAGCGGTCTGCTGTGTTGTGAAACACCAGATTCAGGTCACCCCCGAGTAGTATATGTGGATGCGTGTTAGCAGTGGTGGCCTCTAGGGCAGTGTGTAGGAATACCTCTTGGTTTTCGTTGGGTGCATAAGTAGTGCCCACCAATAGTGCCTGTCCCGCTACTTGGAAACGATGTACCAGCAACCTACCCCTGATCTCCGCCTCCTTTTGCAGGACCCTGCCCCCAAATGACTTGGCCACCGATATCGCCACACTGGCCACCTTCTTGTTAGCGGACGAGAAGAACTGCCAGGGAAAGGATCGGGATTTGAGCCTGTGGTGATCTTTGGGCAGCAGGTGGGTTTCCTGCAAGAGGCAGATGTCCGCCTTTGAGTGCTCCAGGAGAGACAGGACCGCCCTGCGTTTAATAGGGTTGTTGAGCCCTCTCACGTTGAGTGAGAGAATTGTTAAGTGGTGTAACATCTCACGCCACCACGTGCGGCACCAGGCCCGCGCCGGCCCGTAGCTAAGCTGTTCCCGGAGTTGCACGCGATATCCGAGCTAGTCCAGAGTGAGACACAAAATATTGTGGACAAGGAGATCCATCCCTCCCTCCCCCCCGCCCCAACATCCCCAAACTCCGGCAACCCTTCCCCCACCCCCCCCACCCCCCTTCACCCCCACTCCAACCTCGAGTGTCCTGTATGCGAACATTGTCCCAGTTCCAGCCATTGGACCAACTGGATCTGTGGTAAAGTAGAACGTCAATGGGGAAGCAATGGCAATGGCAACCTGTCGGCTCCCCGCCCCGGCCCTCTCGCCGCTCGACGGCTGTGTACATCAGCGGGGCAACCCGGCAGGTCCCCCGACGTGCTAGCAGTGTCTTTTGCCACTTCTCTGATAGCGTCCGCTTGCTCTTGCGCCACCGTTTCGGGGTTGGGCTTGCTGATCTTCTTCTTGGGGTGCTTACGTCGCACCTGATGCCAGCTGTCTCTAGCGCCTGGTAACGGCACCGTTTGGGATGGGGAAGTGCCAGACTCATCCCCTGAGCCTCCTTCGTCATGTGGGATGCCTAGTAGGTCACAGGTGTCTTGCAGGGACCAAAGTGTTGAAGGTTCCCGTTCCATTTGAAGACGATGCGGAACGGATGCCCCCAGGAATATGGCACACCCTTTTCCCGTAGAAAAGCAGTGACCTTCTTGAACGCCCGACGCTTCTGTAGGGTAATCGTGGACAGATCCTGAAAGAGTTCCACTGCGTGGCCCTTATAAGTGAGGGGGTGTCGCTGCCGGGCCAATTTTAGGATGCGCTCCTTGAGGGGAAAGTCCGGGAGGAAAGCTAGGATATCCGGGGGGAGGGTTGCTGCACGGCGTGGAAGACCAACTCTGTGCGCTCTGTCGATCCGGATCTCGTAATCGTCAGGTTCCCCCAGAATGTCTCGAAACAGGCCCTGTAGATAGGTTGTCACATCCCCCCCCTTCGGCCTTGGACGGAACACCCCGGACGCGGATGTTATTGCATCAGGAGCGATTCTCCAAGTCCTCCGTGGGGGCCTGCAGATCCATCTGGTGCTCCTGAAGCCGAAGTATTTCTTGTTGAAGTGTGTGTACTTCTCCGCTCCTAGCCATATCCGCTGTCTCCACCTCCGCCACTTGTTCTCCAAGCTCTTCCACATCTCGCCTTAGTTCCTTGTACCCCCCGGCCATCTCCTGTTTGAGAGTCTGTATGTCCTCCTTAAGGGAGGTGAACAGGGCCTCCATAAAGGACTTCGTGGCTGGTGCCTCGCCGTCTGCCCGGTCGCCATCTTTGGGCTGCGTCACAGGCGTCGGTTTGTCTGGGCTTTTCTCGCTTTTGGCCGCCCCCTTCAACAACATGTCCGTTATGGTGCGCCCCGTTCTACGATTTGTGGAGGACATGGCCGGGCCGCGGCGTCAGGCCTGTGGCTGCCCACCCCTTGGACGCCTCCCTCCTCAAGGCTGTCGGTGGGCCCAGCAGTCGTTACCGTCGGGCACGCGGGCCAAGTCTTGCTGTGGACGCGTGTTGGCGGTATGGCGCGTTGCGGGGGGTTTCCCGGCTGCGGTGGTGCCTCCCGTCCCAATGGTGCCTGGGATTGTAGTCCGGGCTGTCTAGTGGGGGCTCCGGGTAGAGACGCCCCCGGGGTAGATGTAAGGGGCGAGCGCAGGGCTCCTGCGAGAAGCTGCCCCAAGGTTGGCCGGTGATGAGCAGCGTAGTTCGCTCTGACGTCCTTGGGAAGGTTAGCCGCGATTGCACTGCGGGGCCTGCACGTGGGGCCGCGTCACTGGGGCCCCAGTGGCTCCGAAGTGGCCGCGGTAACGGCGTGACGCTGGGCCGGGTCTCGTCTATGCTGTGTGGGACCGTCCAGCTAGTGCTCGGACCTCGAGGCAGGGAGCCCTTGCTTCTCCGTCGGGCCTGACCCCTCAGATCTCGCGTGAGTCATCTAGGCCGTGCGCCGGAGGCTCGAGTGTGCCCCCGAGTCTCCCGCTCTCCTCCCGCTAGTGCGCTCCTCACCTCAGGTCCCGGTCCCGTCAGGCCTCCGTGCGAGTGCCGTCAGCTCCGTCCAGCCACCCAGGATGGTGCCGCTGCTGGCGCTCTGTTGCTCGGCCTGTCTCGGCCGCGATCTCCTTCTCCTCCTCCAGGCTCCAGTGCCACTCCCTTGCTGTCGGCGAAGCTTTGGGGTGCACGGCGACAGCCCGTGCTCGGGTCAGGCGCTCCCTCCGGGACCGGCTGGCGCCCCGTAAGAGCAGGCCCCAAGCCGGGCCCTCGATTTCTGCAGCTCCGGCAGGCACTTCCGTGTCGCTCCAGTCGAGCCGTCACCGGAGCAGTCGGCACCTGCCGCGACCCCCGGGCCAGAGTCGCGGGATCGCAGGGCCTCGCTGCCAATCCCCCAGAGAGCGGATCGACCTCGGTTCCTCTCAGGCCCCGACCGCCAGTCGGAGTGAAGCTGTCCAGCCCGCCGCGGCAGCTGCCATTTTCTCCGCCTCCGGCCCCGGCCTTCGTCGGATCTTACACTCGGGCCGGCAGGCCCCACAGCCGCCTCGATGATGCAGGTCACAGCCGCAGCCAAGTGTGGGCCAGCGCCGCAGCGTTAGGGCTGTGTGGGCTGCGTTAAAGGCTATTAACAAGCGCCGGGGCAGGGAGCCACAGAGACCCACGTCTGCTCAGGTCGCCATCTTGGCCACCCCCCCCTAAAATGCCACTTTTAGAATGTGCAATAGCAACAAGGGGTTTAGCCCTAGGTGGCTGGACAGGGCCATAGTAAACTAAGAGAAAGGGAGGGGGGGGGGTGTCCTATCCATCACATTCAAATGCTGCTAAACTAATTTATTGGACTAAAGGCCATCAATTCAGTTGAATGAATGTCCTTTACCCTGTTAAATTGGTTTAGCAACATTTGAATGTCACGGCTCGGACAAACCACCCCTTTCTCTTACTTTTAGAAAGTTGGCATTTTCCTGCCCTTAGCCTTTTGTACTTGCAGCATGTCTTGGGTCACATGAATGGGAGTAGCAGACAGACTTTGTGAATTCCTCACAGACAGTCACACAATAGAGGGATTAGGTGTGCCTTAGTGGGCCATTTACTGGAAGGATGTGGAAGGGTGGAACAGCATCCACTTACATCTGAATGTCATTTGCTCTGCCTTCACAGAAAGGGCCTAAGGACCCGTTGTCATTGAGGCTAGCTTGGTGCCAGGGTAGGGTAGTCAGGAAACTCCATGCACTTCAAAGAACTTTTATAGAAGCTTCTCCCACCTTCCAGAAGAAGGGCATCAGGGTATAAAAATAGGACCTTTAGACCCACTCTTCAGTTCACTACTGGATCTGTGGAAGGACTTTCAGAGGACTGCCTGCTGCTGTGATCTGCTGTGCACTCTGCCAAATTGCTGCTGTACGTGGAAGGATTGCTTTACTGCCTTGAGCCTGCCTTGACCTCTAGGGCCAGCCCTGCTAGTGAGCCCTAAATCTTCACCTGTATCCAGGACTATCAGAAGTGACTCCAAGGGCCCGTTTGCTGGCCTCCTGTTCAGAGCAATGGGTACATACAATTCTCCCACTATATTGATCCCTCACCTGGACCCAGCCTGAATGAGTCTTGAACCCCCAAGAGATGTCCCACCAGTCCTGGGGCCTTGGTTATGGTGCTAAAGGTGCCCGGATGGCCTATATCCCAAAACTGAGAACAGTCAAAATTTGTCCCAAAAGTGCGTTGAGAGCCAGGAGGAGAACGAGACCAACCTGCTCGCCTATTCACCTGAAGTACATTGCCGGTCAGGTTGACTTTGTGGCTTCTCCTGGTATGTTCTTCTCTGCAGCAGCAAATAAATGTCAGTCTTTCGCCAAAGGGCATCCCACCTCGTAGAACTGTTTTCAGCTACAGCCCTCAGCTCTGTCCCGTCGGAGTTTTTTGATTTCCATTTCAGCAACAAGTCCAAACGTAGAAATCTTTACCACGGCTTCGACCCATGGCCACCTGACAATACTCCCACCTTGGACACCTCCTGCAGCTTGCCCCATTGAACATTGCCTTAACAGACATTTTTCTTCAAGAAGTTTTCTAAGTCCGAAGGTAAGCACTGAACAGGCCTCTCATACTCCTTGCATCTGAACTGTGCTCCATCGCAATTGACTTAACTTTTGACTTTGATCCAGTATCGCATGACTAGATGTCCGCAATTGGTGCTTAGATCTTTTAGGCGGTAGATTTCAATAAAAACTTTTAAAAATCATAACTCCAGTTCTACCGATTGGATTTTTGTTGTTTTGATGTCCAATAATTTAACAAAATGTACTCTATTTTTCTAAATTCGCTTGGGATTTTTTTTTCTTGAGTTGTGTTTGCCTTAATTACTGTTTGTGTGCTACATAAATACTTACCACATTGCCTCTAAGTTAAGCCTGACTGCTTTTTGTGCCAAGCTACCCAGGGTTAAGCACAGGTTCATTTAGTGACTTTTTTCAGTTCACTCTGCAAGGGATTGTGGCTGTTGCTTAACCACGGCTCACACCCCAGTCAACCAACAACTCAATTTCTCACAATTCCTAAATGACAGTCAGTATCCACCTGTTTGACTGTACTAGATTGGCTTTCCATCACTAAGTGTATTCAATTTAAAGCGCTCTGCTTCACTTTGCAATACATTCCTACTATAGTCCTTAGATCCACCAACTGCAAATTGGCCTCCATAATAGGATTCCTAAACCCGGACAAGGAGGATACTCCTTTTATTTGGCCCTCAAGCTCTAGAATTCTATCCTGCTTTATGTGAGATTTACCGTCAATGAAGCCTCTTTTAGAAAAATATAAACACATGATTGGTTTTTAATATACCTGACATAATATACCTGACATTTTTACTAAGTGCTGTGCAGTTCCCCTTACAGCCAGTGTTGGGTAGCCCTCCAACTTCCTTTACATCACTTCAAACTCTCTGTTCACAAGCCTCTTTCCAATCAAAATGTTTTCTATTTGAATGAACTCCTCATCTCTTGAGTACAACTTGCAAAGTTAGGAATTCATTTGTGTAAAATTCTGACATGCCTAAATACATTGCTAGTTCTTCTTTTGACTCCAGCACCAGCATGCTTTTTATTGTGTTGACTAATTCCTTTTTCAATTGTATTACTTCCCCTGCCAGACAGTGTCGCAAATGATTAAGCCCCTTTCACAAAAATCGCAATAAACCACTCTGTCAACCCACTGTGTAGGAATATCTCCCACACCTGTTGTTTTCTAGTATCCTATTTCTACTGATCATGTCCAATCATTGATATATCATCTTGGCAAATCTTCACCCCTTGTATTTTTAACAATTCTTTACCCATTGCCTTTGGAGAACAGACGTGCCGATATTAGACTAAACTGTATCCACAAGAATCAAAAGATTGCATTAGGGATAACGTCTTTAGTGTCCTTGTGCAGTTTCACTTGGTGGTATGCTGATGTTAGATATAATGTTGAAAATACCTTTGCTCCCCCTAACATGGTCATAATTTCTATGATACTGGGAAGAGGGAGTTTATCCGTCACCACACAGTTGTTGAGCTCACACAAATCTATCCATGATCTTATATCTCCTTTCTGGTTGTATGCCAGAGCCACTGGGGACAACATCTGTCAATTCAACCCTCTCTAATAATGTAATCTAGCCCCTAACAGTCTCGCTACTCATTTGGGATGTTTCTGATGTTTCTGGCTGAACCCCTTCTTTAAACAGTATTCTCTGTACATAACCTCTCAAACATCCTCACTTATCACTAAATACTTTAGGAAACTCCTTTTCACGTTTAATTTTCACCCAGCTTGTGCTTGCTGCTTCTTGTACACCATTTCCTTCTTTCAGAATTGTAGGGGGAAGTGTCATTGGGATCTAAAATTAGAGATATCTGATGAAACCATCTGATTTTACAAATGCCTCTGTGCTACACAAACAAATGATGGACGGAATGCTGAATAAATCATACATTCACCCCAGTCAAGAGATCTGGGTTAAATCCATTGTTCTTTTGCTCACCATGCCACCCCAGTTTAGATCCAGCCATATGCAAATCAGTCTTGACCCTGTACATCATGGGAACCGTCCAGCCCGAACTGCCAAGCCAGGTCCTTCCTGGACCGGAAATAAGCATCCTGGGACCGGTTTTGGGGTAATACCCTTCATCAGCCAGGCTAGCTTGAATCCAGTGGCACGGTGAGCTAGGGACCCACGTCTGGGCATACCCATCCCACTTAGGGCAAAAAGTGCTACGCCAACAAATGATGGATGGAATGGTGAATAAATCATACTTTCACCCCCAGTCGAGATTTGGGTTATATCCATTGTTATTTTGCTCACCATTCCACCCCAGTTTAGCCCCAGCCATATGCAAATCAGTCTTGACCCTGTGCTTCATGGGACCAGTCCAGCCCCAACTGCCAAGCCAGGTCCTCCCTGAACCGGAAACAAGCATCATGGGACTGGTTTTGGTGTATTACCGTTCATTAGCCAGGCTAGCTTGAATCCAGTAGCATAGTGAGCAAAGAACCCACATGTGGACATACCCATCCCACTTAGGGCGAAACGTGCTACGCATACAAATGTCAGGAAGCACCAGATATGGACATGTAGGGCTGTAAAAAAGGACTTAGCTCAGTGAAGCGGCAGCGCGTAAGCCACACCCTCCTTCTATGCTTTTAAACATCTCATAATGAGCACTCAATAGTTCCTTCAGGCGAGTGGCAAGGGCGAGAGTCAGCCCTGATTGGTTGGGGGGCACCTGGGGACAGGACTTGTCTGCTAGTTAGGGCTAGGAGAGGATTCACGGTCGCCCCGGCTGACCGGGACATTTAAGAGGTTTAAGATTTTCCATTCATTCCTGGTTTGAATTAGGGTAGGCGTATAAATTCATGATGGATAACACCAGTGAGGAAGTGCGACATTCCCTGCTGAGGCTGCGTGCGGCCGGTAGAACTAATGTCTGGGGCCCTAGTAGGCATGGAGGCTGTGACGTGGCCCTGCAGGCGGCAGCAGGAGATGGTGAGGGAGCTGTCATGGCTTGTGTGTCACCGACAAAGAAAGTGAGGACAGGTGTTTCTGAGCTCAGGAGGGGGTTTCTAGGCATGCTGCCAGTCAGCTGTCCCACGCAGACATTCCGCGTCTTGGTGCGGAATGGTTAGAGGGCAGAGTTTACTGAGACGAGGGAGGGGGATGGCAATGTGGTGTTGGCCTACGGGTCAGTTTTCTCCGGCAATGCTGTTGTCGTGGCCTCTGCGCCTGGTATACTGACTCGGGCAGGGATTGGCAGGCGGTTAGCGTTTAAAGAAAAGGGTGCAGCCTCGATCAGTCAGAGCACCAGTTGCCTGTGGAACCCCCTTTTTCGGGCATGGGCCAGGGGGTGGCTGGGAGGGCTTCCTCCCCAGCGGAGATCCCGAGGATTGTGTGCAGAGGAACGGCCGGAGAGCACTGTGAAATCTCTAGGCCATGAGAGGGAGATGGCATTGCAGTCTGGGGTAGGTGGGGCTGAGGAGGCTCAAGGCATGCCTCTGCATTTATCCAGCTCGAGGAGGGAGGCAGGGCATCCTTTGGAATTTCAGGATGAGAGGCCAATTGTGGGGAAAGGAATAAGGTGGCAGGTTGATTTAGGCTCTATGGAGGTTGGAAGTTTTGCATGGCCATGGCCCAGCCTTGCTGAGTTTGACATGACAGTGAGGCAATAGCTGGAATTCTCCCCACTGGTAGTGGGGGCTCCATAGGGAGTGACCTGTCATAGAGAATAGTCGCCCATTTGGGCCATGGAGAGTTTTGATCTCTGGGTTAGAAAGGGAGAAGGGGAGGGAGGCTGTAAGGAGTTGACCTTGGCTCCCAGGGTGCATTCTGTGGCATGGGGAGACTGGGTGGTTTTACAGGATGGAGGTTCGTGGAGGTGGGTATGGTGCAATTAACCATACCCTTTACATTCGTGTGCCAGGAAGGTCAGGCCCAGTTAGCAGTCAGCCAGGCAGTTCAGGCAGGGGCATTGGCGGCAGCAATGGTGGAGCAGCTCCTCCATGACCTGCCAAATCAATGCCGTTTTGTCCTCCTGTTTCTAAACGCTCCACCTCCTTTGTAAAATCCTCAAGTTGATCACCACTAAGTCCAGGAAAACGGTCACCCATGCGTCCGTCAGCAGCAGACTCGACTACAGCAATGCACTCTATGTCTGTACCACCCAGAAACTCCAAAAGAAACTGCAGACTATCGAGAATGCCCCCACCAGACTCATTCTCAACGTCCCATTCCACAACCAAATCACGAAACACCTGAGAGACTTTCACTGGCTAACTGTCAGCAAAATAATCACCTTCAAGCTTCTCACGAAAGCCTACAAAGTCCTTCACAACGCCGGACCTGCATACCTCAACCATCACCTCTCCTTCTACACTACCCACCAGACATCTCCCCTCCTCCCAACTGACCGTGGCCACCATCCCACTGATCCACAAGACCACAGGCGAAGGAAGATCCTTCTCCTACCTCACTGCAAGGACCAGGAACTCCCGGACTCTGCACCTCAGGCAATCCCCATCGCTCCTGCATTTAGGAAGGACCTCAAGACCTGGCTCTTCGACTGAACCGCAGACCCCCTCCTCCCCCCAGCGTCTTGAAACCCTTATGGGTAAGTAGTTGCGCTTTACAAATTACTGATTGGAGGGACGTGGCTTGGTGAGCCAGATGGCAGTCGTACTCTGACAGTGCTCCAAATCCCTCTGCAATCCGCCACCTTCGTGAACCTCCAGAAGACATCATCCAGCAGAGGCACCCCTTTCCTTGGGGTGCCCGTACCTATAGCAGTCCTGATCCCCTAAGCAGACTTGGGCTGAGACGATGGAGGCTGCCAGTTGTGACTCACGGAACAGCCAGGGTCGCGACAAAATTGCGGCGGACTAACCTGTGCCTGGGAGGCCTGCCAGGTGATTGCCGCTAGAGTCCCGGAGTCCCCACCGCCTGACGGGCTCCAGAGGCGCAGCACTCCGGTCCCGTATCTGTCAAGAGTGGCCTTGGGAGCAGTCCAGTGTTCTGGGGCCTGAGCAAGCGACCTGAGAGTACGAAGGTCCGGAGTGACCAGCACTGGCACCCGAGGTGAGAAGTGGACACCTGTGGGTGGCAGCGGAGCCGCCGCACTGCGGCCAGAGACGGTGTCGGCTCCCGATTATGCGACCGCAGCCAGCTACAAGCTACCTTCAAGGCACTTGGCCTGCGTTGTGCAGGACGCCACGTGGGAAACTAACAGTGTCCCAACTTGCATATTGGGGCAAGCGCTGCTTTGAGGCCCGGGTGTGATCTGCCTGTCAGCTTACCCATCCTCCTCTAGTCCAGGCGACAGGTGCACGGATGCTCACTGGCCCATGATCAGCAGGACTTCTCACCCACCTGCTGAAGCTGACAGCGAGCAAGGGTGCTGCAGAGCTCAAGGGTCTCATGTCTTTAGCCTGGCAGGCTTACGAAGTGGTGTGCTCCTGGGAGGCCTCAGTGCAGCATCTAACTCATGTTGGGGCACAGGGGCTGCTGAGGCTACCAACCTGTGATCGGCAGGACGCCTCTGATAGACCGTTGGTCCAGGAGGAACACAGAGCCTGTGGGGGTACCCCTGGAGCGATCAGGGACCTGCGGTGGGCCATCACCGGGCGGGTCACTCCCTTCTTTAACAGATACCTCAGTGAACAAGTGCTGATCGATCCACCTGTGGAAGAGGCACCCCCCTCCCTCGGCTACCACACTCACTTGAAATTGAATGTGGGGCTATCTTCAGTGAGACAAGGGGTTCTGCTGTGTCCCGCTAGGCGAGCCAGCGGTGGCAGCAAGTACCTGTGAGGGTTGCTGACCCCGGGGTGTGCAAGACATAAGTGGAGACAGGAACCACTTTGGCTCGTGGCATAAGGTGTGGGGCCCAGATTTGACCCGAGAGGAGACTCCTGACCGGGACCGGAGGTCAAATAAGAGTGGGTACATCACTGCTTAGCCCGTGATCGTGGGGGATGGCACTGCAAATTTGAAGCCTATAGATGATCCAAGCTTGTGCTTGTCGCTCATAGGCACCTACATACTCCTGGAAATCACTGGGAAAGGGCCTGGCCTGTTTTTGCTTCTTCTGCGATTTCCCACCCCCTGAACACTGGGCTGCTTCCACGGACAACTGGGTCTGGGCTTAGTGACTACTACAGGTCTGGCGTGCCGACCCTCACCTGGCGGCTGAGCTCTTCTCGGGGCCACAAGTCCATCTCGCTCGGCTGGGCCAGTCAGTGCTCCAAGGGCTTGAGCGAGGGCGTGCGTGGCGGGATTGAGCTGCTCCCCTCTGGGAGTCTGGTCAGACATGGGGAAAGACAGAGGAGCAAAGCCTCCTTCGACTCAAACCGTAATGGAACAATACGGAGTCAGTGGTCCTGGCAAGGGTTAGACCGAGCTCTCCACGGCCGGTCGGCCACAAGAAAACCTGGCTACCATCTTGCAGGCCATTAAGACATATCAAGCATCCTTGGAGGACAAGATTTGGGAAGTACGTGTAGACATGGCCTTCATTCGCCAATATTTCCGCAACGCAACTACCCGCATCACGGTAGCAGAATCCCGCCTTTCAGATGTTGAAGATGATGTCTCAACACTAAAGATGCAGGTTAAGCAGCTTCTATCCCACATAACTGGCCTTCATAGATGGGCTGAAGATGCAGAAAACTGATCACATCGGAACAATCTCTGCCTGGTTGGCCTTCCTGAGGGGACAGAACCTTCCCAGATTAACACTTTAATTGAAGACTGGATCAGATCATGGATGCCCCCAAACGCCCTGTCCTCTTGGTTTGTTATGGAGAGGCCCCACAGCGCACTTGCACCCAGACCGCCGCCGGGAGCCCCACACCAGCCAATAATTACAAGAGTCCTAAATTTCAGAGACCGCGATGCCATCCTGCAAGAGGCCCCCTCTCAATCAGAACTGTTCCACAAAGATGCCAAGATTATGATCTTCCCTGATTACACAAAGGAAGTGCAGGCCCAAAGAAGATCATACACCCACGTAAAGCAGAAGTTACGAGCTCTCACTCTGCCCTATAGACTCCTCTTCCCGGCCCGCCTCAAAGTGATTTTCCAAAGCAAGTCATACTTCTTTGATACGCCGGAGGCGGCATGGACCTGGGTGGCCGAGGAGTGCCCAATCTGTCCAGGGAAGGGCTCCCCCCGCGGCTAATCTTCAGAAGGGTCTACGGGGTAGTGTAACTGCAAACTCCTGTGGGCGATACACTGGGTGCCCGTAGAAGGCACAACGCCTGTGGTGCGCCATCCTCCTCGCCCCCTGGCTCCTCCATGAGAGGAGTGGGTCGTCGGTAAGCATGGGCAAATTTTGCGAATCTGGCGGTCGCAAATTTGCGTATTTGCGAACTCGCAATCTGCAAAATCCGCGAATTCTCACAAATTTGCAGATTTTTTTTGTGTATTTGCAAGGGTTTCTGCCAGTTCGCGAGGGTTTTGTACCAGTTCGCAATTGCGAACTTACTTGTCGGCTCGCAACGGTCGCGACTATGTTGTTTCTACATCTGGTTCATCATCACAGGTTCACAGCACCCTCTGTTTCACCACTGCCACCCTGTTTCACCCATGCCACCCTCTGGTACATCAATGCCACCCTCTGGTTCATCACTGTAGATTATGGGGGGAAAAGCAAGCACACCTGCCCTGTTTCAACTGACATGAATTAATTTGGGGTTGATTTATTAATGTGTCACTGTTTTAAAATTCCAGTCTGGCACCTGCTTCCTTATCTGTAATTTGCTCCAGGACCTTTGTGGCCTACTTGTAGCTATTCTATGAGCCTGCTGTGAGGGTCAGAGCAGGGTCATAGAATTGTTGCAACTAGCAACTGAACTCTGGAGGGGCCCCAGTCAGGAAGCACTACAGGGAATGGTTACTAATGATGAGTTTGAACTTTTGCACCTGCTGAGTGCTTTCAGTTTTGCAAAACTCGTTTTTCTGCAGAACAGAAACTGTAATGCCCCAAACAAACATAGGCAACTGAACTCTGGAGGGGCCCCTCAGGAAGTACTACAGGGAATGGTTACTAATGATGAGTGAACTTTTGCACCTGCTGAGTGCTTTCAGTTTTGCAAAACTCGTTTTTCTGCAGAACAGCAACTGTAATGCCCCAAACAAACTTACTTGTGAAAGTTGATTTCTAATCCAAAAGTGATCCAAAGAAAGTCAAAAGGCCTCAAATCCAAAAAAGTGCAGGCAAATGTCAACCTGAGGAGTTATTCTGATAAAAATCATCATTTTCAGAAGGTCTATGCTGCTTGCTAGTGGATTTCTTCTGCAGAATTGCAAATTTTGTAATTTCGCGAGTGCGAGATTGTTGCTGCCCGCCGCACCTACATGTTCGCAATTGCGAACTCTCGCGATGCGTCGCCAAACTCCCGTGGCATCCCGCAGCAAGATCCAAAATGGCGCAGCACTCGCAAAATATCGAGAAAAACAACTCGGCAAACGCTGAATGACGGTAAGTGAACGCCGCACGCGGCAATATTGTATCACCAAGAAAAAAAATCCGCTGCGTGCGAATTTGCGGATTTTCTGTAAATTCGCGAAAGTTCGCGGATTGCGAATTTACCGAAAATCCGCAAAATCCGCGAGCGGAACGGATTTTCCGTCTGCATCCCAAGAATCTGAGAGAACTCTGATGGATCGGATCTGACACCCGAAGCGGGTCTCATTGACTTTACAAGGCTTTTCTCGGATGACACTGACCTTTCACGCAGCCCCCAAATCTGAGTCCAAGTACTGCCACCATAAATAACTCAAACTGGAGGAACTCTAATCCTTAAACGTTGAGGGGCCCAAAGCGTAGCCCCTACACTAAGCTCCATAACTAGTTTCTTTACACCCTAAGCCTTTGTTCACTGGGCAACAGATGCTTCATTTGGGGAAGTATGGGGAGGGGGGTTGGTTGGAGTTTTCGATTGGGACTTTTCTCCCAGCTCTCATTTGTGTTGCCTTGTTTTTCTGCAACACTATGTACCAAATCCAAGATGCACCCCTGGGCGGCCCACGTAGCGAACCTGAATGCACCCAGCTGCTCCCAGGGCCCAACCTCTTAGACCACTTCTGCTTTCCAGACTGCTGGCGCCATGCACCACCACTGCCTTACGGCGGGGGTGAACCCCTGAGAATCTTCTCATGGAACGTTAATGGCCTGTTAGATAAAATTAAACGAACAGAGATTTTTTAAAACACGTGGAGGGTCACCCCAGATGTCCTGCTATTGCAGGAGATGCACCTGATGGTAAATTGATGCCCCTTTTTAGCGCATCAGGGATTCGACAGGGTATAGCACTCGGATTTTCTAGGGGGGCTTTCGGAATGGCGATTCTTTTGCGGTGCTCCCTCCCCTTCATGCCAATCCAAGCAATTAGTGACCCTCAGGGTCGATTTGTCATCCTCACAGGTACCCTCTGGGATTTCACTGTCAATCTGATGTTGTTGTATGCCCCCCGGCAAACCTAGAGTCAGCTCTTCGAGCTGTGGTGGAGATAATATCCTCCATCCCTCCCTCAGGGTCTGACTGTGATTGGGGGAGACTTTAAGACTGTCCCAGAGCCCGCCAGCGCTGCCACGGTTGAACCAACCTCCCACAGAAGGCTAGGTGCCAGGAGTATTGGGGATTGGGCTTCCAAACTGGGTCTTTGTGGCGTCTGGCGCACCTGGCACCCTAGAACACTACAATGTACACACACATCCGCTGCACATCACACCCACTCCCACATTGACCATCATCTTCATGCCTGCTCCAGTCTGTAGGTCAGTTACTGAAGTTCACATCCTGGTGTCAGACCACTCCCAACTCCTCCTACAGGTGGTGGGCTCCAGAGGAGCTCTGTGGCCACAATGGCAACTAAATGCCTGGTTCATTCAGGACAAAGAATATAGTCAGGGAATAGAGTGAGAACTGAAAAACTACTTTCGCGCCAATGAGGGCACAGTACAACTTCACTGTACGTACAGTGGAGGTCCTCGGTGGCCCAGGTCTATGGTTGGGGAGACAAGAATGGAAAATTGCTTCATTGGCTCGCTACTCACCTCCTGGCCAACTGGATAGTCCCCGAAATCTGCAATATTCAGAAACAAGTGACAGTCTCTCGCACCCCTACTGAAATTGCTCAGACCTTTGCGAAGTACTATGCGGCGCTTTACTCAACTGACCACTCACATACGCCACTTGCCAGCTCCCTTTTTCTGCAGAGTATCCCCCTTCCGTGGCTCTCAAAGAAAGATGGTAACGCCATAGATGAGCCCATCACAGCTGAAGAAATAGGCAAAGCAATCATTATTGAGAGGACGACCAGGAGGAGGACCGACAGGAGAGCATCCCCAGGTAAGTACATTTTCACATCTCCCTTCCCTTACTTTGTTGGTACCAAGAAAATTATCATGGGGCTAATGGGATAGATAATCATCATTGGTCTGCTGACTGCCCTTCTGATGGATGGTTTGAAATCAAAATGGTTGGAGGGACAAAAACCACCTAAGCACACAATTGTTGTTACTTTTATATCATGCCATCCATTCTAATGGGTCATGGTCCATACAGAGGGTAAACTCATGGCCCTCTAAATATTACAGTAATGTATTAATGGCCCATTTAATGGCCAAAGCTTCTTTATCAATAGCTGCATATTGTTTTTCACTGGGGAAGAGTTTCCTACTGATGTATGTTACAGGGTGTTCTTCTCCCTGTTCATCCTGTTGGGACAGTATGGGTCCCAGCCCTGTATCAGAAGCATCGGTTGACACTATACAAGGTTTGTCATAGTTTAGGCCGATAAGAACTGGTTCAGACAATGATGCCTGTTTGAGGGCAATGAAGGCATAGATCAGAGTAGGTGAAGGGGATCTCAACTCCGCTTCTGTCTGGCTAGATTTCTTTAAAAGTTCAGTCCGAGGGGTAGCCACTTGTGAATACCTAGGTATAAATCATCTATAGTAAACTAACAAGCCTAAATAGACTCGCAGTTCTCTTTGTGTTTTAGGCATAGGAGTTTTGGAGATAGCTGCAACCTTTTCAACTTGTGGTCTTCTGTCCACCTCCCAGAAAATATCCCAGATATTTAACAGATTCAGCTGATAGTAGACTCTTTTTAGGATTAACTTTTAACCCATAGGAGTTCAGTGTGTCTTAGAACGCCAGTACCTGCTCCATATTTTGGTCCCAAGTACGGCTGTATTTGATGATGTCATCAATATATGCCATGGAATATAGAGCGTCGGGTTGAAGGACCTTGTTCATGAGTTGCTGGAATGTGGTGGTAGCGCCGTGCAAGCCGAAGGGTAATACTTTAAAGTGGAAAAGGAAGATGGCGGAGTGAGTGGTCGCATTCACCGCAATCTCCTCCGAGCCTGGGCCCCTAAGCCATCGAAACTTAGCTGATCTCCCCCCACGTTGCTACCACTTGGCAGCGGAAGGTGAGAGGGACCCCCGGGGGTCGGTCCCGAGAGAAGCGGAAGCCTGGTGCCGCGATCAGAGGGCCCCGGGAGCAGGGTCGAGTGTTGAGGCGGCCTTAGCCATAGGCCGGAGGCGGAGCCAAGTTTGCCCTGCGGCCGGGATTGAGCTTGGAGAGTGCCCCGCGGCTGCAGAGTCTGCCTCGTGACGGAAGCGACACACCCCCGGTCCTGCGGATGTCCCCGGGGGCCCGGTCGGCTGATCTTTGGTCGCGCAGGTGCAGAGGTGCGGAGGATGTGGGCCCAGGACCGGGCGCTGAATTGGACCGGGGTCGCGGCCTGTGCGCCGGACCTAGACGGCGCTAGGAGGGGCTCCCAATCTGCTTCGCTCCTCCGGAGGTACTGGGGAAGAGCCAACGTGAATTCTGGTGGACGCGAGTGACCCCGGAGGGAGGGAGAGGGCCTTCGAGCGTCACCCGCATGCTGAGCCACCGCTGGGGGAGCGGAATAATGCAACGCCGCGGCTGTGGCCCGCGCCTCCGGCCTCGCTCCAGGGGGGTCTGAGACGGGCGAGCCCCCTGTCTCCATACGGACGGTCGCGTTCTGCTCCCTCCTGCTGGAATTGATCCTACCTGCAGTGTCGAAGCCCCACGTCATCTGGTAGGGAGGGAGCCTCACTTTAGAGCAGCCTGCCTGGCGAATAGCCCCCTGGACTTGCTGGAGGAGCAGTAGTGAGTTGCATGCATGGTGAAGTAGTGTGGCTCACTGGTTAGAGGCGGCAGACCCGAGAGCAGAGGACGGCCCGGGACCAGGGTTCGATTCCCGACGCGGCAGGTTTCTGGACCAGGGTCAGCGGACTCGATAATTCTCTCGCCTCGGCGCCCACTCTGATCAGCGATCACACTCTGCAACTCTGGGCATTATCTTGCCTCATCTTCACTAACGGCCCCACCAGACCGCCGGGGATGCCTGGTCTCACCCTGGAGATACCCATTAAGGGACCATCTCTCAGGGAAGCCAGGAAGGGTTTCGCAGCGGTCGAAGCGCGGAGGTAACCCTTCGGGAGTGATTCCAGCGCTATATAAGCACACAATTAATTAATTAATGGTGAAGACCGCACCGGCCCCCTGTGTGACTGTACCGGATGCTGAAGTGGATTGATCGGGCCTAGCCTGGAGTTCTAGCAGGTCCCGGGACGTGGGGCCCAACCCGGAGGCAGCCCTTCTCACAAGACTGGAACTGTTGGCACCGAGTGCCCTGCTGAGGGGGGACCCAGGAGGCCGGGGAGGCTCAGAGTTGCCCTCGATCGCCGGAGGCTGCTGGTGGAACTGAGGGGGGAGTGCAACTCTACCCCCCTTTTCTCATACGTGGACCAGGCAGCGGAGTGTGCGACCCGGTTAGACGGCTGGGGGCCTAGGCGCCTAACGGCGTGGAAACCTACGCGACGCCGCGGCGGCGGCCTGCTACTCCAGAGGTGCCTGTGGACGAGGGGCTTCGCTGGCTAGAATAGGGGACCCTGCCCGGTTCTCCCACCGCCTGGCTTAGGAGAGGTTGAAGTGCCTGCTGGCCCAGTCTGCGAGTGGACTTCCGGGCCCACTGGAGGAGAGGCAGCGCGACGAGAAAGCGGTTGTCCTGGCCTGACCCCCGGTACGTGACTGCGCCAACGAAGACGCCCTACCCTCGCTTGGACTGGGGGGCCGTGGATAGCAGCAGCGCTGTCTGGGACACAGTTGGTTAATTAGGAGGTGGTGCAAGGTGGTAACACACTGGCGTGCCGAGTCGTGGGAAGCACCACGCCTTCATTGCCTGTAAGTGAGACGGCGAAGACCGGTGCAAGCCTGGCAAGTGGCACAGACAACTTAAGAGACAGCCGGATCTTGGGGAGTGCGGTCAGCAGAGGACGGTGCAGGAGCACAGGGGACCCGAGAGAGACGTGCTGACCTCTTGACTGGTGGCCCGGGGGAGCGGCAAAGGGCTGCGGCCATTCAGGGTTCCGGCAGGTAACCAGGGAGTCCAGTATATCGCGTGGAATGGCCGGCAACAAAGGAAATAGGAAGGGTGAGCGCACCCTACCGGATATGCTGAACAGGGGCACTGCGAGGCAGGACCGGGGACAGCATTCCCCAAGACAATCGAGCAGCTCCCAGGGGGCGAGTGGAGGAAAGCCACCAGTCACCAGGTCCTTTCTTGAGTCACTCTTCAGCTCCCTGCGAGAGGACTTTCAAACATTGAAGTAGGAAGTGGCGGGGGAGGTTCGAGAAGTACGGAGGGAAGTCGATAACCTGGGTGAACGAGTGAACTCCATGGAAGAAGCCGGACACGCCCGAGATGAAGAGATCACGCAACTCCAGCAGGAAATGATACGGCTCCGGGACCAGCAAATCGATCTTCAATCACACGCGGAGGACCTTGAGAATCGGTCCCGGAGGAACAACATCCGGGTCCGGGGTGTGCCTCTTGGAGAGGAAGGGGAGGACGCCGCGGGCTACCTGCGTGACCTGTTCAAAGAGATTTTGGGTGAGCCAACCGATTTTCTGATCAGGATAGACAGGGCGCATAGAGTGGGCCTGTGGCGCCGTTCTTCAGCGCCTCCCGACCTCTTGGCTTTCCTGCCGGATTATCCCTTGAAGGAGAGGATCCTACGTGAGGCCCGGACCAGGCCCTCCCTGGAGTTTAGGGGTCACAGAGTGGCCCTCTTCCAAGATCTCTCAGTGAACACGTTGCAGAAACGTAAATCCTTTAAGATAGCGACTGACTTCTTGAGGGAGCATGACACTCAGTATTCGTGGGGCCACCCGTTTCGCCTCATCTTCCGATGGAATGGCACACTGCATCAGCTGCGCTCCCTTCAGGACATCTGCGGGGTACTGGGCATCACCGTAACTGACGAGGACGCGCCCACCCCACGATGCAGGCGTGTCACCAGGGATGGCTGGCAGTCAGTCCCTGGCCGCCGGCACTCAACCTCCTCGGCAAGACCGGATTCACCTACTATCCGAGCGGAAATGGAAAGCGCAGTGAGAAGAGTGGCCAGGGATACGGCAACCAAGGAAGTTGCGCTGACTGCTTAAGAAGAACTCCGGGGGGAGATCAACATCGCTTTCTTGATGTCGCAGGTTTGGGGGCCTAGAGGGGGGAGGGGGGAGCGGGTGGTTGCGTAGTGGCTGGACGTCCACTTCTGCGACTTTCCACAGACTTGTCCGTTATGGACCGGACTAGGACATTGGTTCCTCTGCAACAGTTTGGGGGAAGTGGGGTGTGGGGTGGGGGCTGCAGGGGGGGCTTAGTTGGGGTGTGGGAGTTTCAGGGAGGGATCCAGGAGTTGGGTGAGGGAAAAGGGGTCGTCCAGTGCACCACGCAGATAATAGCTGCGTTCACGGCCTTCGTTTGCTGTGTCTTGGCCGGATGGGGGCATGGCGTGCTTACGGGGAGAAGGGTGACGGCTGGTCAATGGATACACGGGAGTTGGCCACACATTGCAAGCTGCCTGGCGGAGGACGTTACATGACCACATACTATTTTTTCTTTGCTGTTTTGCTTATGACACCGGGGTGGGTGCCCACGACTTCTGTAGCCTCAGGTCAGGGTGGCCGCGCTTTCACACACATAATCCATTATGCCCCCTTACACTTTTAAGGTTGTGACCCTAAATGTCCGGGGTTTGAATAATCCCGTCAAGAGGCGGGCAGTGCTTTCCCTCTTGGAGAATGCTCATGTGGACACATTTGCTGCCACAGGACACGCATAGGCTACGCTCACATAAGTTCCCGGTCCAATTCTTCTCCTCTTGCACTACTAAGACTGCGGGGGTGGCAATCCTGGTAGCTAGACACTTTCAAGGGGAACATCTCCATAAGTTTGCCGAACAGAAGGGCCGATTGCTAGCGCACAGGTTGAGGATAGGGGGACTCACATTCACAATCGGGTCACTCTATACCCCCAATGATCGGCAGGAATGCTTCCTGCATTCAGCGGTGGAGGACATCACTGCCTCGCCGGACAGACATATTATTCTCGGTGGAGATTTTAATATGGTCTTTGACTCCACTGTGGACAGATCGGCGCAGCGCTCCCCGCAGGTCGGGGAATTCTCAGCCTGCTGTAAAGCGCGGCTAGCGGAGGAAGACCTTCTGGATCTTTGGCGTCATATGCACCCCACGGATAGGGATTACTCATATTATTCCCACACGCATAAGACATATGCGAGGCTGGACCACCTTTTGGTTACGTCTCCGGTGCAGGCGCTGGTCTCAGGGGCGGACATGGGTGTGTTATCTTTATCGGACCACGCTCCAGTTGAGGCCATGCTGTGTCTACCCCCCGCAGCTCATCCTCCGAAGACATGGCGTCTCCGGGATACCCCAGTTACATAGGAAGGTCGTAGTGGACCGTATTGAGGTGACGCTCCGGGACTATTTGGCCCATAATGACAACGCTGACACCACCCGGGCCACACAGTGGGCGGCCCTGAAAGCAGTCCTTCGGGGAGAATTTTTAGCGATCTCTGCGGCCGACAACAAAGAACGATGGGCCAAGAGGGAAGAACTTACTGACAGAGTTCGGGAGCTAGAACTGATACACCGCAGGACGGGGGCACCCAGGATCTGGCGACAGCTTAATGAAGCAAGAAAGCTTCTAGCAGCCCTGGATCTGGATCGGGCGGAGTATGTGGCACTCCGGCTGCGCCACGCCTTCTATACAGGGGGAGACCGTTGTGGTAAGCTGTTGGCCAATAGGCTCCGCGTTGCATGTCAGAGCCAGCTAGTGAGGGAGATTATTGACTCTGCAGGGGCAGTGGAAATGGAAGATGCTCGTATCTCAGCGGTGTTCCGCGGGTTTTACGCGAAGCTTTATACCGGCGACCCACCGGACGAGGCGGCCATGGCCTCCTATCTGGATTCGGTCGCCTTGCCCTCCCTAGATCCTCTGCAAGTGGAACACCTGCATAGGGATATTAGGATAGAGGAGGTGGTATCGACCATTGCTAGACTTAAACACTGCAAGGCACCGGGCCTGGATGGCTACACCGCGCTTTTTTATAAAACATTCTGCATGTCGCTAGCCCCTATCCTTACTCGCCTCTTTAACTCATTTGCGGAACCCGGGGCTATCCCACCTGACCTCCTGCGAGCTTCCGTAATGGTCATCCCTAAGCCAGGGAAGGACCCGAAACACTGTGTGTCCTACAGACCGATATCCCTTTTGAACGTGGACTTAAAACTCTACACGGGGATCCTGGCCAGTCGACTTGCACCTTACTTACCCGGTCTTATTGATCCTGATCAGGCGGGCTTTGTCCCGGGGAGGCAGACGGTCGACAATACAAAACGGTTGGTCCACCTGCTGGAGAAGGCCTCCCGGATTCCGGGGGAATGAATGTTGCTAGCAGTGGATGCGGAGAAGGCGTTCGACTGAGTGCATTGGCCCTACCTGGAACGGGTCCTGGTGAAGGCGGGCATAGGGGAAAAGTTCCGCTCCATGATACTCAACTGCTACAGGGGGCCGACGGCTGTGGTCCGCGTGAATGGGTACACTTCTGCGGCCTTTACCATCGAAAGGGGCACTAGGCAGGGATGCCCACTCTCGCCCCTGCTCTTGGCTTTATACATGGAGCCGTTTGCTCAGCGAGTCTGTGACAATCCGGCGGTGGCAGGGATACGGATGGGAGGATTCACGCACGCTATCAGCCTTTATGCTGACAATGTCATCTTCTCGTTGGCTACGCCCCGGATGGCCTTACCAGCCTGCATAGAGGAGCTGGCCTCTTTTGGAGCGGTCGCGGGCTTTAAGATGAACCTGGGGAAGTCGGTAGCTTTAGATGTCTCCCTGGAGCCAGCCACTAGGACCGACCTGCAGAATAGATTCCCCATGCTCTGGTCGTCGGAGGCGATACCCTACCTGGTGATTTTGATAGCCCCCACGTTGCCAGCTATGGTTTCGGCTAACTACACAGCTCTGGGGGCAAAGATTAGGGAGGAATTGGGTCGATGGAACCGTGGCATCCTTTCTTGGTTGGGCAGGATTGCAGCCATTAAAATGACGGTTTTACCGCAGGTTCTTTATTTGTTCAGGGCCCTGCCGCTCCAGCCGCCGGCCGGCTGGATCCCGCAGCTGCAGTCGGAGGTGGCGCATTTCATTTGGCAGGGGAAAAAGCCCAGAATGCGCAGGGCCCTCTCACTTCTGGCCCCCGAGGCGGGGGGCTGGGAATCCCTGACTTTCGTAAATATTTTCAGGCCGCGCAGCTGCAGTATTTCGTGGAATGGTGCAGATGGGAGTCTGATAAACATTGGCTCTTCCAGGATCAGGCGGTGGCAGGCAGGCCTCTGCAGGAAATCCTGTTCTTGCGCCGGCCTCACCGACCTAAGAACCTGTACGCCTCTTTTATCACTAGGGTGCCTCTGAGGGTCTGGGATGCTACTTGCATCAAGTATGACCTTACCTCGTTCCCGTCGCCGCTCACGCCGTTAGTGGATAACCCAGACTTTGCCCCAGGAATGGAAAAAGGGGCATTCACACACTGGCGGCAGGCGGGGTGCAGAGCTCTGTGCCATATGTATGGCCCTGAAGGAGTTGTCCCCTTTCCGCAGTTCCATCAGGAATTTTCTCTCCCTGAGACTGATCGACATCGCTATATGCAAGCCCATCACTGGGCTCTTCAACCTCAGGTAAAAAGAGACGGCAGATAGACACCTTTCATTGTACGAAAGATGGGTGCTGTCACTTACATCGGATTCGAAATTGATCACGCATCTCTATAGGTTTTTACAACATCCTTCCACGCACTTCTAAAACCCGGGGAGAGAACGTTGGGAGTGAGAGCTAGGGAGAACGTTAAGCCCCAAGGAGTGGGAACACATTTCCTATAGAGCGCGCCACTCGGCGTATCACATGGGCCTCACCGACACACTGACCGAGGTTTCCACCTACTGGTACTACACGCCTGAGCGGATTCACGAATTTGACCGTAGTAAGGAAGACCCGTGTTGGCGAGGGTGCGGGCACAAGGGTACACTCATGCACATTCTATGGGAGTGCCCTCTCCTGGACGCCTATTGGAAGGAGGTGCTGGATGAAATAGACTCTCATTTTGGTATTGAACTCCCGCGCTTCCCAGCATACACCCTGCTGGGACTCCCGAATGGGCTGATGTACCCCCTCAGATCCCGCAGTGGTAGGCAAATAGCCCTCGCCCTAGGTTCAGCAGTCCAGAACATCTTGGTACATTGGGGCACCACCACAACACCCACCATCACGGGCTGGCTCCATAGGCTGTGGCTTGTGCTGGGTATGGAAAAATTGTCCTTTATGGTGGCAGGCGACATAGCGCAATTTAACGAACTCTGGCAACCGTTTCACTCCTTATTGCTCACAGAGTTTAGGGAACTTACCTGTCCCAAATACCTCCGCCTCATGAGGCTCACGAGCCCGGCATCGCCTGACCAGTGACCCGGTACGAGATTCCCTTACCCCGTGAGGGGCGGCTTTGATGTACGCTTTGGATGGGGCTTGTGCACTGGACGACGGGTGGAGAGGGTGGGGGGGATTGGGTTAGGGAAGTTGGGGATTGGGGGGTGTTTGCAATAAAATGTTGTGTCATACTGGGACAATGCATTCTTCCTACTGCCCTGTTCGATTAACACATGTGACCTGTGGCTAATAGCTCTTGCCATGATCTTGATACTTCCAGCTTCCTGTCACGTTTCAAGCCAGATAGTGGGACTACAGATCCCAGAATACTTGCTGAAGTCCCTTTACCCTGTCTCTACCTGTCATGTCCGTTTTCTATTTATTTCCTCTCCGCGCTTGCCGCGGTGCTTGTCACCTGTGTTCTTCGTATCTGAGACTGAGCCTCGTGGAATCTTGTGTTTGCCCTGGGATTGTGTTCTGACACAGAGTCGGGAAACTACTTCCTCGCCCGCTTTTGCCGGAGTGCGGACGCTGGGATCAGCGGAAAGCAGCGTCGGGGAGCCGCGCTGGAAAGGAGCCGCGCTGACTGTAGGAGACAGAGAGCAGCGTCGGGGAGCCGCGCTGGAAAGGAGCCGCGCTGGAAGCAAAGCAGCGTGGAGGAGTCACACTTACACGGATAACGGCGGTGAAGCCGTGTGGTGAGCTGGGGTACAAGTTGTGCCTTGAAATTGGAGCACAATTTAGGAAGTGTGCCGTTTAACATTATATGACTCCAGTGACCTAACTTAGACCGTGTGTATTTTCTAGCGGTTGCTAGCATAGAAGAGTGGTTTTTGAATCTCTTCTGTTTGTTTTGCACAACTGTTTTTTGTCCTCTGTTGTTTTAATGGCAATGGTACCTTGCTGAACATTTTGTGGAATTATTGAGCCGTTGAGTGGCTCGGATTCAGAACTCTTTAACCGTGCATCATTTTGTGTATGACTTTTGGAATCATCCCATTGGATTTATGATTATATGGTTTACTACACCAGACGGTGACATCGCTGATGAGTACTTTAGAAGCCTTTTGCTTCTTCCCTGATACAAGGATTCTGGGCAGATCCTTTCTTCTTTTCTTTTCCTTTATTTTTACTATTTTGCCTTCTTTTTCATTACGCTAGAGTGGAAGCCTTATTGAGTAAGTGTCAGTCCTTCTATATAATACAGAGAAAGAGAAAGAAGGGGAGGGCAATAGGTAACTGTCTTGCTTTTGTATCCCTGTGCAGGTACCTATCTACAACCGCAACGTTTGGCGTTTTCTCCTGTTGTCAAAATCCTGTAGATGGTTTCTGGCTGCCACATCTTTATATTTTATTTATCCACTTTTCCCCTTCCCTAGATCGGGTCCGATAGGCAAGTGTTAAGCTTACGCTTGTCTGTGGTAACGAGTCTAGGGTGGAAGGAAGTTCACTTCGACCTCGCTCCTGCTGTACTGGATATCCAGGTTGGTCAGTCTGGCTAATCGTGACAGAGTGACAAGCCCACGTTCTACTACAGCCTGAGCGATGGAGACTGAGAATATCTTAGCATCTATGTTGGAAGCCCTTAACGCTTTACGGGTGGAGGTAGATGCCGTTAGAGGGGAAAATCATGAAATGAGAAAGGAGATGGGTACTCTACGTCAGGAAGTAGCGGGAATGGCACGTACCAGTCCTGCTGGTTCAAGAGGAGCTCATTACATTAAAGAAGCTACTTTCCAACCTCCAACACACACTCAGAACCCCACGGTACAGGGAGGTGGGCCAGGCCCTTCTACCATTCAAGTAGTGCAACCAATTCAATTGCCTCTGGCGCCTCCAGAAAGGTTTTTGGGGGACCCTAAGAAATTTGGTACCTTCCTGGGTCAGTGTAGGTTACATTTTTTATGTAAGCCAACGGTATTCCCTGATGATCATTCCAAAACAGCCTTTATGTTGTCATATTTGGGGGGTAACGCAGCTAGTTGGTCGTTCCCGCTCATTGAAAGGAAAGATCCTGTATTAGACGACTTTGAGGGGTTTTGCGATGAGATGCGTAAATTGTTTGATCGTAAGGCGCATATGTTGTCATTAGACAGAGAATTGATTACATTGAAACAAGGATCCCAAGACTTGTTGTCTTATATTACCAATTTTAATCGTCTTGTTGTTGAAACTGATTGGCCAACCGCAAAGAGAATCTCCTTGTTCTACCAAGGATTGCGAGGAGAGTTAAAGGATGTATTGGCGCAGGTAGTTACGTTGCCCACTACCTGTGAAGAACTTATTGACCTCACTGTTCAGCTGGACCATCGCTTACAAGAACGCAGAGGCAACAAACATCGGTATGAATTCCGGTTTCCCATGGTGTCAGGATCCCTAACGTGGTAGATTTAAAACCTATAAATGTCTGTGACCTAAAAGACCCTTGCGGTACTAACAGATTTCTGACTGGGCACCAGTGGTCGAATTTGTGGCATTTGCGCAACTGCAAGATGGCCGCTAAGGTGCTGAGGTCAGTGGTCTAGTGTTTCTGCAGATTCCGAGTGAGCCTGATGTGACGTGCGCACACCTGCGGTATTGCGCACTTCACTGAGGCTTTTCCCTGGTGAGGAAGTGTCCTTAGTTTGTCCGTAGTTTTTGAAGGTGAATTATCAGAGTTAAGCTCATTCGGAGCAATTCCTGAGATGAGTAGAGGCTTCGATAAAAGTTTCCAGAGACCGGAGAGGAAATAAGAAGAGAAACGAAATTGCCAAGTTCACGGACCTGCGCTCGTTTCCTGAGTCAGAGACCGGCGGAGTTATATTTTCCACAGCTGTTCCAAGCAGAGAGCTAAGTGACTGAAGAGAGATTTTCTTTTGAAAGTTAAAATTGAAATACGTTAACTATTTACAGACGAACTGACAGAGCTGTCAAGAGACTTGTAATTATCAAGAGTTATGGTGTGTTTAAACCAGTGAAGAGAAAATGCAACATTGAAGACGAATAAGCACGTTAAAAACTGAGTGGAATACAACGTGCACATTAAAAGGAAAAGAAACGATAGTGAGAGAACTCTTCCCTGAGATATATTCTTGTGGCATTCATTCTAAGAAGGGAAAAGAAAGAAACATTAGACACAGAAATAAATAGAATTCTAGAGAAGAAAAGACAACGATAACATTAACAAAAGACAAGAATAACTTGAGGAAAAATCCTTTCCAAATACCTGGTAGGTCAAAGAGTGAGGCAGAAACATTAATAAGAATATTGGGAAAGAATAACGAGGAGACTGATTATTTCCTTAATGTCTTGCAGATATAATACCCCAAGCGTCATCTTTTTAAACAGAGAAACAACATCAGGTTAAGAAGAGAGGCAAGGTGCTAAGAACTGTGGATAGGTAGACAAATTTAGGAAAAGTAAATAGGAAATAAGGTATCAGAGCAGAGTAGTGAAGGGAAATACATAATTGTTGTGTGCTTAGTTTCCTAGGTATCTTCGATAGGCTGAATGAAAGCTGAAGAAGAGAACCAGACGGAAATCAGAAGGTTCAGGACCTGTCTCTTCTTGTTCTTTATTATTTTATCCACTTTTCCCCATCCCCCTTGCTGATCAGTTAGCGCCAAGGTACTATTTGGCCCTGAGTGATTGGTAGTGGGAGTTGGGAAATTAGCAGCTTCTGTTCCCGTGCAAGAATTACCGGCAGAGCAGGAAATATTGAAGGTGAGCTCTGACACATGGTCAAACCTAAAGCTGCGGCAGAAAGCGCTACAACCTCCGATACCCCTGAACCAATGCAAATCGGAGGTGTAAGAGGACCCTTATCTGCAGAGGAGCGTACTCGCAGACGAACTCTAAAACTCTGCATGTACTGTGGGAAATCTGGACACTTCATTAGAGAATGTAGAGCAAAGACCAAAGGTACCCGTTCTCTTTCTGTGGTGGAACATCCTCTTAATGTGGCGGGAAACGAGAATGCTCAAGCGAGTCCCAGACCCCTTGCTTGAGCCCAGACACCGAACAAGAGGTCTACCATGCCGTAGCCAATACTATGCAGCCAGCTGTCCCCCACATGAATGTCTGTGTTACTATACAATGGCCAGGTGGTCAACCTGTGATGGTGCATGCCATGTTGGATAGCGGAGCAACAGGAAACTTCATTGATCTGCAATATGCCAAAAGACTTGGTATTCCGTGTATCCAAAAAGAGACCCCTGAAGCGGTGAAGGCAGTTGATGGGTCTGACCTAACTTCTGGGCCGGTGTGTTACCATACAAGTCAGTTGGTGATGCGAGTGGGACAAAATCATCATGAATATATCGCATTTGATTTGATAGATGCCCCGCAGTTCAAGCTAATATTGGGAATGCCCTGGTTAACTTTGCATGATCCTGTTGTTAAATGGGCTGCTCGTACGATCACCTTGAGTTCCACGTACTGCAAGGACCATTGTTCTCTCCCTTGTATCCATGAGACAATACACGTGGAAACCCCAGCAAGCACCCTAGCCGGAGCAGGAATACATCTCGAAGTGAATGCCATCTCCTCTCTTCTTGAGGTGTATAGCCAGTATCGAGACGTCTTCGATGAGAAAGAAGCCAGCAAACTACCCCCTCATCGGGATTATGATTGTGTGATCGAATTAGAACCTGGGGCCAATATTCCCTGTAGCAGAATATACGCTCTCACAGAGGCTGAAAATGTTTACCTTCAGGAGTATTTAAAGAAGCTCTTAGCCTCCGGTTTCATACGTCCCTCCACGTCTCCCGCATCATCTCCTCTATTCTTTATCCCGAAGAAAGAAGGGGGTTTACGAATCTGTATCGACTACAGAGCCATCAACAGGGTAACCCGGAAGAACAGATACCCTCTTCCATTGATACCAGTGCTATTGGATCAGCTGAAGGATGCGACGATCTTCACCAAACTTGATCTGCGGGGGGCATACCATCTGGTGCGGGTTCGTCGAGGTGACGAATGGAAGACTGCATTCCGCACTAAATATGGGCTCTACGAATATCAGGTGATGCCCTTCGGCTTGTGCAATGCCCCGGCGGCATTTCAATTTTTTATGGATGAGGTGCTGAGGGGTTTATTGGATGTGTCATGCATAGTGTATATTGATGATATCCTCATCTACTCTGCCACACAGGAGGATCATATTAGGCATGTAAAAGAAGTGTTGGAACGCTTACAACGACACAAATTATATGCCAAATTGGAGAAATGTTTGTTCCACGCCACTGAAGTGGAATTCCTTGGATACATCATAGGCCCTAAAGGATTGCAAATGGATCACAAGAAGATTCAAGCCATCACACAATGGGAGTCACCAGCTAGTGTAAAATCTTTGCAAAGCTTCATTGGGTTTGCTAACTTTTATCGTCGATTTATACAAGGATTTTCCGGGATTATACAGCCATTAACCCTTCTCTTGAGGAAAGGAGCTACATTTAAGTGGACTGAAGCTGCAGAACAGGCTTTTCAAACCCTGAAAACATGTTTTATTTCGGCACCCATCTTACGGCATCCAGATGCCAGTCAGCCATTTGTGTTAGAAACAGATGCATCATATTTTGCTATTGGTGGGATATTATCCCAGCGGAATCCAGATACAGGCCAGCTGCACCCAGTAGCCTATTTCTCCAGAAAGTTGTCTGCTAGTGAGGTTAATTACAGCATAACGGATAAGGAGCTATTGGCGATCAAGCGCGCATGCGAAGAATGGAGACATCATTTGTTGGGGGCAAGACACACCGTGGAAATCTTTACGGATCACAGAAACCTCCTCTTCCTGAAGAGTGCAAAAGCTTTAACACCTCGTCAATTGCGGTGGTCGCTGTTTTTCTCTGACTTTGACTTCATCATCAAGTATCGACCTGGCCCACAAAATGGCAAAGCGGATGCTTTATCAAGACCTGAATCCGTGCTAAGGAACCAGTCTGCAGAGATGGAGGATCCCCCCTATCTTTTACACAGAGCATCTTTCACTCCAACAGTAGCAGCAATTGTCGGTCCGGCGGATTTCCTGAAACTAGTCGAAGATAAAAGCAACCTTGTAGACGCACAAGCCTGGTTAGCCAAGGAGCCACTGCAACGGCAGAAGAAAGATAAACTCCTCTTCAGAAACAATCAGTTGTTCCTACCAGACCATGAAGTACAAGGTTTAGTCCTTCGATGGACCCATGACTCGTCTTTGAGTGGACATCCAGGTATGCTCAAGACTTTCCAGACGACATCCAGGTACTTTTGGTGGGAAACCATGCGGAAAGACATTGAAGAATACGTTACCAAGTGTCCCATATGTATTCAGGCTAAAGCCCAACATCAACGAAGCATTGGATTGTTGCGTTCTATACCTGTTCCTCCCTATCCATGGCATAGAGTTTCAATGGACTTCATAGTAGAAATGCCTATCAGTTTCGGCAACAACACTATCCTAGTGGTGGTGGACCATCTCACCAAAATGGGTCATTTTATTGCATTACCCAAATTACCCACCTCAGGTGAATTAGCTATAGTATTTCTACAGAATATAGTACGGTTGCATGGACTTCCATCTGTTCTCATAACAGGTAGAGGCACTCAGTTCACATCAAAGTTCTGGAAAGCATTGTGTGAAGTGATGCAAATCGATGCTAGACTATCCACGAGTTACCATCCGCAGACGGATGGTAAAACAGAAAGACTGAATCAGACGCTAGAGCAGTATTTAAGGTGCTTCACATTACAACAGGAGGAAGAGTGGAGGACGTTGTTGTGGATGGCTGAGTTTGCCTATAATAACACGACTCACTCTTCGTTAGGATGCTCTCCTTTCTTTTGCCTCACTGGGTATCACCCCAATTCTTTGCCATTTGATCAGTTATGCCCTTCCTCTCATCCCTCCATACAACAACATCATGCCCACCTTCAGGCCGTTTTGCAGTCTGCCAAAGAGCAATTGGAGGCAGCCAGAAACCGTGACAAATTGCAGGCAGACCGAAAGAGAACCCCAGAACCTTGCTATGTAGTGGGTGACAAGGTATGGTTGAGTACTAAATATTTGAGGTTGAAGGGCAACACACGTTTACAACCTAAGTTCGTGGGTCCGTATCCCATTGTTGCTGTGATCAATCCAGTAGCCATGAAATTACAGCTTCCTTCTTCTTGGCACATTCATCCCGTTTTCCATGTGTCCTTACTGAAACCATACATTCAAGGGACAAGAGCTGTGGCCAAACCTCCGCCTGTGACAGTGGAGGGGGATGTTGAGTATGAAGTCAAAGCTGTCCTGGATTCCAGAAGGGTGCGGGGAGCCTTACAATATTTGATTGATTGGAAGGGGTATGGCCCTGAGGAGCGTTCTTGGGAACCTCTTGGTAACTTGCACTGTCCTGGGTTGATAAGGCGTTTCCACGCTAGATTCCCTACGAAGCCTGGTGGACCGCCGAGACGTCGGTCGTTGAGGGGGGGTTCTGTCACGTTTCAAGCCAGATAGTGGGACTACAGATCCCAGAATGCTTGCTGAAGTCCCTTTACCCTGTCTCTACCTGTCATGTCCGTTTTCTATTTATTTCCTCTCCGCGCTTGCCGCGGTGCTTGTCACCTGTGTTCTTCGTATCTGAGACTGAGCCTCGTGGAATCTTGTGTTTGCCCTGGGATTGTGTTCTGACACAGAGTCGGGAAGCTACTTCCTCGCCCGCTTTTGCCGGAGTGCGGACGCTGGGATCAGCGGAAAGCAGCGTCGGGGAGCCGCGCTGGAAAGGAGCCGCGCTGACTGTAGGAGACAGAGAGCAGCGTCGGGGAGCCGCGCTGGAAAGGAGCCGCGCTGGAAGCAAAGCAGCGTGGAGGAGTCACACTTACACGGATAACGGCGGTGAAGCCGCGTGGTGAGCTGGGGTACAAGTTGTGCCTTGAAATTGGAGCACAATTTAGGAAGTGTGCCGTTTAACATTATATGACTCCAGTGACCTAACTTAGACCGTGTGTATTTTCTAGCGGTTGCTAGCATAGAAGAGTGGTTTTTGAATCTCTTCTGTTTGTTTTGCACAACTGTTTTTTGTCCTCTGTTGTTTTAATGGCAATGGTACCTTGCTGAACATTTTGTGGAATTATTGAGCCGTTGAGTGGCTCGGATTCAGAACTCTTTAACCGTGCATCATTTTGTGTATGACTTTTGGAATCATCCCATTGGATTTATGATTATATGGTTTACTACACCAGACGGTGACATCGCTGATGAGTACTTTAGAAGCCTTTTGCTTCTTCCCTGATACAAGGATTCTGGGCAGATCCTTTCTTCTTTTCTTTTCCTTTATTTTTACTATTTTGCCTTCTTTTTCATTACGCTAGAGTGGAAGCCTTATTGAGTAAGTGTCAGTCCTTCTATATAATACAGAGAAAGAGAAAGAAGGGGAGGGCGATAGGTAACTGTCTTGCTTTTGTATCCCTGTGCAGGTACCTATCTACAACCGCAACGTTTGGCGTTTTCTCCTGTTGTCAAAATCCTGTAGATGGTTTCTGGCTGCCACATCTTTATATTTTATTTATCCACTTTTCCCCTTCCCTGGATCGGGTCCGATAGGCAAGTGTTAAGCTTACGCTTGTCTGTGGTACCGAGTCTAGGGTGGAAGGAAGTTCACTTCGACCTCGCTCCTGCTGTACTGGATATCCAGGTTGGTCAGTCTGGCTAATCGTGACACTTCCACAGGTTGCATTGTGTATTTGTCTTGGTGTGTCATGCTGAATAAAATTCTTTAAACCTAAAGTGGAACAGACCTTCTGGAGTTGAAAAATATGTTTTTTCTTTGTCTTGGGTTCGGAGGGGCACATGCCAATATCCTCAACATAAATCAAGGGTACTGATGTACTGAGATTCTCCCATGCGTTCCACCATCTCATCTACCCTGAGATGGAGATATGCGTCAAACTGGGAGATCATGTTTACTTCTCTAAAATCAAAATCAAACTAGTCCGTCTGGTTTTGGAACTAACACAATAGGGGAGCTCCACTCACTAGTGGAATGCTCAATGACCCCGTTCTGTAGCATGTTTTGTACTTCTGTTTTTATCACTTCTCTACAAGCTTCCAGGATATGTTAAGTTTTCAGCCTGACTTTTTTCCCTGGGGGGGTGCGAATATGGCAGTAGTCCTACTGGAGTTAACAGAAAAAACCTCAGCATGGGTTTGGAGGTGTTTTATCAATTCCTGTTGAAGAGGGGTTTTCAAGTCATGGTCTATGCAGTTTAGGAAGAGAGGTTCCTCTTCAACTCGTAACCCCGTCAACAATGGCAAAGGGGGAGGAGCTACGCTACGAACAAAGATGGCTGCATAAGCTCCCGGCTCCGCCAACCTCTGCCGGCGGCTCGTATATCCTGTTGATTATCCTTTCCTCCCGCCTGACTCCCGTACACATGAAGTGCTCCTGACTCCTGCGGTGCAATCCCGGACTTCCCAACTTACCGGGCGACGAAGTTATATCAAGTACTATTCTTGGCCTGCTCCAGGGCTGAAGCCGGGACCTCGATTACTAGCCCATCCGGGTTGGAGTTGCACAACATCGGCTGTGGGACCAGGGTTGCGCCCTGTCTCCCGGACTTGGGTCATTCCTTGCATTTTCGATTGGCAACTCAGTTACCAGCTTACGCTATGGACACGGTACGGTGACGCAAGTGAGGATCGGCAACCGCGGTCGGGGGTCCGGAGCCCGGAGACCCTCCTGGGGGGCCGGGGTCGACGGGCTTGGCCCCCGCGAGCGGCGAAGGTGTCGATTCTACCAGTTTTGTGAGCGCCCGCTGTTGCCATCGGCTTTGTGTTTGCCTGGTGCCTCGGAGTTGTGTCCGGGGTTCGTATCCTGCTTCGTCTCTTCGCGAGAGGGGATGGAGGGGACCGAAGGCACAATATCGTTGAGGTCCGTAATGGCCGCCATTGGGGCGCTCCACTATCACATCACCGGCATGTACGCTCGGATGTCTGTACCGCTGGACAACCTTTGTTTGAGACCGGAAGACAATGCTCAGACATGTTATCAGCAAGCTGTGGTTCCTGTGGAGTACTCTGCTCACTACTTCGAGGTCCCTGGGCGACAGCCTGTTTCGGTTCATTCTGATGCCTCTGGCTCCATGGATGGCGCACCCGCGATCATCGTTGGCTTTCCCTACTCGATCCCTGCTCGGCGGAATATCGTTGCTAAAGGTTTTGATCACCATGAACAGCTCTTCAGTGACTATTGGAGAGGTTTGCCTTTCTCCTTCATCTTTCCTTGCCGGAATTGTGGACGTCGCCATCTTGTATCTTGTCTTCGATCCGATACCATTGACTTGCACTGTGTTGAACGCTTTGATTTCCATAAGATGACTGTGGCTCGGGTGGCGAGGGTTGTTGTAAAGACCCGTACTGGTCAGGGTTGACTTTGGCTTCTGGGGGTTGCTCCGTTCTGCGCCCTATGCCGGGATAGTACCTTATAATGTAACGGGGGTTGGTTGGTTTTGCTGATGTTCTCCCCAGGTCGGGGTTCAATACTTGCTTCAAATAGTGGCTATAATGTCTTGGGGAGGTCGCTAATGGCGGGAGGTAAGGGAGATCGGGAGTGTGTATGTTGTTCCCCACCTCCGCTCTCTTTTCCTTTCTTTAGGGTAGTTCCGGGGTGACAGGCACGCTGTTAGTGGGGTAGGCCGTAGCCATTACAGGGGTGCAGGGTGTCGGGTGTTGTTTTTTTTTTGTTATTTTAGTTTGTTTTGTTCTATGATCCCTTTCTTTTCCTTTCTTCTCTCAGTAGGGTCTGATGTCTCTCCTTCTGTCACTTCTTGCTTTATTGGGCGTCTATACCTGCTTCTACTTTACTGTCTCCTAAGGGTGGATTTTCTGGTGGGTGCTCGCACTTCATCGCTTGCTAATAGATCAACTTTACTCCTTGTCTGTTGTCTGACTAAGGTTGTATTATTCGTTACCTGTTCTTTGATATACCCTTTGTACTGGCGGCGCATTCAATCATACGCTGTAATCTCTTCGCAGCTGTTGCCGGGGTCGATGATAGCTGCATAAATCCTATTTTGAATTGCTGACTTTGCGGCCGGCCCCTGTGGTTGTAGGCCTGCGCTTGTAATACTTCAATGCATCAATAAAGGTTTTCAACAAAAAAAAAAATGGCAAAGGGTCTTCCAATTTTTTTAGGAGATTGACATGGTATATTTGGGATGTTTTTCCACAGACATCTAGTTCAATTTGATAGGTGTCAGGGGTTAATTTAGCTAAAACTTTGTCAGGGGCCCTGCCATGGTCCTAGTAGCTTATGATCTGACAATTTTCATAATAATCAAAACATGCTCTCCAACAGCAAATTCCTTCTCCTTGTTTTTTTTAATCATATTGTTGCTTCTACTGACTTTGGGCCTGTTCCAGGTTTTCTTTCATCATACTCCATATCTGACCTAGATGTGTCTGGAGTTTTGCTACATACTCAGGCAAAGGTTTAGTGTCGTCGTTTTAATTTTTGCATGTTTCTCTCGCCATGTCTAACAGAGACGTTGGTTGGTGCACTTATAGGAAGGAGCTCAAATGGAGAATAACCTGTACTCATGTGGACTTTGCTCCATATGGCAACTAAGATCAAGGGTAGCATGTCTTCCCAATGTCTTGTTTCGAAGTTCAACAACTTCTTCAAAGTATTTTTCAAGGTGGCATTATATCACTCCTCCAGACCATCAGTTTGGGGATGATAGGCTGCAGTGGGTATATGAGTAAAACCCAACATATGAAAACGTGTCTCTTCAATTTTGAAATAAAGGGGATCTCTTGGTCTGTCAATATCTACCCTAGCAGAGACATCTATCAGGGCTTTGGCTACATTCATAATTTTAGGATTACGTAAAGCACTCGCTTTAGGAAAACGCGTGGCGTACTCAACAAGAACTACCGATATCCACTCCTAGAGGGCATCCCTACTCTGGTAAGGGATACTTCTATTATGGGTAATGGCATCAAGGGCATTTTGGGTGGTTTATATCTGTTAAACTTTTGACAAATAAAGCATTTATTGCAGTATTTCTGTGCTTGTTGGAAAACCCCTGGCCCGTAGAATTTATCCAAAATAACTTGCTCAGTTTTTTATTTCCAAAATGTCCTCCCAAAACATGACTGTGGGCCAAAAATAAGACCTTATCCCAAAATGGGGTGGGTATTGATAGTTGGACAGGATCCTTGGGGTCTCCTTTTCTATATATCAACCCCTTATACACAAAAAACTGAAGACCTTCTTTTGTCTGGTCCTCCTGATCAGCAGCCACATGCCAGGCTTCAAGAAATGAGGCATCTTCTCTTTGGCCTGCCCTGAAATTACAGTCATTATCCAAGGCAAAGTCCTTCGCCTGTGTAGAAAAAATCCTCAGGGGGATTTGATCTTTCTCTTCCCCTTGTGGTCTTTTACTTTTTTCTATTTGGCAAGTGGCCATTCTTGTTTTTTTTACTTGAGAAAAGGGAGCGTTACTCCACCACTTGTATCCCTCCATCCAGGTTTCCTGCCCCAAGGAATGTAAGAGAGGATAATCGCTGCTTATGATCATAGGCTTTTGTAGCCGGGGTATGAAACCTGGTTTGAGGGGAACAACAGATAGATCTTGATGTTGTAGGTGCACTTCTACTACAGGATATTGTTTACTATACCTGTGTATGCACTGTATATTCACGGTTTCCTGAGTCTGAAGACCAGGTTTGGTAAAACTTGAGGTTGCATACACTGTGTAGACACCCGGTGCCTACCAAGGCAGTGACTGGTACATCATTACCTGATACCTCACAGTGTTAAGATGGGTGTTTCTCCAACGCACTATTATATAGCTTTGATGCCTCATCAGGGGTACTAAGCGCTATATAAATGCAATTACAATACAATACAGGACTTGAGTCATGCCAATCTTCATGGGTTCCTCCTTTTGAGAGCAGAAACTCGAGATATGGCCAAACCCTCCACATTGGAAACACTGTGGTCCAGGTGTAGGAGTCTTTACTGCAGGACTAGGTGATAAAGTCACCAGTTTGGGTTTTTTAAGCGGAGGGACAGGAGGATGATGAATAGGCACTGACTGGGTCTTCTCCAGTTTGATTTTTCTTTCCCTCTTTGTAGCTCTTGTGCCCAGCTGTAGGCGCTGGCTATTTCCACCTCACGCACGGGTGTTAGATGGGTATTCTGCCTAACCCATTTCTGTATGGGAGGATGAAGGGATGTGATATATTGCTCCAAGTATAAATTCTCTGCAATATCTGATTCAGTGGCTGTAAGAGGTTTTAGAGATGAAAAGAGAGGGACCCCTTTGCCTCACCAAAGGAATAGCGTACTATTAACAAGTAGAAAGTAAATTTATATTTTGTTTTTTACACACTCACTTGTACAAACATGGCTTACTCACATCCCACGTCACTCAACCACAGATTTAATGAAATTAATAATAAAGCCCAAGCAGTAAACTCTAAGAACTGTCAGGAGCAGAAATTAGTACAAAATGTATTTAAAAAAGTACACAATTGTTCTTCTAAACACCATTTCATAAAAAACTACTAAAAATAGTATGGTATATATCCGTTTCATTACTACACAATTTTTTAGGAACCTAATTCATACACAATTAATACACAAGTTATACCCTTATAATAGTAAGGGAAAGAAAACTCCATAAAAAAACATAAATAAACCTAATACTACGAGAAAAGAAAAAAGACAGTGTACTTTGTCAGTCAATCCAACACATTCAAAAGAAAAGAAATGTTGACTAGGACCCGATACGTCCACTCTCATTATGGTATCAATGGATCCAGTCAGGCAAACGAATTGTGTAGTAGAAGCGTCAACGCGTTTCGATGGTGTTTATAATTTTATACCATCTTTTTCAAGACACAGTTTTATACTCTTGATGTAACACCTCAAGGTTGAAACTAGGACAATTCCTGGTTGTAATATCCAAAATTATTTATTTTGCTATTATGTGTGCAATATAAGTTAATTCTAGACTGCCACAGATAATTGGTGCCAATATAGAAATCTTATTATCAGCAGAAAGGATGATAACCAAAAATCTATCTTTTATTTGTGAGTAATGACCACACTTACTGGAAATACCCCTTAGCGCAACCTAATGTAACACACTGGGTGCCAGCCCTCTATTAGTTGTTGTTTGCCATCTTCAAAATCTATGGAGGTATAAAAGTTTAAACGCCGTATGCTTTAATGCCCTTCATCAATGCGGCCTGTAAACGTCCTCGTTGGGAGTACTGCGTGGCTCTCCTAGCTCAACGGTTCACACGGGTGAACTGATTCACTTTTGTCTACCGTCCTGCTGCGCGGATATTTCCTTTTCTGTTCAGCCCTGGGGGAAATAAGTTTGTTTATTCTGATTCATCTTTCCTGACCCCTGCAGCTGCTTATCAGATCAGGCTGTGACACAAAGTTTGACTAAGGAAGTAGATAAAAAAATGTGTTACTTTTTGTTTTTATTTATACAGGCCCAGCAAGGTACATACTTTGTGTATGCTTCATTTAAATTATTGTTATCATTATCATGGCCATGGATGAAAGATAACAACAGAAATGTCCAGATTACTGGTGAGTAAGGATCCTGCTGGAGAGCAATACTTTGCCTGTTAGTAGTTTTGTTTTATGTGGAAATCTCAGTGGGTTACTGCCTTTGTCACAGAGATTATTGTGTGACTTTCAGATCAGAAGTTACAATCCTAACATAGGACAGTGACTTATGAACTGTCATCAAAGAGCTGCATACAAACATGCATGGTATAGTTAGAATTTCACTTTTTTGTGTTACTATATAGTTAGAACTTCCCCAGTCTTTCAATATTTAAAGTTGCTAAAAAAGAGTTATGACCGATATTCATTAGGTCTCGCCTGCGCAGCTCGCATGCGCTGCATAGGAAAAAGATCTTTAGTAATGGATCCCCTTTTGCAGGCAAAAACGTGCACACGTTGCATTGCTTTCAATGGCAACGCGTGCACGGTTGGCGATTCCCTTGCAGGAGCGATCTTTGAAACCATCTGTTTGTAATTAGCAGATTGTTCCTGCTCACTCCCACAAGGGAAACCGGCGCCGGCCCCCTCCTCTCTCCACTCCCCCTGCTGCCTCCTTTCAGCGCGAGGCTTGCACGCTCTTGTTGTGCTTTGCTAATAACTTGCAGGACTTGATTGACCAAAAGTGTGCGTTAAGGGGGATACTGTGTGATAATACCCTCAACTCTTTGTTAATTCATGTTATTGGTTGTTACCATGACCAATACCTGGAAACGCACCACGCCTGAAAGGCAGGGGCGGACTGGCCGTAGCAGGCACCGGGCATTTCCCCCATGGGCTGCCAGTGTTGGGGGCCGGTTTTGGGCGCCTGGGGGCCCATTTTGTTACAGGGTAGTTTGTACAGCATAGCTGCAATATCAGCAGATGTAACGAAATTGGCTGAAACCGGCTGTGGCAAACAGCTCGGCCGCACCAGGGGTCCGGCCGAGCACTTTGCCAGGGCCGGTTTTGGTTCCCAGTTCAGCCCTGCTGAAAGGGCCTACCGCAGTCTCACCAATGAAACAAGATGCACTGACCGTTGGTGCTCTCTGGCATGCCAAGCGCCTCAAAGGCACTGCATGGGTTCAATGTTCACGCCCAACGGCCTGCTGCACTCTTACCAAATGCACCAATATGCACTGACTTAGCATTGAAACCCTGTGGCATGCTAAGCGCCTAGAAGGCAGTGCATGAGCTCTGTGGGTGCTCCCAAAGGCCTGCCCCTGTCTTACCAAATGCACCAGCTTGCACTCAGCGTTGGAGCTCTGCGGCATGCTGAGCACCTCGAGGCAGTGTACGCCACGGGATAAGTGCACTCAGCTAAAGGCCTGCTTCAGTCTTACAAAATGCACCAGGCGGCCCTCAGCGTTGGAGCTCTGTGGAATGCCAAGCGCCTCGAGGTGGTGCATGAGCTCTGTGGGTGCGCCCAACGGCCTGCAGCAGTCTTAACAAATGCACTAATAACATGTGATCAGCGTTGGAGCTCTGCGGCGTACCAAGCTCCTCGAGGCAGTGCAGGGCTCAGTGTGCGCGGCTAAAGGCCTGCCCCAGTCTTACCAAATGCACCGAGATGCACTCGGTGTGGAGCTCTGCGGCATGCCAAGCGCCTCGAGTTAGTGCACGGGCTCGGTGTGCGCAACCGCCCCGCAGGGGCTCCCTTCTCATAAACCACCCCGGCTGGTTTTAAGACATGTTATTACCATCTGCCTGCCATTGAGTGGGACAAATGCGGTTGGCTAGCGTGTCTAAGCACATGAAGGCAGCGAGCAGCAGTGTCTCTCTCACTCCGGCTCACTGCTTTGCCAATTAAGAGCGCGTCTAAGCGGCCCATACCAGAATCTTAATGGCTTGTCTCACACTCGCATCTCGGCATCTGACATCATGACATGGGCCGGCTGTTTGTCGGGCAGATGTATGGAAGGCGAGTTGTAAATACACACGGCCGTCTTTGCTGCACGGTTGATGTGTGTGTGTCCTGGGAGTGCCGAAGTGTGCACAGCTCAAAGATCTCTTCAGTGTTGTTTACAAGGCCCCAAACCTTCTATCCTCACCTCATTGTGGTCGATACGACACAGAATAAGGGTCCAACATGGTGGGTATGACTATGTGATTCCGGCCGAGAGGCAGCATTGAGTTCCATGAGTTTTCTGAACGCATCTTGTGCAGCGGCTCGTTGGAAACACAGATTAGATTCCTAAGGTCTTCCTCAAAATGGTCTGCAGGTTCTGATTGGCTGGTGCAAGATTGGGTTTCCCCGGTGTTCTGAACAGTCTGCATGATTGGATGGATGGTGAGGTGAGATTCGGTTCTCTACTGCTTCAGTCATAGGCCACCCAATTGCAAGGTAGCGAAGATCTGTGGAATCCTTCCTTGTCCTTTGACGAATCAGAAGAGGATAAACATCCCCAAAATACTGTGGGAAAGTCATCCTGGTCTTGCATCCAATCACAACATAGAAAACATTCTGAGGAATGCCTCTAAAAACAACCTTAACCTCCTAAGCAGTCAAGACATGCAGACCACTCTGATGACGTGGCAAACCCAATCTCACTTTATAATCCATCAAAGCGCACAGACCCTTCAGAAGACCTGTGACTGAAGCAGGAGAGAAACTAATAATGCTCGAATAAGGACAGTGTTAGCCTTTCACTACGAAGGAATAACCTTCTAAAGGCAAGGTGATACTGTTCCTGCTAGGATTAGTTTCCACAAGCATTTCACTGTCTGTCTCTTCTGTCAGGATTATGTCAGGGCCCCTCTCTCATATTCACCTTACAAACGCGTATTAACTGCAGTTTTATAGGCACACAAAAGGATCTGGGTTACTATTGGATAATTACCCACTAGAAGCTTTAATTTTGAGAGGCTGGAATGTAAAGGAGTGCCCAAAACTTGTAGAACCTTTTTAGTGAATGATCCAGATAACGTCAGAGGCGTAGGACACAATGTCAGAGCATTTCGCGCGGAGGGAAGGCTCTATGGTGCCACAGGCCGTTGCAGTCTCAGCAACATTTTTCTTGTTCTAAATTAAATACATACACTCTGCATACTTTATTCACCTCCCACATAGATCATTAGGAGGGTTGTTACAAAAACCTTCACAAGATGAAGCCTAATGACTAATAACAGAATAATACATGAACATCAAAAGGCAGCATGCCTACACGCCACAAATAGTGGAAAAAGAAAGCAATAGAATATAATATTTACAGATCATACCATTATAAATTGAAGTACTATAAATATTATAAGTCAATCAGATTATATAGAATATCTGATAAATTTCAAAATCCTTGGACAATTTCGAAATCTTGTGTTATCTGCCTAAAATATGTGACTCAGCACCTGATTCCACCACACTTACCCTCGCTCATGAATCAGACACTTAAGTACTTTCACCACTTTCTTCAAGTTCCATACAATCCCGTCACTCAACAGCACTAAAAAAAGGCCAGTCCTTTTTAGGTCTCGCATATGCAGCGCGCATGCACTACTTAGGATGACCTTTAGCCGTCGCTCTGCTCATTTTCTTTTTTTTCTTTTTTTCTTTTTTAAAACCTTTATTGTGCAGTATCAGCAAACAAATACGGGCCCACAACCATCCGGCCGGCCTCGACACCATTTTAAGCACTTTTGCAAGCCATACAGCGACTCAGTAGCACCTCAATACAAATTGACAATCAATCAGGGTTACACTGGATATCGTCGTACTACCGAGAAACAGGAGAAATGAAGGTTCATTATTTAAATATTTTAAAGTATTTTTTAAAATATAGAAACTAATAAGGATCAGAGTCCATACAAACCATCTACGACATGAGTGGGCAGCGTTTATCAGATGAAACCCAACAAGCAAAGAAAAAACCCTAATCAGAGTAGCGGCATAAGGATATCTACAACAGGATAATCAATCACGCATTTCATGCCGGTCGCTACCCACCTCGTATCGAACCACCTACGGACCCAAAGACAGAAATAAGAAGAGAAAAGAATTTAAGAAAGGAGAAAAAAATGAAGGCCCATAGAAACTGAAATGGACAAAGGAACCCCCCCCCTACCCCCCACCCTACACGCATGCAGAGGCTACGGCCTACCCCCCCCCCTAGCATTGTGCCTGTCGCCCAAAATAGGAGTACCCGAAATATAGGAACAGAAAGAAAAGGAAGAAAAGAAAAAGAAATCGTATAAAACAGGAGGAGGGCCAAATCTACGTGCTCCCGGTCTTCCCAGCCATGCATTGAACCTCCACCCCATGAGCAAGAGTCAACAATAGCAAGCATCAATTACAGCATTGAATGGGGAGAGTCATCACATATTGCACAGCCGAATGTGGCATAGAAACGTCCCAACCCGAGTCTCCGCCAGCCAGTCAGTCACGAATCGTGAAAAGAAATCCCTCAGCCCTGGCCTGTTCGTAGAAGTCCCCCCGAACATGGCCCCCGAGGAGGGCCCGCCCCAAACAGAACAAAGGAACAAAATGGCCACACTCGGCAGAGAAGAGGCGTTTGAAAACAAAATGGACGTCGCCAGTCACCAATAGATCCATAGTCCCAAAAGATGAGCGCCCCCAGGCTCGCCCGATGATACGCATTCCGCTGTAGGGAGAGCAAGGCTTGCGAGGCGGAGGCAACAAAGGGGGCCAGTAGATGCAAAAACGGCGTTTGAGACAATAGTAGCGACATCATGGGTGAAGTCTCAGTCCTCGGCGGAGAGAGAAACACTGTAGCGCAGCTGAAGCTGGCGGACGATAGTCCGCAGGCACTAACACATCCAGGGTAGTCCGCTCCTCTCTGCACTCGTGTGGCAACATAGTAGCCCCCTCAAGAACCGGCAAAGGCAAATCAGCGCGGCGCTGGGAGCAGGCCAGTCGTGCCCGTCCCAGTGTGAGCGTGACATCGTGAAGCTTCTTACCCAGCTCTCGGGAGCCTTCTGGCCATTCAGATCGTAAATCAGCAAGAGCGGCAAGAACGGCGCCATAGGTTAGCGCAGGCTGCAGTTCCAACAGCCCCTCATCACGAGGTGATACGCGCAATCCAGCACACAGCTCAACACTAGGCAGGGCGACACAGTCTTGAGGCGAGGTAACACTCGCCTTCCCAGTCAGGGAGCCAGCAGCCATTTCCACCTCATCGGGGTAATCACGATAAGATGGGGGCGAAATCGGCACTGGAAGGCTGCAGTCCGGGCTGCCAATATTGACATGACACACTACCAGTGAGCGACCCTCGGCGAAAGCCATCCCTTCTTCGGCTCAAGGCGGGGGCAAATTCGGAGGTGATCCCCAAATGCCGGGCAAGCTCCAAGATGGGGTCGGCACCACTCACCTCCAGCGTTCCACAAAGGAGAAGTAGTCTCAGTGAGCTCACACCCCGCAGATGTGAACAGTTCGCATGTGGCAAGAAACCATGTTACAGCGAAAGGATCTTGTCCGTTTCCCCTTGCGGCAGGCAGTGTGTCTCAAAGTACCAGCTCCGCCCCGGCTCGACCGACCGATGTTGGTCCAGCAGCATCCAGCGGCGTATGACAACACGGGTCCCGGCTCCAGGGCTATGGAGGCCGCCAAACAACTTCGCCAATATCTCCAGCTTCCAGGCAGGCAGAGACCTCAGAGGAACGCGAACAGTGAGAGCGCGCTTACACCGGCGTCCCGCTGCAGCACAATCACAGGATGGGGGTCAGGATGTCGGTGCGGGATTCGAAGGCTTGCTGAGCCGGGAGCCTACGTGTCTGTTCCGATCGCCATCTTGGCTCCTCCCCGCTCTGCTCATTTTCAAGCACACACTCGTGCTTGTGGCGGCATCCACCTTGCGGGAGCGAGCAGCGGCGTGCCACAAGCATGAGTGCAGTGCTTGAAAAGTGTACGGGCATGCGCGTACCTAAGAATGCCCGCATTCACGCCCACGCACACAGACGCTCACACATGCGCGCTCTCCAATTGACTGCCCTGACGTCCAGAGGCTGGCAACATCTTTTATGCAGTGAGGAGTTTGTGTTCCGCTGCGTTAAATGCCAGCCGAAGTCAACATTGCTCCACTGGTGCCAGGCGGGCAGCAGCGGCAACAAGAGCGAAGGAGACAAAAGAGCGAGAGAAAATGCCACAGTGATAGCGGCGCACTCTCCCGATTGCAGAGGGCCTCCAGCACAGCTCGGCCTGCCTGCTGCCGCCACCACTGCCACCAACAGCCTCCTCCAGCGGCTCACCGGGGCCTATGGCTGTAGCTTTGTTTTGCTATGGTTTGCAATTATGCGGTTTGGCACAGGCAGGCAAGCCCTCGCCTCTCCTCGCTGCTGCTCCTTGCTGTCCACAGTTTCCCCATGGGTCCGGCATTTCATCTTCACACGTCATACAAGCTTAAGGTAATTATTAAGTATTCATTGGAAGGCCATTTCCTGGCGTTTAGTCTTGAAGACTCCTTATATTTTAGTGATGACTGCATGGTATCTTCAGATGGGCCTATGGGCCTGAGAACTGGTTTTCAGTGGAGATAGCGGTAGAATCGGCACCCCAGATGATGCAACTTCAAGTAAAAAGCTATGCTGGGTATCCTTCAAACGGACTGTTTATCACCATGTCAATGCACAAATGTTTATGTATCTTGTTAATAGTGATGCATTTTATGTGGGCACTGTAGTGTGGTGCTAAAGCGTGCCTGAAGCTTGCACACATGCACGCACGCATTAACCTCACTTTGGAGTTCGGGCGAAATAATAACAAGCATTGGCATAGCCAATAGGTCTCGCCTTTGGGACCTTATAAGTGTTTAGCCATGCAACAGTTGATGTTGCACCAATGATATTGTGCTGGATAACCAAACACTTATAAGGTCCCAAAGGCGAGACCTATTGGCTATGCCAATGCTTGTTTTTATTTGTAAAGCCAATCCACAACCACTGGGGTATGCTTTAGATCCTGAGTTTATGCTTCCCCAGCATAAACCCACTTAAAATATATTGCCCATCAGTATGGATGACATGTGATTCCGTCACCTTGTTATCTTCATTGGCTTATGTGACATTCCCTATAGACTGATTTAGAAACTTGTATGATTCATTGTCTCTGTATAATGTGTGCGTGATGTAAAGTACTGTGACACCCTACAACAAATGAAATGCATATGAGAGAGTGGCTACGGAGAGACGAAGGGCACTGTTGGAGGGTGGTAGTAATGGTATCTGTGGAGAAAGAGGTCTTTGGTGGGACGCCCAAAAAGTATTTCGCACTCGCGCTAAAGCCAGCCCTTTCATGGCCTTTCTGTTTTTATTTAATTAGCAGTCTGGTCATTTGGGCAGCCTTGGAAAATATTTTAAAGTGCGTGCTAATTATATTTACTGCTATATTCAATGTTTTAAGTTTGAAGGTGATTTTACTAATGTTTTTTACGTTAATAATGAAAATGGAGCTGGATGGTGGCTGATATGGGGCTGGGGCCCAAGGTCAGCTGTGAGAGAATGTGCACATGAGAGAGATGGTAGAAAAGTCGATAATCGGGCCTGGAAGTATTTGTGTTGAATGCTGGCATGTTGGAATTTGAGGGTTTTCAATTGCGCCCAGACATTGCTCTTACTTTCAAATAACTCTCCACATGCTCTGTATACACACAGAATCAATCTGTTGTATCATGGTGACGGTTTTCAAGTCGATATGAAGTAATCTAGGGCTTGTAGGCTACCACAAGAAGCAACAAATTGGGTCTGCAGTGGCCCACCCATATGCACCCTTGGTCCACACAAATAAAGATTCCTGGAGCCGAGCCTGCCGTATGATAATGAAGGACTAAAACCACTTTAAACTGGCAAATGAGACAAAAACAAACAGACAGGGACAAGGCTGGAGCTAGCTGGGAAGGACGCTGCTGTTGGCATAACCATAATGCCAACATATTGCACCCCTCGGAAAAATGGCACCCTGGGCTTGGGCTTAGCTCACCCATGCTAAAGGCTGGCCCTGCATCCACTAATTGTGGACATATCAGTGAACTCTTCCAACACTTGCTCATTTGTCATCCATGCTCTTGCAACAGACGCAGAGTTTATATCTCACAAAACAGACCATGCTAACACTGAAACTAGTGGCTGCTCTAGAGGGATATGATGGGAATTGCCTTTCTTGAGGATGTTAGGTCCAGCACGATGCTAAAATCCTTTCAAGACCTCCAAACTAGAGATGAGCTGCATAAGAGTAAGTTCTTTCGGTATTTGTAGTTAAGACATAAATGAACACTGTACATATCTGACATCGCCGACCTTACAGAACACAATCACTGAAATCTCCTCCAGGGAGACGTAGGGAACCACAAGATGACAGAGACCTATCACTCCCTATAATTAATATGGCAGAGTATTTTGCTGCTTTGCTTACTGTCTGTGAAGAGACCCTGTAACCAACAAAAAACTGCCAATACTAATGCTCATTCAGACTTCACATTTATACCAGCAGCCAGACTGAAGAAATAAAAACCTTCTAAGGGGTTCACTGATACACCTGGTCCTTTAAACCAACAAAGAAGAAATTGGCACGGAAGCTGTAATATAAAAACAATGCATTTATTAACCTCACATGAGGGAGATTGCATCATACGGTACCCTCAGGCCACTGTAGGAGACAGTCTAAGGAGTACAATGAACAGAGGCCTTATATATATATGCATTTGTTACATAGTCAGCATACAACCAAGGGGAGGTCCTGGCACATACAATCATGCTTATTGACTAATATGGGAATACAAAATTTGCTTGCTCAACAAAGTGGGAGGGGAGACTAAACTGCTTACATCAATAGGAATAGCCTGACAGTTCTATACTAAGAGCAGGTGCATTCTATCAGCTAGGCCTTTCTGAGTATGTGCAAGGCTCTGGAAGAGGGAGAAAGCACATGGCGAGCACATGGCTAACTAAAATGGTTGCCAAGTACAAAATGGCTTTCAGCTCATGCTAACAGCAATTCCTGCAATCTTTAACAAGACGACCTAAACACTTTGGTTGGAAAAAATGTTAATTTTATTTTTCTTTAGCAAATATTTTTTAAACTTTCTTATTTGTTATCTTTGTGTTGAAAAAACATGTTTTTGTGGAAATTTCAACAATACAAATGAAATACAATTTAAACATACACTGAAGACACAACAACTCTTAACACAAAAACAGACAAATGTAATACAAAAGAAATCAAAGTCTCAATACAATAAACCAATAATATGTACAGCTCCTGTTCTATACAAATTTTGATCTTCACGTTTTTTTTGTAATCAATACCTCTGATACTTTTTAATTATGTACATCGCATTTTTGTTTTTTGATTCAGAGGTAAAATCCAAATGGTGGACCAACTAAGCTCACTTCATATTTTCAGATAAATATACACCCAGTTGATAGTGAGCATTATGTGGTCTACCCATCTTAGTGGACACCTATTTGGTCAGAAAAACAAACAGTCGACACGTTTCGAACCCCTGGGACATGAATTTCGGGTTCTCCTCAGAAAGTAGAACATCAAGCTCAATCTTGCCTTTTAACGAACTCCAATCTCCTTGTTCACCAGCGGTGAACCAAGTAATCAAAAGCAACTTCCTTAGGGGAAGAAACTGCCGATTGCCAATCTTCGCCATCAGGTTCAATACCCTCCTGCGTCCACTTATCCCTTAACTCTGCTAAGAGATCCGCTCTGTGATGTATCAATTTTTTATAAATGAGAGAAATGGTGCTGTCAGGCAGATGCCCATCTAGTGTTCGGTCTTCCAATGGGGACGCTTCTGGTACCTCTTCCCCCTCCGGGAACACCGACCTCAATGCATGCCTCACTTGCGCATAGCAAAAATACTCCGTCCCACTCAGCTCATATTCAGTTTGTAATTCAGCAAACAACTTAACTCTTCCCTTCTCCCAAACATCCCCCACAGTAGTAATCCCTATCAAGTCCCATTTGTCAAAACCCTTCGTATTCCATAACCTGCCCAGCTTATCCGATCCAAATAATGGGGTAGCCAAAGTCAGACGGTCTTTCCATCCCAGTGAACGAGTGACATTGTGCCGTATGCGCACCGCCACTTTAGTCGGTCCCGTCAGACTTTTCTTTATAGATCTGGTATAAAGCGCTCTGCTATAATCACCACCAGGGAGCAGCCATTTATCCATTGCATAACCCGAATCCGTATTGGACCCATAAGTACCATGATTTATAGCTCCCAACTGTGATGCCCAATAGTATCTCTTAAGGGAGGGCAATTCCTCCGTCATACCATGGGAGCGTCAACTTAGCCAACGCTATACGCGGTCTGCCTTTCCAAAGTAGGTTGCGCTGCATTCCCTCCACTTCTCGAAAATAGCTAGCTGGTACCACATCCAAAGTATTCTGGAGGGTATAAAGAAATCGGGGTAAGGGACATGATTTTAAAAAGAGCTGCCCATCCTAGCAGCGACAACGGAAGTTTCCTCCAGCCAGCTACGTCGCTTTTCAGCCAAGTCAGTGGAGGAAAAAGATTTTTATCATATCGAATTACGGGATCCATTGAAATATAAATCCCAAGATATTTGAACCCTTCCTTAGGGATCTGAATAGGACAATTACGAGGCAGAACAGGGGTGTCACCACACAATACGTAAAGATAGGATTTTGCCCAGTTTATTATCAATCCTGAATTTCTACCATACGAGGCCAAGACATTATAAACAACGTTAAGGGATTTCCTGGGAGAAGTCAAATAAAGTAATATGTCGTCAGCATATAAGGAGATCCGATCTTCAAACTGCGGGGACCAACGAATACCTTTAATCGAAGGCTCCCAATGGATCCAAGCCGCAAAGGCTCAAGAGCCAAGGAGAACAAAAGGGGAGAAAGCGGGCACCCCTGTCTAGTGCCCTGCCCAAGACAAAATGGCGCCGAGACACGATTGTTCACAACAACCTGCGCAAGAGGCTCGGTATATAATAAACGCACCCAGCTAATAAACTCAGGACCGAAACCGAATTTAGCCAATACAGCCCAGAGATATGGCCATTCCACCATATCAAAGGCCATCCTCGCGTCTAACGACGCTATTATGGCCAGTTCTCCCAATGTATGCGCCCTGGCTAGAACCCTGTGTAACCGCCTTAGGTTCAAAGCCATATTCCTGTGCGGAATAAATCCAGATTGGTCGGGATGTACGTACTAGTTCACTAATGACCTTGATCAACCTATTAGACAACATTTTAGCCAAAATCTGGGTTCCAAATTCGGCAATGAGATCGGCCTGTACGAAGCGCGATTGGATCTCGGCTTCCCCTCCTTAGGTATCACTACTATCGAGGCCACTCTCTGGTTCCCGGGCAACACCCCATATTCACGAGCTTCCAAAAACATGTCCCTCACATAGGGAGCAATCTTGTCCGGTCTAAGCTTGTACAGCTCGATCAGGAGACCATTGGGACCCAATGCTTTCCCAGAATTCAAAGAGCGCACCGCCAAAGCAATCTAATCCGCGGTAAGTTCACTATCCATAAGGTCGCGATCCTCCTCCGTCAAACATGGAAGTTGAATATCCCTCAATAATAGGCACGAATCTTCCTCCGGCCTATCTGAGACGGAAGTGTAAACTTTACGGAAATAATCCGCAAAACCATCCACTATCCCTTGTGGGTCATTTATAGAAGTCCCCTCCTTCGTCTTAATCTCAGGAACCACCCGATACGCTCTATCCTTCCTATCCAACCAAGCAATTAGTTTACGGTCCTTGTCCCCCACATCATATAGACGCCCCTGTTGCTCTCGGCTCAGGGCTCTAGCACTATCCGTGACTAGCGTCCTGTACTCAAGCTGCTTAAGTTGTAAAACATGCAATCTAGCCCGGGTCACCTCCTGTTCTATTTCCTTTTCAATGTTCGCTATTTCCGATTCAACTCTCACCACTTCTTCCTCTTTCTGTTTTTTAACTCCCGTGATCAGGGACAAGGCTTGACCTCTAATCACTGTGTTAAAGGCCTCCCACAGCGAGATCGACGAGGAAACCAAACCCTCATTTTCCTGAAAATAGTGCTCCAATGCTTTTAACAATTCCTTGCAAATCTTAGGATTACGCAAGTACCAGGGATTAATGGGGGCGATCCTACCACCTGAACCCAAGGTCATCTCAAATCTGAGCCAGAACGGCGAGTGATCCGAAATGCCTCTAGTCAGATGTTTCACTTCAGTAATATACGACGCCTGGGCCGCCGGTACTAGACCATAATCAATTCGAGAGAGGCTACCATGGGCACCAGAGTGGAAGGTATACGGTCGCTGATTAGGATGAAACAATCTCCAGCTATCCACCAGACCCAGAGCTTCCAAGAAGTCAGGCAGCCATCTTTGTGCCCGTCCCACATCACAGGCGGAAACCTGTCCATGGTGCCGGAAACTACAGCATTAAAATCCCCACCCAGAATCAACAATCCTCTAGGAAGGTCTAACACAATCTTCCCCAACTCAGTATAGGTAGTAGTTTGTAGACCCGAGGGGACATAAATTGAGACCAAGGAGAGAGTATATCCCTCCCAACGTCCCGACACCGCTATATATCAACCCCTCTCATCTGCAACGATGGAGTCAACTACAAATGGGAGAGAATTTCTAAGGAGGATCCCAACTCCCCGGGACCCCGAAGTAAATCCAGCATGCACTACCAGGCGATAGCCTTTTTTATGCATCGCCTTACATGCATTCCCTACCAAGTGCGTTTCCTGAAGTAGGACTACATCCGGGGAATGTCTTTTAAGAAATTGTAGGACCATACTGCGCTTGATTTTATCCCCCAACCCATTCACATTCCAACTCAATACTCGCAACCCCCTACCCCCATCATGGAACATAAAGAAGGTCCATCCCCCCCCTCCAATCCTCGCACCATCAATAAGCAATCTTGGAATACAATGCCTTGCAAAAACACAAAAAGCACAAAAACAAAACAAAAAATGAACACCTCTCCCCATCCCCCCACCAAACTTCCCGTTACACTACCCCCCACCCTGCACCCCTGCTTACGACTATCAAGCCTCCCCAACTTGCAGTGTGCCTGTCGTCCCAACATCTAAAACTAAACTACTAAAAAAGAGGGAAGAGACCCACCGATAGCCCTTTAATCCCCCATAGTTACTGTGCTAAAACATTGTATCAGAAAGAGTACAGAAATAGTCCGTTCCCTAACTTTCCCCAGTTCCCATGGTAACAGTACTTATTCTTGTTCTTGCGTGCCCCCTCCTTCATCACCACTCTGTCTCTGGGGTTCTTGCTGAGCAGTTAAAGTGTCCAACCAGTCCGCTGCGATCTCCGGCTTGTCAAAGAAGTAGACTCTCTCGTCATGTTCAATTCTTAGCTTGGCCGGGTACAGCATGGCGTACTTGAGTCCCTTATCACCGAGCTTTCGTTTAACCCCCATAAAGCTCATTCTCTGCTTCTGGACTGCCTGCGTGAAGTCCGGAAAAAAACTGATGGACGAGTTTTCGTACTTAATAGGGCCCCAGATCTGGAGGCCTGGAGGATCGCATCTCTGTCTCCAAAATTAAATATTCTATTCGCTATCAAAGGTCGAGGCGGGGTACCGACACGCGGTCTACCTCCGGGAATTCTGCATGCTCTCTCGACGGTAAAGAAATTGCTCAGGCCTTTGGGCTTAAGAGGATTGAGTACCAAATCTTCGACGAGGAGATCTGCAGCCTGCCCCTCCGCCTTTTCCGGCACTCCAATAATACGCATGTTGTTCCTCCGGGCCCGTCCTTCAAAAAATCCTCCAGTCTACAGATAGCCAGGTCATTCGAGGCCTGCAGAGTCCGAACTTCCGATTGTAGTTCCGTTACATCATTCGTAAGGCTAGCCGCCTTAATATCAAGTGACTCTACTTCCTCTCTCGTCTTCGTGAGGTCTGTCCGAATCAGATTTACCTCAATAGACACAGTGTCCAATTTATGAGCCAGGGTCTCCATCTTCTGTCCGAGAGAGGACTTGATCCCATCAATGGCGACCATCACGTCTTGTAGCGTCGGCTCCGCTTCCAGAACAGATGTTTCTTTTACTCCTTCTTGTGACTTTCCCAGTCCACTAGGTGACCCTTTAGTTTGTGCATACCGGTCCATGTTGTTAGATTGGGTATACCTTCCCCCTCTAGTGGACTTCAATTTTAGTTTATCTCCCTCCGGTTTGGTCGCCATTTTGGGACAATCCTATGTTCGTCGTTCAATTCGACAGCACTCAATAGTCGTTGTATTTGGACCAATACCTTGCTTACGACTCTTTAGGAAAACCTGCTAGCGATCTGTAGTTCCGTACTGTCCAGTAATCGGCAAGAAGCCCAGGCCGCAGCGCCCTCACTGGTGCGACACGCAGCCAAAATCCTCGATTTCGATTCCACAGGTCTGCACTACGTTAAAGTGTCCTCGTAGCATGGCCCACTGTCGTCGACCAGGTTCTCAGATGTTCTGGAGTGGGCCCCAGCGGGGTTGCAGAGAGTTCCAGGTGAAATCAAAAGCGAAACCAAATAGTGTCGAGAGGCTGGGCCAGTTACTTCCGGTATTCAGAGCCGTTGTTGTCCCATCACAACTCGGGCACAATGCCAACTCAAGCACCGGATCTCCAAGAGATACAGGCCTCAAACTTTCCGGTTCTCCAACTCTGGTTTCCGGGGCACGTCCGGGACGCGGTTTTCAGCATCCGACACTCCTTCGGGTCCACTGCAAGAAGCACTCCACAGTAAACAGGATAAATGACAGGATATATTCGGGGGGCTACGAGGGTCTCGGGAGCCCTAAGCTCACGCGGCCATCTTGGATGCGCGCAAAGCTCCTCAGATTTGTTTTATTTTTGTGTGCAGTTTTATATAGTGCGAACTTGACCTGGTATTGGAGTACTTTACATGAGCACCAGTTACTTTACACAAGGATACACTCATCTTTCTTGGTAGGCATGGGGTAATTAAGTGATTTGCCCAGAATCACAGGATGTTGAGCCGATGCTAAGACTCAAACCGTGTTCCCCAGTTCCAAAGTCAGCAGCTCTGACCATTACGCCACACCCAACTGGGGTTGGGATTGACAAAAGGGGACATAGCAGACAGATGGAAGGATGACCAACACCCTCAGTGAAGGAATGGCGGAAGGGACTGGACCACTGTATGGCAATGGAAAGACTGATCATACATTGCTAGAGGGTGACCTCACAGAGTCAATAAAATATAGTAGGCTTGTTTGGTTTCGGGGGATCAACATTGATCCGATAAGGTCAGTAAATGGTGTATTAAATAAGGAAACTTGGGGCTATAAAGGTTGAGATTTATGCACTGGGCATTGAACACTCCTGTAAAGTGACTAAACGCTTATGCACCTGCTATGGACTAGTGATGGACTGTAGAAGGATGAGGGCTGGTGGGCACGGTGTCAGAGTTTTCAAAGTCTTTATTACTGCACTGTTTGCAACTATGTTGATTTTCATAAACTAATAAAATGTGTTATAAAAAAATCGCACTATTTTTGGGGAAAGCTGTTGCAATTTTATTCATAATTTATTAATGAAGTACACAGGTAGAGTTAATGTACAGGGATCTGAGTGTTCAGTTCTATTCATGATTAACTGCTGATTCCACATGCAACCCTGTAGAGTAGCTAGGGCCACATTTACAAGCCCATTGCGCCGCCGGTGCGTCACTTTTTTAGGCGCACCAGCGGTGCAACAGGCTTGCCCATATTAACAAGACCACTTAAAGTCAAGTCACCCTGCGCTACTTATCATGGCCTTGTAAATATGGGCCCCTTTCATGCATTACTCTGCTTGAAAGGGGCATTCTATGGGTGTTGCTGTGGGTGTTCCCACGCAACATCCATGGAAACAGTGCTTTAAATGGACCGATACTGAGTACTGGTACGTCTTATTTTTATCACTCTGAGTACCGACACTTCTCTACTGCCGAGAAGAGTACCAGTACTCATGTAATGGTAGTAGGTGCAGTGGCTGCTAGTGCAGGTGACCTGACTCTGATAGCCAAGGCACATCTGTAGACCTGAGCTGAGCCCCGCTGAACTATTCAGTGTGGACTCATGTGCATATTGTTCACCATCATGCTGACTTGCAAACATAGGAATGAAGGCAGCCCGGTGACAGCAAATTAAGAAAGCCATGTGAGGTAACATGGTTAAAATGGCTTTAATCCCACCTGATTCTTTTGTGTGAGTGTCTGCTTAGGTTTGTCTGTTTGCGCTTGCCTGTTTTTGTGTGAGAGAAAAGCGAGAGAGAGAGAGAATCAAGACTCTTTGGAGGTGTATTAAAGGAAATGTGTGGAATGGTTTGTGTGTGCATGTCTGCTTGTTTCTTTCTGTGTGTGCACGCTCGAGAATATATAGTATTGGGCAAAGCAACGGTAAATAACAGTATTGAAGCTTCAAATATTACAAAACCAGGAAATGTTAAAATATCACTGCATTCGTCTTCATTTTCTGTAACTATTTAACCTGTGTTTTGCTATGTGCTGCAACTGGTATAGAAGTCAATTAGTATCTGTATGTCGTACCCTTAGCATCGCCTCTAGCCCCACCTATTTGCCATATTTAGCCTCATCCGCGCGGCGCAAATACGTGCGCTGTGCTGAACATTCCATTGGGCTTATGGACTCATGACGGAATGGTTCCGTCATGAGCATCGAAGGGGTTAAAGAGGAGCTGCACTATTTTCCCCATTTAAAGCACTGAATGGAGCCTGACACATTACCCGATTTATGTTTTTTAAAGCTGGGACTGTGTCTAAAGACTACGCCAGAAGCGCAGGAGTGGTGCAACGAGGAGAAATACCTTTATTTCTCTGTTTTTTTCCTTTTTCTATGCGTGCTGCATTCTACAGCACGCATAGAAAGAGGTAAATGCCATCAATGATTGTCCCTGCAACACAGGCCCCCTTGCAACATAGAGCAAGGGTGTCTGCATTGGCGCACAGCTGCTGTTTGTGGGCCAGCCCTGGGGAGGAGGACAGGAAAGAGCCATACCTTGTAGGTACGGCGCATTCTTGCCCTTTTATTATGACTCATGGGAATGCAACAAGAAGGCTTGCGACACTGTCGTGCGTCAAAATATAGTAAATGAGGCCCGAGTTATTTATACTTCGCACTCCAGTACGTGCGGGGTGGGTAGATGGTTCATTCTTCTGTAGCTTTAAAAAAAAAGAGGTAGAGCAGGAGTGCGAGCCAATCTAAATACCGCCAGACACAATGTCATACACCCAGGGTTCTGGAGATGAGATCTCATGCTGGTTGCGGTTAGTTTGCTTAGCCATGTGGCCTCTGTAGTGGTCCAAAGGAGTGGGCTATGACACTATGGAGCTGTCCCCTTTAATGTCCCCCTGTGTTGTGACATTGCAATCCACCTAATCTCCCCATTTCTAAAAAACAAAAACAAAAACACCTTGTGCCTCACCACTTAACAACACCCGGAGCCAGGATAACCAGCCACGGGCCTCTCAACCAGCCAAGAAGTTCCTTTTTAGGTCTCTCCTCTCAATGTGCATGTGCATTGAGCGGAGCGAGACTATAGGGGCTTAAACAGACCTTACCTAGACTGGCGATTTGATGCTGTGCCCATGCGCTTTTAGGTCAATGCGCAAGCGCATTGACCTAAAATGCGCGTGCACAGCATCAAATCGCCAGCCATCTGTTGCCCAGCTTGGTGCCGCTCCACCCCCTGCAGCATCAAAGGCTTTCACGGCCGGCCGGCCTTGCTTTCAGTTTCATGGCCGGCCGGCCGTGTCTCCTTATTTAACTTGTTCTATTTCATGTTTTAGTTCATCTTTTATTCCCTAAGGGTTTTGGCTTTTACCAGGACCATCACCCCTTCCAAAGAACTCAATATTGTTTACCTCACAGTCTACTTAAAATATTTAAATGACTTTGTATGTACATATACGCACACATATATATACATACACATATATATTTATTTATTTCACAACTGCGCACAGTCTTCTGATTGCGTGCTGTACGATGTGGCCCAATACGCTTTTCCTGTGGCCTCCTGAGTGCTGTCTTAAAAATCACAGATGGAGACCCCACTGGCCGCGGAGCTTTGATCCTAAGCCTATAAACAGCTCCTGCCATAAGCAACATAATGCAACTTTCATAGAGCTGGGTTGGCTGTAGGTCTTCTCCACGCTGCATGCACCATTAAAATCGGAAAATACTTGTTCTCCTTAAAAAAACTAGTAAAAAGTAATTCACAACTCAGAGGATAATACTGAGATCTGCCAAGATTTAAGAAGTATGCCGCCAGCGAGAGTAGGCTTGTGTTGAGGAGCTGAAGAAACCCTTGCATGAACTTAACACATCCTCATAGCCAATGTTGCAATGTAGGAGGTGTACACAGAATCCAGGTTTAATTCTTCAAACACTCCATCTACAAAGTGATAGTCAATCAGCTGCTCCCTCATATCTCCAATATTCCACTTAACAGGAAAGTGACACACTAGCGTTCCACCTGTCCTAGCATGTCCAGGTTACCACAGAGATTCCTGGGACCGGTAATGGTCCAATTAATAAATCGGTCTGCAATAAAAAATAAACTGTAAGAAGTAATGAGATGGTTCGGACAGCAAACATAATATATCAAAACACTATCAGAGAGCACAGCAGTCCTCCTATGGGAGGAGTGGGGAGCATGTTTACACAGTTACAAAGAAAATGAATTTCCGACCATGGTACACATTTACAAAGAAAAATACACCACAATTATAGCATACTTTGTAGGTGGCTGGTGTCGCGATTAAAAATAGTCGCCACACAATATTTAGTTGGGAGGAATGACTGAAAGCAAGTTGTGTTTACCTCTCAGGTCACAAAATGTTCACCGAGAATTTATAAGATAAATTCAGTTAATATTTCCCTAATGGTGTGGTTCGAAAGATTTACATCTAAGAATCCCTGATAGTGCGAAGATGGGATCTTCATCGTTATTCTTATGAGTCCAGATGCTACTGGAGGTTCTGCAGCACACTAAACACATTTTAATATAACAGGCATTAAAAAAACTAAATGCAGAATTTATTTTTTAAATTGAAGACTCTCAGGTAGAGTCCGTCTTCCCTTTAAGGATACCCAGTTCAGCTGCACCCACCCATAATGCTCTGCAACACCCAGCCAATAAGTTCACTTTTCTGTTTGAACTGCGAGGACCCCTGAACACAGAAGCTGTTTATTGAGTGGTATTTGTATTAACCCTAATTGTTCATTCACTGCCTATAACCGATAAGTTTTTAGGTCTCGCCTGAGCCAGCGCATGCGCATATCTGGCGAGACATTTAGTAGCTGCTTTAAAAGTGCTACCTTGCCGGCCACCAGCTTGCTATTACCGCATAAGGGCGCGGGACGTGCACAGCTGCCATCTGGCTTTCAGCGCGCCCGTGAATACCCTCTCCTACCCCCTCCCTTCTCCCAATCCCTCCTCGTCAGCTTTATTATCCTTTCACTTTCGCGCCGCGCGGTCCTGTCACTTTCACAGCCTCGTGGCTATCAGCGTAATTTTTTTTTACTTTCAACGCGAGGCGCGCGCTGTTTTTTTTTTGCTCCCCCATGTTGCTCTCACATTCACCCCCTCACCCTTCCCTGTGTTGCTTCAGCACTCACCGCCCCCGCCCAAAACGCCGCCCAGCCAATGCTTGTTAAGTCCTGAAGTGCGTCGTGGCTTTGAAGCAAGGTCAAACTGTTATTTTTAATAACAATTATTTTCAGGCTGCGACCTTATGAAACCCCCACTTGCTGGTTTCCAAGCTGCATAAACACAAGATAAGAGAAGGAGGAAAAGGAAGCCCATCTGCCACAGACAACCCAACCCGCGATGCACGGATTAGAAACAACTGGCTGCCGATTTGTTTGACAAAGGGCAGTAAGTCTGGTGACAAATGGTTCTTCGAGAATGCGGGCCGGCATGCCGGGTCTGGGAGCAGCTGCATACCCACATGACAAGGCCTCCTTCTGTAAACAGGTCCCAGCAGTGGGTATGCAGTGCACGGGCCCGTACATTCACTCACTGCACATCTGCCGTCTTCAAATAATTCAACGAGGCACCTGCACCTGCTGAATCTGTCAGCATTACAGGCTTACCAACTCCTGGTTAAACTGCACCTTCTCAATCACTGAAAGATAATAAAAATCATGTTTACTGCATCATTTTATATGTATAGTTCAATATTTGCAAACTGAAAGCTGTGTCTCCGGTAACATTCAATTTGATGTGAACTATTAACAGGGCTATCCTTCGGTATGGGTGTGCTGGGCCCAGGCCCAGAGCGTCAGTATTCCAAGGGGCACAGCAGGCAGCTGTATGACTCAATGTTATGCAAACAGCAGCTGGTCCATTCCGCTTGGTCTCAATCGGGTTCCAGGGTGCTGTCCCGGTCAGATTTCCTGCAACTCTATTAATCTAGTATTCTTTCTGCCAATAATCTTCAGTTTTGAATTTGACAGCAGAAGTGCAGCCTTACGTGAAAGGATGTCAATCCACAAGTTGACATTATCGAAGATCCTTCAAGGAACACATCCTACACAGCTTAACTCTGAAGGGACGTTCAGCATGTACCACAAGTCGAGCTGCAGACGTCGGTCGCACACAATACTTTCAGGACTGGCAGTAGTGACAAGTTTTTTTACCTTCAGTGCAGATGCAAATAACACAAGCATTTGCAAAGCAATAGTTCTCGCATTTACGCGGATTTAAGCTATTGGCATTGTGAATGTCAATGCCTTTTATTTATGTTTTGAAAACCAAAACATAAATAAAGGACATTGTCATTTACAATGCCAATAGCTCAAGCTGCGTAAATGTGAGACATATTGCATTGCAAATGCTTGCTTCCGCTAGTCACATTGTTTTGGTCAGTTTTTTCCAACTGCCTGCCTTTTCCCCCTATGTAAAAGTTGTTCAATCCATGGTAGGAAGATACTCATTCTAAATATAATTTCTGTCTCTACCTTATACACATGCAGATAATGTAAGAAGGTGCCCTGCTGGACAGCGAGGGGAGGTGAACTCCTGCGGTACAAGATTGGACTAGAAAGAATGCTTCTTCAGAAACTCATTTAGATCCTGTATGAGAAGTGCAACTGCAAGCAGAAAGGAAGGTAAGGAGAGCTTATGAATCATGTCTCACTTGGGTTTCTGCTCAGTCACCCCCCACAGATGGCAGCTGTTAGCCCTTCTTTTTCATTGTTGCATTCTTCATCATCAGGGCATACTATGCAGACATACCAGTATGTGGGAATAAGGTGTTTAGACACTCAGGGCCTCATTTACAAACTCATTGCAACTCCGGAGAGTCACTTTTTTTGCGGCACTGCCAGCGCAGCATGCATGCCCATATTTACAAGCCACGTAAAGTTATTTTTCATGGCCTTTCACGCATTACTCTATGTGAAAGTGGTGTTCCATGGGTGTTGCCGTGGGTGTTCCCACGCAACATACATGGAACGTGACACATTCCCAATTTTAATATTTAATAAAGCTGGGAATGCTTCAGAATCATATTCCTCCCCAGGGGAGGCGGAGGAGTGGTGCAATGAGGAAAAATACTTTTATTTCTCCTCATTCTTTCCTCGTTCTCTGTGTGCTGCATCATGCAGCATGCATAGAAAGAGGGAAATGCCATCAATGATTGTTATTGCCCAAAAACAATCATCCCTGCAACACAGGGATCCTTGCAACGTGACACAAGGGTGCCTACGCTAGCATATGGCAGCCAATTATGCACCAGCACAGGGAAAAGTACACGGATGTGTCATATTGTTGTTATTATGACGCATCCCTGTGTTTTTAAAATGACGCGGCTTGGCGCAGCAAAATAGCTTAAGGCACCGCGCTGCGTCATTTTTATTTGTAAATGAGGCATTGAGTATTGAGAACCTACATTCCGGAACCAATTATTAGCCCACCAGTTCCAGTGCCTCCCAAAAATGTGCATCTGAACAGGGCCAGTTGAGATCCAGGCTCTCTCGGTCTCACTAGGTCACCAGGATAATACTCGCTTTGGGATATATTCCTCTGCAAACAGTCACTTAGCCAAAAATGCACATTCAAATACCAGTACTATATCTTGTTTAAGAGGGCATTTAAACACTCCCAATTTAGAAATACTACTACTGACCACATTTGTATGGAACACAAGTCTCACAGGGGTCTTGGGGCCAAAGATCTGGTCCCTTGTGCATGGCAACTGGGCTTCCTCTGTTGAGATTAGTTGGAAAGCAGCTGGAGTTTTAAATATTCAGAGTATCTTCTACTCTTATGCAACTTTTTCTAATTTTTTAACTTACCTGGAGATCCAGAAAAATTGTTTACACCAGAATTATTCCTATTTAGAATATGAACCCTTCTAAGTCAGCTTCGAACATGTCATGACTCAAAAAAACTGGATAAGAACTAAAAGGCTCTTCCAGAGAACCCTCATTTGCTTGAATTAGCCTCCCGAAAATATCTTTCTTTTCTGTAGCAAGATTAAAGCCATCCTATCCCCTAAAACTTTTCTCCTCTGGGCCTCCTGCCAAGGACAGCAAGTGGATGTATTTGATTGCAAAAGAGTCTGTTGGCAGTGTAACTCCGGGGCAATGAGGCAACCATTGAGACCAGTATTAACACTGTCCCTCAAAACCTAGGAAACAGGTCCTGCTGCAAGCTCCACAAATTCTAATTACCCCCTCTTTAGTCTTTGTCTCCACGAGGTAACGAAGGCTCACTCTAGGTGTCTAGCATCACTCGCAATATATTCTGTCCTACCATCATCACCTTTGAAGGATGGATCACTTGATGCGTGAGAGAGGGAAGGAACAAGGGGAAAAGGGCCTTCTTGGATTGCACCCTCCCAACCATACTATGAACAAGAAAGCCAGATCAAATGACTCATGTACGAATGTTCATTGTCCACTGTAATGTGAACACTCAGTAGACTCTGTGTGTGTTCGAGAAGGAAACGTCTTATTAAAAAAAAAGTATAGGTAAGCCCTCCCACACCTACCCATGTGTCATGCTTCAGCCTCGGGCTTCCTCATTCACCAAAAATGCTTATAATGATAAATGGGCCTTCTACTTTGTAGGAAGCACTTTCAGGGTTTGATTAAAGAAATTGGATCCAGATACTACAGCTAGACATCTCCAAGGTGTCTCAAGTATGCTTTTACTAGCTGAGGACCAAAGAAATAACTGAAACCTAGTGTGGCTGCCTTGGAGATTCATCAGTCCTGCATCACTGTAGTCAACATTTTCCTGGCTGGTGTCTAAGATCTACCCTGCAAGTTCTTAGACCTCATACTAGACTCCTGGCTCTCTTTAAATTTGCACATAGATGATCTAGCAAACAGTGCCTGATACTAACATAGACTGCTGAGACACAGAGCCATCATTTCAAAGTTTTGTTCAAAACTTTGCTGTCATGTCAATGGCAGGCCTCCTGGATTGCCTATAGACACACCCTGCTAACAGGTCTTCCGAACGCCCAACAAGCGCTCCTCAAGGAAGTGTTAAAATGAGCAGCTCACCTTATATCTAGATCTTAAAAAATTGACCTCATCACTCCAATTCTTGTCTTGGTAAACTGACACACTTTGGAATGGCAGTCATACCTATTAGATTTTTGCAGTACACTTGAAGCACTTCACGTCACCATCCTAGGGTGCCTCACACATAAACCCAAAGTCTATGGGGCATTAAAGTTGTCAGAAGCGGGAGGAGCTACGCCGCGAACCAAGATGGCCGCATAAGCTCCCGGCTCCGCCGACCTCCGCCGGCGGCTCGTCTATCCTGTTGTTCATCCTCTACCCACGCCCTATGCCTGGATGTATGAAGGTTACCTGATGCCAACGGTGCCGTCCCGGACTTCCTACCTTATTCAGCGACGGAGTTATGTCGTGTCCCATTTTCGGCCTACTCCTGGGCTGCCGCCGGGACCTCGATTTCTGAACTGTCCGAGCGGGAACTGATCAACATCGGCTGTGGGACCGAGATTGTGGCCAGTCTTCCGGATTTGAATAATTCTTTCCACTTTCGACTGGTGTCCTCGTTGATGGATGGTGCCGGAGAAGAGACATCGTGACGTGCTGCGATCCTCCTGCACCGTGGCTAGGGGCTGTGTGCCTGACCCTCGTTTCCCGGTCCGGGGGCTGACGGGCTGCACCCACGGCCGGTGACTGTGTTGAGCGTGCCAGTTCGGGGCGCCCCTGTTGTTGAGATCGCTAAATGTGTGCCCGGAGCCCGGCGATGTGGGCTGGAGATTGTGTCCCCCTCCGTCCTTTGGGCCCCGGGATGGAGGGGAAGGATAGCACACACTCATTGAGTTCCATAATGGCAGCGATTGGGGCGCTCCGCTCACAAATCACCGTCACATATGTCTCCCTGGCGGCAAAGCTGGATGATGTCTGCTCGCGACCGGCCACTGACGCTGCAACACCTGAACAGCAGTTTGTGGTCCAGTCGAGCGATTTGACCCGCCCTCTTAAGGTGCCCGAGCGGCAGCCCGACTTCGCTCCTTTGGGAGTCGGCCTCACTTCTCCTTTACCCGCTACAGTGCCTGGTCTTCCCTTCACGTTTCCTATCCGATGGAGTATCGTCGCTGGAGGTTCTGATCGTCAATGCCGAGTCTCAGGGTCCTGTCGAAGGGGACTGCCATTTTTCTTCGTCCCGGCCCGTCTGTATAACGGAGGCCGCCATTTTGTGTCCGGACTTTGTTCCATCTTCAGTGCCTCGGACTGCCATGGACGCTTTGTCTGCCTCTGGTCGGCTGTGGCTTGTTTGGCGCGTGCTCCGGAACGGATTCGCACTGGTCAGGGCTGATTCCGACTTTGATTTGTTCTTGCTCCTCGCCACTGCTTTGGACCACCTGAGACGCTCCCTCTGATCGCATTTGTTGTACTTTGGCGATAGATCTCCCTGTGATACTTGCAGGGTTGACTTCTACTTTCCTGGGATTGCTCAGTTCACTTTTGCCGGGATTTCACCGAGTATCTCACCGGGCCTGGGGTGGGTTGGGGGGGTTTCTTATTGGTGACTGTCCTGCCCGTGATAATGCCGAATGTTTGCTTTGACTGATGATGATTGTGCCTTGGGGAGGTCACTGCCGGCGGGGGGTACCGGGTGTCCGGGAGTGTGTCTGTTTCTCTCCTCCTCCACTTCTTGTACTTTTTCCCTTCTGTGGGGCAGTTCCGGGTCGACAGGCACGCTGTTAGTGGGTTAGGCCGTAGCCATTACAGGGGTGCAGGGTGGCGGGTGCGGGGGGGGTTTGTTATTTTAGTTTGTTTTGTTCTATGGTCCCTATCGCTCTTTTCCGGCTTTGGGAGGGTTCTTTCCTCTTTAGTAGGGTTGGCTGTCTCTTGGTCTTGCACCTTTTTTCTTTTTCTGGCATCTCAGCAAGCCTCTGTTTCTCTGTTCTTGGGGGGTGGGCTCTCTGGGGTGATACTTAGAAATGTTGCTTTCTGTAATATTGCTTATTGTCCAGTCTTACCGCCGCGGCTGCCTAGATTACATAGTCGCTTTAGTCATAGCCTATCTCCGACTGTAAATGGGGTACGTCCCCCTCGTCTCTTTTGTGTATCTCTCATGTAAGGTGTGATGTCCTTGTTGTTGCAGCCCCTTCTCTTCTTCTAAAATTTAAAAATGAAAACCTCATATCCTGTGTTGCGAGCCTCACAGCCACGTCTGGTGTACCTTGAAATATCCTGATTGCAGATTGGCCTAAGTTTCTCCTGCTCCTATTGATTATCTTTGCGGCCGGCCATGGTGGTTGTGGGCCTGCGCATGTATCTCCTTATTTTTTGAATAAAGGTTTTCAATTAAAAAAAAAAAAAAAAAAGTTGTCAGAAGCTAATTCCCCCCATGTGTTAAAGTTCAATTTTTCAAGAATTCCGCTTTCAAAAATTTTCCTAATCTTCTTCGGGAATGCAGTACCTACCCAATCAAGCTTGCTGCATTGTAAGTAATTTTCAAAAGATGCTGTACATATATCTTCTTTCTCTGGAATAGCTGATTGTGATCCACTGTGTTTTGCCAAAGTGATCATATCTTTTTTAAACTAACTCTCAGATGTAACTCTCTGTATTCTTGCCAGGCTGATGAACTCTGGGTCTATACTTTGCACTTCCCTTTGTCTACCTTCTTGTCAAGTGCCCTATAACCCTTGCTTTTAATGTTGCTTTGTAAAAACCAAGAAAATATGCAAATTGATGGTGCGCTGGAGTAGGGGAGATTCCATTCAGATTTTTGAGTGATCAGCTGAGTATAAAACGTAGTGAAGGGGACACGCGACTGAGTAGCTTGGTGTGCAATGGGATCACATTGAGGGGAGTCCAGTGTCTTATCTGCAAAAACGTAAGATCAAGAATTTTTGACAAATGGGGCACAATTCCCATAAATACCAGTAAATGTAATGGTGAAGAGTTTAATCTCTGCCCGAATGCACTTTTACATCTATTTTCAACTCACAAACATTCAGAACACCACTCTTGGAAAGCTGTCAGGTGCAAGTTTCCAAGCTAGACTAGAGGCAAGGTCTTTTGACATCTCCTGCATGGTCTACACAGTATGATTTAGAATAGGGAGAACTGAACCTACTGTATAAATGCAATTTAATTGTGTCCCCATGTGGAAAACATTGTTCCTCTGAAGAATGCTCTTTGCCTTCACCTCTAACAAATGTTGGAGATCCACCCCTTCTCATCATGGAATACTTGACCATGCCCACCCAGGAAAAGGGTCAGGTAGGAGTTAGTGATTGCCCACAGAGATATTTGTGTGAGTTGCCCAAACCTCCAGGGCAGACTATCCCATGTAATGACCGCTTCCCACACCTTGAGTAGGATTACTTACTGCAGATTTCTCTACACTCGTGGAGAAAGCCACTGCAATAAATCCATTTGCACTAACCAGGAATCATTTTATATATTCTTGGCAAGTTATAAATTAATTCATTTTCAGCTGTAAATGTGCGTTTATGTCTCAAAATACCTGTGTGAGTCGGGCCCATTGGATCCAAGGACAGGGTCTGGCCTCACCCTGGTCTGGTGGAGGTTATCATGAAGGCCTCCCACTGCAAAATTGGAACAACTGGGCACATTTTGGGTTTATGGCAAAGCCCATGGAAAATGTTGCCAATGAAACCAAGTGTCTCAACACTCTTGAAACCAAGTGTGGAGTACATGTGATTTGATGAGAGGCAGGTGTTTTTCGAATCTAAAAAATGACATTCAGTCAATCACAGGTGGTGTTACAGTTGATGTGAACAGATATGTTCCAGATTCCATCCTTTCTCAAATCCTAGGCACCTGTGCCAGTATGCTGCTTTCTAAGTTGCACCATTGTGCTATTAAGAAGAAGATGCTGCAGTGCACCGCGTGCAAAAGAAGATTAGATAATTCTCATGGGGTTTGCAATTTGTTCTCTGCAAGGCACACCAGGTTTGTGTATTCTGACAAGATCACAACTCAAGGTATATCATTGAATGTTACTTGATATGAAACCACTTCATTGGGATACAAGTAATTCTTTCAAGTTTCTTTATGTGGGAAATGGTAGTTTCACCTTTCCAATGGGGCATACCGGATAGCAACTCTCTTTATTTATTTCATAGTACTTCTCTCTTACCTTTTAGTTTTTCTGTGAAGTTTTTGACCCTCTTGTTATCTCATATTGAGTGAACATTCTTTGTATTGGACTACAGCCACTACATAAACATCACTTACCTTGCCATTTACCCTTTAGCATAACACTACATTCCCATTACACGCTTTACATGTAGTTTAACATCCAATCAAGCTCATTATACTGTACCTTGGCAATGCCTTTGTGTTGTCATTTTCTCTAAACTCATATAAACCCAATCCCAAACTTTAAACTCAGTCCCCAGCTGGAATTTCTAACAATGGTTTTGGGATGTGTGGGCAGAAGGCCCAACCCTCCCGGAATTTTCAGGCAGGTGGTAGGGTCCAGGGGCAGAGCGATTGGTCTAGGGGGTGCGGGGGCAGGGTTTTGCTTAGGCTTTGAGCATCAGTTACTAGGAATAGGTGCCATTTTTTGTGGGTGAACCCCAGTTGACAGGTTTAGTAGTAGCTTTTCCCAGTAGCTTGTCGCAGTATGTCATAAGGTGCTCAGTTTTGCGATGGAGATTTTAATCAAGAGAAGTTTCCTGGGCACGGGAAATGGGAGTTTCTCAGCCGACACTAGGGGGTGGTTCTGGGGCAGGACATTTTTCTCATCTAAAGGTGAGCAAGGAGTATTAGTGACTAGTGAACAGAGGTATTTTAGGAGCGATGGGGAGGGGTGTGTGGCTCCTGCCCCCCACCTCGCTCCATAGTCTGGTTAGGAGGGAAAGTTTTCCAGGATGAAGTTCCAGGCAGGTGGGTGTGGTGTCACATGAGCCCCCCAGGGTTTGCTGGGCAAGCATGCCAGAGCCAGTTTAGTGCCAACCAGGAGCCTGAGGCAGATGCAGTGGACTGTTGGTGTATTACAGGATGTAGCAACAAGACCAGCAGCAACTCAGACTGGGAAGACTACGCATCAAGACGGGCGGCTTTGACGCAGACCCCGATCTTGAAGCCAGGTAAGGCTTGGAACAAGGGCAGAGTGGGAGGGGTTGTGGAAGTGAGGGTCCAGGTTCTGGGGAGGGAGACGCAAGCCCAAGGGCGGTACGGTCCATGTTTACGAAAGGGTAAGTATGTACAGGTATGGAAGTAGGGGGATGAAAGGGAGGCAGGGACAGAGGGGTTGCTCACAAAGTCGTAGCAACAGAGACTATTGAAGGTGGGTGGTAGGGGATAGTAAACAAAAAGGAGAGCAAACAGTTGAAGAGAAGAAGAAGGTGGTGTACATGGGGATTACTAAGTCCTTAAAGGCACATTTAATGGCTGCCACTAAGGAGCACATTTGTAAAGGGGAATGTGTGGAACTCTTTAAATTACTACATCACGAAATAAGGGCGAAAGAGGATTCCAAGGAGGTGGAATATGAGCTGTCCCATAGGCCCAGGGTGCTGGTCAACATAGAGAAGTGGATAGCTGCTTTTCTGATCTACATGAGTGTTTACTTTGAAAAGTGCCCTGAGAGATGGTGGTCTGAGCGTTAGACCGATCAGCAGCACTTCGCTGAGCTCCGCTCCGCTTCACCAAAAGATCAAGGTTAACTAACCCTGCCGAAGAATCAACTCCTGCAGAAAAGAGATTGCTTTCAAGATGTTTACTGAAGGACGAGTTAACTGGAAATGAGCTTCTGTTCGACAGACTCCCTGTGATTCAATTAAAAGGAGCCTCCGACCGGCGGCTGTTTTACGAGGCAGAAACATGAAGGAAACAATGTATCAAGCCCGGGAGAACTTTTGTTCTAATTGACATTCCCGCTTTGATTTTCTTGCCGCTTGTGTGAATGAAATACGAGCGATATGCTACAGGGGGTAGTATATCTTAGTAGGAACACGAGAGCCCCCGAGACACTCACAAACTTACTTGGGCTTATACGGAAGGACCTGGCTTCCTCGCGCACCCGTTCAAACGGAGTACAAGCTCCGCTCCGAGCTCTGCCTGAGACCATTCAGCTGGGGAGGGCGTGGCAGGCAGTGCTGCAGCCGCCGTCTCAGAGAGACTCTGTGTTCGTGTTCCTGCTTACTACGGACAGCATGTGTGAGGATCTATCCCGTGAAAAGCATCCGCTAAGGATAGAGAAGTCGAGAATTAGGAAAATAACAAGGATGCCCCCGAAAACTGCCTCAGCAGCTGCTACCAGAACTCGAGTGGCAAAGGCAGCTAGAGCACTACGCAAGGAAATTGAGAGGCAGCAACAAGAAGGCTTGCAGGATGGAGGAGAATCTGATGGTGCCCCTGCTAGAGCAGCAAGATCAAAATCGAGGAGACAGCAACCTACAGTGTCTACATCTATCACCCCGAGACAGGAAGCCATCGCATCGCGCAGAAAGATAAGTACTACTGGGGGGAAGTCAGTGCTTGATTTATTTTTAAAAAAACATACTGTTCAGCCTAATCCTCAGGACGAGACTGAATCACCATTGCCTCTATCCTATACCGATGATCAAAGTAGTAGTCATGAGGTAGCCCCCCCTGTTTTACCTGTTACTCAGACAAATGATTCTCTGGGTGTTAACAATGCAGTAACAGAACCTCTAAGCGCTCCCCCCGTTCTTCAACCTATTGGGAATGTATCAGACAATATGACCGCTCCGGAAAATGAATTACTTTCTGAATCAGCTAAAACTTCTGAACCCATACAAACCAGCGAAATCGTAGATGGGTTAGAAACTAACAGAAAGCAGATCGAGGAGGGGCGTTCTATGCCCTTCACCGGCCCAGGTGGAAACATCTTAGGAGTGCAGAGTGAGCTGGCCAGCGGTTCTGGGGAGACAGCCATAAATCAGACTTTACTAACAACACCGACTCGTCTGTTAATTACCTCCGAAGAATTAATACCTGGAACTCTACACTCTGGGCAAACTGCAGTAAATGTAAATGTATTACACGATATTGTTGATCCGACAACCCATTCAGATGCACCTCAGATTTTGGAGATTGAGAAGGATCCTTGTGAGTTCTACTCATTCTCGGATGAAACTGGGGAGGTCGGAGCTGATGTAGTAGGGGAATGGTCAGAGAGCTTTGTCTCTACGGAAGACGAAGAGGAAGATGATGAACTGGAATCTCACCCCTACTCCTCAGAAGACAGCTATGGGGATGAATGAAGGAACATTAATACAGTTAAATCCAAAACAGGCACTAGAACGATGCAAAATAGCTTAGCTAAAGAATGCTCTGATAGTAACTTTGGTGCCAATTCTGCTTTCTCTGAGATTCCTCCTACTGCGGTTGAGACTATACTACAAGCAATCGCCGCTCATAGGGAAGAGACAGCGCTAGATAGTAAAAGATCCCAGGCAGCCCTTCGTAAAATGCAGGGGGTCGTCAAGAAACTCTCTAAAGCATGCAGCAATATTGGTGAGAGAGTTACTGAAATCGAAACAAGGGTTATGACAGCAGAAAAAGAGTCCACCGAGAATTCGGAGAAAATAAAGCTACAGGAGGCAGAGCTAATGGATATAAAATGGAAGCTGGAGGATTTTGAAAATAGGCAGCGTCACAACAATCTACGCATCCTAGGAGTGCCGGAGAAATTGGAGGGGGAGAATATGCGAGCCTTCATTGTTAAACTCTTTAGTGCTTCTATGCCCGAAGTACAAAATTGGAATTGGGAATCAGAAATACAGAGGGCCCATCGAGTTCCATTTAATCCACCACCCAAGCCAGGGCTGTACCCACGAGCCATATTAGTATATTTTGGGAACTTTTTGCTCCGGCAAGTGGTGGCTGAGAAAGCGAGACCAGATCATAAACTCTCTTTCAATGATGTCTCTTTTTTTTCAAGGCCTGGCTATTTTCATGCAACTGTTGAAAGACGCTGGCGGTTGCGTCTACTAATTAAACCTTTCCAAGAAAAGGGAGCCCTGGCTTACCTGAACAATCCTGCTAAACTTAAAATCATTCATGGTAGCACAACAAGGTTTTTTCAATCAGAAATTAAGGCAAAAGCTTTTCTTGATGAAATATCGTAGATGGACCCTAGACAATCTGTAGTCAATTTTGGAGAGCAATCCTAATTGTTTAATTAAGAATATCTTGTTCTTATGAATGAATCATCTTTTGTAATTAACCATGGCTAATTTTATAATAACTAGTTGATTGGATTGAGAAGCTTTATTTAGGTTTGACAAAATACCGGACTTATCTGAGTAAGGTCATGGTACATAATGGCTTGTATTCAGTATTTAGTGTTTTTTCTTTTCTTTTTATTCTTACATCAGGGAAATTTTCTTTTCTTGTTTATTTTCTAATTTAGGAAGCGGTAGCTCAGCAGAAGTGCAGCGCTCCATCACACAGACTCCAAGTGGAGTCTGAACGCCTACGAAAAGGGGAAAGGGGAGGGGGGCAGTTGGGGGGGACCAGGGGAGAGATTGCAGGGGACGTGGGGAGGGGAAGGGCAAAGGGGGGAGTGGGGGAAGGGGGCAAAAAAATAAAAAATGAACCAGGATCAGTGACAGGAGCATTGCTAATTTTCGTATTAAAGAGAGAGGTGATATTGCAGGACAAAGAACACAAGAGGAATAAGTATAAGAATATCTTTCAATCTTTTCATATCGATAATGGGTAAATTTACTGTGCAATCCTGGAATGTAGGGGGGCTCCTATCCAGAGATAAACGTAATAGACTGGCCGAGTTAATTAAACTAAATCCCGTAGATATTTTGTGTATTCAAGAGACACATATTCCATGGAACAAAAGAGCCTTATTAAGTCTTAAGGGGTATAATCTGTTGATAACAACATCCCAATCCTCAAATATAAGGGGAGTAGCAATTTTTGCTAAATTTTGCTTTAGCCAGGGAATTCGCTTCTTATCGGATACACATGGAAGGTGGGCAATTGTTAAACTTGCTAATGGAGTTACTATTTGTTCCGTTTACGGATCTAACCATGACGATCCTGCAGTATTTGATTTTTTAGAAACAGAACTAGCTACATGGCAGGGTCCGTTAATTTTCTGTGGTGACTTAAATATTTCATTACCCCCGGCATTTATAACTCAAGCACCGGAACAGAAATATATGGGTCGGAAACCGAGAGTATATCGTGCAGTTAAGAGCTTAATATCCAGTATGGGATTGATTGATATATGGCTTTTTAATAAACCAAATGATCCTGGATATACATTCTTTTCCCATCCACACCAAAAACATGTTCGGATAGATTATATCTTTACTTCCAGAGAATTAGCAAATCATTCTAACATAACCAAACCACCTAAGATAATTTCGGATCATAACTCATTAGTATTACTAACCACGTATGTTAATAATCCCACCCAAACGCATTCTTGGACCTTTGATAGGAAACTGCTAGTTAATAATGAATATATCAATTACATTAAAACCTGGACCAATGAATTTTTTAATATGAATCGTTATAGTGCACCAAGAAACATTGTTTGGGATTCCTACAAAGCTGCATTAAGGGGTGAGACTATTAGCTATCAAAATAAAGCTCGAAAAATCTTGAAAGTGAATTTTGATCTGAAAATTGCTGCCTTAGCTAAAGCAGAGGAGGAACACACTGTTAAAATATTGCAAAAGCAAGAAGCAGGGAATTTGTTGACCCAGATAGCAATATTAAAATCAGAGTTAAACACCAGCCTCAGCCAGAAAGCGGCCCAAACGTATCAAACACACAGACAGTTAATTTATGAAAGCGGAGAAAAAGTGGGTAGACACTTGGCTCTTTCTGCACGTCAGAGAAATACAAGGAATAATATTCCCTCAATAGTAGAAAATGGACAGACCTTCACCCATGCGACAGATATCAACTACCAATTTCAAAGATATTATCAGAATTTATATACAGACGATACTCAGGCCACCGAAAGGGATATAATAGACTATTTGGATAATTTTCTTATTAATACGGAGGCTACGAAGTTGTTAGATGATTCCAGCAAGGAAGATCTTGAAAAAGAAATTTCATTGGCAGAGGTGGAGGTTGCACTATCCTTATTATCTTCTGGCAAGGCAGCTGGTCTTGACAATATTCCAATTGATTTATATAAGATTCTTAGTCAACAGCTGTGCCCTACTTTACATGATTTATTCCTTGGTATTCAATATAATGGTGCTCCACCAACATCTTGGGATGAAGCTAAAATAATAGTTTTTCCGAAAAAGGGAAAGCCCCCCGAACAATTAATCTCATATCGTCCCATATCCCTGATTAATTCGGACTCCAAATTGTATGCAAAAGTTATAGCGCTCAGACTCAGTGGGGTCATTGAACGGCTTGTCTCCCCGTGGCAACATGGCTTCATCCCTGGTAAAGGAACTACAGAACACACTCTTCGAGCAATTACCCTATTCGACGCCATGGTTGCCACGGGGGGTCAGATGTCAATGATCCTACTTGACGCTGAGAAAGCATTTGACCGCGTCTCATGGAACTTCCTGTGGGAAACGTTGAAACGTAATAATTTCGGCCCCAAATTTATTAAATCTATTAAGTCAATGTACCTTCAGCCCAAAGCAAAAATACTAGCGGCAGGACTACTTTCTGAAAATATTAATATTGCAAGGGGTACTAGGCAGGGTTGTCCTTGTTCACCCCTGCTTTTTGCTTTATATATTAACCCCCTTATTTTGAATCTATTAGAAAACAATATTATTAAACCGGTCATTAGCTGTCAATTCGAAACTAAAGTATTGGCTTATGCCGATGACATCGCGGTTATTACAACAGACCCGATTGAGGCTATACATGAAATAGAAAAGCTGACTACTGAATTTGGACGCTGTTCGGGCTATTCACTTAACAAAGGAAAAACGATTATCTTGTGTACGGATAATAGCATCTGCACGGATCAACGAAGAGCCAGAAAGGCTACGTATCTGGGAGTTGTTATGTGCACAGATACTAAATCACTATATAAAGCTAATTTTTATCCATTACTGGCTAAGATTAAGAATGATTTTGAAAGAGTCAATAGTCTACATCTGTCAATCATAGGCAGAGCCAACTATGTTAAAAATGAATACACTGCCCAGATGCTTGTATCTCTTTCGGGCTATTCCTTTAGCTATCGATCAGGAAACGTTAGAGGTGATTAATTCACTTATTTCTACATTTATGTGGCAGAATGGTAAGATTCGGAGATCCTTGGCGCTACTATCATTGCCCTTGGATAGAGGTGGCCTGGCAATTCCCGATATTGCTTTGTATTATTGGGCAGCATTTTTAAAACAACTCACACCTATGATTAATGGCTATAGTCCAGAAGAAGTTGAAAATATTCCCTCAATTTATGAACTTCTTATAGGTCAGGAGGCTAAGGGTTTACTTCTACGGAAAACTGAGGCAAGAAATTATAAGGCTTTCAAGGGTGAAGTTATAAATAGCGCATGGAGGGTTTGGAAGAAAGTGACTAAATATTTGCATATTTCCAAGATTAATTGATATACGCCTCTTTGGCGTTCAAATGCCATTGGGGGTAAGGAACTCAATGTTGTCCTAAAGAAATGGGAAAAGGTTGGAATAAGAACAATCGGTGACTTTTTAGTAAATAATTTTGACTCCACCTTTTTTGATTTAAAAGTTAAATTTAAGTTAACTAATGGAGACTTTTTGAGTTTCGCCCAGTTATTCGCTAAATTAAAGGCCAAAGAGTCCTTAATATCCCTATCTAAAGTTGAAATTTTGGATGTAATTCCCAGAATAAACACTAGGATTGGAACCCTTTATAACATTCTTCTGACTGTAAAACATGATGATCTTGACAAAATTGAAAATAAATGGAACACAAAATTAAACAACCCTAATGTCGACATTGATAGAGTCTTGGAGATGAGCCAGAAGTTATTTATGGCCAGCAACCTCAAAGCACAACTCTATAAAACTGTATTTGACCTGTATTTTACTCCCGCCAAATTGTTTTCATGGGGGAAGCGGGAGAATGATTTATGTCCTAGATGTAATCAAGGACCTGCTTTGCTAACCCATATGTTTTATAATTGTCCTGATTTGATGGTAATCAAAAATATGATTTCAGCTTTTTGGGAAGAGGTATTCAATCATAAAATACCAGAATCAGAAACTGTATTTTTACTAGGACATGATTATTCTCTAAATTTAAATAAATCTGAAGAAAGATTAATTTTCATAGGTACGGCAGTACTAAGACTTATCTTATCAACCCGCTGGAAAGAAAGAGATCCTCCTAGCTTTCAGATGTGGCTAGCGCGCTTCCTAGCAGTTTATAGGTTTGAAACAGCTATTTTTGAAACAAGAGGAGCCAAATCAAGGGCTCGTGGGGAGGCACTTTGGCGTCCAATAACTAGATGGAAGGCAGGCATTATACCTAGCGGCATTGGTTGAGTCAAAAATTAATGTTTATATTCTACTTGTCTGAAATATTTATTGCTGTACTTATGTTGACTTTGTTTAACATATTGTTTCCTCTTTTGTTTGAGTAATGGTCCAATTTGTAGTACCTGCTGTATAGTTAACATTCTATTCCTTTTTGTCATGGTGTGTTTTTCATTTTTTGTTTCTTCAGTAAAATTGCTCCTGGTTTTTTTCCTGGTTATAAATAAATAAATTAAAAAAAAAGAAAAAAAGAAAAGGGCCCTGAGAGATGCATCTCCTTATTTAAATATATTGATGTAGTGCGCAAAGTAGAGGTGATCTTTGGGTTGTGGGCCTTGTGATGAAGAATTCCAGGCTCACCTTGCAGAGGAAAAGGACGGGGTGTGGGGTCAGCTAGATTATGAGTTGTTCTTACAAACTATGACACCGGAGAGGCCAAGCCCATCGACTTATACGGCGAGCAGTTACAGGTCATTTAAAATCCCTTTCGGGGGTGTCCCACCCAGACAGGGATGGGTGCAGCAGGACGAGAACAGACAGGGACAGCAGGCACATGTTGGTCATTGTAATGGCTGGATTTTCTGTTTAGATGGGATCAGCCCCCCAGGGGCCCCTGTGACCCAGCCAGAACGTACTCACCTTCCCTTCTTAGATCGTATTTACAATGAGTGGATATAAAGACGAATATACAGGTCGCACCTAAGAATGGGGAATGACAATATACATATATGGATTTTCTACAATATCTTATTCACATCAGTTGGCCTCGCGGTCGCCCCGACCCAGACCGTTCTACCCTAGGGCAGATCTGACACGCAATCCGGCGTGTCTACACACGGGCCTGCAGAACCCAATGCTCCCTTTTTCCAAATCGTTCGCGATCCTGCGAAACTTACACGGCGGTATCCCTCCCGCCGCTCTCATTTACACACGGGCTGCAATCCGGCAGCCCTACACGCTGGTAATCCTCCCCAGCGCTCTCATTAACGCCGCATATCAACGACGACCACATTCCTATGAAACATTATTAGGATGATATCTCAGCAATCTACTTAGGATAAAACTAAAATAATAACTTTGGATATGGATTCAGATTGTATAGTGTACTCCGTGCTTACGACATCAAAGGTCCACTCACTCCCTCTTTATTTGATAACTATTCGTCTGATCGGGATTTCTCATCCGTTCGTCTAAACAGTGCTCAACTAGGAGTATCATTTACCAAGATTGAACACAAGAACCAGGTACACGATAATTCTATATGAATTAGGGCATTTATTAACCATAAACATAAATCACATTACTATGCAGCATTACATTTGCACAAGAAATAAAAGAGAAAGATTAGGGTGCACGCACTATAAGAATCGGTCGGACTTCACCTGGTTAATGGGAAATCGGGACTCGGCAGTCATCTAGGCTCCTGTCTCGTCTCTGGGTCCTGGCTCGCCTCGCAGTCACCCTCAGCCGTCACAAGTACACGTCTGCACTGCTAGGCTCAATCTCGTCTGCTCTCCCTCAGGACCTCGGAACCTTGCTGTCTATTAGCTACCGTCTCTCTCTCTTTCTGGGTTAGTGCGCTCCGCGCCACTTCTCGTTCAGTCTATCTTCAGAGAGTTTCGGTCTTAAATCTTTCTCCGACTTCAAAGATGGCGACTTGTCCACCATGAAAATGAATAATGGCAGAGATGCTAACGGCTAGATGCCGCCTACGGACTAACTAACTGAAAGACTAACACCTTCGCTAATATCAAAGCCCGTTCCTTCATGGAAATTCACGGCCAGTAACCTGCCGCCCACCAAATTCTTGTACCTCCCCGTACCAAGGACACTTTCCCAGCCGGCCGGCCTGAAGTTGTGTCTTCGGAGTGGAGAAAAATACATTCCTTCGATAAGGGTCAGCCTGAACCGGTTCTCTCCAAGCGAACAACAGCTTGAAACTAAAACATCACTCTTAACCTAGAAAGCCTTCTCGAGCTACCAGGCAGAAAGCAAAATGGAGTCTGTCTCGCTTAAGGCCTACGGAGCCCATAATATGCATAGCTCCATGAGAAACAGATCGGCATGTTAGCAAATGAGTAAATCATGACTAATACTTATATATCTAACCCCTCACTTAAATTCATAAGCCTTACTCTAAGGGAAATGGCACGAAAATGCCCTTATATCTGTAAGACAGGGTCCCTGTCTATCGGCCTAATCCCTATGCTATGAGGGTGATAGGCTGGAGTCACTCTCCATCATTCTCCTTCTCCAGAGAGCTGGCAAAAAGACAGCCATAACATTACACCCCTTGACTCCAGTCTATTTACCAATAACTAAATGGAACTAACGTCAGTAGACGAATAATACGAAACAAAACTAACTGATCTACGACTCTTCGTAAGTCTAAAAAATTGTAGCAGGGAAGGGATACACTGAATAAAGCAGCAAATCGCTATAAGGATGCAGACAATAATAATAACCGCTCCCAAAATTTGTCGTGAAAAATGCATGTCAGGGAGCCAATTAAAAAGCCAGTCAAAGAAACCCTGATCTATGTGTTCTCTAATTTCTGCATTCAAGTCGTGGAGTTTATTAATATGGGACTGGATATCTTTAGAATGGTCAGACACATTAAAACAGCATAGACCTTCAAATTCAGAGCATTCATGCCCGTGTTTTAACAGCAAATAATCGATGGCCGCACGATTTTGCAAAATAGCTCTACGTTCACCTTGGGAATCTAACAATAGATCTGACAAAACAGTAGAAGTTTGGTTGATCGATTTGACCATCCAGCAGGCCATCTTGCCGATTGTTTTGGCATTATAAACGGCCAATGCAGGAACACCAATAATAGAAAAAGCTAAACCAAGATATTCTGATCTGGAATAAAGATGAACAGAGGAATCACAATTTTCATGCAATGACATGGAATCTCGAACAATACGGGAATGGGAAGGAGGATGTGAAGAAAACATTAGCAAACTTAATCTAGTGATGGCACATGGGCCACCAGAAATATTCGCAGGAATATAGGGCCAAGATGAATTCCCGCAAGAAAAGAGCCATCCAGCTGGTAACGACATTGAACGATAATGGCTAGTGGCAACAACCAAACTTTTACAAGTCATATTGTTTTTCACTGAAAGGCATGAATTAGGAAGTCTCTTCGAGCACAGCAAACGTTGATGAAATGAAAAAGTAGTAGCGGCTTGGAGTTTCAACCGCAGACATTCAGAGATGGCCTTAGGATTACAGGTCATCATGAAACAAAGGTCACCAGGGGTAATATTAAAAGTAGTAATTCTGGAATTAATAAGGACATCCTGGTCTGGAAGAAGAGTACATGAGGGACAAAATTCATGGGCCAAGAAGTCGCCCAGAATAACATTAGGTCGGGCATTGGATACATTAAATATATGGTGTAGAGTGTCAGTAGATGCAGGAACAGCAACCAAACAGGTCGATAGAATGTCAGTGACAGATTTCATGGGGGTAAGGCAAAAATGCGGAGAGTTCGTCACTCGTTTAGCGAGTGTGATCCAAAAATTAAATGATGACCGCCACGCAGATCGCGCAGCTCTTGTTATCCCATCACTCGGCGTCGGTAGATCCTCTCCTCTCCCGGCGTAGCAGGCCAAAAGGAGTCCAACGCCGACACATCCTGCAGCAGCAGTCCAGAGAATGATCTGAAAGAATACAAACACAGGCCTTAATCATTCTCGTAAGTAACATTTATCAGCTGGGACAGCTTCCCAGCCATCTTGCCCTGGCTTCATCACCAAAACGGTGTTGTCATGACCGGTCGCAATAATATCAGCCTGTTCAGGGGGATTTTTAGGCGATTGCACCCATATTTTAGCTCCAGGAAGATCAGATGAACCGAAGCCTTTTTGTCCTCGCACAGTTAGCAACGTTGGGGCAGAGCCTTTTTTGATCTCACCACTGAAGACAGGCATAATCAATAGCTGAGCAACACGGTCAGACTTTTTGATAAACAAATCCATCTCACTGCTATTAAGCAAGAGAACCTTAATCTCTCCCTGATAATCACTGTCGATCACACCACCAAGGACTTGAACACCTTTCAGGGCCAGGCCAGATCTAGGGGCAATTAATCCAAAACTACCGGCAGGTATAGAGACACCTATGCCAGTTTCAACAATTATTCGATCTTTTCCTGGGAAGTGTACATCATTTAAAGCATGCAGGTCGAGGCCTGCAGAACCTGGGGTTGCTCTACATGGAGCCAACGCACCGGGGGTAATTTCCCAATAAGTGACAGTACTTCCAACAGAATTAGGTTTCGCATCAACATGTGGAGGAAACAAACGCATCAAAGGAGATTCAGCATGCAACAAAGGACGGTTGTTCAAAATTAATAAAGCTTGAAGTAGGACATCTCTCCACTGGCTGTAACGGTCATCAGTCAACTTGCGCAACTGTTCTTTCAACAAGCCATTCATTCTCTCAATCAGTCCTGAAGCTTGTGGATAATATGGAATGTGAAATACCCAGTCGATATTGTTTTCCATACAGAATTCCTGCACCAATCTTCCACGAAAGTGGGATGCATTGTCCGATTGAATTTGGAATGGGACACCATAATATAGGATAATCAGCTCCAGGGTTTTAATCGTATTCACTTGGGTAGCATTCTTGCAAGGGAAAGCGACCAAAAGGCCACTATAAGTATCAACTACTGTACAAATGTATTGACAATTTCTGCTCATGGGGAGCGGACCAATATAATCAATCTGCCAAATTTGAGCGGGCAATTTACCTCGATGTAAGTGACCTCGAACAATTTGAGGCACCTCTTTCTTTCTAGAATGTTGGCAAATGGGACAATGTAGAATGGCATCTTTAATTAAAGAAAAGGGAATATGAATTCCTCTATCAACAGCCCACCTGTCAGTGGCTTTCTCTCCAAAATGTCCTGCTTTCTGATGGGCCCATTTCGCCAATCCCGCCAAATCAGAATCTTGCATGTCAACCACTGCCTCAGAAATTTTAGACTGTTCATCTGCAATGTTATGGAAAAATTTGTCAAGGGAATCGATTGGAGTATGAGCATCCACGTGAAAGATTGTTACAGTACTGTGCGGAAGCAGTTCCCAAATTTCTTGCCACAATTCTTTACCCCATAATTCCTTGGAGTGCAATTCCCAATTGTGCGAGTGCCATGTAGGCAACCACACCGCTAGTCCATTTGCAGTGGACCAAGAATCAGTGAAAATATGACATGTACCTGGTAACTCCTGTTTCAAAACTTGGTAAACCGCATAGAGTTCAGCATATTGACTACTCTTACCGTCTCCAGTTGTGCTCAATAATTTCTGTGTAATCGGATTGTAGGACACTGCTTTCCAATGTCTCTTGTCACCAATGAATTTCGCAGAACCATCCGTAAACCACACATGTTTTCTATCCTCCGCGGACAGATCATCAAATGATTTACCCCACTTCACGGGAGACTCCTGCACTACGGGAACCGAACACTCACTTTCAGCGTCATTGGAGGGCGCCTGCGCCACTCGCTCATGTAAAACCGCCACACCTTTCGGACCCACACGTGCCCTGTCCTGAATGTACCATTTCCATTTAATCACACTAGCCTCCTGAGCATGTCCAATTCGATGGGACTTCGGTGAACTCAAAACCCATTGCATGATGGGAATTTCAGGCCTCAAAATCACAGCATGGCCTAAAGTTAATTGCTCGGTATCCACCAGAGCCCAGTAACAAGCAAGCAACTGTTTTTCAAAAGGTGAGTAACGCTCACCAGCCTCTGGTAACTTTTTGGTCCAAAAACCTAATGGCACTTTTTGTCTGCCTTGCTTTTGCCACAAACTCCAATTGGCATACAGACCTTCCACGGACACATTCAAATCCACATTACCTTCACTCACGGGCCACAAATCCAAAGCATACTGAATAGCTTCTTTAGCCAAATCAAAGGCAGTCTGTTGAGGTTCACCCCACTCAAACGCATTCTTTTTACGAGTGACTCGGTACAGTGGAGCCAAGATTTGACTCAAATGGGGAATATGTTGGCGCCAGAATCCAAACAACCCAATGAAGGACTGCGCCTCTTTCCTATTTCTGGGAACAGCAAAATCAAGTATTTTACGTTTAACTTGTGGGATCACCTCTCTGTGACCCTCATGCCAATTGATTCCTAAAAATTTTACAGCTTGAGATGGAGTTTGTAATTTGTCAGGATTGATTTCCCAACCCTTTGCTCGCAAACAGTCAATAATCTTATCCAAATGAGACTGTACCTGGTCTTGCGTTTCACCTTGAATCAAAATGTCGTCAATATAATGACAAATCTGAACTTGTGGAATCGTAGGCACTTCAGATAAATGTTCCGCCACCAGCCGGTGACAGATCGTAGGGCTATGTACATAGCCTTGAGGAAGACTCCGGAACGTCATTTGACGTCCATTCCATGTAAAACTGAATTGTTCTTGGCATTCGGGGGCAATTGGAATCGAAAAGAATGCATTAGCAATATCGATAGAAGCATACCATGTACCAGGATGCTTTTGAATTCTCTCAATCAGTGTAACAATGTCAGGCACTGCCACAGTCAATTTAGGAGTATGTTTGTTCAATTCTCGATAATCAACAGTCATGCGCCAAGAGTTGTCACTTTTGCGCACGGGCCAAACAGGATTATTCCAAGCAGATGTGACCGGAGTAATGACTCCTGCGTCAACCAAATCCTGAATCGTAGCTGTAATTTCTTCATGACCACCTGGGATGCGATATTGTTTTTGAGAAATCACTTTCGTCGCTAAAGGGATCTTAATAGGTGGCATGCGTAAACGGCCAACCCGTACGGGTCTGGTCGAAATGTACTGTCTAGTACCAAACTGATAGTAACCATCATCCAAATGCAAAGTCATACCTTTCAAAATGTCAATTCCAATAATATATTCCAAAAGTGGCACAACCAACACAGAGTATTCTCTACGAGGAATCCTACCAATTTTAATCTCAAGTGCAGTTTGAACTGCGGGTGTTTCTTTACCACCCAGGCCGGTAATTGTAAAAGACTGTCCATGAAATTTCCTTGATTTACCATGAACTAAAGTGGCCTCCGCCCCAGTATCAACTAACGCTCGGGCCCTTTGGATATTACGATGTTTCCAAAAAATCTCAATATCTACATATGGTCTGTAATCTCTGTGGGCCCACCTGCGTACCGGAACTTGACCTATTTCCTAGTCATTTTTCCTGCGTTCTGTCAACCAAGACAGATCAGGGTAGATGTTTTCAGTTTTCTTCGGTATCAGAATTTCTTGTTCATATCCGTCTCCAGTACGAAACGGATTAGTATCATGTTCAAAAAGTTGTGAATTACGGTCAGAGAGTCTATTACGATCCTCCCTCCTTCGTATATCAGGGGAATAACTCCTTGCATCTCTATGTCTGCTAGAACCACGATCATCTCTTCCCCTTTCACGATCATCCTCTCTCCCCCTCCCATCACTACGACGGGGGGAACCACCACGTTCTTGGCGCCGGTCATCACGGCGATCAGAATTCACACGTCGTCTCTCATCACCACTGTCATCCGAACCACGATCATAATCATTCTTTCGCACACGACGGGCACCTTCCTTCCGATCCAAACCACGCTTACGAAACATATCCCATAGGATATTATTAGGTTCACCATCGATCTCTTCCCTTTTGACACCATCAGCAATGAGAGCAAGAAACATGTCACGTCTAGAGAACTTATAGTCCCCTCCAGTACGACCCTCAGGTCGGGATTGTCTTTCAGGTTTAAACCATTCACCCAGCTCACCAAGCTGACGAACAGACTCAAGCACAGCAGACAAAGGATTGCCAGTTTGATTAATCAACAATGTCATCATGACCTGCTTGTAAGCAACAGGAGAAGTACGTATAATGCGGTTACGCACGGAAGATGTTAACAAACCATCCAATAACCTGTCAGCAGTACTAAGGAAGATACACGTTTTCATGACTTCTTCCTTTAAACGTTGCGACGCATCGCGCAGAGTGTACCACGGCTTTTCGTCAGAAGGCCAATCAGACTCTGTTGGATATTTATGATTACAACCATCAGACGCAAGCTGGAGCAAAGAAGTTTGGACATTACCATTAAAATTCCGAAAATGGTCCTGAATAGTAGAATCAGAACTCAAAGAGCAAAATCGTAAGCAATCAACAGCATCGAGCATAATACCGGAAGCGCCAAGCTCATAAAGACGCACCATCCAGGTAAGCAAGGCCTCACCAGGCCGTTGTTTAAATCGTTGCAGGATGTCACTAATCTCTTGCTGAGTAAAATCTTCAATACAGTCAAGAGGGATACCACCCGGATTACCAGGGGCTTGTTGTAATTTCCGTCGAAAGATTGGGTGAGCAGAAACTGCGGGAAGAGCTTCCGTGGAAGCCCGCATTTTGGATTTAACAGAACAATCAGGGCAAGCTACGTCATCCGCACGGGAAGAACGAGCACGGTCAGAATCGGGAGTCAAATCAATGCATGAAGCAGATTTACAATCACGTCCGGAGCGAGAAGACTCGCGCTTGTCACCCTCCTCTGCCGAGGAGTCAGAAGTATGAGAATCCCAGATATTACCGTCCCACTCATCGGGGTTCCAATCCATTCCAGCTTTCGCTACAAGCATACGCACTTTGCGGGACGACACGCGCCCACGACGATGTTTGTATTTATATCGTGCAATACGGACCGCAGCTCTTTCGGCAATGGTCTGATATGTTTCAAGTTTATCGGCAAGCAGTTTATTTTGACAACGTAAAAGAGTATGCGCATTTTGCAACTCAACACACTGTCCTTCCGTATCTTTAAATTGTTTCTGTAGTAAAACAAACTTCTCATGCAAAATTCTGTATGCATTAAGAATAATCCACCCTCTGCGTCCTAAAATAGGAAGCTCATCGCCTTTCACTATTGGCGCTTTCTGTAGGCATGAAATCACATCGGCAGGCTCCGCCTGCTCCAAGCATGAAGACCAATTTTCACTCAAACCAGTAGAATCAGCCCACTCACGGGCTAAAGCCTCATAAGGCGTAGACTCCCAGCCGGGAATCTGAATCGGTAATTTGAAAACCGACGAAGATTTTTTCGGAAACATATTAACACGCAAAAAATTATATACACAATTATAAACAAAATTTTATACGTACAAGCCGAGCGCAAACCAACGAGATCAAAACAAAACAATGCACACAGGCTTCGTAAACAGTTCGTGACGCCAGATGTAATGGCTGGATTTTCTGTTTAGATGGGATCAGCCCCCCAGGGGCCCCTGTGACCCAGCCAGAACGTACTCACCTTCCCTTCTTAGATCGTATTTACAATGAGTGGATATAAAGACGAATATACAGGTCGCACCTAAGAATGGGGAATGACAATATACATATATGGATTTTCTACAATATCTTATTCACATCAGTTGGCCTCGCGGTCGCCCCGACCCAGACCGTTCTACCCTAGGGCAGATCTGACACGCAATCCGGCGTGTCTACACACGGGCCTGCAGAACCCAATGCTCCCTTTTTTCAAATCGTTCGCGATCCTGCGAAACTTACACGGCGGTATCCCTCCCGCCGCTCTCATTTACACACGGGCTGCAATCCGGCAGCCCTACACGCTGGTAATCCTCCCCAGCGCTCTCATTAACGCCGCATATCAACGACGACCACATTCCTATGAAACATTATTAGGATGATATCTCACCAATCTACTTAGGATAAAACTAAAATAATAACTTTGGATATGGATTCAGATTGTATAGTGTACTCCGTGCTTACGACATCAAAGGTCCACTCACTCCCTCTTTATTTGATAACTATTCGTCTGATCGGGATTTCTCATCCGTTCGTCTAAACAGTGCTCAACTAGGAGTATCATTTACCAAGATTGAACACAAGAACCAGGTACACGATAATTCTATATGAATTAGGGCATTTATTAACCATAAACATAAATCACATTACTATGCAGCATTACATTTGCACAAGAAATAAAAGAGAAAGATTAGGGTGCACGCACTATAAGAATCGGTCGGACTTCACCTGGTTAATGGGAAATCGGGACTCGGCAGTCATCTAGGCTCCTGTCTCGTCTCTGGGTCCTGGCTCGCCTCGCAGTCACCCTCAGCCGTCACAAGTACACGTCTGCACTGCTAGGCTCAATCTCGTCTGCTCTCCCTCAGGACCTCGGAACCTTGCTGTCTATTAGCTACCGTCTCTCTCTCTTTCTGGGTTAGTGCGCTCCGCGCCACTTCTCGTTCAGTCTATCTTCAGAGAGTTTCGGTCTTAAATCTTTCTCCGACTTCAAAGATGGCGACTTGTCCACCATGAAAATGAATAATGGCAGAGATGCTAACGGCTAGATGCCGCCTACGGACTAACTAACTGAAAGACTAACACCTTCGCTAATATCAAAGCCCGTTCCTTCATGGAAATTCACGGCCAGTAACCTGCCGCCCACCAAATTCTTGTACCTCCCCGTACCAAGGACACTTTCCCAGCCGGCCGGCCTGAAGTTGTGTCTTCGGAGTGGAGAAAAATACATTCCTTCGATAAGGGTCAGCCTGAACCGGTTCTCTCCAAGCGAACAACAGCTTGAAACTAAAACATCACTCTTAACCTAGAAAGCCTTCTCGAGCTACCAGGCAGAAAGCAAAATGGAGTCTGTCTCGCTTAAGGCCTACGGAGCCCATAATATGCATAGCTCCATGAGAAACAGATCGGCATGTTAGCAAATGAGTAAATCATGACTAATACTTATATATCTAACCCCTCACTTAAATTCATAAGCCTTACTCTAAGGGAAATGGCACGAAAATGCCCTTATATCTGTAAGACAGGGTCCCTGTCTATCGGCCTAATCCCTATGCTATGAGGGTGATAGGCTGGAGTCACTCTCCATCATTCTCCTTCTCCAGAGAGCTGGCAAAAAGACAGCCATAACAGTCATTTAATAGGGGGCAGTGCTTGCGGGAGTATTGTAAATATTGTCACAGGTGCTCAAAATATATCGGCAAGCACATGCTTACCCAATGTGGCTTCCAGGGGGTGGTTTCTGGGAAGTATGGCAGCACCGCTGAACAGTGGACTGCTTTCAGTGAATGATGGTGAGGGAGAGGAGGTCAAAATCCCATTGTAAAAAACATGTACGCCGGATAGGTTGGTCTGAGTGGAACAACGGATTGCTATATTGGGGTCCGACAGGAAGAAAGAGTTATTATTGTTAGGTTTCCGTTTTGGGTTTCGTTTGTGTTACAAGCAATAGTGGCCAGTGTTATGGATGAGTGGAGGGGTGGGCGAGGGTACATAGGGGTCACTGGATGGCACACAAAAAATTAGAATTTGTCTGCAATTTGTCATGTCGCACTCTTCTGGTCCTCTTCTCGCAGATACAGGCTCCCAGACTGCCCTGTGGCTAATCCTGAAGCTGCTCACATGCATCACAAACTATATTACTGTTTTGTTGTGTGTTTTTGTCTTTATTTATTTGTATTTGTATTTTGGTAATAACCATTGGATGAACGTCTTAACAAATGAGAGATATATATAAAAAAAAACTTAGGTTGTGAAGAGACAAATAATTGACCGTTTTTGTTCTCAGAATTAACTTTTTTGTAGTAAATACCTTGGCATCACCTTTTTTTGTAATTCACATGCATGAAAGCAGCTTTAGGATTGGCCTGAGCGCCGCAAATTTGCGATCCCAGACAGACTGGGAGCCTGTGCCTGCTCTCTCCAACCCCGCACCTCAACTTGGGTTGGAAAGAGCTTCAATGCGCATGATGGTTTGGCCAGCCTAAGATGGCCAGGCAAACAGTCATGCACACTTAGAGTAGTGCCGACCACTCCTCCTTTCATCCCCCATGGCCTGCTGCCAAAGACTCTGAAGGAAAGGAAAGGAAAAATAAAACAATAATAAAATGTGTTTATTATAATTTTAATTATCCTTTCCTGTTTTTTTTTAGGTAGCTTGCGCAGTGGGGGAGAGGGGGGGAGGGTGAAACTCCTCCACCATAGGGGAGGAGCCACCCCTGGTTACCAGGGTCCCAAAGTAAGGTAATGGGCAGAAATTTTGAGCTCAGTGCAAGGGCATGAAGTGTTGGTTTAGAAAAAAGTGACATAAGGAAAAATGGAAGGCCTTTTTCAAGACTGGCTGCTGGAGAACTTGCAGATTTCACCAATTGGGGTGGTGCCAAAGAAGGAGCAGGGTGAGTTTCGTCTCTTCATCACCGGTCATGGCCAGAAGGGATGTCTGTCAAGGACTCCATTCATGAAGGGTGCATTTATAGTGCATTATGCATCTGTTGAAACAGCGGTCCAGCTGGGCAATAAAGTGGGTAGGGGCACTAGGTTATCGAAGTGTGATGTCAAATCAGCTTTTCAATTGCTTACTGTTCACCCTGGAGACCATGAGTTGTTAGGCATTCAGTTTGGGGGACAGTTCCTTGTGGGCAAGGCCTTGTTTATGGGTTGTTCAGTTTCTTGTTACTTGTTTGAAGCTTTCAGTCCTCTTTTGAAAAAAAATGTGTATTGTCATGAAAGTTTGAAGTTTTTTTAGGATTTGATGCAGGACTTGGGTGCCAGAAAAGACACTAGGGCCTGTCCAGGTGCTTACCTTTTTGGGCAGTGAGTTAGATTCTGGCAAGATGGAGAAGCAAATGCCTGAGGAGAAGCAGTGGCTTTGCCTGGAATTTTTGGACACTATTTTGGCCAGATTTAAAGTGCAGGAGAAAGACATCCAGATCTTGCTAGGTTACCAGAAATGTGACTGTAGGGCAGTCAGGTCTGGTAGGACTTGTAGGAGTTTTGGCTGGGCACTGACAGAGACCTCGTAGCCATATCACAGGGTCCGTCTCAAGGCGGGGGTGCGAGAGGACTTGAGGCTTTGTCATAACTTTTTGAATAAATGCAGTGGAATGCCAATGGCAAGAATTAGGAAACAGTCTATTGAAATGTTTTCTGACGCCGCTGGCCGGCACAGCTTTGTCCTGTTCTAGCAAGGGCAGTGGTGTGCAGAAGAATGGCCGGAGGCCTGGAAGCGGGGAAGGTACAGCATTGCTTTCTTGTAAATTTTTCCTTTGGTGTTTTCTGTTTGTTTTTGGGGGTGACTCTTTGCGAACAAGACAGTTCTGTGAAATGTTGATAACATGGCTGTAGTCAACATGATCAACAGCCAGTCAGCAAAAGAACTCAGAGAATGGCAGTTGTTGAGAGTTTTTGTGTTGGAGTGTTTGCATGCAAATGTTAGTTCCTGGGCGCGCCATATTCCGGGAATACACAAGGAAACTGCTGATGCTCTTTCTCGCTTTCAATGGATGAGGTTCCGTGGGTTGGCCCCAGGGGAGGACAAGAGGAAGACTGCAATGCCAGCTAATTTGTGCGCTGTAGGCGAGAGTATGTGTTGTAGCTAATCCTTGGTTAGCTATCGAGACCGATGCGCAAGGCACATGGTCTGGTGTAGGAAGAGTTTTTGCAGTCAAAGGCAGTTGCGCCATGGAAGTATGGATGGAGGTCAAGCTTGCTGGGAAGACGTACTAAATTGTATCATGTCTTTGATTGAGAAGGATTTGCTGACTGTCACCATAGCCGGCAAGGTGGTGTGTGTGACCTTTTTTGGGAAGCTGAGGTGGGGCTTTTCTGCGGGGGAAATTGGGAGGTGCATCCTGGAAGGGTGGTCAAGGAAAAGGGGTGCGGTGGAAACACTGCGTATTCTGAAGCAAATGGTTGGCGCTCTCCGAAAGGTATGTCGAGATGCATGGGAGAAGCTCTGTTTTGCGGTCATAATGGTGTGGTTGTTTCTTTGGGGCATTTTGAGTTACAGAAGTTGTTGGGTCTGCTGCGCACGAGGGGGTCTGCTGGTGTGATGTCAGGATGCCCTTGGATGCGGTTCAGGTGTGCATATCGAGGACTAAGACAGATTAGTCTGGGAGAGTGGTGTGCGTGCCTTTGCAAGCTTAACTTGATGTGTCGATTTGCCCCTGTGCTTGGCTTTGAGTCGGTAAGGAGGCGGAAGCACAGAGGTGTTTCAGCATGAGAATGGGGCATGTTTTTCGACTTCGCAGGTGTTGAGGGTTTTACGTAAAGCATTGGGCTTGTTGGGCTTTGAGTTACAGGAGTATGGGACACATTCATTTCGAATTGGGATGGCGATGGAAGCTGAGGGCAGGGGTTGGATAGTGGGGAGATTAAGCATTTGGGTCGTTGGTGCTCAGATGGCGATCAGCACTATTTGCGTTTGGGATGGAATATACAAGATCATCAATAACATGTTTGTTTTCTCCTAGGTTGCATTGCGGGTCCACAAAGAGGCCATATTGAGGTTTGGATCTGTGGGCACTCTTTAGTGAAGTGAGCGGTGAGGCATGCTGAGTCCAGGCAATGAAGAAGACAGCTGGTACTGCCTGATACGGTAATACAGTTAAGATGTTTCGGCAAAGCAGGTATGCGATGGCATGAGCTGTTGCCAACATTTAATGCTTTGAGAAAGAGTTGCCCTTGCTCGGATGTTTTACTGGTGTACCTAGGAGAATCTTACTGAGAACGGACAAAGGGACTGGCCCTAGTTAAAGCTGTCAAGCAGAACTTATTGGAGATTAAGGCAGCATGCTCAGGTTTGACAGTGGTACTCAATGAGTTTATGCCAAGGAGAGTTTGAGGGGAGCCAACAAGCCATAGGCCATTGACAGCACAGTGAGCAGTGGATTAAGGGGGTCCTTTATCAATTCATGCAGTAGAATTGTACTAGATGCAAATAGGGAATGTGTTAGCGGAGATACTACATTTGCCAGTGGAGACGTAGGTGGGGGGGGGGCAGAAATATAACGTGTTGTTTTTTCTGGTGGCGGTTCTGACACAAGTTTAAAAGGTTTATTAAAGAAAGCCTTGGTCATGTTGAGACCTAGCTGCATTTTCGGAGGAGAGGGGAAGGGAGTTGATGGAATGAAAGCACTCCAGTGGTGTATGCAAGAGAAAGGATGGATGCAGGGATTTATGGATGATGAGGGTGTGATTGGATTTGTTTGGTTTGGAAAGGTTGCTTAGGGGATGGGCGAAGTTTCTTTTTTAGGAAAATTAGTAAAATGTATAGTGAGGCCCGTGTTTATTATTAGTATGTATGGCGTAGAGCAGGTTTTGGGTTTATTCCTATTCTGTGCACCTGTTTCGTTAAAGCGGCCTTTTACACACTATAATGAAGTCAGTCGTTCTTGGAGACACCAACCTGCCCGATCCTCAAATATAAGCTTCCTTGCTTGACTTAGGAAACTCCTAAATATATTGATATTTAACTAGAAACCTGAATAGCCTGGTAGTTTTCTTCATTTGGCAAAAGGTACATTCTCGGAGGTATTTTATTCAGTTTATCGATTCATGTCCTGGAAATCTCATTTAGTTATCTCATTCAGCTGATACATTTTATTATCCGTTGCTTCCCTAACTCCAAGAAGCTTTGTAAATATGCGCTCCACAAATAAAAATAACAAAACATTATACAAAATAACGTAAGTGGTAAAGTAAATGTATTTAAGTGAAGGTGTAACAACGTAATTGTGCCGCTGTGAAGTGAGCACCACCTGGAGGTCTTCACATGTCTTCTGCAAGGATCCAATGTGCTTCACCAGGTCAGCTTGCTAATTGTAGGTCTGACTCTCTTTGACACCTCATGTATTGAGAACTCGAATTGCAATCAGGGTCTACAGAACTGGCCAGGCTGTTTATTCCAGTCATCTAAACACCTTCCATTATTGGTTGCTTCATGTTTTTTTTTAGCAACTGGCCACAGGGACTGGTGGTATGTTCTCCCTGCTTTCATGCTTAGTTTTAGATACCTAACTTATAATTTAGGGGATAAAGCACAATTAATTTGCATGTCACACTCATACTAGAAATTCTGGAAACATTAGCTAAAACTGTTCCTATTCAAATATGTTGTGGCAAGTATAATTGATGCTTTGACTTGGAATACATAAAATGGTTAAAAATCCATGAATGCATAGCAAATTATTTATTGAATGACTGGTGCAAACAAATATTTTAATCTGAAATCGACTCTTGATTCTAAATCTATGTTTTTTAATGTGATTTGGTTTTCAATGCTGCTAGTAACTGTGCCTCATTTAGAGGTTGGTGGAAATGCAAATTCCTCCAATATCTGGAGGAAACTTTAAATACGGAGTGCAACCCACAACCTGAATTTCCACCACAATATTACCCCTGTAGTGAAGGAAATTCAGCTGGTAGATTCTACCGCATATTTATAGTTTCCTTCAGAAACTGGAAGAACTTCAGTTCTCTCCAAATTCTAAAAAAGGCCCATTGTGTAAGGTGCTGTATGAATACCGAAGGTTGAGGGACAGTAATGATTATGGGAGTGGATTTCTCACTAATCGTAAATGTAATATCATGGGTGGTATTTTGGTTTTGATATATAAACAGAATGATGATATTTCATAATATGATACATGCATTATGTGCAATGCTTGATGGACTTGCTGTTATTCCGAATAAACAAATGATGATGATACTGAAGATACAGCACACTGAGGTTTAGAAGGAGCAGTACGGCGCATTACAGAGACTATTGATATTGCAACTGATACTGTTTGAACAGGAGTTGCTGTGAACTGAACAGTAGGATGCGAAGGATGTGGCTGTGAAAGGATTACATGAACCAGATATGACTGGGCAGAGCTAGACATCATATTGCACAAATAATTTTTTCATACTTACAGATAATGTCTATGGGAATTCCATTATACACATATGGCGGCATATTGTAGTCTAGCTGACCTGCGCTGAGGTGTTTCTGGTGTTTCACTGATCCGTTATATCCCCATAAGTTTTCTTTTTATTTGTAGATTGGGGAAGAGCATATTTCCCAACTGAATGTGCTCTAAGAGGTCTGTGATCAGCAGGTGCCAGTGTTTATACTGACATGTTGAGTCAAGCCTGTCAGTGTTAGGGTTGTCTTTTTTAACATTCACTGATTACCCACTTTCCTCTTTCCCTAGTCTACAATAACCAATGCAACTTTAAATGAGTAGGTAATGAGACAAAAATGTTTTTAATATTTCTCTTACTCTTTCATTTTTCTTTCCTTCCTCATTACTTCCTATATGATCTTTCTCTTCTTGCAAAAGCGCGTGTGTCAGCATTGCCAAAGTCCAGTCTGTAAATGAAGCTGAACGGGGTACCAATATGGCGATCTCCATGTTGGACAATGACATCAGCAGGATCAAGCACCCATCTCAGGCCATGCCACAACTTTAGACCACAACTTAATTTCTACCAAAAAAATTACCTCCCAAGCCTGCTCCTTTCCAGCTGTTCCATGACATCAATAGCATCAGAACGGGAGCAGGTGTGAGCCAAAATTCTATAGTGACTAGATAATTTCACTTACTGGATACTTCTCAAAAGAAAGTCTACTGTAGTTCCTTCTTTTACTGAATTGGGGGTGTTTACAAATGCCACAGTAATCCACCATGCTGCTACTCTGACACTTCACACAGTTGTAACTTTAAAATCAGAGTGAACATTCTTCTCTTTAGGATTTTTCTCAACTTTACTACTACTAAACTGAGAAAAACCCTAATTTGAGGGCTTTTGGTATTCACAGAAGGCATTTAGGAGTCCTAAAGTTAAGAGTCCTAACTTTACTACTACTAAATTGAGAAAAATCCTAATTTTAAGACTTTTGGTATTCACAGAAGGCATTTAGGAGTCCTAAAGTTAGGAGTCCTAACTTTACTACTCCTAAACTTAGAAAAATCCTAACTTTAGGACTTTAGGTATTCACAGAAGGCATTTGGGAGTCCTAACGTTAGGACTCCTAACTTCTGTGATTACCGAAATGAGTAAGTGTCTTCTGTGAATACCAAAATGAGTAAGTGCCTTCTGTGAATACCAAAATGAGTAAGTGCCTTCTGTGAATACGAAAATGGTAGTAAGTTTAGGATTTTGTCTTAAGTTAGTTCTGTGAATCGGGCCCTACATCCATAAGTACTCCTGTTCTTGCACACTAGGTAATAAGTAACACTCAACTCCATGGAGCTGCTAAATAGCAATATCCCTCTCCTTGCAACTCAGACCTCCACATTCCATCTCTTCTCCAGGCCTCCCGGGCATCACAAGGATTGTACTGATGATTTCTCAGATCTACTCTCCACCTCGTCCTTCCAACATGCCCACACCACCCTCCTTTTGACTTCAACCTCCTAAAGAATGCATTCTCTAAAAAATAAAATGTGATACCTCTTCAACTTCATCGATACACTCATGTCATATAACCAACACACTCCTAAGCCGCATCCTCAATCTTGTGCTCTCAACATCACCAACACTCATACCCTTGAACTGGACTGACCACTATGCCATCCCTGTCTCCCTGCTCAGCATACTACCAACAAACCAAGGTCAACACAAAAGAAAACACCACACCTTAAGAACCTTCATAGACTTCTCCATAAACAACCTAATGCTGAAACTCATCTCTCAGCCCTTCTGCTCCATGTCAGATGCCAACACCATTTTAAATACCTTCAACAGTTTTTTAGAACACTGTGTAAATGCACATACCCCAATGACCACACACACTTGCAAACCACAGCCTTCAGCACCCTTGTATTCAAAAGATCTTGCTGACCACAAATGATTTATTCACAGGCAGGAAAGAAAATGGATGAAAAACAGAACCCCAGACAACCTCTTGATACCGAAGGTCCTCTGTGCAACTTGCACCTCACCACATCAGCCAAAGCAAAGTGCTACTCCATCAATGAAGCCACCAATAGAAGCAGAACACTGTTCAAAACAATCAAGCACTGCATCAACACCCTGCCAGACCCACCTATTCATCACTCAGCAGAAAAGTGTCCATGCCATCAACATGTTCTTCAGTGAAAAATACAAGCAATTTAACGGTACATTGATACCAAGTCTGCTTCATCTGTCATCCCAGCCCCCCTCCTGTTGTATCACTCAATGGTCAGCACTCACAGCCCTATCTCTCCTAGATCGGGGTAGTACTCGAACCCCTCAAAGCCACTTCTCATGAAGATTATAACTTACCATCATCCATCATCAAAGCTCTCTGATGCCCTCTACCCCTATTTACCATTGTTAATGGCTAGCTCACAGTAGGCATATTCTGAGAATGTAGTAGCTTGGGTTTGTTTAAGAATCTCATTCATTCAGAATGTCCTTGTTACTGCATTCTTTATTGTATGTTCCATAAGTGTCAGTTGCCGCCTTACTCTGTAGCTACAGTCGCCCTGCTCCGATGGTCCAGCTATTTAGATAATAAATCATTCTACAGACCTTCTGCACGACGTGTCTTCATTCAGTTACAACATCTTTTAATTTGGCCAAAGAAGAGTTAAAAGAAGATTGGCTGAGGAAAAGAAATCGATCTACACAACTTTCCAAGTAAGGAGAGGTGTTCCGGATGCATGCGCAATATATTTAATAACGTGGGAGCAGTGCGGAAACGAAAATATCGAGGACAGTGCAGTGGAATGCAAAGCAAACTTTTGCGTTTCATCAACGGTCATCATTACACGCTTGATGTTGGAAGCGTGAGAGAGCGCAATTTGAATGAAAATTATGTCTGTACCATATTTACAAGCCTGTAGCTTAAAGTTAGCATATGTAACTTAAGTGATAAGAAAATGTATTTGTATTTACTCTAGAATGTGCATTAGAATTAGAAAGGCCCGTATGTAGGTTGGGCTAATATAGAAATGTGTGAAAATGCTTAAGAACAGTAGAACGTGCTAAACAGAATTCATGTATGTATGTAATTAATTAAACGGAGAAAGAGATGAAATGTAAATTGAAGAAATGTGCAGACCATATAGCACTGTGTAGGAACGAGAGTATAACATTTCATTTCTCATGTAATATGGATTCGATTATAATCAATGATTTGCTACTTCGATTATATGTATATGTGTGTTAAAAGTCATACCGCATAGAAGAGTTTGTAGGAATTTTAGAATGGTGTGTTCATATGTGATTTTAACCTAACGGACCAAGGGTTCGCAAGAGTGTAGTTCACTGCATATAATTTAGTGGGCTCACAGGGATAGGGGGATAGCTTTGATCTGTACGTGCGAGCCAAGAGTCAAAGGTCTCGTTAAATTAAAGTGACAATGCTGGACGAAGTTTTATGGCCTAGTGAGATAAGGGACGCTTGGAATTTGGGGTCTTGTTTCGAAGTGACTGTTCCCAGGACCAAAAGGGGTTACAATCACAATCGTAATGAATAGAGCTCTGTTTGAGGTGATAGACTTTGGTCTGGAGGTGTCAACTGGAATGTCATGGGGGTTACCAGCACGACGGAGACGGCGCCTGAGAAGCAAGGTCAACTTAACAGACGACTCGAAGAGACGAACTATGGAAAAAAACAGAAGCAGGACCACGTGAAATGTGTACGTGGTGGGCGTCTCAAAGGGGCGTTCCACCCATACTGTGATTTTGTATTTAGGGACAGCACCCCGGGGAGAAGGCAGAGCAGATGGCCTGAGCAAGAGAGTAGAGAGCAGGTGCCCTGAGGACTCTTAGAGAGCAATAGGCCGAGGACCCTTAGAGAGCAGATGGGTAGGCAGAAAGGGTACTGCTTCTCGACATAGGTTTCCATCAGAGACTAAGAGAGTTTGAACTTCTTTGGAAGTCAAACGGCTGACACCTTTTTAGGTAAAGAACTTGCTGAGTAGGGATGTCATCTAGTATAGAGTAGGGACAGTTTTAACTTGTTTCATTCTTTTTCTGTAAATGACGCATCATATCCATTTTGTGTTTATGCTATTCAATTTGCTGATTTTAGAATTGGTTTTGATTGTTTTCTTTTGTAGACTGAGATTCTTTAGGGAATTTATGTTCCTTTTAGTACCTGTATACTTGTTGAATCTTATCTTGAGAGGCTTGTATTTGCAATTAACTTTGGTTTTATATTAAACTTTTTAAACTTTACCAGTCGTAAGTGGTTCTTCAGAGTTGCGTCAGTCTATGGGGTTGATTTAACTTATGTGGGTTTGCCTTTTACTCAATGACAGTCAATAATCGATCCAAAATTGGATTGAATGAGATAGGTATCTGGGTGATCAGAAAAGATATCAAAATCTCATTCCCCGCAGTTGGTAGCAGAGAAAGAGGGTTGGCTTCTTGAGGAAGGCAACCTAGGTCAGGTCTAGATTACCCCAAGGCCCCTAGTCATTGACGACCAGAAGAAGAGTCCCTGCCGAAGAAGGTGCTGACGGTGCGAGAGAGAAAAGCAGCAGAGTCGGTCGAGAGTGAGTATAAGGGTCATGCGTTGCCAGATTGCGGTGTTTTGTGTTGTACCTGTGTTGTAATGTCAAGCGGAGTTGAATGCCTGTAGTGTGAGTGTGAGAAGATTGTGAGCGCGCGCAACCGGTGAAAATCTTAAGTCCAGAGAAGGACTTAAGTGGTTCGGGTGTATCGAACATCCAGAGTAATTGTCTACCATTGTGAAGGGGGTCATGAGGTACCATTGATCGCCCGTAGGACCGAGATAGGGGGAATGTCAGAGTGAGTGTATGAGTAACGGACGCTGGTCGGACGTTTACTGTGTGTAAGTAACCTATCAGTTAAGGCGAGCGTCTGAACGTTAGTAAAAGACGTCTCGTCAGTTGAGGTGACAATTACAGTTAGACTGTGGACGTACAGTCAAGAAAAGTGATCGCTTGGTCGGAAGTAGTCATTTTTCGGTGTATGAATGAGACGCATGCAAGACCGCGAGACGAGCTGAGAAAGGAGGGGAACTGCTGCAGAGGGGACGAGTGACGTCAGCGTAGAGCCGCGCTGGGATTGGCTGGTTGGTGTAGAACCGCGCTGGGATAGGCTGGTCAGCGAGAGCCGCGCAGGGATTGGTGGTTTGTCATCGGGAAGTAAATAAGGAAGAGAATTAAGGGAAATCGTAGATTCTTGAAAATGAAGTGTTTTAAACGTTTAAGGGCGATCTTTAAGAGAGATAGAGGGAACTCGTATGCGGGGGAAGAAGCCCCACCGGAAGGCACACCAGCTTATTATATGGCTGTGAATGTTGGGTTACACTCAATACTATGGATCTCCGAGTGGAGTAAGCTAACAGAAGGAAATGAGGAACTGACGTTCCCGAGATACGGGACGTTTAGGTTAGAAGCATTGAATCAACTGAAAGCGGTAATGCTCGCAACGAGACCTCTACCGAGGCCAACACAGTTCGAAGCCCTCAATGCATGGTTCAGGGCGGCACACGACAGGAGCCTGAATAGGCGCCAAGAAAGAGTGAGACGATCGGTAAGAGCAGTGCAGGATGCTAAATGGGATGATGAAGCTAAAAAGTGGAGGGTGCAAAGAATAGAAGCAGACAAACTGTACCCAATGCTAGAGGCTACGGGAGAAAAGAAACCTCCAGAAGAGGATGAGGACAGCGAGACGGATGATATTCTGATAGATAGGCTATTATTAGACAGACCACCTCCGTACAACAGAGAAGCCGAAAGTCCCGAACTACGGCAGGGGGACGGGGCTAGGAAGGGGGAATATAGACCGCTCCCCACATCAGAGTGGGAACCCAAGAAAGGTGAGGAAGTACCTCAGCCTAGTCCCGTACCGAGAGTAGTAGGAAGATTTGTGGTACAGAAGGTGCCAGAAACGGAGTGTGCAAGGTCGTATCAACTGCCGGATGCTCTACAAGTACCTGTTACCATAGGTCCTATAGTGTCAATCTACAACCCGGAGGGAGCCCAGCAGGAGGAACAGGCACGGTGGGACAGGGAAAGGGCAGAGATGGAAAGTAGGAACAATACGATCAATTCCCAAAGGCAGTTGCTAGGACCAAGGAGTCGGAGTACCCCATTGGATCCAGTAACGGATCCCTGGATAGAACAGGGGGGTCAGAGAGGACAGATGGATCTGAGGGGACCGAAACCGAAATCCTTTAAGGAGTTAAGAGAGTACTTGAAAGAATGGGATGCTGCCGTAGAGACTCAGAATAAAAGAATAGAAACAGAAACTGAATGGAGAGATCAAGATAACAGGATCCTCTCTCACTGCGGAGCTGGCGAAAGCAGTCCGGAGTGGGAGGGAGGGAGTCAAGGAAGCAAAGGAGATACTTGCCATACCATCGGTGGCAATAGACAAATGTGTGAAGACAAGAGTACAGGATGTGGGGGAGTGCCTCGCCCCATCCTTAGTGAGGGAGAACGAAGGACACAGGAGTACCGAGATAGTTACAGGTGCACTCACCATACCCCGGACGAAAATGTGCGACATTGGAGTCACGAGAGTATGGGGAGTCGCGAAGGGTCTCGCCATGCATCCGGTGATCACGGACGGGATCGCGGGAACATGGAGGGCCGTGAGGGACCTTATCGTTTATTGAGTGACACCAGACAGCAAGGGAGTTGCAGTGATTTAGAACAGAACGGAGGATCCTATCTTGCATCAAGAGAGACAGAGCTGAAAAGACAGAATGAAGTGATGGGGAATAGAACATTGTTCCACCATACCCCTAGGGAAGATGGGAAAGCTTGGGACCTAGAGAGGTGGGAACAAAGAGAAGCAAGAAGGACTCCTCATAACTCACCTGTGCCTAGACGTAGGACTCGTAGTGGGGGTGAGAGGGATGTAAACGGACCACCTAGGAGTAAGGTACTGAGAGCTGAGATAAAAGCGAAACGGCTCGATGTAATCAGTTTAAAATCAGATTTAGAGGAAATAATAGACGGCACATTGCCAATGGAAAGGATCGATCTGTATGAACAGGATGAAATACTGTTTATGGCTAAGGATGTTACTCGGAAAGCGAGGTCAGTTCATGAAAAATTATCTGAGTGGGCAAACAGGTATATGATAGACTTATCACGAACTAAAGCTTTACAGGGTAACCATAGGCTAAATTGCACGGATCAGGATCTAGATGAGCGTAGGACGATTGGGCTGAAAATACACATAAAGGAACTGATCTTGAGTATCAGATTGTGGAGGGATTTGGATAAATGGGAGGAAAGATGGTCCAAGAGGGGAACCGTCAGAAGGAGCATACTTGCAAGGTCCCCGGAGGGAGAGCTAATGCGAATGGAAGCTTTCCCTTTGCGAGAAATCGCGAACGGAAACTACGTGCATGTGCCCTGGAGCAGGGGGGATCTAGCGGCATTTACCAATTCCTTCCCAAAGCTAAGGGAGAATCCCGTAGAATGGTACAAACAGGTAGAGAGGTTCGTGAAGATCTCTAAATTGCTGTGGGTCGACTTGAACACCCTGTTTGACATTGTAGTACCCGGGGATTTGTGGACGGCATGTAAGCTCAGTGTTGAATGGCCCATTTGTGAACCAGAGAGGGATGCCCAGACGAATGGACCATCAGAGAAAGTCATGGAAAAGTATGAGAGGGTAATGGCATGGTTGAAAGAGAAGGTGCCGTTGCAGGACATAGACTGGGTTAAGATAGATCGAACCACTCAGGAACCTAAAGAGACCGTTCACGAGTACTATGAGAGATTGCTGAAAGCATTCAAACAGTACAGTGGATTGGACGTGATGGATCCTAAAGACATAGGACAGTTTGTGTCGAAGTTCGTCCTGGGATTGAGATCAGACATAAGCTTAATGATTCAACAGCATTTGATCTGTTGGCAAAACAAACCTTTAGATGAGATCCTGAGGTATGCGAGGTACTGTAGCGATGAAATAGACTCGAAAGCAAAGAAACTTAAGGAGAAGCTGATGTTGGTGCAGATGCAATCAGCTGGAAAGGGTGGACAGCGGCAACAGGGAACAGGAACCCTAGGGAAGAAACAGATTAATCAAAGCAGAGATGAGGAGGAAAAACCGAGACCTAGGGTAGATATCGCGACACTGAAAAAGACAACGAGGTGCCATCAGTGTAACGAGGTGGGACACTGGAGACACGAGTGTCCCTATAATGTCGAGACGGGGGAATTAGAACCAGAGGAGGATGATGTTCAGAACAGTCTGGTAAAGGGAACAGCGGTCCCGAAGGGAAAGTTTATCAAAGGGGGACTCAGACTCCTCGAGCTCAGTTCCCTCAACCGCCTCGCATTGCAAATGGAGGGAAAACCTATAGACAATTGCCACTGTTCGTAGGAGGAGAAGAATGCTACTACGTTGATCCCCTTACGGGACAACGAGTGAATAGGGAAGAAGACTGTACCCTAGGAGCAGCCCTGGAGGTAGACCAGAGGGGACCATACGTGGAGGCTGAAGTGGCTGGATGTCCTACGACCTTTTTGGTGGATACGGGGGCCACTCGATCCACTTTGAGATCGGCGGTGGTTCCAGGTCTGCCAATGTCGGGAGAGACGATCCAGGTGGTAGGAGTCGCAAATAGGAGAATGACGAATCCTCTGACCGAACCAGTATCGGTGAAAATAGGGAAATACAGTGATGAACACCAGTTTGTGATTTGTGATTCAAGCCCTGTGTGTCTGCTAGGAAGAGATCTGTTGTGTAAACTAAACTGCACCATATATTGCACACCTGAAGGAGTAGAAGTGCAGACTAACGATGATGATGCCGACTTTAAGGTTGTAAACTCACAGGGATGCGTGGAACTATACCCTACCTTAACGGTGGAGGAGCTTCCACAGGACTTGAAGGAGATGGTGTCAGCTGAGGTGTGGGATTTTACTGGAGAAGAAATAGGACTGATCAAAGGGGTAGAACCGGTAAAGATCATGGTAAAACCCAATGCCGAGTATCCAAGAACACCACAATATAAGTTGACCCCGGAGACGATTGCAGGAATAAAGCCTGTGATCGAATCCATGATTAAACAGGGAATACTGAAGGAGATCGTGGGAAGTCCATGTAACTCCCCGATTATGGGTTTGCAAAAGCCTAGTGGGAAATACAGAATAGTGCAGGATCTTCGAAAGATTAATAATATAGTTGTTTCATGTTGTCCAGTGGTACCAAATCCATCAGTGATATTGTTTCAGATACCGTTCCAAGCTGAATGGTTCACGGTGATAGACCTGTGCCAGGCTTTCTTTTCAATCCCCTTAGATGAGGAAAGCCAATATCTTTTCGCTTTTAAGCTGGAAAATCGCGTTTTAACATGGTGTCGTATTCCCCAGGGGTATACAGAAAGCCCATCGATTTTTAACCAGCTGCTGAGGAAAAATCTTGAAAGTCTAGTACTGCCCATGAACTCGGTTCTGGTCCAGTACATAGACGACCTACTTGTGGCATCAGAAACTGAGGAAGCTTGCAAAATAGACACCATCACCTTACTAAATCACTTGGCCGAGAACGGAGACAAGGTGTCTCCAAGTAAATTGCAGTATTGTCTGACAGAAGTGCAATACTTGGGCCACAGGATTGAAAAGGGAAAACGGAAGGTGTCTCCAGACAGAATAGAGGCGATCATGAAAATGAGTGCGCCCACAACACAAAGAGAAGTCAGGATGTTTCTAGGCATGGTCGGTTATTGTCGGCAGTGGATAGCCAACTTTTCACTGAAGGCAAAGCCTTTACAAAAACTGACGCACAAGGGGGTGAGTGATCCGGTACCATGGGACAAAGATTGTTTGATGGCGTTTTTGCAGCTGAGGGAGGACTTGTGTCGTGCCCCGGCTTTGGGAATGCCTGATTACGAGAAACCATTCTTGCTTTACTGCTGTGAAAGGGAAGGTTGTGCTTTGTCAGTTTTGGCCCAGATACACGGAAATGCCCGTAGACCAGTTGCATACTTTTCGGCTACTTTAGATCCAGTAGCCGCAGCGTTGCCCGGATGTCTCAAATCCGTTGCTGCAACGGGTGTCAGCATTGAAAGGTGTGAAAATGTGGTTATGGGACATCAGTTAGTGGTGTACGTACCGCATTCTGTGGAATTGTTAATGATTAGGACCAAGACTCAGCATCTGACGAATAGCAGGCTCACGCGCTATGAGCAAGTCATATTGGCTGCTGAGAATGTGACCCTAAAAAGATGCTCTGTCTTGAATCCTGCTACTTTGATGCCACTTCCTAATGATATTGATGATGAAGTTTGTACAGATCATGACTGCCTTGATGTGACTGAACTATGCACCAAACCAAGACCAGATATCGTAGATGAGCCATTGACCGACCCTGATGAAATATTCTTTGTTGATGGTTCATGCGTAAGAGACGATATCGGTCAGCTGAGAGCAGCATATGCAGTTTGTACCATTACCGGAGTTGTGGAAGCCGCCTGCCTGGAAGGAGTACATTCCGCTCAGGTAGCCGAAATCATTGCTTTGACCCGTGCCTGTTTGGCAGGCAATAAAATTCGAGTCACCATTTACACCGATAGCCAGTATGGTTTCAGGGTAGTTCATGACTATGGGCAGTTATGGTCTCAAAGAGGTTACATGACCTCCTCGGGTTCTCCTATTAGGAATGGAGAATTCGTGAGATTATTGTTAGAGGCATTACAAGGTCCAGCAGCTATAGCGGTTGTTAAATGTACCGCGCACACAAAAAATACAGATTTTGTGTCGCAAGGTAACCGGTACGCAGATGAAGTCGCACGTTACTGTGCGGAACAGGGGTATTCTCTCACCAAGGTAGAAGTGGGGGGAATACAGGAAAGAACTGATTTGACTATGTTGTTAGAAACTGTAGACACGTGGGATGAACTGAAATACGTCCAGGAGAATGCACCTGATTTTGAGAAAAAGGCATGGGAAACAGCTGGTTGTACCAAAAGTGAGATGGATTTTTGGATCTCTGCAGATGGGAGAGCAGTTTTACCAAACGAACTTGTTAGTCCAATGGCATGGAGATTGCATGGACCAGCACACATAGGTAGAGATGCCATGGTGAGAGTATTCAGACAAACGTGGTACAATCCGAAGTTTAGAGTGGCGGCAGAAGCAGTATGTCAGCGTTGTGTGATCTGTCAGCAGCTAAACGTAGGAAAGAGAACACCAGTCACTTTGAGCCACATAGGGAGGTCTGGGGGGCCTTTCAATAGAATGCAGCTGGATTTTATTGAAATGCCCAAGTGCAATCGCCTCAGATACGTCTTAGTGATTGTCTGTATATTTTCCGGATGGGTTGAGGCTTACCCTACACGTAGGTGCGACACACTTACAGTAGCAAAATTGTTGCTTAGAGAACTGAAACCGAGGTTTGGGGTGCCAGCCTCTTTGGAGTCGGACAGAGGAACTCATTTCAGCAGCGAAATAGTGAAGATGCTATGTTCAGCCTTAAGTATAGACCAGAAGCTCCACTGTAGTTATCGACCAGAAGCTTCGGGGATTGTAGAGCAAATCAACAGCACCATTAAATCCAGACTCGCCAAAGTTTGTTCATCGACGTCCCTGAGTTGGCCTGATGCACTTCCACTGGTCCTTATGAGCATACGTAGCACACCAGATAGAAGGACAGGTCTCTCTCCACACGAGGTGCTAATGGGGAGAGCTATGAGACTGCCATCGGTTCCGACTGCAGCACTGTTGAACATCACAGATGATTTGATCCTGGACTATTGCAAGGGACTATCTGACGCCATTCATTCTGTGTCCCTTCAGGTGCAGGCTGCAGAGGTTCCATCAGCTCAAGACCTGTGCCATGACCTGTGTCCGGGGGACTGGGTCCTGGTGAAGAAACATGTCAGGAAGAACTGTCTAGATGTGCGCTGGCGTGGACCATTCCAAGTCATACTAGTTACGAACACTGCAGTAAAGTGTGGAGGCTTGCCCAACTGGATACACGCCTCACACACCCGAAGAGTTCCAGCACCTCTGGAAGAAACAGCTCCTCTCTCGGATGAAAATCCAGCGGAAAGCGGAGAAGCCACAGAGAGGGAAAGTCAAGCTGTAGAGGTGATCGAAGAGGCTGAGCTTGTGTCGGAACAGGCTGATGACGGTCAGGACACCAGTGAGACCGAAGCTGCCTCAGAAGAGGGAAGTAGCTGGGAGTTCGAGTCAGACACCGAACAAGCTGTAAGTGGTCAAGAAACGAGTCCAAGAACAAGGAGCAGGAGGACAAGGAATGGAGAAGCAAGTTGGCCGGAAAGAAGGAGAAGGTCAAGCTTGAGAGCAAATCCAGAGAGAACCCTTGTCCCGATCTCTGAAGATTCAGATCTAGACAAAGGAACTACAGACTCAGGCTCTGAGAGTCCGAGAAGATCAAGGAGGGTACGTGTGCCCTGCAGAAGATACGCCACCCCTGAGTGGACCTATCTAGCAGCAGATGTCTTGGGGACAGAGATCTGGGAGAGTGAGAGAGGTGCAGGTGACCAATCTCGATCCAATTGCGACGGTGGAGATATGGATGTTGACGCCTGGAATCGAGACTGAGGAGTTACTGACCTTCACACTCCCCGTTCCCCTTTACCTAAGTCGGATCAAGAACCTGGTGCTGAATCGATTAGAGTTTCCAACTTTGGGTCATCCAATACCAGCACAGGAAGAAAAAGTCATTCGTTTAGAACTGTTGGAATATGCCATTAGAGCCGCTGGCACTAGAATCATTGTAGATGCATAAAGACTTTTGTGATTAAGCCATAAAGAAGAAGATAATCTAGCGCCGAGTGGAAAGAAGAATAAAATTAGGGATTACATTTAGAGGACGGAGAAGGGTTAGGGTTGTCTGTTGCCGAAGATAAAAAGACATTGTTGTGAAAAAGAGACTTTTTGTTGGTTAAGAGTGCTTCACAAGACTGAGAAATCAAATAAAGCAAATAAAGACCTGAAAAAGAAAACTTTTCCTCGAAAAAGAAAGAGCCACGTTGTTTGATAACATGGAGCCTGGCAACCCAAACCGAAAAGTCAAATGCATAATAGGCACACTAATAGCAGTAGTAATTTCTCTCATCATCACAGTAGTTACCATATCATACATAGTAGGACATGCAAGTGAAAAGGAGACAATAGATGTAAAGCCTGTAACGACTTTGAAACCTGCTCTTGTTGGGGAAAAGGAGAAGAGCAATGAGATCCGTGAAAAGGCGTTACTGGCAGATGAAGCTCGTAGGTTACACGTAGACGAGTCGCAGGGAAATTTTAGATCAAACGCATATGCCAAGTTATTATACGAGTATATTGATGCCATGGAGGCCAAAGATTGTTATGTTTGCATGCAATTGCCGGCTTCCGTAGATGAAGGCATCAGATATCATCACCTTCCACTGACATATGGGATAACATGTAGTTTATTGCTCAGTATATTTTATGGTCGAGAAGGGTTTGAGTACTACTTTTCAAATTATGATTCGTACTGCCTGAAGTCCCGAATTATAAACAAATGAATAAGTGGGACTATCACAAAAAGGAAGATAGATTAGCAAAATTCTTTCTTCCTTGGGATACATTAGATACTTCATATGCACGCCGAAATAATCTGACTTGCAAAGTGTCAGAGATCGAGAAAAAATTCATTGGACAAGTAGATGACCGGTACAGGAGGCAGAAGATTCTAAAAATGTCAGGACAATGGAAAACAGATTGGAACGAAGAGGAAAAGGCACACAAAAGGAAGGGTAGTAATGGTCCAATAGCTTTGGATAGAACGCAGAAAGGAAAGTTATGTTTAACTCGAAGCAAGACATATTATGAGAGTGTATTTGTGGGTGAAGTTAGTTGCGAACATGCTTTCCGGTTAGAGTACTATACGAAAGATTTCATGAAAGGGATGCAAGCGATTCCTAATGTATATTTTGTATGTGGAAGAAATGCCTATGTAAAATTGCCTGACAATTGGTATGGTTCATGTTATTTGGCAATTGTCTTCCCCAAAATATATCATGCAAAGGATTTAGAGATCATAGAGGGAAAGGCTTCGACAAGAGGGAAAAGGGAAGTAGATGTTGAGGTAGTTGGAGACGTATTTGGAGCCATGTTTCCTCTTTTAGGTTTGATACTTAATGATGTTAAGATCAGGAGACTAGCTACAGTTGTGGATAGACTGTCCGCCAGTACTGCAAGGTCATTGATGCTAGTTGAAGGAGAGATGCAGTCGATTAGGGCAATGGTTCTTCAGAACCGTCTTGCTTTAGATGTTCTGCTAGCAAAAGAGGGCGGAGTTTGCAAGGCTCTGAAGGTCCAGGAATGTTGTACTTACATTCCAGACAATTCAAAACCACTTGAGAAGGTTATACAGAACATTACTGAGATACATCAAGAAATCGAAGATTTAACAAAAGTAAATGTTTGGGAAAAAGTAGGTCATGGAATGGGAAAAGTTGGAGGTTGGTTTGCCAATCTCGGGAAAAGTATTGTTTGGTACATCTTGAAACCTGTCTTAATAATTTTGATTTGCATAATCATATTGTGGGGTTTAGTGAGACTGTACAAATGGTATAGGTCAAACCGGTTGCAAAGGTCCATGAGAGAGCAAGAAAGGAGATTAGCTGCTTTGCAAGATCAGCAGTATAGAAGTTTGAGAGCTCTCGAGACGATAAAAAGAGGGAGCCTTGCAACTAGTTCTGTGTAAAGTGACATTCAAATTGAAGTGTTAGTGATGACCCCTAGAGGTCATCAAAGGGGGGAACTGAGAGAGCGCAATTTGAATGAAAATTATGTCCGTACCATATTTACAAGCCTGTAGCTTAAAGTTAGCATATGTAACTTAAGTGATAAGAAAATGTATTTGTATTTACTCTAGAATGTGCATTAGAATTAGAAAGGCCCGTATATAGGTTGGGCTAATATAGAAATGTGTGAAAATGCTTAAGAACAGTAGAACGTGCTAAACAGAATTCATGTATGTATGTAATTAATTAAACGGAGAAAGAGATGAAATGTAAATTGAAGAAATGTGCAGACCATATAGCACTGTGTAGGAACGAGAGTATAACATTTCATTTCTCATGTAATATGGATTCGATTATAATCAATGATTTGCTAATTCGATTATATGTATATGTGTGTTAAAAGTCATACCGCATAGAAGAGTTTGTAGGAATTTTAGAATGGTGTGTTCATATGTGATTTTAACCTAACGGACCAAGGGTTCGCAAGAGTGTAGTTCACTGCATATAATTTAGTGGGCTCACAGGGATAGGGGGATAGCTTTGATCTGTACGTGCGAGCCAAGAGTCAAAGGTCTCGTTAAATTAAAGTGACAATGCTGGACGAAGTTTTATGGCCTAGTGAGATAAGGGACGCTTGGAATTTGGGGTCTTGTTTCGAAGTGACTGTTCCCAGGACCAAAAGGGGTTACAATCACAATCGTAATGAATAGTGCTCTGTTTGAGGTGATAGACTTTGGTCTGGAGGTGTCAACTGGAATGTCATGGGGGTTACCAGCACGACGGAGACGGCGCCTGAGAAGCAAGGTCAACTTAACAGACGACTCGAAGAGACGAACTATGGAAAAAACCAGAAGCAGGACCACGTGAAATGTGTACGTGGTGGGCGTCTCAAAGGGGCGTTCCACCCATACTGTGATTTTGTATTTAGGGACAGCACCCCGGGGAGAAGGCAGAGCAGATGGCCTGAGCAAGAGAGTAGAGAGCAGATGCCCTGAGGACTCTTAGAGAGCAATAGGCCGAGGACCCTTAGAGAGCGGATGGGTAGGCAGAAAGGGTACTGCTTCTCGACATAGGTTTCCATCAGAGACTAAGAGAGTTTGAACTTCTTTGGAAGTCAAATGGCTGACACCTTTTTAGGTAAAGAACTTGCTGAGTAGGGATGTCATCTAGTATAGAGTAGGGACAGTTTTAACTTGTTTCATTCTTTTTCTGTAAATGACGCATCATATCCATTTTGTGTTTATGCTATTCAATTTGCTGATTTTAGAATTGGTTTTGATTGTTTTCTTTTGTAGACTGAGATTCTTTAGGGAATTTATGTTCCTTTTAGTACCTGTATACTTGTTGAATCTTATCTTGAGAGGCTTGTATTTGCAATTAACTTTGGTTTTATATTAAACTTTTTAAACCTTACCAGTCGTAAGTGGTTCTTCAGAGTTGCGTCAGTCTATGGGGTTGATTTAACTTATGTGGGTTTGCCTTTTACTCAATGACAGTCAATAATCGATCCAAAATTGGATTGAATGAGATAGGTATCTGGGTGATCAGAAAAGATATCAAAATCTCATTCCCCGCAAGCGTGATGACGTGCTGACGGCAAGATGCATGAGGCGAATTCTGCATTCCAGCAGTGAAACGCTCACGCACTATTGTCGTCATAATCTGCATGATGATTGCAGAGTTCTAATTGACTCCGCGAAAACAAGTCAGCTGTATGCTCCACGTCACAAAGCTATAAAGGGAGCGGCAGACAAAGGGTAGTGGAAGTGTGCATTTTTTTTTAACATCGAGTGTTCCAAGTCACAGAGCTGAAAAAAGGCGGCAGACAAAGGGAGCAGCAAAGGGTATTTTGTTAAACTTCAACCGCCTGATTCATCATGCTCCCGTTTTGCGAGGCCCTAATAGCGATTCATAGCGAATCGCTATTAAGGACTCGCAAAACGGGATTCATGTAGGAATATGCAAAAAAAATGCGATTCCTTACAATTCCTTATTTGCGATTAGCTAATTGCTAATCGCAAATAAGGAATAACTCCCCATTCATTCCTATGGGCCAAAAGGCCCATAGGAATGAATGGGGAGTATTCCTTATTTGCGATTAGCAATTTGCTAATCGCAAATAAGATAGCGATTTGAAGGGTGCCAGGGGTGTCCACAGGACACCCTGTAGCACCCCTCAAATGCAATTTTACACAGGTGTTGCACACACACATGTCCAAAGGACATGTGTGTGTGTAACATGCAACTCAGAAAAATGCAATTAAATTCATTTTTCTGAGTTTTCGCAATTTACCACGAGGTCTGACCTCGCGGTAAATTGCGCCTAGAAATTGCGAATTCGCAAAAAAAAATAGGATGATGAATTGCATTTAAGGAATCTCAAATAGAGATTCCTTAAATGTAATTCCTCGCAAAATTGCGAGATCGCAATTACCGATTTTTACATTTGGGATGCTGAATCCCAAATGCAAAAATCGCTCTCGCAAAGGGCCAGATTCTCAGAATCTGGCCCTTTGCGAGCGCAAAAAAGCTTGATGAATCAGGCGGCAAGTGTTCAAACAACATACATGTGCACTTTTAGTTCAACGCTGATGTGCACAGCATAGCACATTAATTACAACTGTAATGATTGTCAAGTGGATCAAATAAAAGCGCTGATGTGCACAGCACTCCATATATCCTCAAAGAAAAATATTACGCTGATGTGCACAGCATTGAATTGCATCTATTAACAACACGCAGATGTGCACAGCATTGCACATTTTTGATTAAATAAGTGAAGTTTCTATTACGCTGATGTGCACAGCCATAATATACACTCGCTAAGTGAAATTCTCATTTGTATTGGATTTTAGGAACGTTATTTCTACGGCATTTTAACACACATACAGTTTCATTTCAAATTCTATGGTGTAAAAGATAATTGCTACAACAACGCTGATACACACAGCAGATTTTGTTTATAGTATGGTATAGAATTAGAATCACTGTGTACTAAAGGAATAATTGAACCGGTGGAGTCCTCTTTATGGTTGTCCCCCTTAGTAGTGGCTCGGAAACAAAATGGTGAGTTGAGAGTCTGTGTTGACCTTTGTTGCCTGAATAAGGAAATATGGATAGATTCTCATCCTCTCCCAAACATTAATGAAATGTTGGCCACACTTAAGGATGCTAAGATCTTTACAAAATTAGATTTAGCTTCAGCCTACCACCAGGTTGTTCTTGCTCCACATTCAAGAAATCTCACGCCATTTGTTTCTCCGTTTGGAACATTTCAGTATGTACGCATGCCCTTTGGTCTCTCTTTGGCAGCGTCTGTATTCCAACGCCTAATGTCAGAGATGCTGAAGGGGATCAAAGGTCTTTCTGTGTTTCAGGATGTTCTTATCTTTGCTCCTGACAATGCAACACATGACAAGATTTTAAATGAAGTGTTGTCAAGATTTCAAGAGAATGGTGTGGTGTTACGAAGAGACAAGTGCGTTTTCAGGGTTAAAGAGGTTGAGTACGTGGGACAATTGGTGAATGAGAATGGTATTTTCCCAAAGGTGAGTTTAGTAGACTCAATTGTTAAATCTAAAGCTCCTTTAGATAAGACAACTCTTAAATCTTTTCTTGGCACATGTGTATTTTACTCTCGTTTTGTGCCAGATTTTGCAAGCAGACTGAGACCTCTCTCGCGTATGTTAATGAAAGGAGTTGTTTTTGAATGGGATAAAGAGTGCCAAGATGTGTTTGAGTGGGTTAAACAACAGTTGACATCTCCTAAAGTTCCCAAACATTATGATCTATCTCTTTTGTGTACTCTTACGGTAGATGCCAGTAATGTAGGATTGGGTGCAGTCTTGACTCAAAAGAAAAATAGAGAAGTTAGAACAATAGGTTATGCATCCAGGGTATTGTCTGCATCAGAAATTAAATATTCAGTCATTGAAAAATAATTATTGGCATGCTGGTGGGCCGTTATGAAATTTAGGAATTTTATTTGGGGACGGAGGTTCTGTCTTCAGACAGATCATAAACCTCTAGTTTTTATTCTTAGTGGGAAGAATGTAAGGGCCTCCACACCTAGAATTTCAAGACTTTCCTCAAAATTACTTCAGTTTGATTTTTCAGCTGAATACATCCCTGGTTCGGAGAATGGGTGTGCAGATTTTTTATCCCGTTCTTCTGATGTAATTGAAGTTGAAGCAGATCTAAAGGAGGAAGATCAAGAAGATTTTATTGATGCAGCCATAAATGTTCTTCAGACGATTGCTCTTTAGCCAAGGTGATGAAGTTTGTAGAAAGTGGTTGGCCTAAAGAAAGGAACTTATCTTTTGATTTCAAAACTTTCTTGCAGGTCGCAGATGAGTTAACCATTGAAGATGGATTGTTGCTTAGGGGCGACAAGTTAGTCCCTCCGATTACCTTAAGGGCAGATTTAGTTAAGAATTCTCATGAAGGACATTTAGGAGCAGCTTTAACTAAAAAAAGAGTGTGTTCTTATTTTTGGTGGCCTTCTATGGATAGTTTTGTTGACGAATATGTAAAATCATGTGTTATTTGTTCCAGCCTAAAAGATGTTGTAACTGAATGAAGAAACGTCGTGCAGAATTTCTGTAGAATGAGTTATTATCTAAATAGCTGGACCATCGGAGCAGGGCGACTGTAGCTACAGAGTAAGGCTGGCAACTGACACTTATGGAACATACAATAAAGAATGCAGTAACAAGGACATTTTGAATGAATGAGATTCTTAAACAAACCCAAGCTACTACATGGGTCTTCCTTTATAATAAATAAGACTCTAAAACAAACCCAAGCTACTACAGAGAAGCTCTCAATACTTGCTCGATCTTCCCAATCCTAAAGAAACCTACTTTAGACCCTGATGACCTCGCCAACTGCTGGCCCATCACTCACCTAAATCCATCGGAAAAGTCATTGAAAAAGCAATCTACTTTCAGCTACAAGATTACATCAAAGCTAACCATCTCCTGCACGACTACCAGTCTGCCTTCAGATCAAGCTGCTGTATGGAGACTGCCTCCTTACACATCATAGACAATGCCCTCTTGACCACAGATAAAGGTGACCCTTGACTCCTGATATTGCTGGACAATGAAGAGCAATATGCAGCAGAAACAGGGCTGTGAACTGTTTACAAACAATGTCAGTTGTACAGAAACTGACTATCATCAGGAGTGTCAAATAATTGATAAACGGTTGCCCTAAACCAGTGTGGTGAGTCACCCACTGAAGGGATTTCAACATCATGGACAATGTTATTTGATAAAACCAACTTTTACAATTCCATATAAAGATGGCAACGGATAATATGAACTATTCACTGAGAACTAATAGTCCTTTTATTGTGATCAACAATACCACATCCAATAGGAGAGAGTCAAGTTTAAAAACTGTAATGTGACATCATTGAGCTACACAAACATTGATAAGTACAATGCTGCGTCTGGGCCCAAAAAAATTACATTCCGCACCCGTTGAATGCTACGCTTTCCTTTGTGAATTTTTTTTGACAATTCAAACATGCGTTGCCACGTGCGGGAAGGAGGCACCCATTTGTAAAGAGTTCGACAGCAGTCAGTGTCAAGTGTTTTTTATATATTCATATCTGATAGAGACATCTAGCCACAGATTCCTTACCTTTGAACCTCCAGGAGTCAGGCTGTATCTGTTAGAATTTTCTTACCAGTACCACTGCTTGCCGGTTGGTAGCATAATTTATTTTCTTTGCACATCAGCCAGCGCAGATCTGTCAAAGATAGTTTACTCCTTGTCTTTTGACAGACTTTTTTTGACTTTTTGTTGACTCCTTTTGGTGTGCTAGGGAAGTCTAGAAGACCTTGGGGTTCAAGCTGTGTGGCGCCTGTCACAGCGCTATGTCAGTTACAGCCCCCACGTAGTATGTCTCTGGTGCCTGGAGCGTCACCACGACATGAAGTTGAGCTCAAATTGCCAGGCTATGGCGCCAAAGGCTTTGAGGGAGCAGTACCCAAAGCTGATCACGTCCCAGAATCCGGCACAACAGAGGTTGCCTTGCTGATCTCGGTCCAGAGGAAGTACCGGGCACCACTCTGGTGGATCAGAGTCCTCCTAATTGAAGTTGTCGAAGTCGAGTAAGAGGTACCACAAAAAGCTCAAGAACTTCGATTTCGCCCCGTCCGTCGCGTGACAAGACAGAGGAACCTGGTCGTTCGCGGCACTGTTCCTCAGTCGGGTGACTGGGTTTGCTTCGTGTTTTCCTCCTTTTCTGAGGCCGGGAGCGACCACCCCCCCAACTAAGAGTTTTATAATGCCATGTGTGCTATATTTGTGCCGCGTGACTCTGCCGGCGCGCCCGCTGGCCCTGCAGGTTAAGATGACAGAGGAGCCCCCATGGGTTCCACACCTTTGGCTCCGGTGCCATAGTCTCCTACTGTACTCGTTCCGGGGTCTGGACCGGCACCAGTTGCACCTCCACAACGACCTTCCGCAGCCCAATGCCTGGCGCCGAGGTCCTCGCCGTCGCTGCCTCCTCAATCCTCATTCCCAATGACACTGAACCAGTTGGGCATCCGCTGTGGCTGGCGCGGACAGAGCAGTACGGCTCCATGCCGTTCAACCTGACCTTTTCTGAAGGGTTAGGAATGGATGAGGATTGGAAGGGGGAGCAGGACCCCTTAGAAATCCTGCAACCTCAAGACATGGAGTGGTATGAGGAACTGGGCGATGCCAGTGGCCTGACACCTCCCCAGATTCTGACATGCTGTCACCCCCTAACCAGGTTATGGAGAAGGGGGGCATCATTCACTATGATGGTGCATAGAGCTATGGAGGTCTTTGACTTGCAGCTTCCTATGGTGGCAGTCAAGACTAACATCTTGACAGAGGTCCTGCAGCCTGGTGTCTCCAGCTCAGAATCCTTGCTGCTTTTCAATGAGGCCTTGACAGACATTCTTCTGGTCCAAACCCAGCATGGGGGTTCCTGTGAATAGAATGATTGCTCCACGCCATCGCCCTGCACCAAGTGACCAAGTTTTCCTCACCGCCCACCCCACAAAGCTTGGTGGTTCAAGCTTCCACTTCCAGTGGTGCCCTTCCTCCTGCACCCCTAAACAGTATATCCAAGAAACTGAAAAGCTTTGGGAAGAAAGTGATCTCTTCCGCCAGTCTAGCATTGCGGTCGGTGAACACCTCATGCTTTTTGGGCCAGAAATCCCATTTGATATTGAACACTGTTGCGCAGGTGCTGCCATGGTTCCGGTGGGGGACCAGATTCTACTCTCCCAAACCATTTCAGGCAGGAGAGATGCAGTGAAGTTCGCCTTCCGATGTGGTTTGGACATGACCGACTCGCTGGGCAGAGCCATTTCCACAATGGTGGGCGTACATAGCCACGCTTGGCTGAGAACATCTGGTTTTTCTGGGGATGTTCAAGCTAATCTTATAGATATGCCCTTTGATGGTTCCTTTCTCTTCGACAGACAAAGCAGATACCACACTTGAGCCTTTCAAGGACTTGTGGGCTATGACCAAGTACTTGGACCACATGACTACATCCCGGCCTATGTCTGCTTTTCGCTCCTTTTCCGGCCAGAGAGCCCCGCATGTTCAGAGCCCTCTGTGGGGTCATGGACGCATTTCACCCTGACCCCGAGGGTCGGAAGGCCAAGTTGAGCCAAGCCACGATTCTCTCCTCCGCAAAACCCTCCTAGTCCGATCTCCCAGGATAAATTGCGACCAGTTGGTGGCAGAATATGCCATCATCTCCACCACTGGCGAGACATCACGTCAGATAGGTGGGTGTTGCAAATAGTCCAAAAAGGGTACTCCCTCCCCTTCAAAACTACCACTCCATCAATGCCTCCAGTGTATGATCGGCTGATGAAGGATAACCTTGCCTTACTCCGCGAGGAAGTCAAATCTCTCTTGGCCAAGGGAGCTATAGAGAGGTCTCCCAGGCCAGAAATAGACTGTCGTTGTTATTCCCGCTATTGTCTGGTCCCAAAGCAGGATGGAGGTCTTCATCCTATCCTTGACCTCAGAGCCCTCAATTACTTCCTCAAAAAGGAGAAGTTCAAGATGCTCACCCTAGCTCAGGTCCTGTCTGCCCCGGGCCCGGGAGACTGAATGGTAGCGCTTAATTTGCAGAATGCCTATTTTCATATCCCCGTCCTGCCTGCCCATCGTAGCTACCTTAGGTTTACAGTGGGCTAAAAGATGGTGGTGGTCGCAGCCCATCTGCAGGGATCAGGGGTTCCAGCCTTCCCCTATCTCGATGACTGGTTGTTGAAGGTGGGCTTGTCTCAAGCAGTCATCTACCAACTTCAGACTATGGCGATTATCCTGCATTTGATGGGGTTCACTATCATCGTGCCGAAGGCACACCTGACTCCCACTCAGATGCCCCTTTTTATTGGGGTGGTTCTGGACACGGTGCAGTTTTGCACCTATCCTCCCAAACGGCGAGTCCAGGAAATTCTGGCTATAATACCGATGTTTAGCCTCTATCCTGGATTTTGGTGAGAATGACTCTGAGGCTGTTGGGCCTCATGGCCACCTACCTCCTGCTGGTGGACCATGCAAGGTGGCACATGCAAGCTCTGCAGTGGGACCTGAAGTTCCAATGGACACAGCATCAAGGACATCTCACCGACCTGGTTCAGATATCAAAGGGGACTGCGAAAGACTTGCAGTGGTGGATGACAAACTGCGATTGGATCAGAGGCAGACTCCTCTCCCTTCCCCCACCAGATCTCACAGTAGTGACGGATGCGTCTCTTCTGGGATGGGGCAGCCATCATAGGGAGGTGGAAATTAGAGGACTCTCATCTACGGGGGAAGTCAAGCTCTATATAAACCTATTGGAGCTTCATGGAATCCGATTGGCACTGAAAGCCTTTTTACCATCCATCAAGGGAAGGCTAGCTCAGGTGTTCATAAACAACACTACCGCCATGTGGAACTGCAATAAACAGGGCAGAGTGGGGTTGTGGACTCTCTGTCAAGAGGCCCTGCGCCTTTGGACTTGGCTGGAACAACAGGGCATTTCCCTGGTGGTTCAGCATCTGACCGGTTCTCTGAACGCCAGAACAGACTAATTCAGCCGATGGTGGCTAGTAGATCACAGGTGGCGTCTCCATCCGGAGGAGGTACATGGTCTCATTCAGCAGTGGGGCGAGACTTGCTTAGATCTGTTCGCCTCCGAACAGAATGCGCAATGTCAGCAGTCATCACAGCCTCCTTACCTTTCAATCTTTCTGGACAAAGTGGTGCTAAGAACTAGGGCTTTGTCTTTGCCCATGGTTGTAACTCCCTTCCATCCGGGACAGTCCATTACTCTGCCCACTTTCTATGCACTTCCGCACCCTTCCAAAGAAGAGGAGCGTCTCCACCATCTGGACCCAAAAAGAGTGTTATCATTCTACCTTGATCTCATTAAAGAGTTCCGGGTGGATGATCAACTCTTTACAGGGTACGTTGGAGCAAAGAAGGGGCGTGCAATCCAAAAGAGGACCATATCACACTGGGTTATCCTCTGTATCAAAATATGTTATGGCTTAGCAAACAAACAGCCTACTGAAGGTCTTAGGGCCCATTATAACCGAGCGAAAGGAGGTTCCTATTGCTGATATCTGCCAAGCGGCCATGTGGGTGTCTCTGCACACGTTTGCCAGACACAATTGCCTGGATTCTCATGTTTGCAGGGAGGGCCTGTTTGTCTGCTCTGTCTTTCAGGATTTCCTGGTTTAAAGCTTTTCTGCAGTCCCCCTTTCGGGGAAAGTATTGCTTGGGCATCTGGTCAAAGGTAAGGAATCCTCAGCTAGATGTCTGTATCAGCTGGACAAGTTACTTACCCTCAGTAACGCCTTATCTGGTAGAGATATGATCTAGCTGCAAGATCCTTACTGTCCCACCCATCCTCCCCCCACTGTGAAATTGGTTTTAGTGTCAGAGCTGGGCCCCTTCAGGTACCTAGCTACTTTTTTAACACACCATGGTCAGTCACTTCATGACTCCGCGCTTCTGTCTTGGAAAGTCGTGAAAAGTACTGACGTAAGCGTGCCAGAGTGGCAGTTATATTGACGACGAGGTTGGCGCGATGCTGATGAACACGACACCGGCAACGTCTCGCGGAGTCGACCGACGCCACCTACCGGCATGCAGAGTTACTGCTAAGAAAAATCTTTCGGATCCAGCCTGACGCCTGGAAGTTCAAAGTTAAGAATCTACGGTTAGATCATGTCTCTACCAGCTAAGGCGTTACTGGAGGTAAGTAACCTGTACATAAATGCTACATCGCAATGAAATTACATTTGAATTAATGAAAAAATATTACATTTAAATAATTTTTGGAAGTTTAAAAAATAAATTCTGTCCTAAAGTTTTCTTTTTTTTTTAATGAGTATTAATAATGATTAAATGTGTGGTGTGTACACTCAATTAAAAGCAGTTTAATTATTTTAAGATAACATTTATAGTCACATACCTTTTAATTCAAAAAGTATATACAAATATTTTATAATCAAGACATATGTAGTATTTTTAAACATTATCTTTAACAGTAATTTAGAGTTATTTATTTCTTTTAACTATTTTAAATAATTTCATTTAAAATTATTTCCTATGGAGCTGTGTTGTAAGTCCCTATGTCCATTATTTGCAATCTGAGGATGTTGCTGGATTTACTACAATTATTTTTTTTATTAGTAACTTACACTCGGATTTTGTGAATACCAAATAGTAAAAAACGTACTCAAAAGTGTAAACTTACTAAAAAGTGTAAGTTACTTTTGTGAATTCAGGCCCTTAATGTTTATTTTTGTTTCCTACAGCACGCTAGAGGGTTTTTATTGCCCCACAGCAGATGAAGTATCGTGTTTTGTGGAGCAGCAAAATCCACATTATTGTGAGCATATCTCTAGAGTCCAGAACCTGATGAATGCACCAGATCCTTTGGACATAAAAATGCGCCAAAACATGATGACCCCTTGAAAGTGTAAGAAAGGTGTTTATTTGTTAACCATGTGTCAGAAATGTGATTTTCTTAAAAAACTTGGGGGCATATTATCAAGGGGGTTTATCTCCGCTTTTTTGGCTTTAAAAGCCAAGAAAGCGGAGATAAAATTATCTCCCTATTACCAAGCTGTCGCTAACACCAGTTAGTGACAGCTAATAGGAGATAGCGACCATCTTGGGCCCCGCTTTGCATGTCAGTGATATTTATCACTAATGACATGCAAAGTGGGCGTGCCAAGATGTTAGCGACTGGAAACAGTCCCTAACATCGCTATCTCCTATTACCAACTTTTGGAGATATTCGCGCTAAGCTCGAATATCTCCAAAAGCTAACACCTGCCCTGAGCAGTTCTTAGCCATGTTATCCAATGGGAGGTGGATAACATGGCTAAGAGCATTTGCTCGATAATGCATGAATATCGCTGACTTTTCAGCGATATTCATGCATTGCGGCTGTTTTTTATCGCATTTGCGACGATAAACCTTGCTAATAGCAAGGTTTATCTGCGATAAAAATCGCCGATGTGCGGCGATAATTTTTGTCTCTAAACAAGTTAGAGACAAAAACTATCGCTAGTTGTTGGTAATATGCCCCTCGCTTAATCAGTCTGAACACAATTTTACATTCCTCCACACCTTCGTCCTCGGTTCACTTCTTTGTAATAAGACTGTGACACCCTGCAAGACCTATTGCTTTGTATAAGCAGGCATCAAAGGGCTCAATTCTGTTAAATATTGATGATGGAGTTTGTAGCTCTTTTATATCATACTCAATCATTACATTTACATCGTAGTCTGATGATGATCACAGAGGAAGTTGGATACACAGCATCCTATGTGCGGCCTCATGCTACCTAAAGATGCACAATATATTTTTTAACCGAGTAGATGTTACCTTTCAGAAACCTTTAAAGGTCCAAGCATATATAGGCTCATTTAATATCCCCAATCAGGCACTTATTTCAAATCATCTCTTTACATGTATTTTTTTTCTACAACTGACCGTTTTTCAGCAGAGTGCTGCTAATTAAAACGAGGACAAAAGTCACAAAGATTTTAGATGGATGGATTGTCCTCCGTCCTGAATAATCACAATGTTAAGGAAAGATGTTGGGGTGATATTAACAGGTGGGGTGTTACTACAGTGAAATGTAACACTTCCTCTTTAGGTCAAGCCTACGAGAGCATGCGCTACAAGTGTTAGCATCTGGTGTATTATCCCACAGACCTCGATTATTTTACAAGACATTATAGTGTTTGCTTCATCCTTGTTGTATAAGTTTGCTCGCTTCACATTTTCATCATCATCATCATCAGGTTTTCAGCATCTTTTTCCAGCGGTGGCAGGCAGGGATTGGAGGTAAGGAGGTGGCGACGGAGGGTGAGTGGATGTGGGAGAAGCGAGTATAAAAAAATAAAATTAAAAATTAAAACGTACCTTCCCGCTGCGTCTTTCCTCCGCAGTCCTCCCTCGCTCGGGCTCAAAAAGAAGCATACCCAGGCTCCCAGTCAGCCAATCACAATAAAAGTCTTAGCAGCATTGTGATTGGTCTGAGCATTGTGCTTGGGTGCTCAGAAGCTGACTGGGAGCCCGAGTATGTTCTCCACGCAGGATGTAATGCAGCCTGCATGGAGAACAAACAAAGTGTCCAAGACTGTTTTGGGCGGCCTGAGAGGGCCGGCCAAGCAGTTATTGCGCACTTAGGAGGGTGTTAGCACCCCTCCCCTGCCCCCGCCCACTCACAGAAACTGTTGAAGAAGGAGAAAATAAAATGATGATAACGTGAGTTATCATGTTATTTTCCTTTTGTTTCACTGCAAAAAAGTAGTGAGGCAACGCTCCTCCGCCTTAGCGGAGGAGCCGCCACTGTTTTTTTTCACTTCACCATTGACATGCTTACATGGCAAGGGCATCTAATTATGCATTCATCTATTCTTCAGCATTTTATCTTTCCAAGTTTTACATGCTTGAAACCTTCAACGTCGTCAGACTGGGAAGTATTCAAGCATGTGAATCTATGAAAGATACCTATGCTGGAGTATTGGAGTTAAAGGTAAGTAACTTATTTCCTTCATCTGTGCATTGGCAAACTAGAGCTGGACTCTGCAGTGGCCACAAGATCGAGTGCAGCCTCCAGGCCTCTGCTGCGCAGTGCAGGAGGGCCATGGCTTTGAGTGTGTTATACAGGCATCACCTGACATCACCAATGACCTTTATCTTCATGAACTTGTTAACCCCCTTTCATTCTTGCTTTTCTTCTCTCTCTCCTTCTCTGTCCCTCGCGATCTGTCAATGTCACTCTCCATGTTTTTCTCTCTGTTCCTTTCCCTTCGCACTTGCACTCCAGTTGGCTCTATTTCTCGTTCTCTCTCTCCCTCTTCACCTTATCTCCTTCTAGCTCGTCCAGTCTTTCTCTCTCCCTTTCTTACCTAACATCCTTGCTGTCTCGTTCTCCCACCATCACCCCTTTTCTCCTCTCCCTTGCTTTCTCCCACCTTCCCACAGTTTTGTTTCCTATTTCCTTCTCTTTTACTCTCTTTCTGACCCCTTCCTCTTCACCGTCCAGCCGCCCCGCACTCTCGCTATAAAATCATCCGGCTATCCACCCCCACCCTATTGTCAAAGCACAATAGCTCGCCCATGGGCAAGACCTACTAGCTTTGCCAATGCATGTTGTATTTAAAGTTTTTCCTCTCCTATCACCTATTCCCTTTTTCCAAGATCCAGAGAAGTGACTCTCAAAATGGTGAATACAAATATTTTTTGCAACTGACATTAAAAACAGATTCTGTTGAGTTACAGTAGCCTACAATTTAGAAAACAGAAAAGGACAATACTCTTTCCAGTGCTTTAACCTTTTATTAGTGGAAGTGGCTTAAGCACAATCAAAGTGCATAGAAAACAGTGTCAATATTTTCAATTCTTTCTCTTTTAAACAAAAAAATCTTCAGTTTTTAGTACAAGTGTAGCAAAGAAGGCACTTTGATGATGCTAATGTGCACTGTGCATCAGAGGGATAGTTACCAGAAATAAAAATAAAAATAACATTCAAGAGTGATTACATACTGGAACAAATGGGGACAAAATAACCGAATAGCAAACAATGACTTTGGCAGCATCATCTTTTGCAAGATGTTTCATCCACACAGAACATACTTAACCAACCAATGATCCCTCGGAAAGCTGTTTTTTTCACTACTGGGATTCACAAAAGAGAATACACCAAACGGAAAATTAAAGCACGGAGTTTTTCAAAGGATTTTCTTTGCAAGATTTCAAAATGTGCATCCTACAGACATATCTGTTTGTACCATTTCTGGAAGTAAGATGTGCATTTGTGGTTGGACGGCAGAAGTAGTGTTTCAGTGTGGCGTAGGAACCCTAACATCAATTTAGACAATCCAGAAAATTGTCCATGTTTGCTGTGATATATGTATGCATTGATAGTCTTATTCACTGCCTTTTGTTCCATTAAAATCTGCATCTCGCGAGTCCCCGTCCTCTTCTGACCCATCTGCTGCATTATCTACTGCTCGCCTTCCTCCTCCAGATCGGCGAGGGGGGGCAAAAGATGGTTCATTCCCCCTTCTGAAGAAAAGAGAAGAAAGACTTAAAAGGAGACAACATGTACGTTCTACTGGAATATTCAATTGTTATTTGCCACCACGATTGGTTAAAGATACAGAACCAAGATTGTTTCATCAAGCACAGGCATGACCGGTCAAAAGAAATTTATGATCGCTGAATGAATGAAACCTTTTTAAAATGGCTAATAATGTCACTTAAAACCTCTGTACTTGGTACAGCTCTATAATGTTTCTCAAACTTTTTGTGAAGGTTTCTATCATACAGCAATACGGATGGAGAGCTTTATTTTCAAAAGAGTAGTCCCAGATAGTAATGAATTTGGGGAGAAAATACACATTTCTTATGAAAATGAAGCCCGAAATATTTAAAAAGGCATTGAGCTTTTCTGCAGCAGTCTCATATGCTTCTTCCACTTATTCCAATTCCTTCTAAGTTTCCCATCTACCATCTGGTATGTCACGTGCATGTAAGAAGTTCACACGTGTCAAATGGACATAGATAAACAGCTTGAAAAGTAGTGTGGCGCTCTCTCAGACTGGGGAACCCAACCACCCTAAGGGAATCTGCTTATTAATCAATTTGTGCCGTAATTGCTTTTATGAACCATGTTTAAAAATCACCACTCGCTTTTGTCGAATGCCTTTCTGTATTTTTTTCAATTGTTATTGGCCACAAGACTGAGTTTTTTTGATATATGTTGTGGCTGAATTTAATAATGTACCCATCTTTGTTATTTAATTACTTTTGTTGTATTGTCAACAGTCCTTAATCAATCTTGTTTCTTGCTTTTTGCTGAATAACTTTGACTATATGATATCCCAACACCATTGATGTTTTTAGACAAAGGACTGACTGATATTTGGACTCTAGCTTCTAATCATGTCTGATCAATGTGGTGGTATTAGGCACTGTTAATGACATGTGAAAAAACTACAAGTGCTGACAAATCATGTTATCATCTACAGATGTCAACTCTTCTAGTTAAAGACCTCTGCATTCCTTGTACACAAATATAGAGTATAATTCTACTTAATCTTACAATATACAATCCCGATCCTATACTTCCCCAGTATCCAGCTAAAGTAGGTAAAAAAAAGTAATGGTGTGTGCAAAAAAAAAAGTTAGTACAGATGGTTTGGAAACACTCAATGAAAACCTTAAGAGACTGCTGCTAAGACAAGGCTTCCTTAAATATTTGTGTCAAAATAGATTAGCATAGGTGAACAAAAGAGGAATAATTGCAATTATGGAAACCCATTTTGGGAACATGGGGACTACTGAGCAAGTATGCCAATTGAAAGTAGATTGCTTAGATCAGATGTGTGCTTTCATTCAAATTACCTTCTCAATTAATCAAATTATGGAGTGTCTTCTTGATGCAGCAGTGTATATGGTCATAGGGATAGTTGTCATTTATAGTACATATTCATGCCCTTACTTCTTTCTTATTCAGTAGAAACCTCCGCTGCTTTTGTTCATCTCTCATAATGCTAAGCTGGGATATGTACCTTATACAGACAGTAAAGTCTGTATGATGCATGGTTTTAGCATAGGTGGCTCAAAAGTGAAGGCAGCATTATGTGATGGATTATTATAGATAAAGTACACAAGAAAAAATGTGATTGATGGAATGTGTGAAATAATCTCAGCCACTGGTAATTACTTGGGGCCGCATTCCAATCCATTGTTATTTTGCACACCATGTCACCTCCGTTTAGACACAGCTAAATGCACCCTGCTCCAATTTGAACAGTCCGGCCCGACCTGCCAAGCCAGGTCCTCCCTTAACTGGAACAGAAGCAGCTAAGGACCAGTTTCGCCCTAGTTATGGGCTCGTCAGACGGGTACAGCTTTGTTCCAGTGACACAGAGTACAAGGGATCCATGTCAGGGTGATACCGGTCCCGGGTTGCTTGAGCTCTGTTTCAGGCATGGCTTGGCAGTTCGAGTTGGACTGTTCCTATTGGAGCAGGGTCAAGTCTGATTTGCATCTGTGGAAGAGGTGTGGCACAGCGGCCAGGGTGCCTGACTCTGGACCGCGGGGTTCATTGTTCGGGTGTCGGTGTCAGGTTAGCCCAGCACCATGTGACTCTGGGAAATACCTTAATTAATCTTCCCAACAGCCCCTAGTGGAGTCCAATTTGAGGTGGCCTTGTGTGCAGAATAATTATGGATTGGGATGCGGCCTGAGTGTTTACCAGTGGCAAAGATTAATTCAAGCATTCCATCCATCACTGTTTTGTATACTTAGTGTGTCACCAAAGGTGGGACAGGTATGCCCAGACAGACGTGGGTTCCGTGCACAATGTGTCACTGCTGTACCCAGCTAATAATGAGCCACTACCTAAGGCAAACCGGTTCAGGGTTGCTTGTGTTACGATTCAGGGAGGACCTGGCTTTTCAGTTCGGGCTGCTAGGGTCCTATTGGAGCAGGGTCAAGACTGATTTGCATATAGCTTGAGGTGACATGGTGGCAGAATAACGATGGATTGGGATGAGGCCTAGTGACAGACATTAATTCAAGCATTTCATCCATCGCTATTTTGTATACGTATTAATATAGATGGCACAAGAAATTCATTGATCACACGTATATCAAAATGCTTAGATTTAATATACCTGCTTTCATCAATCAATCGAGATTCAGAAATTAAAATGGAGGCTGTTGATAAGATGTCTGATTCATGAAACTAAGTAATCAGTACAACATATTTCATAATGCTTAGAAATGTTTTTAGCACTTTTACATTGTCTGTGATGGGCTAAATAACCTAGCCTGATGTTGTGTTGCAGCATGGGCAAGCGTCGAGTTTGTCTACTCCTGCTTATTTTGGCTAGCTGGCATTAGGGAGGCTGAAGGCTCGAGAAAGGCATGCCTTAATGAGAACACTTTTAAGCTAACTGAGCTGTCTTAACAAATGTGCTTAGAATTCTAGATTCTTCAACAAGTGTTTGGGAAAATTCAACACCAATGTAAGTTTAATCATATGAAAAGATGTTATTTCCTTCCTCAGGTTGCATGGTGCATTCAGACTATCCCAAATGGGATCTGTGACTGTGAAGATATCACAGTTAGTGTTGTATCTGTGGTGAATTAAGATTCACTGTGCACATTCACAATGAGCAAGTGGTACTGTATGTGGTGAAAATATGCATTTCTGTGATGAAGATTGCAACACAATATATTAGTTATTTGTTTTACAACGAGTATTATGCTGGTAAGTTATTGCATCATTCTAGAAAAAAGGTGTGCAAGAGACAGTTCTAGCATGCAAAGGAGAAAGGGCAATCCAATCGACATTACGGTCAGACCGCCCTACACAGATTGTGAGAATGCATTCATCTCAGTATGTGCCATCAGGCAGAGGAGAAACATGAATTTTAGAAGGACTGGAGGGGATGCAGGTGCCATTGGTACATTGGTTTCCTTTCATGTGAAACTCATATTGCAAAGATATCCACGTCTTGAGGTTTTGCTAAAAAGTATATATCTGATTCGAAAAAATGGATATCTGTGCAACAATTACTAGTCAGAAAGATGGAGGCAGGGTACCTGCTTAGTCATTTTGTGGAGGTTCCTGTGTCCCTCTGAAACAGAGATGTCAGCATAAATCAATGCATCACAGTACATGCTAAGGTGTTACACTTAAATATCAAGTGTCAATTTTTTAAAATAGAAAACAAAAAAAAAATGTCATAATTAAATAAAATCATTATGTATTCCCGGAGTTATTTCCATCAGTTGATTTGCATCACATTTCAAAATCACATCTTACTGGTGCCATGTGAAATTGATTAAATCATAGAGTTTAAACCTTTGTATTTCAAGGTCTCCATCAAGGAACTGGAATTATTTGTTCCCATATAATCTGCATAACCTAAAATCACAAATGTGTTCAACCCACAAGTCTTGAGTACCATTTTAAGAGGGCCGTCCCACATTTCCAACATTTTAATAAGGTTTTTTGTTAACTAAACCTGATCGTGGCACCACATCTCTGTGGTAAATGAAGCACCAGACACAGTAGACGATTCCAGCAGGTTCCTTTATTCTCAATAGGAGAAAGTGTAAGAGCAGACCACCAACAGCAGCAACAACAGGTCAACTGCCAAAGGGTGGAACTCACAGAGAGAAGGCAGAATAGAACATAGAATATAGAACAAGGAGTGAAGGCATAGCAGAAAAAGACTAGAACGACAATTGCATGTACTACACATCTTCTTCCTTTCTGTTGTTTGAGAAAAAAAAAAAAAACAAAGAAAAACTTAACAAACAAAATCCTGAAGGTAAGTGGGAGGCCGCCGAGGCCTAAGAGGGCGTGCAGAAAGAGAAGAACTTGGAACAGGGACCGGGCCCGGCAACAGAGCAGGTGCATCGCCCCCACCAGAAACAACAACTTCATCTTGTACAGGAGAAGCAAGAGGCGCACCATTAGGGGGTAAGGAGACATCCGATTCATTGGCCAGCAAAAATCCACTAGTGAGAGAATCATCAGAACGAGAAGTGGAAGAAACCGAAACCCCAGAGTGCACAGGAAACAAAGAGGAAGACCCCTTTTCTCTCTTGTAGAGAGCAACTCTCCTGAAGTTCCAGCATTCGCCATTATTCAAAATGACGCAATGGTTGAGCACTTTTTTGACTTTAAATGGGCCCTTAAACTTGGACAAACCTTTTTGTAGTCTTCCCAATTTGATCTTGACTAAATCTCCCACAAGGAAAGGAGGAGAAGGAGAGACATTTGGGGTAGAATCAGCAACACTAGTTTGAGGATCATCCAGAAAACTACCCTGAGCCTGCAGAGTAACAACATCCCGCATCCATGACGGGACTAACTTTAACCCAGGATCACGTCCTCTCATCAATTGAAAAGGAGACAAATCACCACTAGCCAAAGGAGTGGTGCGATAGGCCCACAGCATTTCATCAACCATTTTCCTGACAATGTGACCACCACTGGACGCCATCTGTATGATACCCTTAACCACTTTATTGGCTCTTTCGCAAACAGCATTGCCCTGAGGGTTGTATAGGGATGTAAGGTGATGGGAAACACCACACTCCTTCAAAAAGGTCTCCATATCCTTGGAGGTGAGTTGTGGACCATTGTCTGTGATTAAGACAGAAGGCAGACCCTCATCCTTAAAGAGATGACCCAAAAACCTGATGGAGTAGGAAGAAGTGATATCACTGGTAAAATGAACAACCAACCACTTGGTAAAAATATCAATGACAACAATGGCAAATCTATCACTTTCCCCTAACTCACCCATTGGACCAATAACATCAATGGCAATGGTATGCCAAGGCAAATTCGGTGAAAGAACATGTGCACCATCAACAAGCTTAGGACCAGTCTTCAACCGTTTCTCCCCTTCCCTGCAGAGAGAGCAGCTCTCAACCCACTCCACAACTTGGGAGTCAACGCCAGGCCACCAGAAGTGATCTTTTAAACGCCTTTGGGTAAGGGTCTGGCCCATGTGCCCTTCATGTGCCAAGGCCAGTAACTTAGTTCTTAACCCGAAGGGGGGAACAAATTTCTCACCTTTAAAAAGAATGTCCCCAACAACAGAAAGATCATCTAGAACCTTAATGTAAGGCCGAACCGCAACAGGGACAGAACTTTCTCGTCTAGACCCCAACCTTATGAGTTTGATGACCTCCTGAAGGGTAGCATCAGAAGACATTTCTCTGGACCAGTCACTGGGAGAAAAAACGCCCTCGCCTACAAAAACAGCATCCTCCACCGAGGCCACAGCTAAATCATCTGAGTCAAGAGAAACAACTGAATTGTGAGGAGAACGCCAATCCATGGACAACCTCGAGAGACAATCGGCTTGGACATTTTTCCAGCCTGGGACGTATTCCACCGAGTACTGAAACTCCTGTAGTCTGGCCGCTAGCTTCATAAGGCGGGCAGAACCTTTACCTGCCCCCCCAGGTGAAAGAACTTTGATCAGAGGTTTATGGTCAGAGCGCAGAGTGAAATTCATGCCCCACAAGAAGGTACGAAAATATTCAACAGCCCAAGAGGCCGCCAACGCCTCCCTTTCGATAACGGAATAGTTCTTCTCCGTATCCGTAAGAGTCCTGGAGGCAAAGGCGATGGTGACTTCTGACCCCCCACACAACTGAGACAACATAGCCCCCAAACCATGTGCACTTGCATCAACAGTGACGATAGAGCTGTTGCGTACATCAAAAGGGGATAAAATTTTAGCATTGCAAATTTCATTTTTGATGTTCACAAAACATTTCTCTTGCTCAGGCCCCCAAGTAAAACTTACGCCCCGTTTAAGCAAAGACCTAATAGGCACAGTCTTGTCAGAAAAATTATGTACAAACTTAGAGTAGTACTCTATCAACCCCATGAAGGAACGGAGCTGGTCTTTGTCAGAGGGTGAGGGTGCAGAACGAATAGCTTCACAAAGGTTTCTTTTGGGTTTAATGCCAGAGGAAGTGATGGTGTAGCCCAGGTAATCTACTTCACACACACCAAACAAACACTTATCCTTCCGTAAAGTCAAACCAGCATCAGATAATTTCTCAAGAACAACATTCAAAGTGTAATTGTGCTGGGATTCAGTTAGACCATAAATGAGAATGTCGTCTTGAAAGTAGACCACCTTGGGCACACCTTTGAAGATACCTGACACCATGCGCTGAAAAACGCTAGCTGCTGATTTGAGACCAAATGGCAGGCGAGTAAATTGGAAGGTACCCCAGGGAGTGATGAAGGCTGTCAGGGACTTGGAATCTTGGTGGAGGTCAATTTGATGGTATGCACTCCTGAGGTCCAATTTCGAGAAGAATCTCGCACCATTAAGAGTGGTAACTAATTCAGAGATGTTGGGTAGTGGGAAGGTGTCAGCAACAACACAGTGGTTGAGAGACCTGAGGTCGACACAGAAACGGAGCTTGCCGTCAGCCTTCTTGGTGACGACAATGGGCGAAACCCAAGGAGAGGCTTCAACAGGCTCAATGACTCCAGAACTCAACATGTCATCAAGGAGACCCTTGACTTCATCCCTAATGATGATAGGAATGCGTCTTACCTTGTGTTGAATGGGAACAGAGTTGGGTTTGATTATGATTTTATGTGAATAGCCCTTGAGTCGACCCAAACTCTCACCAAAGACATTTTTAAATCTAGAGAGTAAAGAAAACAGATCAGAGTCTTCCACGACCATGACCTGTGGATCAGCTCGGGGATTCACAACAATGCACAGGTCATATTGGTGTATCCAACCAAGGATAGCAGGACCAGACTCTGAGACATACACCTTACCACAAATTTGTCTGGTTGAGAACACAATGTTAGCCTCAAAATACCCAAGGATGCTCAGTGGTTCCCCTTGATACCCTCCAGGAGAAATATCTGTAGGAAAAAAACAAGTCATACCCCACAATTCAACAACAAGTGAGTAGGGAATGATTGTATACCGCGAACCAGTATCAACCATCAAGTAAACTTCCTTTTCATTAATAATGAAAAGAGCCTTAGGTCTATTCCTACGTTTGTGGTCTTCGCGTTGAAGATCACTATCATCACCCACGACCAAAATTTTGTCAGAGTCATCTTCAACTACTGTAATATCACTAAGATATGAAACAGAAGGACGGGCTTTACTTCTGCAAACACGAGCATAATGCCCCAATTTACCACATTTCATGCATTCCTGTTTGGCTGCAAAACAAAACTTAGAATCAGAAGCATGTACCAGACTACCACATCTAAGACATTGCTTGGAAGAAGAAGGTTTACCAATGTTATTGGACTTAACATTAACAGACTTTTTGTTGAAGAATTTTCTCTGTTTAAGAAGTGCAACTTCGTCTTGGTCATCATCTCCCTGACTTGGAGGCATATACGAATGACAAGACACCTCACCAACATCAGATGAAATTGCCCTCTTTTCCAGCTCTTTCATACACCCTTGGGACTGTTCCACAACTTTCGCCAAGTCAATTGCTGTTTGTAGATTGGGATTTTTCGCTGCCCAAAGACGTTCCTGGATTTTTTTATTATTGCATTGTACAATAAGCTGATCCCTGATCAGCTCATCAGTCATATTGCCAAACTTGCATTTCACTGACATTTCGCGCAATCTAGAAACAAAGTCATCTATGCTCTCACCAGTTTTTTGGCTTTTGGTGTAAAATTTATACCTGTTCATGACAAGGTTTTCCTCCTTGGCATACCTGACCTCAAGGCGAGACACAGCCTCCTTATACTCATCCAACGGGGCCTGTGCGCCAGGTACAAGAACTTGGGGCAAAAACCTGAAGACCCGTTGTCCTTCTTTACCTAGAGAACCTAAAAGCAGTGCTTTCTTGCGTTTTGCGGAGAACTCTTGAGCATCCAATGCATCAAGATAGTTCTCAAACATGGGAAACCAGTCTTCCCATGATATGCTGGGTTGGCCAGGCAAAGAAAGAAAACTAGGCGGCAAAACAATAGATCCAGCCTGAAAGGATGACTGTTCAGCCATGTTTGAGTTGTGGTGAGAGACACAAATGGAGTCAATTGCGAAGAACTGAACACACAAAAAAAAACGAGTCAGGAGAAATAAGTAAGTAAATAGTTAATCACAGGAGCGTGTTCCAAGACGAAACGCTACAAACAGGAGTAAGTAAAAGCTTTACTTGTCACAAATGCGCAAAAGACGAGCGCATCGTCGTTGCTGGAGTTGAATGCGTTACCATGGCAATCCAAGATGGCTCCCAGCGTGATGACGTTGACAGCCAACGCGTTGGTCGTCTGAAGGGGACGACGTGTTGAAGCAATCACGCAGAGGAAGAGGAGCGCATGCTAGCGTCACAAGCTAGCGTCACAAACAGGATCGCTGACTCCCCCAGAGGATTCTAGTGCGTCATCAGAACTGCGGAGACGCTGAGGGAGTAGGAGATGGCCAGGCAGGAGACAGCGGAAGAGGAAAGTGAACGGAGCAGCGGCAGGAGAGGTAAAGACTTGCCGGTTCCGTGGTAAAAACTTGCCAGTTCCGTCGTAAACGTCAAAGTGAAGCCGTCAATCCTCATAGGCAGAATCTCCAAGCGTAGACAGGGATTCAACTCGGTCTGCTCTTAGACAAAGTCAGAAGGTGGCGGAAAGGTGCAGGTTTCGAAGAAGCGTCGCCAAAATACTGTGGTAAATGAAGCACCAGACACAGTAGACGATTCCAGCAGGTTTCTTTATTCTCAATAGGAGAAAGTGTAAGAGCAGACCACCAACAGCAGCAACAACAGGTCAACTGCCAAAGGGTGGAACTCACAGAGAGAAGGCAGAATAGAACATAGAATATAGAACAAGGAGTGAAGGCATAGCAGAAAAAGACTAGAACGACAATTGCATGTACTACAATCTCCCTCACAGTGCATTAGAGAGAACTTGCTTCAAACCTCGGACAGAAAAAAATTCTTCCCACATCTGTCTTTACTGTTCCTTCACAATTGGCGACAAACCACATTATTCAGATTTATTAAAAAACTTTTGTTTTACCGAAACCGCCCAAAGTGGTGTTATGGTCCCTAAGTTTATACATGATTGTCCTCTCCTTTAAACCTACAGTCATAATTTATGTAAATGCCTCTTTCCCTTTCTCTTTTAAATATATATGTCAGCCACTTCCACTGTCTAATCAGCAGCTTCAATGCCAAATTCTACCCGTATGCTTATGCTACAAACGCCTACATTAGCCTCAAGGGATACCCAGAAGCTCCAGATATCTTCTCACTTTCAGTTTGAAAATATTTGAATGAATTAATCAAACATTGCTATTATTTCAAGTCACTCCTTCATCATAGCTCCTCACTGTCTGGCTGTTGACCAAATAGAAGACATCCAATGAACTGCTCATGTCACCTTGTATGCATTTTTGACCTGTAATTGGTGATGGCCACTGTGCAAATAATTATTAGTTGTGATTTTAAATAAGGCCCATGACACACTGCATTGTATTCCCTATTGCTGAGTGGCTGCCCACCTAGATTAATGTGAATAATGTAAAGTCTTGAGTAGTGGCATATTTCACTTCAAATGCATTCCTCTACATAAAGCTGATACTGGGGTAAACCAGATTATACTCCCAAAAAAGGAAATTCTAGAGTGTTGCTGTATGAAAAGAACAAGTATTTAGTATTTAAGAATTGGGCAGTTATGGACTGTCAAAATTCAGAGTGTAAGGATTTTTTAGTCCAGGACAGAGAGGCACATACTTTAAAAAAAATCAAAGCACCCAGAAATGAAGATGGGCAGTTGCTGAAAAGTCACCATGAGAACCATGAACTCTCAATAGTTTAAGAGAAACTACAAATTAGGAGGTGTGACCCTGAGATTTCACCTACTTTAAGTGATGGATGGAAGGTGTCTATGAACTTTTTCTTTGAGCCAGAACTTTGCAGTTGATTAAGATGATACAGAGGTACATTATGTGGGGCAAGGACCCTAACTGTAATCAAGGAAATGGACTCCATTACCTGACTTGGTTAGGAAAAGACAGCATAATGTGGGTACAGTGAGCCCACCCACGCTGGTCGACCACTGTACCTGATACCCTAATGATATGAGTGTTAACAATGACACATTTTTTCACTCATTGGTACAGAGGGTTGCATAAGTCCACCACTGGGTCCATCACAAAGGTTTGTGGTGACACCGACTGTCTATCTCCTAAGAGTATATTCCCAACAGCATCAGCTTTGAAAAAACACTACGTGTCAAAAACAGTCTAAAGCAGCCAGTCCAACTATTGGTTGTTTGTTAGAATATTGAGCACAAAATTATTTTCTATAAAAAATAACAGCTGGAATATCACCACCCTCATTTTGTAGTGGCAAGTATATAGATAACTATAGAATTCCAGTCTTGGATAGCCACATCATCAAGCCACATACATGTTGAGTTAAATATAATACATTTATACTTAGCTATAAATAGTTTGCTTCAAGCTATATTCATGGAGTCAATATTCTGGCTATATTTTTGTAGCATATTTAAAACTCCATATTCTGGTAGAGGAGGTCCGCCAATATTCCACCATGATTGTTATTCATATGGCACTTTATTGCGACACAGCGACCAGAGCACAGCGTGAGGAGAAGAACTCAGGGGCCATTACCTTCAGAGACGCTGCCCAGGAGGAAACTGCAGTGAAGACCGCGAGCACCAGGCACGCCACCGCCGCCTCGGGACTACAGGTCCCGGCAGCCTTTGCGGCGGAGGCGCGTTCCCTGACGCCGATCCTAGGCGCCAGGAGGGGCTACAAAAGCATCTAGCCCTCGGTGAAGCGGGGGGAGTCCTCTATTGCGACACAGCGACCAGAGCACAGCGTGAGGAGAAGAACTCAGGGGCCATTACCTTCAGAGACGCTGCCCAGGAGGAAACTGCAGTGAAGACCGCGAGCACCAGGCACGCCACCGCCGCCTCGGGACTACAGGTCCCGGCAGCCTTTGCGGCGGAGGCGCGTTCCCTGACGCCGATCCTAGGCGCCAGGAGGGGCTACAAAAGCATCTAGCCCTCAGCTCAGCGGGACGCGAGCGGGACGCCCGGGGCGAAGCCCGGGCAAAGGGCGGGCCCTCTGAGGCCCTCCGAGGCGCGACTAGGCCAGGCTAGGCCACCCCCCTGAAGACGACCACGTGGGCTTGAGGTACGGCTGTTTGGTTCCTTATTTTGGGAGTAAATTTTGGCCAATAACACAGGTTTTAGTCAATTTTTTCGAGTCAGTCACCTTATACAGCATTACCCGTCAAGGCCAGCAAGTCATTCGGCCATAGTTTAGCCGACAGCGTGAGTTTATGACTCTACAAACATTAATTTAAAATATGGGTAAAAAATTGGTTCCTCAACCTGCCGAGGCTGTGAATACCCTTGATTCATACCTAGTTCAAGTGGTAACCAGCATCAACAGCAAGAGAAGGCAATCTCTGGGCCTAAGCTAATCACCAGTGCTGCTTGCAGATAGCCCGTCCACAAGCACAGCTATGTCCGATTCCCTGATAGGTAACGCACAGTCTATTGCCGTAGATTCTGGCCCTAACTCTCCGATCAATCACATTGAAGCCACTGAAAACTCGACTTCTGCCAAGGATAGAGCTGATCTTATAGATTTAGCTGACGACGCCTCCATCGAGACAAGCATCCAGACAGACGTCATAGACGAGGCCCCTCAGCTCCAGTCCCCCCCTAATCGTGCTGTTAGAGCATGTAGGAAAATAGCAGCCAAGAGAGGGGGGAAACAACAGGGGAGGAAGAAGCCAGCCACCCCACCCACCAGAAGGATGGGTAACTTCACAGACCATGAGTTAGATCTCGAGTCTAGGCGCATATCTGATGATGATCTCTTCAACAGGATCCAAGAAATGATGGATATCAAGATCAAAACTATCATAAAGCCCCTGATCGGGAAAGTGGACAAATTGACCGCCGAAGTTAAGAAATTGGGAGGGGTTCACGGTAACTTGGCTAAGGAACTAGAGAACCCTCGTCGCAGATCTAATATCTACGGATGAGGGTGTTCCCTCTACTGACAGTAGTGCGCAGCCCATTCAATCAGACTTGCCACACCCACCCCCATCCTTAACATCAATAGCCCCGAATCAGAGTGCGGCAACTGGGGGCCCTCACGTCACCACCACTGACGCAACAGTGGCACGTAATCAAGAGGCCAGCCCGGTTCAGTTTATAGCGGAAGCCTTACCGCTAGTCTTGGTATTGGCCAACGTTCCTGTCTTGTCACAAGATAAAACAGAGTCCAACCAGGATCTCAAGGACAAAGCCCTACATTGGCTTTCTAACAACATTTACATGGCGCAAGAAGGGTTTGATAAATTGGCAGGTGATATAGTCTCGACCAGGAGGGTACCTTGGATTGGCAACAAGCCGAAAAAGTTTCAGGGAGACTGCGTCATTATAAACTTCACTAACGCAGATGTTCTCCCCGAAATCCTGATCAATCTCTTTCCGCCTCAACGGCGTAATGGATCCATAGTCCCGTTAACACTCAGATTTTTTAACAACGAGACCCAATCTGCTACTTTAGCCAATACTAACAGGCCAACTAAGTATAAGAACAATAGCAGCTGGGGAGGGGCAATGGGCTCCCGATTCACTAGTGATCGGTTTCTGCCTGCATCGCAGCAAATGCCAGGAAGAACTAATTACCCACATGAGCGGATCATCCCCCCGGCTCACCCGCACGCGCTCGGACTTAACGGATGGATGAACGGCGAACCCGGTTACGAATACAGCGCACGGGGTATCAGGCCAACACGGTGGCAGAGAATGGACCCGGCCATGGGCCACCCAATTACACCACATCACCAGTGGAATCTAGCTCATGCTGGTCAGATTCACCCAGCCACCCCTTCTGCTTGGGGCTTCACCACAGGCAATAGGTTTGGCCCCTTATCGGACCTCAACACCTGTGATTGACTTGCATTAAGATCTAACCCAAACAATTCTGGACTAATTAATTCGAACCCACGCAAAGAGGGCCAAAACATCGACGTTCTTCAAAGCTCTTACAAGCCTAATGCAGTCATAGAGCCACATATACCCATCACTCGTGGCCAGCAAATATTTTCATTGGGGTCAGACGCTGGTCCTGATACGGGCACTATCAGCGGGATGACACAGCATCGCTGTCATGCGAATTCTACTAGGGCCACATTAGCGCAAGTTTCAGAGGAAGGCGACTCTGAGAGTGGCAGTGAACCTACGACCATTAGGGAGTCATGTAGGATTTTAAGCTGGAATGTGGCAGGCCTAAGCACCAAACGCCAGGACCCAGTATGGTGCAGCTTTATTTCAAAGTACCATATCATCGCGCTGCAAGAAACATGGGACACTTCCAGCAATATCTGGTGGGATGGGTACACCAGTTTTGCAAGCTCTGCTGTCCCTAGTAGAATGGGTAGAGCCAAAGGCGGCCTGGTGCTCTTATTCTCCGTGGATCTAAAAGGAAGTTACAGACAGATCAGGTCTGAATCTGATAACATATTGATCGTTGAAAGGACTATCAATAAAACTAGCAGGACCTTATATGTCAACTTCTATAATTCAAGTAACTGTGCTTATAATGGTCGAAATATCGCTAATTTAGATAGCATTTTAAATTCAGTCCTACAGAATATCTCTTTTGTATTTGAGTTAGTTTTACTAGGTGATTTTAACATTCATTTATGTAATTTAGCCTGTAAGGGAAGAGTAGCATGTGATGATGAGGACGCTGCCTTGGTTGCGCCCCACTTCAAACATACCACAGAGGGACAGGAGCTGGAAGACCTACTGGCTAATTATAATCTTTATGAACCCAATTTTGGTGCTAGAACGCCAACTTTCAACGGCAGTCAGAATGGTTCTGTGATAGACTATATTTTCGTTTCTCTTGGTATTCTATCTCTTATCATGGCATACAGGACGGTGGCAACCCACTTCAGTGATCACAACCCAGTGCTACTTGAAGTGGCGTGGGGCAGCAAGATGGGTACAGCACCATCAATCGTAAATTCAGCCTCCTCTTTGAGGACTACAGATCAAGATAGAAGAATAAAATGGGCAAAGGTGATCCCGGAAAACTTTTACAAAAAATGCTTCCCTAAGATTAAAATGCAGACTGAGTTGTGTCAGAATCCTGATACTCAAGGGAGCCTATTGGTTTCAGCCTATGAGGAAATATGTGCACAGGTCTCGAAAGATCTTATAGCTAAACCTCTTTCGGGAACTCAAGTTCACAAGCGTTGGTTCGACTCTGCATGTTCGAAGGCCCACAGAGATCTGTTGGCGGCTCTTAAAATCGTTCCAAGACGAAAAGAGGAAATTGCGAGGCTAAGGAAAATCTATAAGTCAGCAGTAAAGAGCCGCAAAGACTCCATTAAGCGCGAAACATGGGAGGAACTCCTCTCAGCGGCGGTGCTTAAGGACAGCAGAAGATTCTGGGAAATCATCAAGCATCCTCTTTTTTCGGAAGACGATAATCTACCAATGGACTGTGTGATCACTGAGGAAAAATGGCTATCCTTTTTTAAAAATGTGTATGGGGGCAATGCAGCCGTAGAGGACACTAATAGTCGTTTACCTTCTAACGGGAATGTTAACCCTATTGTTTTTAATCCCCAAGAAGTAGAAAAGGCGCTTATGGAAACCACCAAACATAAGGCTCCGGGCCCGGACGGAGTCCCGGCCGACTTTTTTATGTTCTCTCCTAAAATGTGGTCGAGAGTGTTGTCTAACGTGTTCAATGCAGTAAACTTCAACGCAGCACCCGCCTCATGGGCTAATTCTATTATCGTTCCCATTTATAAAAACAAAGGCCAGAGGGACGACCCAGCATTTTATAGGCCCATATCTCTGTTGGACTCCACTGTAAAAATTCTGGGGAAAGTTCTTTTAGTAAGATTGAGGGAGAACGTTGAGGGATGTGGCGGGCTGTGCGATCTACAATATGGCTTTAGAGAGAGTAAAGGCACGATCGAGCAATGCATTAATTTGTATCTACTCATCTCTAAGTATACAATGGCTAAGGAGGGCTCAGTTTTTCTGGCCTTCATGGACCTTTCGTCGGCCTTCGACCTCGTCAATAGGTCCAAATTATGGTCGATTTTGTTAGATATGGGAATTGACGAAGCCCTAGTCATGTATATGGCCTCGTTACATCAGGAGCTTTTCGCAGCTGTCAGAGTGTCCAACAATGGTAGGTGTACATCCTCATTTAAATCCCTCAAAGGAGTACGCCAAGGCTGCATCCTGGCCCCTACGCTTTTTACCATTTATATTAACGGCTTGGGGGCACACCTGAGGGGCAGGGGCACGGACGTACCGCGCGCAGGAGACACCCACATTCCGGCACTCCTGTACGCGGACGATGCCGTGTTGATTGCCCGCACGGGTGTTGGCCTGCAGATTCTTCTTGACGCCTTTGGTTCCTTTATGGAAAATCTGGACCTAAAGGTTAACGCATCTAAATCCCATACCATGGTTATGGGTATAGAGGGCGCAAAGAGAAGACACAAATCATTTTTCTGCAGTGGGACTCCTGTGTCCGAGGTAACCACATTTCCCTATCTGGGAGTGCTGTTCGATCAAAAATGTACTTGGGGCCCACAGATAAATGCAAAGAGGTTGGCAGTAACTAGATCTTCCTCCGCACTCCTGGGCTTTGCCGGCAAATTGGGTGCCAGGCCCATGGAAGCGATGTTGAAGATATACAAAAGTAAGCCTGTTGCCATCGCATCTTATGGATCTTCTCTGTGGGGTTATGTAAACCTCGACCCCATTCAGAGAGTAGAAAATAGATTCATAAGATCCCTTCTCTCTGTCCCCCAATCAACCCCCACCTATTCCATTCACAAGGAGGTTGGGTTGCCATATCTGTCGGACCTATTAAGTGTTGCACCCCTGACCTTGTGGCTGAAAATGTGGTTAAATGCTGATTTACCTCTGAACCATAAAATTCTGAGGGACGTCCTATCATTGGACAATCAGAGCAAAATTCCTTGGCTGGCCTATCTAAGTAAATCATTCTCAGACCTGGGTCGCCCAGAACTTTTTCGCTCCCCAGAGAAAATCACGACCCGTGACATAGTCCAAACAAAAAAAGCCTTTATAGAAAGGAAGGAAGCAAGCCGTGAGGCAGTCGAGCTTCAGAAGCCGGCAGTTAGGGCTCACTTTCTATTGATGAGCGATTCTCACTTGGCCCCTTACCTCCGTTTCGTAACTATCCCTTACCATAGGTTTTTATTAACTAAACTAAGGTTCAACCTTATTCATTTTCACCTAGGCTCTTTCAAGGGTTGGCAGAAGCCAGAACTAGCCGCCCCTTGCAGCTGCGACCATCTTTCTGTGCAGGACACTATGCACTTCGTCATGTTTTGTAGCTTATTCCATGAGCAGAGGAAAAAACACTTGCTCCCCTTACTCAAAAATGCTGGGTTCACACAGGTGAGACCCGCACTGCTCTACCTACAGCTTATGACCAATCCATGCACAGCATTTGGTCTTGCAAATTTTTTAGTCGCGGCAGCTAGGGCGAAAGTTGCTGGCCAACCTCCGCCCTAAAAGTTTACTAAATGTATGAAATTACATTATAGGCACTGTTTTATATATATACATACCTTTTAATCATGTGTAAATAGTCTGGACGCGGCAAAGGAGGGAAGGGGCTCGGCAAAGGCGGCGCCAAGAGGCACCGCAAGGTGCTCCGGGACAACATCCAGGGCATCACTAAGCCGGCCATTCGCCGCCTGGCGCGCCGTGGCGGAGTCAAGCGCATCTCCGGCCTCATCTACGAGGAGACCCGCGGAGTGCTGAAGGTTTTCCTGGAAAACGTGATCCGGGACGCCGTCACCTACACCGAGCACGCCAAGAGGAAGACCGTCACCGCCATGGATGTGGTTTATGCCCTGAAGCGCCAGGGCCGCACCCTCTACGGATTCTATTTAAAATGTGTATTGAGTTAGATGTTTTTAAATGTCATGACCGCAATGTATACTTTTTAATGTGCTGTTTTAATGTTTTCTTTCTTTGTATGACTTTAATTAAGTCGAATAAAGATATTCTGACTGACTATATGGCACTTTTATATTGGATCTGCAAGACTTAACAACCATTTTTGCCTTGGTTGGTAAATGTGTGTGCCTATGTACTAATTCTACTATACTTCAGGTTTCCACACTTGCTAAATACTGGTGCTAGGAATCGTCACAGCATGCAATTCACTAAAGCAGGTGCTTTCCTATGGTAAAATCCCCATCCATGTTTTTTCCTACTCCTTCATCACAAATACCATTTAGTAAATGCTGCTCTTCCGATTGGCCTTGTTAGCTGGCTGAATGGGGGTAGGCCACAATTTTGAAATTAAGCCATGACTGGCTTCGGCAACCTACCCTCATGATTGTCCACCTCCCTTTTATTTCTTATATTTTGTACAGTGGAAGCCCTCTTCATTTAATTCCTCTTTTTTTTATATTGGGGGGGGTGGTGCGGGCGGTGCCTCCCTCATCCATGCTTCTCTTCTCTGTGTTTTTGGTTTCCCTACCTGTCTGTAGTACAGCACATTATCCCACAGTGGGGTGAAGTTGTGATAAGTCTGGCAGGCAATTTGTCCGCGGAAGAGAGGAGAGGCTACATAGCATCATTATCGCATAAAGAGCTCTTGTTCCATTTCTCTACTCATTCTGTGTAGCTGTAATACAAGTTGATTGATACAAATCCTATATTATGACAGAAAGAGTATTAATATAAAGTGAGTATTTGAGAATGAGGGAGGCCAGTCATGGACAAGCAGCTCCTGTATGTCAAAGAAAAATGAATACACTATATACCTCAGTCGTTACTTGCCCCTCCTACTCCACTTCCTAGAGTTCCCACAGAGTTCGCAAAAACATGTTTCTAATCCCGGGAATTCATTGGACAACTTTGTGTTATGGACATGTAATCATTTGTTGTTTCAAGTAACCAATTTTACTAACACACCTGATAATAATGTGTAGCAGAAAAGCTCAGGACTGGCAATAAGGTGTTCTGATGACTTGGAGCTAAACGACAACTCTTTTCTGGTGAATGGCAGACAGGTTGGGCTGCATGAAAGGATTTGGAACAGGTCCATTACAGATTCAGTGCCAGTCCCATGCTAGTTCACAAATGGATTCTCTTTAGATGTTTACATTAGTCGTTACCACTAGCTCTAAAGGTAAAGTGTTCCTAAAGTTGTATTGTGCAAGACACCTTATGGGCAGCAGATGGGCTCCCACCTCCCACTCATGCTGTAAACAAACCCTTGTTACTCAAAGGCATCTCTGCACAGCTCGTGTTCAGAGGGTGCACAAACATGCTGCCAGGCCGCTCAAGGGATATCCGGCCCAAGCTGCTCGAGGCTTCTCAGTATGGACCCATCAGCAAAGTAGAAAAGGTGGAGTCCTACCTGAGCTTGGTTTTCAGAGCATTGACTTCTCGGGTAATGGCCTCGTTGCTCTCAGTGGCCTCATCCAGCTCCCGCTGCAGTTTTCTTCGAGAAGCATTAATGCGCTGGGACTCTTCTTCTGCTTCCTCCAGCTGCCTCTTGAGCTGCTTCTGCCTTGTGTTGCCCTTCTCGGCCTAAATGGGAGCATTAAAATAGGTTAGGGAAATTATTCTTTTCGAGTGGGATTGAAACAGTGAGTCTGTGGACTTGGCATTATGCGTATGCAAATCAAAACATTTTCACCACATCATTACATTTTATGTTGAAAGTAGACTTCATGATAGCCTACTTATGTGTGCGGAATTCTGAAGCTTCCACAAGGTTACTTATACCCTGGTGTAACTAGTGAGTGCAAAACACCCTGTGCAAATAGTACTCGTATCTGCTATTGGATGTGTTGTTGCTCCTGACTTACACCTATGCTGTAATTAAAGGCAAGTGATGTGTATGTGGAATAGGTCCCCTCTATGCTACTACTACTAGTTTGCACGGACACTTACTACCAGGTAGAACCTGATGATACTTCCCCATGCCATGTAAACGGAGGCATGAAAAACATTTGGAGCCCGCCAACCACGAATATGTGGTAGTATAAAAATGGGCGCAAATACATCTTACACCTAATTTTGCAGGAGCACATGGGTAAGCACAGGGTTGGACTTTGGCATAGGTTAGCCGGGCCCACTCCCAGTGGGCCAACCTGTCGAGGGGCACACAGAGCTGCCTGCATTAAGATCATGCATGCAAGCATCTGTGTTTAATACTCCATTAAACTCCCTCCACCCATCTCCCTCTCATCCCTGCTCCTCATCTCCGGTCCTCCCCCTCCTTGTCTCACCAACAATTTGCTCCCAGCGTGGAGCAGTTGAGCTGGTAGTGATTCAGGTGAGGTCGGGGAGGAGTGAAGAAGTTTGTGTTCAGGGGCCAGTCACTGTCTGAGATAACCAACCAGAGGCTGACCTGTGAACACTAAAGGTGCCCCTGTTGTGCCTCTGTTGCCTCTATTTGTGCATTATCAGGATCTATGGCACAAAAATGGTTATGCCAAGTGTTCTTTCACAGTAAACACTAGAATGAGTTATACTTTCATTAAATCCATGTAGTGAGTCCCAAAACCAGTGACGGTGTTGTATTAAAAAAAAGGCTTTTCACCCTCCTACAATGCATGATCATTGAGCTCTATCCCCATATTGTCTCATAGAGAATTTAGGGTTACTGTACAAGGCTTGCTGTTAGTAGTGCACATCGCTAGGGAACTGTTCACTCATCTTTTTAACCAACAATGCTCAACTAAACAGTTACAACTGTACGCTCTACTTCATGAAAGACACATCGTACATCGAATAAGCTGGAGTTTTGTCAGATGAATATGGACGTTACCTGATCTTTGTATTGTTCCGCCTGCTTTCTCTCATCCTCAACTTGTAACAAAACTTCCTTTAGTTTCTTATCCTTCTGGCGCAAGGTCTTAGTAGTTGTCTGTTTCTCTCTGTATGTAAAGGAATTGAGGTATTTGTTACTATCCATAATTACTATCTTCAAGTATCATATGGTATAATATCCAAATTGGTTTCCGACTTGAAAAGAGGCTATTTAAGGTAACAATATCAATAGGTAGTTGCACAAGCAGATCAAATGTTACATAAACAAACAACAATATAAGGCTATCACCACCAGCAACAAACTGGGATAGTATTGAGAGCAAAAGCACTCAATACTATACTAGTGGAAAAGGTGTTGTACTTGGTTAGCTGCTGTGATCCGCTAAACTAAGCTGTTCTTTCAGACCAGAGTTCCAGCGGTGAGATTACTGGGTAATAGATATGTGGCTACAAAAAATAGATGCATTATGCTCGTAGCATCCAGTTAACGGGCGTTCCCTCGTTCTTCCATATTGGTCATTATACTGACATTTATTTATCATGTATGTTGTGCATCCATATTGACTTTTAGTACCAGAAATTCTTACAGTGATCTGTGGCTCCACAACTCATGCACCGCTTAATCCCAATGACTGAACTCCTGTCGCGGAAGAGGGATGCACTACTGGGTGCCGGTGGCGAGTGTGAGCTGTACGCCAACGGGTCACAGCGCCACATGCCTGCGCACACCTTGCAGCGGGTGACCCGCCGGAGTTATACCTCTTCCTGTAGTCTGGGGAGGCTGCATATGAAGAAGTCTATCTACGCCTCAATTCCCAATGCCTCCCCCGTCCCAGAATTCCCTAGGAGGAATTCTAAACTCAAATAAAGCCCAATCCAAACTGGCCACCCATGCAATGCTGTCCATTACTTTTTCCCAATCAATACGGATTCCCTGTAACTTCCTGTTTGTGGACCTATATAAGGAAGCTTGTCCAGCCTTTTGCATTGCAACACCTTGTGCTCCTTGACCTATTGTTCATCACTCCTGATTCTACTCGTTTTTCTTTCCCAGTGATTCAAATCACTCTTCCTGGAGTCCTGCTATTTTCTCCTGTGTCCTCTTCTCTGTGAATCCTTCTGAATCTTCAACCTGTTTTATTGCACTAGAATTCCACCACCTTCTTGGAGTTTTCTTTGCCCTCAGGCTTTTTCCTCCAATTCCTTATGGAGGGCACTTGCCTGCTTAAACGTTTCCTGTACAGCAGCAACCTGGCTACTAGAATGGGTCAACCTTAGCTCTGGCAGACCAAACAGTCAAGACCTGGAGTTCTCTATCAGTCCGCTATTGGAGATCATCGACTAGGCATCAGATCCTTGACAGTGGCATATCAAAACTCAACATGTAAGTGAGGCAATCTATATTGCTCAATGCATAGTTTTTTAAAAATATATGTTTAATGGAATTTAGATAGTGACATATACAACTTCGTAAATTACGTAAAACCAACAGTTTGCTTTCAACTACTCTTCCATCCACAAGTAGCTGCTTACAAACAGTGTAAAAACGGGATGTCCATTGTGGAATACTAAAAAAACTCAAATATGAGTTAGATGCATGTAATGATCGTGTCTACAAATCACATACCGTAGGATCTCCTGTAAGTATAAGCCTATGCATTCCCTCCAAACATCATATCACAGTGTTTGCTGTGCTCTCAAGAATATGTTTGTTATGTGTACAGCATTTGACTTAGAGAGTGAGCTAATGGGAAAGTGGGAGGAATCATAAGTAAATAAACTAAGTAACCAATTGAACAGTAAATCTGTGGTGGAGGCGAGGAGGAGCAGCAGAAGGGGGGAGGGGTGAGGTGGTCTTATTCCGGTCAACAGGATTATATGTAATGTGTGGTGTAACCGAATAACGATTGTCAAGCTATTCGCATCAAGTGGCGTTCAAGTCCGGCTGTTTAATGCATAGCTAAGACCTATAAATAGTCCTTCCCATTTCGTGAACATTATGACATATTCCAATATAATAATTCCACCCATGTTCTTTTATGTTGTTGCAGGACATAAATTATGTTTACCATTTGTAGCCTGTAAAAAGCATATCCACTGGTATCACTGTTCATATTTACTGGTATCACTGTGTACCCCAATCTCATGTGTTGGGCAAATCAGTTGATAAATTGAGTTATGTGAAATTAAAGAAAACTGTTACAAAGAACCCCATACCTCGACCCTTTTGTCAGAAAACCTTTTGCATTATTATATTATTTGCTTACAATCATTACCCATTTTAAGGTGGAGATGTAGAAATCCCTTGGAAAAGCACACTCTCACTCCAGACCCACATACTCGTGCAAATCATGACTACCCATTTCACCTCTCCACAATTTGTGGTGAATGTTTCGCAATGCATTCCAAGATTATGGGTTTCTGTTAAGGGTAGAGATTTTGAAGTAAGGTAATCCTGACATCTGGCTACGTCTGAATGATGTATGATTGAAGCATGAGTATTGAGCGCTGATGTCGTATGTTGTTGATGGGATTTGAGCGAAAATAGAGAAGGTCATTGAATATATCAATTTAGTGAGGGTTCCGAACATACCTGACTTCCTGTTCTAACTGCTCTTCCAGCTGGGCAATCTTTGCCTCCAAAGCGGTGATGGTGGCCTTGAATTTAGATTTCACTGTGCCCTCCATCTCTTGCAGCTTGGACTTCAACTCCTTATTCTGTCTCTCCAGTTGCTGTCGGGCACTCTCGTTCTTTTGGGCCGCACTGCGCTCGGTTGCTAATTCATTGTTAATCTGTTCTGTCTGGAAAACAATGAGACTCCAAAGCTTGAACTCACTAAGTCATGTTTGTAAACCAGATGTTGTCAACTGCAAAGTGGTTTACACCTAAACATTTGAAGAAGTGATCGTACCTGCTGCACTGCTTTTCTGAAGCGATCGCTCATGTTTTCCATGTTGCTCTGTTCCTCATCTAGTTCTTCCTCCAGTTGCGAGATTCTGGCCTCAAGCCGACGCTTGTCATCCTGAAGAGCAGACCTATGGAATTCACAAAACAACCCATTACCATATGAAGAGATGCTAAAACACATGCATACCCATAAAATGTTAAGGGATCAACTCAGCTGCAAAATACTTGTATGGGTGCATGTCACTTCCTCCCTCAGTAATAACAGGATACACTGTTTAGACGAGTGAATGTAAAAAATGTATACTTTTATTATTGGGAAACAGAAGTAAGAACAATCTAAAAAAGTGGATTTCTGTTTTTTGTCCTCTGGACAGCACCTAGTATTCAGGGACTGGAGTTAGTCAGTAAGCCACTTGAACTATTTTAGGGAAAGTTGCACTATCACCAAATGTTATTGCACTGGATTAATGTAATAACGTAATTTACCCAGCGGCCCCAAAAACCCTCTGCTGTCCTGATGGTGCAAATATAAACAAGAAATTCAAGTCAGCTAAAAAGAGACCATTCAACCACATCTCTTTGCTTCTTGTTGGTAGAACCAAGCAATTATTATCTTCAACCTGTTGAACTTAAATGTACTAGGAGCCATTGCCAAATACAGCATGGTGCAAGGTTAAAATAAACCATTGTGAGCCCATGGAGTGGAGCTCAGACGCAGTAAGCAAAATGCTGGATGATGATTATTAATTATGTCTGTCCTTTAATATTTCATTACATTGTTTCAGTCAGTCTCACAATGGGTGGCTACAATTAAAAACTAGCCAAAGAAAAGCGGGAGGAGGAGGATTATCCCGGATTCGTAATCCTTAGTCAAACGTATTATATCAAAAACAGAGAACCCAGTAATTATACACTCTGGTTGTATCACCAGCTACGGTCACTGGGGGGCTAAGTCCACAATAGGCGACACAGCGAGGGTTTGCCTTGATTAGAGTGTGCCAACAGGCCACCCTCTCTCCGGAGGTACCATGATGCACTATTAAGGCATCATATAAAAAATAAAGAACACAAATTAGTTGTTATATATATATATATATATATATATATATATATATATATATATATATATATATATATATATATATATATATATGTATTTTTCGCAGTATGGCATGCCATGCAAGTAGTGTGTTTTCTGTTATTAAACATACAAAAGTGGTACCAAGGAACTAGGATCCCATGGTCCTGAAGAAGAGCCATAGGGGCACAGCTCCAAAAATGTTGACCTATTGGATCACAGGCACATTACCAACCTCACCTTCCTAACTAACCCATCATTTCTAGTCAGACCGACTAGAGGCAGGAATAATACAGATATACCTACTAGCTAGGCATTTTTAAAGTATACCGTAACTCAGCATCTTTCTCCACTCCCTCTTCCTTATCTATAAACACCTTCTTTATCATCATATAAAGACCAACAAGTGCTCCCATGTCAGTGGCAGCAAACCCCGATTCGCAGTGGATCGGGATGGATCCAATGATGAAGCATGCCACCAAGAGGCAACCCTGGTGGCCGGGTGTTTTACAAGAAATACATTGTTTTTCCTGGCACTGGAGAGGTATCAAGTGTATAATTACTGGGTTCTCAGTTTTTTTATATCATGCAATTAAAAAGCCCATCGGACAAAGAGGCATTAAAGATTACAGAAAATAACCAGGCACACGTCAAGTGTGTAGCCTGCAATCATAAACACAGTACTGTTAGATTTCCCCAGAAATATTTTTTTACTTCAGTCACCAAATATCAAACTTAAATTTGTGTTTGTCTTCGTACTGCTCAAACTGGTCTATGAGAAATTGTTTAGACTTCAGAGAATTATGGAGCCCATCAATTTAATCAAAATGTTAACGTTACTTTCTGATTTTATTTTCACCTATTTAGGAAATAATGGATAGAGGATGAGATTTATCTAAAAGTAAGATTCCAATTAAGTATTATTGCCCACTGCTTAGGACATTATGTGCTATTTGTCCAACCCTGCAATGTATGCGATTGAAACAAACGGGAAGGGACATAATGGAGGGACTGGGCAACCAAGTTAGGCTCTGCAGCACTTAGGCAATAAGGCCAGTACCACACATCCCCCAAACTCAATTCCCTGTGCCAGACAAAATGTGTCAATACTTCATTTTCCTGCCTCATACTCTCATGGAATCGAAAATGCTGGTGAACAACTGTATTTACTGCTGCACCATAGACCTTCTCTGGCCCAACTTTTGGATTTCAAATAGGATGCTAATTTCAATGGCTGTCATGCTCTGATAATGCTCTCACCTATATTTTCAGAGCTATAGATATTGCTTACTTTCCAGATGAACTGCCTGAAAGTTCTTCAGCCAACTCTTCCTTTTCTTGCTCAGCTTGTTTACGAGCTCTTTCTGCAGCTGCAAGATCCTGGAGAAAAGAATGAGATCAATACTATTTAAGAACTGACATAATTTTATTTTTCCAACAAAGTGTACATGCATTAAAGACAATTCAGTTCACTTATTTAAGACATAGAAGGATATACAGTGAGAACGTGTGGGTGTGCCTGTGAGTGTGCCTGTATGGAAATCAGGACAGCGGCAAAAAAAAACACGGATCTGCTTTGTTGTTCCAAATAGTTTTAAGATATGCTTGACATCCCAATTTACTTTTTCTGCTTTACCTCTTGAAGCTGGATCAGTTCAGCCTCCAAGGACTTGGCTTTCTTTTCATTTTCTCTTGCAGTCGCAAATATTTCTTCTCTTGAGGCACGTGCATCATCAAGTTCTCGCTGGTAGTCCTTCATCTGAGCCTTGAAGAAGGAACAAAGTAGACAAATATTAGCATTCCTTCACCTGCCTTCAGAGTGTGCTATATAAGGACACTGTAACTTCTGTTCTTGGCATATTTTCTTTTATTGTTCCATTCCGCCAAATTGCTCACACAGTAGTGTAGCGGAAGTAAATTGAATTAGAATGCATAACAGTCAAGTGATCTCTACTGCAGGTGACTGATTCCCAATAGTTTTTTTCCAAGTATAGGTTGTTGTGGACGGCAAGATAGTATGCATGTGTGTGTGTGTGTGTGTATATATATACATATGTGACCAAGAACAACCAGGGTTGTTCGAAACGCGTTGTCCTCGATCGCTTGCTGTGCCTGAATAAACCATCTGAAAGGACTACGGGCTCGTCTGAATTCTTTTTGCTTACCGGAATTCTGCTGTTATATATATATATATATATATACATATATATATATATATATAAAGGCTCGCGATAGTGCATAACAACAAACTGAAAACCGTACTGTTTCGGAAAACTACAGGAGGCAACACACTGCTACACGCGCTTAGCAGCGATCCTGAACCTTTAAAGTGGAGTATCCCCTACGGGAAACTGCTCAGGGCGAAGCGCAATTGTAGTAGCATGGAGGACTATTGGAGGGAAGAAACAGTAATGACGGAAAGATTCATAGCCAGAGGATACCCCAAATGGGTTATCAAACGAGCCATCAATAGAGTGAAACAAGTAGAACGCGAAGACTTACTCAGTAACACAAGGAAGGATGATGACAAAATGGAAGATGAAAATGTGACCCGTATCATTCTGAACTATAATGGCAACTATAAACAGATCAAAAGAAGTATCACAAAAAATTGGGAAATCCTTAAGAGCGATCCAATAATAGGTAACACCATCCCCTCTAGACCCAGCATTACATATCGCAGGGGCCGCAATTTGGGTGATCTCTTAGTGCACAACATAATCAGTGACAGCACACCACGGGGGGTGGATCTCCCTGGATTTTATCCTTGCGGTCACTGCAAAGCTTGTGCTAACAGCCAGATGGTAAAGGAATATTAGAATCCCAGTATAAACAAGATGGAAGCGATCAAACAATTTTTAACATGTACCACCATATTCGTGGTCTATGTATTGGTATGTCCATGTGATCTAAAGTATATAGGAAGCACCACGAAAATGGCAAAACAACGAATACTGGAACATACTAGAGCAATAACAAATAAGGATAAGCAATATCCAATTGCTCGCCATTTTGAGAGTCACCATTTTTCCAATGCTAAACTTCTGAAGTACTATATTATTGAACAGGTAGTCCTCTCGGCGAGGGGTGGTAACCGTGCTTTGAAACTGAGGCAACGGGAATCGAGACACATTATAGGTCTCTGTACCCGTTTTCCAAAAGGACATAACCTTGATGAGGAATATAATGTACATTTACATGGTTAATGATTGCAGTTCATACTAAACCAATATGTATACATTGTCTTTTATGTGCTTTCTCCAACATGTTGAAAGGGAGGGACTCTGTCTCAGGCTTGCGACATCTGCACCCAATACCTTTCAACGTTGGCTTTCTCCATTCTTCGCTCCAAGTATGTTTTTTTAACTTTGCCATATTGGATTGAATCACTGTGCACTTGTTGTTGTTGATAATTGTACTTTACCGTTCACGGTAAATGGGAGCACGGGTTTTTCGTGGCCTTATCATACCAGTGTACTCTAAGTTTTGCCTTTCAATAGAATATGTGTGTATTTTACAGGGAAGTGACCATATTATGTCTAATCAATCATATCTGGGAAGTATCAATGTTCCAACCGACATTTAGGGGTAATCCCACTAGCTAGGGTGGCCTATTCTACATTTTTTACATTTTCATATAATATACCTTCATTCCCCACTAACCAGGGAACTTGTAGCAAACAACGAGATGGAGTTACGGTCTAGTTACGTACTCCGTTTAGTGCACATGCACTCATCGTATTATATGTTACATGTATAACATATCCTGTTGGTATACATCAATGATGATAACCGTCTATACTAGACGCTTTGGAAGCATAACTCCAGTGTTTTCACTTGTTACCATTACAACCCGTCATCATTGCCTGAGATTGGACAGGCAAGACACGTGATTTCTCACGCACGTCGGTTTTTCAACCCAACCAAACTAAACCATTAGCAGTTTAACACACGTAGACACGGCTCCTATACAAGAACTCACTAGTAAGGCCATCACAGTTAATACGCCGTAAATGTCAGGACAATATATTATCTTTCAGACAACGTACATGAATTATATAATTGATTGCCTTTGTTTGTGTATTAGCTATTTATCACTAACACACAAAAATCAAGGTTGAAGTACAGTATTGCACATGATAATTTGTACAAATGTGTAACTATATGTACACAAGGACACTAAGCCGAAATAATTCAAGATGGCGCTTTATTTCATTAACATTGTGTTTGTTAGTCCGTTGTTTATGTTTATGTTTACATCGAGCATATGGTAAATACGGCAAACTTTTGAGTATCATTGTGTGAACAAGCACTCATGGAGTGCGAAACGCGTCACGTAGGGCTTATGGCGTGAATAAACCCTACCATTGCTGACAGACCTGCGGTGTAAGTGTGAATTAATTTGCATCTGAGTGTGCGCTTGGGACGCCGCTTTGGAGATATATGATTGCCGGATGCTTCACCGGCAGCGCGCCACCCCCGCTTGACGAAGGATACTCCACAGAAGCTTTCTTTGGATTATATATATATATATATATATATATATATATACATATATATATATAAAGGCTCGCGTGTAAAAAACACAAGCCACACTCGCAGGGATTCCGGTCAAAAGCTTTATTCTCCCAACAGAATGCTAGTATAGCTTGGAGACACAGGAAAAAGTTAATTAATTGTCCTGATTTGTCTTGTATATCCTGACGCGTTCATATATATATATATATCTATATCCCACAACGCTGTTCCTTGCACTTACCTTTTGCTGGGAAAAACGGACTGAGAGACCTCACTCGGCCTTGCTCACAAAATGGGCAACGGAGTTGCCATGCTGTTTTTAAAGTGACAGTATATACACACGTGACGTTTTGATTTCATAGACATGAACAACATACTTCAAAAGCATATTCATGCTCGTGCAATTTCGCATTTCAATGTGCAAAATGCTGCCATAAATAAGAATTTAAACTTATTTAAAAAACAGATTTAAATAATAAAACTAATTTCATAGGATATTTTTGGTAAAATACCCATATCATTATACTAAAACCCTATTTATTAAAAATTCCGTTTAGCATATACAATACATTTAAAACCTGTCATCTGTAGGCCCACATATAATTTATATAGCTAAACTTATTTAAAAAATGGCATGCAATCAACAGACCCGCTATAAACCTTGATTCTGGGATTAATACCCTACTTAATGTTATCCACGGCTTATGTCTGATCTATTGCTCCTTGCCTACAAATACTCTATTAGGTTTATTTTTTTGCCAAACCACCAAGTATGAAAATGTTAAAGTAATCAGCCCTCATGTGTTTACTCAACTGGACCTACAGATTATTAATGTTGTATTGTACATTATTTAGCAATTTACTTAATAATGTTTCGATGTGCACATTGAAATTAATCTCTGCATTCACAACCTATTTGCTATTTTTCTGTATGTCGAACGTCCCGAAATAAAGTGCAAGTGCTAAAAATAAATATTGTGCTACCACAAAAGTTTCTAAAAAACTTGTGCTATTAAAACATTTCATTTACTTTCATTATGATATATATATATATATATATATATATATATATATATATATATATATATATATATATATATATATATATATTCACTGAAAAAACCATAGGTTTCACACCAGTTATAGTTAGCTGGAAATTTTACTGATATAAAACCATTGAAATTCCCACGTTATAGTTAGTCGGACTCACTATAACTTGCGCGTACAATGCACTGCTGATGACATCACTCATGACATCACTGATGAGACCATCCAGTGAATGTGTGTCTTTCTGAAAAATAAATTTGTTTTATATATGTATTTGTAAAGGTCGATGGAAGAATAAATGTTTAAATAAGTGTGTAAATGGATGTTTTTTTAAAAAAAATTGGTTGGGTAACTGGCATATTATGTGTATCTTAGTGAATACATATATTAGCGAGTATTGTTTAAATATTTAAATGTTTGTATCAGTGTTTCTCTTTGTGTATAAGTGGCTGCATGGGGTTGGTGACTGACTCACTGTTTGTATGTGTTTTGAAGACAGCATATGTGCAGGACTGTATGGGTGGATGAGTGTATATATGTGTGTGTTAGTGAGTGAATGACTGTCTCACTAGTGTCTTCATTAGTAACGACATATGTTTTAATCTAGTATATGTGAGTATTGATGTATATAAGTGAGTATAGTATATATAGTGAGAGATTGTAGGAGTTCCTGTGTAAATAAGTATGTGTTTCTATAAGTGATTGTTTAAGAGAGTAAGTATGGGTAAGTTTCCTTAGAAGTAAGGTGGCAGTGTGTGTATAAATGTATATGCAAATAAATGGATGTTTAATAGTTTATTTGCATGTGTGAGTATGTGTGTGAGTAACTTTTGGATGATTGCTGATGTGTAACAGGATGTGTAGGTGTATCACTACATATGATGAGTGAGTATATGTATGAGTGACTATATAGAACTGTTGGTGAATGAGTGGATGTGTATATAGATGGTGGAATTACTGAATTGGTTGTTGTTACTGGTTTGGGTATCTCCATTTTTTAGAAAATGTTTGTTTCTATTTTTGAATATGTGTTTCAAGCGTTACATTACACTGAAATTAGGTCTGTCACTCTGTCACAAGGATGGTGTCATCAGTGATGTCATGAGTGATGTCATCAGCAGTGCATTGTACGCGCAAGTTATAGTGAGTCCGACTAACTATAACGTGGGAATTTCAATGGTTTTATATCAGTAAAATTTCCAGCTAACTATAACTGGTGTGAAACCTATGGTTTTTTCAGTGAATTTCATAGGTTTTTTAAATGCTAATTCCTAACTATAACTGGTGTGAAACCTATGGTTTTTTCAGTGAATTTCATAGGTTTTTTTAATGCTAATTCCTTTGTATATCGAGTTTCTAACCTTTTTTTTTTACAATTTGCTGTTTTTTTTAAGTATTCATTTTTTTTATAATTTTTTTCTTTTGCGCTCTGGGTGCGCGCTCCTGGAAGCTTTCAGCTAAGCTCTCCTGTAAGCTTCTCCGAGAGCTCATCTGAAAGCGCACCCAGAGCGCAACTGTCGTTCGTGAAAAAAAAATATGAATGAAAAGTTAATAATAATGCAAAACATTTCGTACCATACAAATAAAATTTGTTTTTTTTAATATTGAAAATGATTATGCATTTCTATTAAAGATTGATGACGTCACTTCAGCGCACAACGTACGTGCCCTCGGAAGCGCCTACGTGCGCGGCTCCTAAACGCACGCAAAAGCGCCTACGATCGCGCCACGTGTGCGCCCCGGAAGCGCCTACGATCGCGCCACGTGTGCGCCCCGGAAGCGCCTACGATCGCGCAGCGTAAACGCACCCGGAAGTGCACCCGAGCGCGCAGCGTAAGCGCGTCGGGTCATGTGACCCTAAAATAACACTTTTCATTGGTTGCTAACAGTTTTTTTTTACATAGAATGAAATCCCCACCCATTTCCTTCACTTCTTCTTTCACTTTTGTGACTGAAAGACCTGCCTTTTTTGCTGCTCCTTTTTTCTTGGTTCATCATGGCTGCCAGATCATCCAGCAGTGAAGATGACTTCATTGATGAAGAGCCACCTACCCCAAAGGTGAAGGGACATTTCATCTGGAAATTTTTTAAGTTTCCAGAAGGCCAGAAGAAGGTGAATGCACCAAAAGTAGAGTGCAGGATCTGCAAAAAGGTCCTGTCACGGGGTAACCCCCTAAAAAAATACTCTTTTGGCAACTTCACGATGATTCGCCATGTGGAGACCAGGCACCCCCAGAATTTTGCCCGAGAAAGTGTCAGGGCTCTGGCACAGGAGGTTCCCTCTACATCAACAGGAGGAGCAACTTCTTCTGGAAGAGACCAATCTCAGGGGCAGGTAGCAAACATCCAACCTGCATTCAACCATGGGGTCGTCAGATGCAGATACTGCAATCAACTCCTCACCTATGGGGAGCAAAGTGTCCTGCTCATGGTTCGGGCATTAGAGAACCATCACTGCTCTTCCCACCCCTAATTTTTTTCTTTTCTTTTTGCTCCTGTTGAGCAGTTTCTATTCCCTGTTTTTGTTCCTCTTCAGTTAAAAGAAGAAAACCAAAAGTTCTTTTCAGAACTACCTCCAATTCTCATCAAAGAGCTATAATCTTAAAAAATGAAGAGTAAGTGAAATATAGTGCATTGATAATTGAAAGGAGAATGAGTAAGAAAGAACAGAAAGGTATGAGAGGTGAAAGGAAGTGAAGTAGGAGGACTGAAAGAAGGTGAGTGTTAGAAAAGAAATTTATGACACAGTGAATAAACTGGAGGCCTCATTTCTGAAAAGTGACGCATCGCTACGTGAAAATAGCGATGCGTCACTTATCTGGACGCACTCCTTATGACATTCCACATATGTCATATTTAATATATGACTAATCAATTCGCAAGGAGTTACAGATATGTCAGTATTTCTGACATATCTCTAAACACAAAAGTAACGCATTGCAGGAGTGCGTCACAAAAGTGACGCAACTCCAGTAATGTGTCCTTTCACATGGAAAAAGCACCATGTGAAAGGTTTGCTGAGAAGCAGGCGCAAGATTTTGGCGCAACTGCATCCTAAAAGTGACGCACTGCGTCATTATTAGCAAGCTTTTTGCAAGGAACACCCCCTCTGCATGCATTATACCTGACACTATTTTTTAAAAAGTGACGCATCTAGGTACATGGGTCACTTTTTAAAACTCTGCGCCATATTGTATCTGCATCAGGTATAATGTATGCAGAGGGGGCAATCCCTCGCAAAAAGCTTGGTAATAACAACGTACTGAAATCTATGAGATTTCCCTGCGTCATTTTTTGGATGCTATTGCGTCAAAATTTTGCGCCGGCCTCGCATCACTTTTATGTTTACACATATGTCAGAAATACTGACGTATCTGTAACTCCTTGCAACATGATTCGTCATACATTAAATATGACACATCTGGAATGTCATAAGGACTGTGTACAGAAAAGTGACGCATCACACCAACAGTGTAATAAAATGTGCCTCGTTGCACTATATTTAAAGGATGCAACAGCATCCTAAAAGTGACGCAGTGAAATCTCAAACATTTCACTGCGTCGCTATTACAAAGCTTTTTGTGGGGGAACACCCCCTCTGCATACATTATACCTGACGCTATTTTTAAAAAGTGACGCATCTAGGTACATGGGTCACTTTTTAAAACTCTGCGCCATATTGTATCTGCAACATGATTCGTCATACATTAAATATGACACATCTGGAACGTCATAAGGAGTGCGCACAGAAAAGTGACGCATAACACCAGCAGTGTAATAAAATGTACCTCGTTGCACTATATTTAAAAAGTGACGCATCTAGATAGATGCGTCACTTTTTGAATATTGCATAACAATGCGCATTTTTTTACACCGCTGGTGCGTCACAAAAATTGACGCACAGGAAGCGCAAAACTAACAGCGCAAGGCCTTCATAAATATAGTCCTGGATTTAGGGGGTCAGAGGGGGTCTACTCTTCCCCCTTATGATCCAATCAGCTTCCTGCGCGCAAGTCGCTCGTCGCGCCTGGAGCGCTCTCCCGTGCGCGCACGGGAGAGCGCATATGCCCGCGCAAAACGAAAAAAAATTTTTAATGCCCTGCAGGACCCTATTTTAGTCCCTACATCAAACCTAGGGGGTCAGAGGGGGTCTACTCTTCCCCCTTATGGTCATTTGCCCCTTTTTTTTTCAAACCCCTTCTGTCTCGATTTTACCGAGACACAAGATGGCGGCCGCTCCGCACTGTTTAGAATGTTTACAGACAACTGAGATCCAATCAGCTTCCTGCGCGCAAGTCGCGTGTCGCGCCAGGAGCGCACTCCCGTGCGCGCACGGGAGCGCGGCTATAGATATATATATTTTTTTGAACCTTAATTACTTAAAATCCACTGGAGCACATATCTTGAGACATAGCAAAGGCACATCGGGCTACCAGTCCCTACAATTTTGCCAAGTTTGGTGGAAATCCATTCAGCCGTTCGGGCTAAAAGTGAAATCGACCGCCCTATGGAAATTAACATGGGGAAAACGCGTTTTGGGACCCCCCTTTTATCTCGGCCCCCGCTTGACGAATCCCCCCCAAACTTTCAGGGAAGGACCGGACCGCCATGAGACCATTTTCCTGAAAATTTCAGGCAGATTCGTCAACCGGCGCCAAAGTTATTCAAAATAGAATGTTGAGATTTAACATTGAAAATTATCCTAACTATAACTACCTACTGGCGACCGCCAGTAGGTAATATATATATATATATATATATATATATATATATATATATATATATATATATATATATATATATATATATATATATATATATATATATATATATACACTGCTGTGCTGAAACCACATTACATTAGATTGGTATGAAAAGAAATCACAATCCCAAACCTGCAGTTTCTTCAGTTGCTTGATGGCTTCATCCCGACTCTTGTTGGACGAGTCCAATTGCCCTTCCAGATCCTTCAAGTCAACCTCGAGCTTCTTCTTGGCTGCAGCAGCGATGGTACGTTGCTTTCGCTCATCATCCAGTTCAGTCTCATACTCATTAACCTAAACCAACAGAGCCATTTTAATTTCTCTATATTCCATTCAAAACACCAGGTTGTGCGCTTCGGAGCATGATTTAACAGTAATGAAGTGATCAGTTAAAACTAATTTCAGGGGTCAAAAAGAAGAAAGATCAATGGAAATTTTCATTAGAAGATCCACACAAAAGTGCTTCCTATAAAGGGAGTACATGTCCCTTGAATACATTGGACAATGTATGTAAAACTTTGAATTCTCCCAATGCTTTTCTAAAGAGATCCATCCCTTTCCATTTAAGGTCTGCTTTGATCAGGTGGTAAATAAAAGCAGGGGAGGCCTGTGAGGAGAAGGAAGCAGAAAGAGCCGGCGTCGATGGCGGACGCGTGAGCCCTCGGCTCCTTGCAAAGCTCCAGAATTATCCTGCTTAAATATCCTTACTAAGCTCGATTTGGCTATAACTGGCAAGGGACTATCTGCTGGCACCCCGGGCGACTTTTGAAGGTCCCGTCGACTGGGTACGGAGCGCAATTTGCTATACATCCTGGTGCGTTGTGACTGGGGACTTGCTCGGAGCGGACTAGGCCGTGAGCAGCGGACTATCCTAGTGAGGAGGCCGGGCGACGTCACCATACGTGCGGCCACAACGTCGGCGATCACCGCACGCTGTGCGAGCAGAGACATATCTGGCACGGGCACTGGTGGGTGAAGCCCTCTACCTTCCTGCACGGCACTGCCCTGGTGGGTGAGGGGACTGGAGAAGCAGTGGAGCAGCGGAACACCTGCACTGCGGAGCCTAGCCACGTGGTGCGGCGACATCGGACCCAGCGTAGCTGCCTTGCTCGCCTGCACAGAGCACGGGAGATTTCGCCTTCTGCGGAGAGACTGAGCATTTGGGACGACTGTACAGGACCGGCTCCCAATTGGCACTGAGCCGCTCTGGGGACCGCCGGCGGTGAGGCGCTGCCGGCCATTGTAGCCGCCATTTTCTTCGCCTAGGCCACCTGACTGCAAGCGCCGAGGTTCCGGGAGCGGAGGTGGATTCCTGTTCGGCCTGTGCGGCGCACTTCCAGGCACGGTCTTGCCACGAGCTGTGCATAAGATGGGGAAAAACGACGCGAACCAGGGGAAGCTCTCCTTTGAACGGCGCCGTCCGAAAGGTTCGGAGGCTTCGGCACCGGACTCATCACCGAAGGGCGCGGCAGCAGCGCCGGCCCAAGCTCCGACGGAGCTCAGGGACATGTTGGCAGCCATGGAGAAAGGTATCCAGGAAAGTATTGCTGCGGTGGGCACCAAAATAGACGCTCTGTCGTACAGAATGGACCGCATGGCAGAGCGCGTGGACAAACATGCGGAGCGCCTTGACATGGCGGAGCGCCGGCTCACGGAGGCCGAGGAAGCCCAGATGGAATGGGACAAGGAGCGCAAGCAATTCGACAGACTCCTGACCGTCATCAGGGACAAGACGGAGGACCTGGAAGCACGTTCCAGCAGATCCAACCTACGAATTACGGGAGTGGCGGAATCCACGCAAACGGGGAAAATGGAACTGTATGTTGAGAAACTCCTGAAAGCACTCCTGGGAGAGGAAGTTTTTTCCCCCATGTTCATCGTGGAACGCGCCCACCGCACGCTAGGCCCGCAGCCCCAGCCTGGCTTGCCACCTCGCCCCATAATCGCGAAATTGCTCAACTACCGCGACCGGGACACGGCCCTGAGAGTGGCGCGAGAGAAGGGCAACCTCCAGCATGAGGGCATGAATATCTCCCTCTACCCGGACTTTACAGCCAAAGTGCAAGAGGAACGGCGTCAGTTCGCGCCGTACAAGAAGCAACTCAGAGCGCTAGGCCTGGACTACGCCATGTTGTACCCAGCCAAGCTTCGGATCAACACTGGAGGGAAGTCGTACTTCTTCACGGACCCGAAGGAACTGCACAAGTCCCTTAAAACCTGGATGCGGGAGAGGAAAGAGAACCGGAGTAGCCGGGAGGACGAGGAGGAGGTATCCCTGGAGGAACAGTACTGAATGGCGGCCGAGGATGGGATCGACCCTAAACACGTGAACCAGGTCACGGTCCCGGACATTGGGGACACCCCGACCTAGAGATAGCACCTGATCCACGCAGTTGGGACGGACAACCTGGTTACCCTATGGTGCTGGTAAGGGGGTATGTCCTCGCGGCAATGTACACTGAGCCGGGGTAGTTGGACACCGGGGTGCTGAGTGACACTTTTAATCCAGCCTTGAGCACTGACATTTGCATGGAGCTGAGGGGGAGCAGAACTCGCAAACTTTTGACACAGTTAGGGGTGAACTGCATTGGTGCGCTCTGCCCTCGAGCTTTTGGTTGGGTTTTTTTGTTCACTGTGAGGTGGGTGTCGGACTATTTGACACCACACCGATCGGGGATTCATGAGGGGGGTGTGTGGGATCTGCCTGGCCAGGTTGGGGAAGGTCGGCTGTGGGTGGGTCACTGTTCTTGGGGTGGGTACCGTTCTTGGGGAGGGGAGAGGGGTTGTTTGGTTGGGACTGGTGGCGGGGTTTGCCGATGATGTGTGTGTACTGAAATGCTTTGCTGTCCTTGTCTGCGAGCGCCGAAAAACGAACATGGGTGGGGGTGTCCTACTGTGTCCTGCTTTATCCCATTACTTGGTCCACGCTTTGATCTCGCCTAACACTGGCTGATACCACACCGACTTTGCATGCACACGGCCGCAATGGGCTGAATTTAATGACGTGGAATGTGCGGGGACTGAATGACTTCCGCAAAGTACGGAAAGTTCTCCACTACCTTCACAGACACCACGTTGACATAGCTCTACTGCAGGAGACACACCTACCACTCTCCAGCAGAATGCTCAGGTCCAGGGGGCTATCGGGGAACACTGTGGCGGCGGGCTTCACGACACATGCCCGAGGGGTGTTAATTTGGGTTAACCCGAAGTCACAGCTGCAGCTCACTCCGGTACACTCAGATCCGGGCGGTAGATATGTACTGGCGAGATGTGTGGGTAAGGGGTTGGACATGCTGCTGGTGAACGTCTACGGCCCGAACTATGACCACCCTGAATTCTACAAGACCCTGGCAGCTATTGCAAGAACACACACACAACCTTGGGTACTCTGGGGCGGGGACTTTAATTTTGTGTTTGATCCGTCACTAGACCGCTCTGCGGGCCCTGCCCGCAGGCCTGTTGCCTCGGCTACGTACATGGCAGCTGAGATGGTCAAATCTGACTTATTGGACGTCTGGAGGGAAAAACATCCGAGGGCGGGTGGGTTTACGCACTACTCTGCATTTCACGACATTCACACCAGGATTGATTACTGGCTGGCAACTCCCCTGGTACTTAATAATATACACACATGCACAGTCCTCCCTCGCACGCTTTCTGATCACGCTCCTATCCTCCTTCACCTCACAACTCCCAGGAAGGGGATCCCGGCCTTCACATGGCGGTTCCCGCCTTTTGCACTGCTAGACGAGGCCTTCAGGGGGGAGCTGGCGGAGGCCATAGAACAGTTCTTTACTGAAAATGTAGGCACAGTGGAGGATTTCTTCACGGTGTGGGAGGCATTCAAGGTGTACATCAGGGGGGTGGCCATATCGAAACATTCTGGTGTGTTGAGATCCATACGTAGGGACCTCACCACCCTGGAGGCGAAGATGGCTGGTTTGGAGGCGGAACAGCTACGGCTGGGCAGCACAACCGGAGCCGAGGCCCTGTCCCAACTCCTGTCTGAGTTTCAAGCGCTAGCGGATAGAGAGGTCCTTTATATGGGCAAATACGCCACGGCGAGACAATATGGGGAGGGTGAGAGGCCTGGAGCGCTCCTTGCACGTATGGCTCGTAACACCAGACGGCCATTGGTAGTAGAGGGCCTGAAGACTCCGGAAGGGGACACGGTGACTGACGAGGAGCAGATCCTCCAAACATTCAGGAGTTACTATGCGGAACTATACCGTACGAAAACACGGGGTGTGGAGGGTGAGATGGAGGACTACCTAGACCATTTAGCCATGCCGTTCCTCAAGAATTCGGACAGGGAATTCTTAATGGCGCCCTTCCACCAGGATGAGATATTAGAGGCGCTGGCGAGCATGCGCTCGTGTAGCGCGCCGGGTTCGGACGGTCTTACGGTCGAGTTCTATAAGACATTTAAGGACCTACTGTTGCCACACTTAATCACACTGTTTGATGCCATTTGCGAGAACGGGGAAATGCCGACCACCATGCGCGAGGCGCTGCTTATCACCATCCCCAAGCCCGGTAAACCCCCCGATCTCTGCGGCTCGTACAGGCCCCTTAGTCTACTAAATGTAGACGCTAAAATCTATGCAAAAGTCCTAGCTACTCGTCTGGCCCTATTAGTACCTGGACTGGTCGCCCCGGAGCAGTCCGGGTTTGTCCCAAGCAGGAATCTGACCTACAATATCAGAACAGTGTTGAGCGTGATGCAGCATATAAAGCAGGAAAACAGCGCATTGGCGATATTTTTAGACATGGAGAAGGCGTTCGACTCGGTTGAATGGCCCTTCATGGTTCGGGTGTTGCGCAAGTTGGGACTGGGCGAACAGTTCCTTCAGCAGGTTGGTGCGCTGTACCATCGTCCCTTCGCTAGGCTCCGCCTGGGAGACAGGGTAACGGACCCGATAGACATAAGCAGAGGCACCCGACAGGGCTGCCCTCTGTCGCCGCTACTCTACGCTCTGGTGGCGGAACCCCTGGCGTGCGCCATGCGGGAGTACCACAGCCTGGAGGGGGTTAGCTTCCCCACGTACAAGATAGGGATTTCAACCTACGCAGACGACACGCTGCTGTATGTTAGAGAACCGGAAGTCAATTTGCCTGCGGTCCTCCGAGAAGTGGTCCGATTTGGCTCACTATCGGGCCTGAAAGTGAATTGGGACAAGTCGATCGCGTTCCCGCTCACTCCGGTGACGCGGCAATTCGACATGGACTACCCACTGCAATGGACAGCTGACTCAGTTCGCTACCTGGGCATCCAACTTCACTCGGACCCGGAAGTCCTTGTTCGAGATAATTACGGAGTTGCCTATACCAAACTAGTGGACGATGTGGATCAGTGGATTCGTCTCCCACTCTCCCTCTCGGGTAGGGTTGCACTGATGAAAATGGTGGTGCTCCCCCGGTTCTTATTCCTCTTTCTGAATTTGCCGGTGGTTTTAACTAAGACCTTCTTTCGACAACTCACCTCGGTATTGGTGAAACTGGCTTGGGGGGGGAAACAGCCTCGGGTTAGTTGGAAAACTCTGACCCTACCCTGCGAAATGGGGGGACTGGGAGCGCCGGACCTAGAACGGTATTACAGAGTCGCCCAGGCGTCGCACTTATACTCCTGGGTACACGGTGACTCGCGGATCCCGCACCTTCTACTGGAACGGCTGTTCGCAGCTCCGCTCCCTCTACCTGCCACAGTCTGCTTGCCTACGGACCGCGCGACTGGACGAATGGTCTCGCTGAAAGCGACCAACCACGCCTGGAATTGCCTGGTGCGCGCGCGGGGCTGTACACTACTTTACTCCCCACTGTTACCGGTGGAGTGGGCCCTTTGGCTCGATCCGCTCGGCGAGAAGGGAGTAATCAAAGCGCTGTGCTCTCTTGGCGTTACCAAGATGGAACACCTATTTGAGGGAGGCGTACTCAGAACCTGGGACCAGCTACCAGTCGCCGGGGCGGGACACACTCTTTTACGAAAATTCCAATACCATAGACTCCGCTCGGCCTTTCGTGAACTACTGGGGCCAGGGTTGGAGGAACCTGAAGAGATCCCGGAACTGACTTATATACTGAAGTCCACCTCTGCGGCGAAACTCATCACACAGCTTAACAAGCTTGGAGTGACACAGCAGCATCTGCAACCGTCGAAGGCCAGGGAGGCCTGGCAGGTAGACCTACAAACTCCCATAGACGACGGAATGTGGCGCTACTGCTGCACAAGCACGCGCAGGATTTCTCTGAACGGTCGGCATCGCCTGGTGCATTTCAAATATTTACAACGCGTGTATTACACCCCTGCTCGCCTGCACCGCTATGGCCTTCGCACATCGGCCGAGTGCGAGCGCTGCCGGACTCCGACAGCTGATTTTTTCCATCTAGCTTGGCTGTGCCCTGGAGTGCAGGCATTCTGGGCTGAGGTCTTTACGGAACTTGAGCAAATACTAGGGGAGCCATTGACTCGAGCCCCTGCTTTGGCGCTACTCGGTTACTCGAAACCGCTGGCCCCGGGACTGCGTCGTTTGGTGGACCTGGCGCTGCTCCTGGCCAGGCGAGTGGTGGCGACATGCTGGATGAGGGGGCCCCTCCCCACCAAAGCCGCATGGCTAAGGGACCTGCAGTACTGTTGCACCCAGACGGAACTGTATAGCGACCTCCTTCCGCCCAGAAGCAGGCCTAAGAATTTTTGGGACCTCTACAAAGAGTACAAGCAGAGAAGTGAAGAAGTAGACTCTGACTCCGCTGAGGAGGTGGAACTGCTAGACAGGGTAGTTGAGATCGAAGCCCATACTGAAATCGGGGACACGGGGGAGGTGGGAAGGGGGAGGTCCCTTGCTGACTGAGGGTAGCTGTAAGTGCATGTTGACGAGCTGCTGATGGGTAGCTATACTAGAGTAGGTTTGTGGAGGGGACGAGGTGGGGGCACGGGGTAGGGACACTTGGGAGGTAGCATAGTCGGGATGGATTAGACAGGCGCACAGTCACACACACGCGGGCGGGGGGGGGTTGTTGGGATTGTTTAAATTTCTTGTTAGGGTAAACTGGACGTTGGATCGCACTCCAGCTAATGGACAAACGGATTGCCAGTTGGCACACCACCGCAGAACACTACTTGCATCGGGAGTACTTGCTTGACACTGATGCACTACTTCCTTCCTACTTTGCCGCCAGGCCTCCGGGATGCTGGCACTAAGGCTGTGTACTATTGACATCTACTTGACTTTGTGTATCTGGTGCCGCATGCGATGTTTACTGATGCTCATGTGATAATGCTGGTGTTGTCGATGGCTTGGCTGTCAATAAAGATCTGTTTTAATAAAAAAAAAAAAAGAAGGAAGCAGAAATGGAAACGGAATCAGGAGCAGGAAGCTTCAGCCAGTGAGGTGGAGCATTCAGTGGCATAGGATGGGGTCGGGTGTGTGGGCCAGGGTAAACTTGCATCCTGCACCTCATGCGATCTCATTGCTACCTGTCAAAGTGGGCCGGGTGTTCCTGCACCCGGGAAATCCCGGTATTAGAAACATGGACCAGTTACAAGCAGGTGGAGCACTCTCCTACAGGGGTACACGCTCTGGCCAACTTGTAATTGTTGCTACTGAGGTAGAGTTTACAACCATCTGTCCACCTGCTCTTGAACCTCTCATCTATGACAATCAATATGCTTACAGACTTTGTGGTGGTAATGCAAATACTACTGAAAGAAAAAACTAAAAATGATTCCTGTGACATCTCAGAGTACCCCAATTTATAAACTTACCTGTTTCACAAGCTGCCTCCTCTTCTCCTCATTCTGTTCATCTCTGCCTTGCAAATCACGCTCAAACTGGGCTTTCAGCGCCTGCATGTTGACCTCGAGCCGCAGCTTGGCGTCTTCCGTGGCTTGGAGCTCGTCCTCCAGCTCTTCCAACTGCGTCTTCATCTCCTCCACCTGCTGCTCCAAGCCTCGCTTTGACTTCTCCAGATCATGAACCTTGAGCACATGATAAGTGAAATCATTATTATAAGAGGACTGTCACTTCCTTAAGGGAAATATATGATACACTATATTTTCCTTGCTAAATGGAGAAAAAGAACAATTAGACCTGGATCCTGAGCAAGTGGGACTACAGGGTGGTATTTACAGCACCTGGTAAAAAACACATTACCTCACGAGTGTGATAGTCACCCAGTCTGGCTCATACCTCATGTTCTGAATTTTACTAGTTAAAACGTTATTTAACATGCTGATTCAGTATTTATCACACCCAACTCTGCATGCTTTGTCTTATCTTTGCACATCCCACCAATACATTTTGGTAGGTTTGACAACAAAGTTGACACTAAAAATAGAGTTCATAGAAAAGCCTTGAGGAGGTCATTTAAGCAGCCCACCAGCCTTCCAGGTTAACGTAAGATATGGCTGCTATGCTCAAGAGGAAGGACTGCGTACCATATTTAGAAATCCCTACTAGGCAGGTAGAGATCTCTGTGCCATCACCGGAGTCCTGGCTGTGCTAAAGGTACTACCGCTTATACAAGTGGGTTACCTGTTTGGTGCTCTTCTTGTCAAAGTTTTTATGTACTCAAGAAACAAACTCTAAAAGTAGAAGTTTTTTCTTAAAAACAAAAAAAACAATAATCCTGAAAAAATGGAGCTTTCTTTCACATGGGGGCCACTATGGGATTTCCCTACCCTGGACCGCCTGGTCTAGGTAGGGGAAATTGTGGGGGTCTAGCCTTAACAGGGAAGTGTGACCGACAGTCTGACTAATGTACCATCTGGCATATGGACAGAAAGATCATAGGATTATGGCTGTGGAGCTACTAGGGCTATGCTGGTATAAACACAGCACTACTCCTAGTTCTAATTAAAGACTGTTAATGAGACCCTTAGTTCAGCCGAAAATCCGAGAATCTGCGGACCGCTAGTGTTTTTTTTACAAACTGTAGAACTGCAAGTATTTTTCAGAGGAATAGGATGGTATCTTCTGGATGTACACCTGAAGAACATATACTAAAATTATATGGACCGTGCCCATGGAGAGACTCTGCAAACGGTGAGGCAGATTTTGTGGGAGATTAACACTTATCTGTATGAGAGTGGAGTGAAGGATTCATGTGCTAAAATCTCATTGACTTTTCATTTATTTCATTCTCTTCGGGTTATACATCAGCACAATATTTCTTTGATATTGGAAAGTTGTAGACAGAGTGCATGTTGCGTTATATGCACTTCAGTTTGTTATAGGTTAATTTCATTCAATATCTAAAGTGTTCATTTAATTCTTAAAATTGACTGTCTTTATGTACTCCTCGAAGGAGGTAGCTGAGAGTGTAAAGACAAGATGGGCCAGAAAAGGCAGAGATAAAAGAGGGATTTCTTAAATCTATGCATAGGAGATGGAGCATAGATTCAAGTTGCGTTAGATCCTCAAATTGATCATCATAATTAGAAGCCTGTTATGTCTCTGTTTAGTGTATAAAAGTTTCATGGAGTTAGGTTATTATATAGTTATGAGGGATGGACTTCAGTGCTGGGACGGTGTACAGATGGGTATTCCTGCCCCAAGTGTCTCAACTATATGTGACACTGGCATCCTGGCTTTTTGTTGGACTAGCTAACAAGCCAATCTAACATGTGCCCTGAGGCATAGGCGTGTTCATGGCAAACGTCCTGGTGTAGAACCTGTTCTGTGATCTGGAGGGGCACACCAAGCGTGCCCTCTTGTGGTGGCATAGAACTATTGTCCAGTCCTGGATTGTTGACATAAAGGGGTGGTGGCAGTGCACTGATTTCTAAGGATTAATAGCCCTTGTAAAATGTCCACTCCAACGTAACTCTTGCACTGACATCCTATCTGCCTGTCAAATGCATGCCTATCTGTGTATGTCTGCCGCAAAGTGTTGAGTGCATGTGGACCATCCATGACCAGTGGGAGCCATTGTGGGAAGCCCCTAGTTTAGCAGCGTCCCCATACAGTGGAAGTGCATTGACAGCATTTCTGATGCCAAGAGGTTGGAGACCCAGACAATTGTGTGAGAGAGAAAGGATACAGGACTGCCCATAGAAATTCTACGAGGACCTTTTAGCAAAGGATTGCTGATTAGATTTTCCTGAGCATTGCTGTTTGGTGGATGGTAGAGGTGCCAAAGGTGGAGACGTCTCTAGGAAAGATCCTCCCTTTTGACCTTCCAAGGTTGCTACCTCAGGAAGGCTGGAGACAGCCAGGTATAGAGCCGTTATATGTGATTACGCTTATGTTCCAGAAACTGCTACTTGGAGTGGGCATTATCACTACCTGCTTTGACAGCCATCACCTTGCACAGAGGCTGGGCCTGTACCACAACCAGAAAATGACATTTGAAAGCACACTCTTCCAAACTCTTGTGCTGTGGATTAATGTCCCCTGTCTGGAAAATGAGTATATAAGTTGGCCCCAGACGATTCCCGTTCTAGGATGCTTCACTGAACAGGGAAAGGAGTGCTCATAGAGTACTTGAAGTGCTGATATGAGAGCAGGGGATTTGTCTGAATGACGGACAGTTTTCCAGAAGTGAAGGGATGTCACTTGAAGTTTTAACAAATTTGCTGGAAAAGCTGAGGATCTGCTGAGCACCTAGAAGGCTGCCTACCTGCTCAGAAAGGAAAGGAGTGTGCATGACCCTACAGCAGGGGTCTTCAAACTGTGGGGCGCGACCCCTAGGGGGGCCGTGGAGCGATGCAAAGGGGGTCGCGCCTTCACAGTGTCACTTCTGCCGTGGCCTCCAGGGCTTCAGCCCCCCTCCTCCCCCATCCTGTGTCTCAGCCCGGGCTGCTGCAGTGCAGCTCGCTCGGCTGGGCAGTGTCTGGAGTCTTATCTCCGGCCCGAGTTTTTCACAGGTCTTTAAAGACCATTAGCATATTTACATGCCTTTGTTGACTGATTACCAAAGCTTAGTTTTTTTATGGTTCCAGTACCCCCTGGGCCCCCACTCTGCCTATTCCTTACATTTGTATTTTTACACTTGCTGTAGTGTGAGAATGCATTTAATGAAAAGAAATATAAAGTTGGGTTGCCAAAAGAAACATGCCTGCTGTGTGTTGTTTAAAGATCCTGCAGAGACCTGCTCTTGACACTAAATTGAGTTATAAATAAAAAAGTATATATTAATTAGTTATGTGACTTTTCTGTCTTTATTCTCTTTAATTATTAGTCATGGATCATTGAGGCATCCCTATAACACAATTAAAAGTGCTTTCTATTTATATTTGCTGTTCTAAGTATTCACAGATAAGTGCAAAAAATACAGTTGTAGGTGACAGCTTATTTCTGGGCCATCAAAATAATGAGCTGGTAACCCTAATCGTTAGACTGGAAGTTTGTTGCAGGATCAGCACATTATTTATTTCCTCCACCCTCGAACCCTGATTAATGCCATTATAGCAATAGTTTTACCACATCGCTGCGGCGGCTTTTCCCGCTGTGTGCGGCATTTTTCAAAATACCTCGTTACATGACGAGCTGAGCTCGTCATCAACGCGGAAGGGGTTAACTTATATCTGAAACCCTACGCTTCAAGTTTGTGGGAATGCACCCTGCTTTCAGACTACTCACTTATCATTCTTGCCTCCACTTTCACGTTCACCCTGCACTCGCACTGATCACAATGCACTCGCACTGATCACAATGCACTCGCACTGATCACAATGCACTCGCACTGATCACAATGCACTCGCACTGATCACAATGCACTCGCACTGATCACAATGCACTCGCACTGATCACAATGCACTCACACTGATCACAATGCACTCACACTGATCACAATGCACTCAGACCATGCACTCGCACCATTCACCCGCTCACCCTGCTCTCACAGTGATCACTCTGCACTAAACATTTTCTTGCATTGTTCACTTTGTACATCACCCTGCAGTCACACGAGCACACTTCTCACCCTGCACTCATGTGACACTCCACTCACCTGTCCCCCCTTACTGCTCAATCTGTAGCTCACTCAAACAAGGCCATCACTAACCATGCACTAATTCGTCCCACTCTGCACTTACAGCCGAACCCAAATTCATATGGTCACCTCACTCACCCTGCAGTCACTCATTTTACCCTACTCTCACACTGTTGCATTGCTCACCGTGCAGTCACATGGGCACTCTTGTCACCCACACAGTGCAGAAGGTTAAAGTGCCTGGTACAAAGAAGATGTACCATGCACATCACAGAACTGAGTGTGAGTAAACTATGACTAGCGCTATAAAAAAATGAAATGTTTGTCAGACAGGTGCTATAGAGAGATGAGGTGTATTGTTGGTGAGTGGTAGTGAGGGAATTCATGGAGAAGGTAGAAAGACTGTTGCACCGTGTGCGACCAGTGCTTGGACAAGCCCTGGCTGGGAGTGTTAACCCCCTCCCCTACCCCCCGAAGTTCGGGTCTAATGGATCCCCTGCTTCTGCCTATTATTTACATTTGTAGTGAGCTACTGTTACCAAAAGGTGTCCTGGGGCTAATAACCATCTGCGTGCAATGTGAGAGAGGGATCCGGGGTTGGGAGAGGAGAGAAGAGAGGGATGGAAGGAAGGGGGTGAGAGGAAAGGGGCATGGGTAAACTGCTTAACTCTGCACAAGACCGCCACGGTTTGAATGCACCCTTGCTGCTTCCAGCCATGGCCAGGTGAACTTCTAATGTGGCAGCGCATATCCCTGTGGATTGGGAGGCCCTTCACAGAGGTTGACTAGACATCTTTCTGATGTTAATTGCTGTATTTTGGTTATAAACTGGTACTAATGGGGTGAAATCTTTCCTCAGTATTACTGTGTTTAAAAAAAATTCTAAATAATAAAGCAATGCTACCCCAAAATACGCAGCATCACAGAACATTATTTACATTTTCTACTCACACAGTTTAGTCAAGCCTGTCGCATAATTTGGTCCTCACCTTCCTCATAACCTAGAGATGTAGACATTTTTGTCAGGAGGGGGTCCTTACGTTTGAAAATGTTGACAAGGGAGTCTCGGCATCCAAAAGTTTGAAGACCTCTGCCCTACAGGAAGAGATACTGTCCAAGCATAAAAGCCCAGCAATGTTCCAGGTGTGTGGAACACCAATAACAAGCGTATTGTTACTGTTAGTGCAACCAGCACCGATCAAGACAGGTGAGATCACCCAGTCTCTCTTCCCGGTTATATGATGAACTGTTTGATAAAAACCCCAAGCCCCTTCATGTGGTCTGGCATATCAGCAGTGTATCCTGTGAGATGAGTGCTGCCTCTTCTCACTTTGTGATGTGGCAAAGGGCATTGCCATCATCAATCTGGCACAGAGCATAGCCTCTCAGCCTTGAGGCTGCAACTGCCTAGGACACAGCACCTGATGACCGGGCTGGCCATACTGTGCACCCCATGGGGCTCCAGAGAGGAGTGAGACTGTCCGTGGTCTAATGTCACTTTTAAGGATGCAGGTGATGTGAAACAGACGTGCCCTGCCTGGAGCTACTACAACTGTGTCCTCTGTGAAGAGGTGAAATGAGAGATGGTGTGGCACACCTAAATTCTAGTACGAGTTCAAACAAAGGTAGTCCTAAATCAAATTTATGAAGTCATTTCTGGGCACCTCAGCAATGGTCTCTTCTGGCTGGTAGAGACTCAAATTTGAAAACAAGTGGCGAGGAGGTGTGGGAAATTCCCACACTGGATCCTGTGGGTGCTCCTGCGGAGGTGGCTACCTCGATTTCTTCAACAACAAAAAATATACTCAAATTCAACAATCCAATTGACTCATCATGATTTTAATCCAAGGAGTCATATATTAATATTCATATAGACTATGATAAGATTCAATTCATTATTCATCACAGACGATTTTGAATGCCAATGTCCCTATGCATTTCGGGACAAAAGTCCCTTCATCAGGGAATAGGGTTGATCTGTGGAGGAAATAGACACTGTTTTAGGAAGGGGACTATTCCCTCAACACCAAAAAGAAAGTGACTGGAAAATAAAGTGACTAGAACATGAGATTCGCCGGTGATAAGTGGCTGAAATATCGGTTCCGATTACACATTGTCACACAAGGTATGCGCACTAATCGGGTGTTTTCTTTGGGGATTCCGACTGTCTTTTTACGTTTTTGTCTTGGTGATACACATAGTTTTCCTGTTCCACAAGTCTGTCTCTGGCCCCACCCCGGTGTTTCCTCACGTTATAGACGAACGCTTAGCACAATTTCCCACTTGCCCTCCGTTATTTTTTCCTTGCCACTTATCACCCGCGAATCTCATGTTCTAGTCACTTTATTTTCCAGTCACTTTCTTTTTGGTGTTGAGGGAAGAGTCCCCTTCCTAAAACAGTGTCTATTTCCTCCACAGATCAACCCTATCCCCTGATGAAGGGACTTTTGTCCCGAAAGGCATAGGGACATTTGCATTCAAAATTGTCTGTGATGAATAATGAATTGAATCTTATCATACAGTTTATACGAATATTAATATATGACTCCTTGGATTAAAATCTTGATGAATCAATTGGATTGTTGAATTTGAGTATATATTTTTTTGAAGAAATCGAGGTAGCCACCTCTGCAGGAGCACCCACAGGATCCAGTGTGAGAATTTCCCACACCTCCTCGCCACTCTGTGAAGAGGTAACACAGACATGAAAAAAGAGATAGAGACTGTATATCTTGATCAGTAAAGACCCGTCAGCTGGTAGAGGCATAACAAGACCAAAGTGAATCATTTTAGATGAAGATCACACAAATGACCTACGGGTTGGCAATGTATGGTAATTGCTTGATCGCTTAGTGAACTCACGCCTCGGCTGTTGTCACAGAGACACTGCTATTCCCTTGAAATAGTCTAGCCCAATGCGATACCTGTAGGCATGGGGAAGGGGACCCTAGATGTTTCATGGGACCTAGCGAGAACCCATAGTTGGGAGTTCTGAACCCTGGTTGGCGCATTAACATGTGTAGTATTTTGTTTTGCCGTAACACTACAGCACTTACCTTTTTTCAACACAAGCATTGGGCTGCACAGTGAATTATTGTGAGCAGAAAGGGTGTACTTGGCACAGTTTGCAGAGCCATAGTAGAAAAGACCCCTGAACACTAAACACAAGACGATCCAAATCAGCAAGATTATGGCGCAGTAGACCATATCGACCATCTGACCCACTGAACAATGTCTGAAATCCAGTCTTCATTTTCACTGCCTTTGTCGAGTTTCAAATGGATAGAAAATGCTCAGTGCTTATTCTTATTTCTTCAAACATGGATTCAGGGTCATTGGTGTGGCATGGTTTCTCTAGCACTATCCTTATCTTTATTAGCCGAAGGTAGTCAAAGGCTTCCTTGACAGTTCAGTTTTCAGAAGTTGCCTGAGCCACAAATGGTTTGGTTCAGCTCCAAGTTTGGGGAGTACAACTTTTCATAGCATTTGGCCCTGTACTTCATGGAATCTACACCTGCTTTTAATAATTACATTTTGACTGGTAAACTTACTTGGAGCTTACTTGGTGCTTGCTGAACTGATGCCTCTCAAGGGTATATTGTGGGATGGTTCTTTCTGAAGGTAGCCTTAGGTTTACATCTAGTATGCCTTGAGATTGGTGTACATCATTTTGAATTTAACCCAATCTATGCTTTTGGGCCAGATTTACCATGATCTGAATATTTAGACCTTTTTGCCAATTGCTTCGAAAAAACACACAACCCTATCAATTTCTACTGCATATGCAAAACTACAGTTAGCCCTATCAAAAGCAAAGACAATAACAGTACACCACAGAACATAATCACTCATGGGCAGATTTACAATCCCCCTGCACCACCAGTACGTCACTTTTTGTGACTTATTGGTGGCGTATTTCTCTGCCTCATATTAACAAGGATAGGAAAAGCCACCCTGCATGGCTTTTCCTATCTTTGTAAATATGGCCCCTTTACACGCAGCACTTTGAGTGAAAGGGGCATTCCATGGGTGTTGCTGTGGGTGTTCCCAAGCAACACCCATGGAACAAGACACATTTCCAGATTTACGAGGAATCGTAAATCTGGAAATGCATGTGAATGCTACCCCTCCCCAGAGGAGGCGTAGGGAGGCGCAACGAGGAGAAATTTTTTCATTTCTCTTTGTTTTTTCCTCTTTCAATGGGTTCTGTATTCTATTATTATAGAAGCTCATACCTGTTCACAGACATATATGATTAAAACAACACTTGGAGGACACCTAGCAGTTTTAACACTAAACACATGCATGAAGCATTTTATATTCCAGGGAATCATACTCCTTCTGTTTTGTTCTATTAGAGTGCTTTCTCAATTTACACATAAAGGATATAGAGGTTTTTGTGGGCATTGTGTTTGCTTTAAATGTGATATTCAATTATGGAATATTACATACAGAGCCACACAACAAGATGGAAGAAAGAAACACGAATAACCAAATTAAAGTGAAATACCAGGTTTCATACTTTAGGAGACTTACATTCTTGCCCACATCATCTTTGGAGCTGACCAGGTCCTCCATCTCAGCCTTCAGTAGTTTGTTGACTCTTTCTAGTTCTTCCTTAGATGCCATTGCCTCCTCCAGTGTTCTGGCCAGGGACAAGGCTTTTGTGTCTTTCTCTCGTGCTTCAGCTTCTGCTCTGTCCCTTTCCTCTGCATACTTGGAAGAAATATTTTTCTCCTCTGCCAGCATCTAGAAAAAACGCAGACAAGATTTTTCTTAGGAACAATCCAAGGAATATGTATTGGCTACCATTGTACTGCTCTCTCAGCATTATGTTATCAGAAATCTTATGCTATTATAAAAATCGTTATTGTATGATACTATATCAAGTATAAGTGTATCTGGGGAATTAAGAATATAAATTATACACTTACCATGCAACATAGTAGTAGGTCCATGAGGTACATATGACGTTACAGTCATGCAATATATCCCTTGCGGTAAAGCGACCCACAATGAAGATCAGAATTGCAAATTTCGGCAAGGTTAATTCTACTGAACTTTGAATGTAGTTTTCATCCGTTTACTTTAGGAAAGGGGTATTTATTGTTATAATATTATAAACAATTCTGCTCAACTACTATATTGTTTTGGCATATATGGAAATTTGACTATTGTCTCAGTTCCGATTTTATGCACATGTACGTAACACCATAAGTAACTCCGTAAAGTTTTAAATATGTCAAGCTCAGTTAGAATGAAAGCCCTGCGAACAGAATGGCTGTATTTAGATTTTTAATTGGAATGCAGAAAAACCTGCAATTGCGATTGTCTTATACTTCAATTCTTGCAAGAAGGCTTCGGCTTGATTTGTACCTCAAATATTTATCTTTGATCTTAATAATTGGTAACATATCTGTATAAGTTTTAAGGTATTATTTTGATGATTTTTTAATTGTGTTTTAAATTACTGTTTAATACCCATTAAATGTATTATATTTATTTCATGAACAAATAAACTTACAAAAATTACATAATACTATGGCTAGAGGGAATCAGATTGTAAAAAAGAGGTACTGGGGATACATTCAGATACCTGATCAAATTTCTTCTGTTTTTTCTCCAGGTTTGACACCATTTGGCGCTGATTTTCTAAGTCTACAACCAGATCATCCAGCTCCTGCTGTAATCTGTTCTTGGTCTTTTCCAATTTGTCATAAGCAGCCGCTTTTTCTTCAAACTGCTGGGTGATACCCTCAATATCTTTATGAAGTTTCTTTTTGCCTTCTTCCAAAACTTCCAGGGTGCTGGTGAATTCTTGTAATTTCTTCTTGGAATCTGATAGCTGAAATTGAAAATAATCAATTTGTTTATTATGCTTGATATTGTAGTGCCATTCACTGTATCTTACATAGATACTGCATTCACTAAGGTTATCTTCAGGGACTGATTTAGCAACATGAACAAACACAGTAACATTTCCACTTAGAAATAGGTTTGTTTATCGAATGAAATAGCCACATTTAATAATTTCAGTAAAACATGTCTACTTCTTCATCTAAAGAACAGTAATTTAAAGCTCACTTAATTGATAATGACAGAGAATATTGGTAAATGATGTTGGCATTCAGCCCTAGGTATCCCTATTTTCAAGGCACAATTTTTTTATTAATTATTAGAAACGGTTTGTTTCCTAAGAAGAACATTTGTTTACAGGTTTTGGTTAAACTCCCAAATAAAACTATCTTACTCTTGCCAGAAATAATGAGCTATGCATAAAATGATGAAATATTCTTATTAAAAACCCACGAAGGTCTTTTTGTCGAACACGCCATGCTAAGATGCATATTAGTAATACTGGAAAAAAGAGCCAAAGATGTGCTGTTTGGCACAAGCAAAGCTCCAAAGTAAAGCATGGCACCAGTAAATATGAAGGAAGTGAAACTGCAACTAGTCAGAGACAGCACATATGAGAAATCTCACGCAATTACACAGAAGCACGAAAAGGCGCACAAGCTCCACATAAAACCTACACAAACTTACAAATATTTCTTTATCTCAAAAATATATCTTGTCTCATTTAACGAGTATAGGTTAACACTGTCCTTTTATGACAAGTGGAGGTGATGGCCCACTGTATAAATTAATCTTTCAGGATTTATTGACATTTTGCTAATAATTTGTGCAAATGTAATTAAACATTTTGTACTTCTTTAGGACTTCTGTTTCCATCAAACGTGTCTTTATTGTTAAAAACAGACACAAATGCACACCACTGCCCATGACCAGTCTCTGCCCTTTCATAATATTGATAAATGAACTAAACCCTCAACGGTCTTTTCAGTGCATAACACATAACACTGTGACAGAGTAAAGAGATGATGTGCTGTTTTAAAATCTTATGTTTGTAAACTAATCTCAAAGCTTTTCCCAACTGTATGTCAATTTCCAATTTTAAAAAGGGCTTTCATGCAATATTAAAGAGGAAAGATGAGTAAAGTGTACTTACTGTATGGTAATCAGCCAGAGAACATCTATTGTTATAACACTATAATATTGTATTATTATTATAATGGAAAATGAGAACTTCCTGAGAACCGGACCATTATTGCATTGTCATAGGTAATATAGTTATACGACTGAAACAAGTCAACAATTTTGACAGTGATTGTAAAATACTACAGTGCTGGGCATTATTGTGTCTAACAATTTGTTAGACTTTTCTACAATCTAGATTTAAGAAACTCAAATAAAACTAAAAAAAGCTTCAGTACCTGAATGTTCAAGGTTGAGATGTGTCTCTCCAAGTTCTGTTTGGCTTCGACTTCTTCATCTAACTGATCTTGCAAGCTGTTCTTCTCATCTTCCAGCTGACGCAGCTTAGTTGCAACGTTCAACTTTTGCCTTGTCTCTTCTTGAAGCAACTCCTGAAAATAGAAAGATTTGGCATCAGCATTTTTATATTTATGTTTTGATGCAGTCTGAAGATTTATCGATGAGGGAAGTGATTTGGGGACAGCCTACTTGAGTGTCCTGAAGCTGAGATCCTAAGCCTGAGACATCCTTTGCCAGTTTAATTGCCTTGCTTTCCGACTCGTTGAGCAGCACAGTCACAGATTCAACCTCCACCTGACGACAAATGACAGGAAATAACATTTGTGTTTAACATTTACTCACATATTACAATGAACATTAATTCTAGCTAGAACATCAGTTTGCATTCTTCTCAGTCTGATTTTTAAACAGGCACAGTTAAGGGTCTAAGGTATGTAAGACTGGAATCTTTCTGCACAGATAATAACCAGTGGTTGGATATGATTCCAGAGACACGCAAAACTGGTCTATTTTGTTTTACTGAAGGGCCACATATTTGTACTGAATAGCAGACACTGTTATGAACAACAAAGTAATACTTCAAAAATCAAAATATTAAACCAAAAAGGGGGTACTCATAGGTCCGGCATTCAGACCATGGTATCTGTTCTCTGTTCAATAATTATATTTTGAACTCCCAGACTTATAAAAGTATTTTTCAACATTGTAACTACTTCAGTATATGGCAATAAACCATAACAATGCTTTATTTAAAAAAAAAAAAGTGCTATTCAGTTTCTCGTTTGTAAATAAATTAATGGGTCAGTGAATCACATCTGGATTACAGTCATTAATTCATTGTAATTTACTATATTTCTTGTTGGTAGCTGCTACTTTGTGTGCCTAAAAGAGGGGACATATGGATATGCTATGTAACTAAATCTTACAAGTGGATCAAGGGGATATTTACTCATTTTGTAGAGGTCAAACGATAAAATTGATTTTTACCTGCAGCTTGTGTGTTTTCTCAGTCAGTTCATTTCGCACTCGCTCTCCTTCTGTGTATTTGGATTGGAGTTCCTGCAGCTGGACTTCAAGTTTCTTCTTCTTGTGCTCTACCTCCTGTTTTGTCTGATTGAGGGACCTGACCTCATTGGTTAGATCTGAGTTATCTTTTTCCAAGGTCTGTTTGCTTTTTTCTAAGTTTACACGGACCTTGACAAGGAGAAAGAGAATATTTGTAATAAGCAAAGTATTGCACACACATAATACATAAGGCAGCTTGTGTGTCTTGTTTTCCCTGTCAAAACAATAGAGGCTTGCATTTAATCATCAAAGACTAAACTCTGATTACAGAAATGTGCCTATTTTTCCTTTGTGTATGGATGATGTCTGCAAACCAACATAGGGCAGGTTTCTTGCAAAACAGGACTAGTGAGTTCTAAAAATAGAACTTTTGAGCTGCTGTAATATGTCTGTTCCCTGGGCCCAATTCACTAAGAAAAGCGAACTACTGCCGGCACAGGTCTATAACTTCACTTGAAAGAGCTTTCACACTTTGTACCATTCACAAAACAGGTGCAATAGCAAGCCTGGAAAGCTATGTATATTCCCCGTGCAGAAATGTATATAGTGTGCACTTCCACACAGTGAGGATTTTCACTGTATGTGGGGAAAACAATTTTCTCTGCGAAGAAAGCCCTGCACCATCACTAAATACGAGTGTGATCCATTACCCTTCCCTTACCGGAAGGGGAATTACTCCAGTGGTTGAGTGGAGTAAAATTTGGACAATTTCCAAGTAGTGAAGGGGCAGTATCAGAGTTGTGAATTCAAGCAAAGGTGCATATTTGTATGGCCGTGCACACACTTACAAGGTAAACTACACAATGTGACAACCACATTCTACACCTTCCGCTTTGGATTTCCAAAATCAATTTATACCTTCCAGGGATCCTTTTGCAAATTTGTAGCAGGCGTAAATGGAAGCCTTTTCAAGTGTAAATGTATGCTCATGTGCAAAATAATCTTTGTGAGTAGAGCTCATTGCTCAGTTTTTTTCATCAGTTGTATATATGTCTGATCGCCAATATTTTCATTATGCTTATCTGTAACATGTATAAAAAGTAAACACAAATACCTCATAGGAAAATAAGTAATGCACTTAACTGGAAACACAAGGATACGAGTAATACTTGAACATGAATGCTTATACACAGCTTTAGGAAAAGCCAGACAACGGTGCCATCAAAGAACTTCAGTAACAAGAAGGATTTAAAACCAGCTTGTGCACAAGAAGCAGACAGCAAAGAGACACTAGCTTCTAGAATAGGGACAATATAGAGCACAGTAGAGCCAGGGGACAAGAGGTGGGGTAGTGAGTGTCCAAGACATGTCTTGACTTGTTGGACATTACCCGTTTCACTTGCTCTAGCTGCTCGGACAACTCCTCCACAGCCTGGGTATGTTTCTGTCTCATCTCCTGGACCTGAGCTTCATGGACCCGGGTTTCCTCGTCCAATGCCCTCTTCAGCACAGTGACTTCTTGTTCCCTCTTGGTTCTGAAATGAAATGGAAGCAACACTCCTAAAGGGTTTGCCAGACATTGTACTTTTGAGAGCAAAATAAGGTCAATAAGGTTTTACCCATCCTTTCCCTGAAGGAGAACCTGCAAATGATTATTTGTTGGCAGTGTTTCACGTATGATCTACCCACGGCAGTAAGAAGGGATACATTGCTTGTGTTTCGCTAAAGATTATCGCTGGGATTGATGTAAATCATGTCTAAAGAATGGGCCAACGCAAACAACCTAACTTGCTGTAACTTCTGTCAGTTGTACAGTTACAATATTACAGCTATTTTGGCAGGAAAACATGAGTGGCAACTACCTGCATTCTGCATATTTGACCATTTGTTGTATTACCACAGATCCATCTTTATTCACAGCTCTGGCTTTGACCTGTTGCTGGTATTCCTCCACTCCCTACTATGCTACATGTATTTAAGTTCTCTTTCTGAAGTTGTAATTCACCCCTGCTGATAAACAGTTCCATTTAGAGAAAATCCTGCTTGAATTACTTCTGCGTCTTCTTCCACAATATCTCTCAACGTTTTGTTCAAGAAAGATGAATCATCTGTTCTTATTTACAAGCATTCATGACATTCATGCCAAACCTGTGCATAATCTCTGAGTTTAAATGTGTGAGCCAGAAATAAAACACAAAACCAACACTTCGATGATGGCTGCAGTAGTCATGATATACCACTACCTCCTGCCATCATTAGCTGAGTTTTTCAACTAGGGCAGTGTCAGGCAGGAGAACCTCAGTAGGTGATTAGGAAACAATATCTAGGTGAAAGCTACATTGCAAAGCGCACAGAATTACTGTTAAACCATTTATCTCTAACAGTAACTGTATAGGTGAAGTCATTTCAGCTTCTCTACTGCTGTTCCACATATAAGATATGAAATTGATTCCATCATATCTCCTCCATCCCTCCTTCTGTCCTTTAGAGGACATCACTTCAGTTTATGGTATATTTCTTCTTAGGATTGATGGTGCAAACTTTGCACCATATTGGTACCTCCCTATGGATGGTTTATGTCCTATTTTCATTCTTCTGAATATGTGAACTGTAAGGCTGGAAATACTCCAGGTAAGGCCTCAGCAATGTGTTGTACTGCAATAACACAATTTCATTGTTTACTTATACACAATTCTTTCCTCGTGGACTTGAGCCAGGGCTTCTATTGTAGATCCATAAGGGCTGGATCCATGCCGGATTTTCAGAATATTTGTGAAACATAAATGTGCATACAATAAGTCTAAATGGGAAGATTATACACAATTAATATCCTCAAAATCTGGTATGGACCTGGACCTCCTAGACTTATCCTGGCCAACATTCACGTGCCTGCCCCTCCTTGTTGTCTCCTCATGCACAGTGTTTGGGATCTTCGAGTTGTTTGGATACGGAATCCCACAGACCATTTTCTTTCTTAATGGCTTCAAATATCCACTACTCTCCATCCTGTGTAACTTCCAAAAGGATTCCCAAATCCAAATGAATGGCTTTCCCTCTACATGAAATGAAGCTAAATATTCATGTCTCTAGAGTATACTTAGTTTTATTACATCTCAAATCATTTGGAGCACACCTTCTGGGGAATAATTAGATTTGTAGATCTTAGCTCCAAGAAGCAAAGCATAATATTCAACACTCTGATAGCAACACCAAAAAGTATATGGAGAAAGGGGGTAGGAAACAGTGTCAATGTAAGGAATCAGAGAAAAGATTTTTGTAGCTCAATATCAGAATCAGATCCATCTACACTCACCTGAGTTCTTGTTGAGTTGCTGTGCTGTCTAATGTGTCTTCGAGTTCTGTTTTCAGGGCCTCCAGCTCTTCTCCCAGGTCTCGCTTCATTTTCTCTGCCTTGTTTCTTGCAGATCTTTCTGATTCCAGGTCCTCTTGAAGATCAGAGATATGGCCTTCCAATTCACGAATTTTCTTAAGGGCATTGTTTTTCTGAGCAAGTTCATCTTCAAGCCTTCAAGAACATACAATGGTGCAGTTTTGAAATAGACAGCCACAGTGTCCTTGATTGAGTGAACAAGTTGTTACAATTGGTTCTTAGCAAAATGTTAATTGCTGTACGAATTTTGCCAATTTATTTAGTTCATGATAGTTTGTTTTTGATGTTAGGAATAGTTAAGGTACTACATTCAACTGTGTACCTTGGATTACTTTACTATTATTGAACTCTTGAGAGTTCAATACATTCTCCAGGCTAACCGGCCAGATGGGAAGACTGGGGGGGGGGGGGGGGGGGGGGGGGGGGTTGCTGCCATCATTGCCCACTCGCACATCTTCACCTCCCTAACAATTCCCCTCACTCCTTTGGCTGACATCCTTGCAGTCACATTGCACTCTAAATACATACCGCTGGCATGTGTTCTCTGCTACCGGCCACCTAACCCCTCCTCAAACTTTGTTCAATTCTTCAGCAACCTGGTTGCAGAGCTGGTGGTCAACCATGCCAAGCTCCTCATCATAGGTAATTTCAATTACTGGCCACACGACCCACTCGAGAACCCCTGCTCCAAACAATTTACGGACTTACTCACTGGGCTAAATCTTTCAGAACACATCAAAGTGGCCACCCACATTAAGGGGCATACTTTGGACCAGGCCTGGAGTCTAAATCTGGACATTCTCGACCTCCGAGTATCCCCCTGCACCTGGTCTGACCACTATTTTGTCTCCCTTTCCATCAGTCTTCCGATCGCCACCGTAGCACACACAGCCGCTCCCACCATGGTAAGAAATTGGAATCATGTAGACATTCCTTCAATCTGTACGAACCTCACTTCCACCCTTCCCACTTTTCCTGACCTCTTGGACCCTCAATGCTCACCTCACGCGCAGGCTGAAGCTCTCGCCTCCTGGATGACCCAGGCGAGAGACAATTTTGCCCCTCTCAAGGCTCTAAAAACAAAGAGACCCCACGACGCCCAACTCTGGTTTACTAAAGACCTTAGGGACAGGAAGCTCGCTCTACGCCAATTGGAGCGGAAGTGGAGGCTTCACTACTGCCCTCCCAAAAATACTCTGTTCTTAAAAGCCCTACAGGAGTACAAAGTGGCCATTGTGACGGCTAAATCCACACACTTCTCTGCGAAAATACTTAGCTCCAGCTGCAAATCGAAAACCATTTTTTCCATCGTGGATGAGCTGGTAACACCTGACCGTGTCACTGCAAAATCCCCCCCATTGCAATTCCTCTGCGACTCTCTCAATAGCTACTTTATTGAAAAAATCATAACAATCAAAACTAGTATCCCCACTGCTGTTACCATATCGCATTCCACTGCGGACCCCCCCAACCCCGTTCATTATCTCAATTTCCCCACACTTACGGAAGACACCTTCTTTTCTCTTCCTGGGAAAATTAAGTCGGGCTCCCCCCAGGATAGTTGTCCTCCCCACATCAGTCGTGAAATCTACCGCAATATTCCCACGCCCCCTCTCTCTCTTTTAAATAACTCCCTTTCCTCGGGGGTGGTCCCCCACCCTTTCAAAACAGCTGTGGTCTCACCCATCCTAAAAAAAACCTGGAGCAGATCCCGACACCCTTTCCAATTTCCGCCCAATTTACCTCCTCCCCTATTTGGGCAAAGTCCTGGAAGCCTATGTAGTCAACTGTCTGAGCACCTTCATTGAATATACCCACTTCCTTGACCCTCATCAGGCTGGTTTTAGGCCTCAACACTCCACTGAATCTATCGCCCTGGCCGTCCATGAGGAGTTAAGAAAGGGGGCGGACCAGAACATCTCACAGGCTTTGGTGCTCCTGGATCTGTCGGCGGCGTTCGACACTGTAGATCACACCATCCTACTCGAACGTGTCGAGCACGCCGGCATCCAGGGGATACCACTGAAGTGGATTACCTCCTTTCTTCAGGATCGTGCTCAGGCAGGCTCCCTCCCACCTTTCTACTCAGTGGGAAAGCATCTCGCCTGTGGAGTCCCGCCTGTGGAGTCTCTTTATTCTTTATATTTGTCCCCTCATCTCGGAGCATCAACAAAAATCTGTCACCATCTTCAATTACGCGGACGACCTTCAGCTCATCTTTGGCATCGACCCCCTCCCCATCCTCCATACAAAACTTCCACTCTGTCATGAAATTCATTAGCTCCTGGATGAACCTCAATCAGCTCAAACTCAATCCCGATAAAACTGAGCTAGTTCTCACTGGTCCCCATGGCAACCCTTGGAATTCTTCTTTCTGGCCACTCTCCCTTGACCCCTCTCCTTCCCCTGTTGACACTGTTAGGAGCCTTGGCATCACCATTTGCAAGGACCTCTCTATGAGGGCGTAAATTAACTCAGTTGTATCCACCTGTTTCTACCACGTGCGCCGTATCCGCAAAATTAGTAGACTTCTCTCTCACGAAGCTCTTGCACAGGTCACCCTGGGGCTCATTATTTCCCGCATTGACTATGCGAATTCCCTATATGTGGGCATACCAGCATATCAATTACAATGTCTCCAACTTATCCAGAATCAGGCTACCAGGTTGGTCTATGGTCTGCCAAGATCCACCCACACCAAGCCTCTTTTAAAGAACCTTCATTGGCTCCCAGTTGCCCAGCGCAGCATCTTCAAACTCGGCTGCCTGATTCACAAAGCTCTTTCCTCCCAGGGACCTTCTTTCATTTCTTCCCTCTTGCATCGATACGCTCCCCAGCGTGCTCTCCGCTCCTCCAACCACAATCTCCTCACCCCCTGCTCCTTCAGGCGTAAAAAACATGGAGGCCTGCGATTCTACACCCAGGCCCCTCTCTTTTGGAACTCCCTTTCCCCCGCACTCCGCCTCCTCCCTTCCTACGCCCACTTTAGAAAATCTCAGAAAACTTGGCTCTTCTCGTTGGCTCACAACTAGTTCACCTCATCTGTACTGTACAGCCCTCCCACCCCAGCGCCAAGAAACCGTAGGTGTACGCGCGTTTTACAAGTCCCATTAATCATATCATATCAGAGCCCTACCACCCCACACGGTAGGAACTTGCTTGTCATAAATATATTGTTAATGATCTTTGATCGTAACCCAGGTCTCCCACCCTCTGTCCACTGCTCTCTTGCTCCCCAGCAGAGTTCAGCCAAACAAGTACGTAAGCCTACATAAATACATTATATAACCTTCTTCCCCCTTTTGAGTCTTACACAAACTACCACTATAAAAGTAAATCTGTTTTTAAGAAGACCAGAATGAGAATGCAACACATTAGCTAGTTAGAGCACCACCACCTGAATGCATTAACTGTTAATTTATTGTAGACACTACCAAAGAAAAAGCTTGGAAGGAATAAATGCTTCCTCAGGAAAATGTAACTATTACAGGTATAACTGTAATTAAAGGTTGCCATGAAAAATACCCAAAATCAGTGTTAGGCAGCATTCCTAATTATAAATAAAAATTCCAAGCCCACACATTACAGTGTTGCTCACTACACGAAACGTTGAGGAGGAGCTCATCGTTAGAGAACTCTGTTTATCTGGCACATTCAGGTCTTATACATGTGTCCTTTAATAAAGGTGTTAAATAGGAGATTAACTCCAAAAGTTATTCTGTTTTTAGATTTAGGCTTACATCCTTTTGTTGAGCTTATTTTCTTTTACTTCCATAAACGCTTGTGGCTTATTCTTTCTCAATTTTATTTTATCCCAGTACATTGAATGGACAAGTGCAGCAGTGATCCACGCCATTCTTAAGGCAAGTGTGAAAGACATATAAAGGTATAGTGGATAAAGCCTGCAACGTTAAATAAAGAATTGTATATTTTCTGTGAATTTGGGAGTAAATTTAGATACAAGACGAAATATGTACTTTCACATTGTTAAGATGAAATTTATATTTGAATTAACTCAAAGATTGACTGGCATCATAACGTCAAATTTCATATGACTGATTGTATATTGATAATATCTAACAATGAATTAAAATATCTTTAAAAAAATTACCTTGATGCAGAACTAATGTGTTTTAAAACCAGAAATGTGATGCTCAAGGTATGAACACATATGGCGTAAGGTTCATAATTTTTTATAGGTATTTATTTCTCCTTTCAATTAAAAAATGCAGCACTAAAAATATAATTGTATAAGAATGTATATGAACGTAACTATAGATTAATTTTGTCAACGAACTTCCATGGATAAATCTTCATCTGGTGTATTTTTAATCAAATGTAACATCTATTAACATTTAAGTCTTCACTATTTCAGGTTTATGTTTTCTTTTTGCCGTAAAGTACATAAGCAAACACCTTTTACAGGTCAAGCATGTGCGGGTGTTGTAATGTTTTTCACACACCAGAATTGTTGGGCCTTACCAGATTACCCCTGCCTTGGGCAGTGCTTAATTTAAGCCAGTGGTTTCTGGTGCTCGACAACCACACTTATTTGTAGACACTGGCACTTATGACAGCTGCAACATGGTGACACTGTTTGTCATAATTAGAATAGAGCACAATACCAGTTGTTTATTATTTAAAAAACATTAAAAATTATGCCTAAGTCATTCTTACAGCTTTCGAGACCTGGAATAGTCTTAATTGTCACACTTGTAGGAGTGTGAGGATTAATAGTTGATTAGGTACCATCATTGGCAGCGCTGGCAGGGACAATGGATGATGCAAGTAGTAGTGGCCTCCTGACAAGGTCCCTGTCATTTTTTTTTTTTACAAATAAAGCAGTGGGCTTGGGGTCTCTACACCATCATTTCCTGCTACTCATCTACAATGGACACAGGAGATTTTGTGGGTTGTCTTCGTTACACTTTCTGTCCCCAAAAATAAGTTTAATCATAATAATAGTAGTGCCAAACAAAGGAAAAGACGCTTCTTTTATTGGCGCCCCCTTGCTGGTTGTGATCCAAGCTATTAGTCTGCATCACCTTATTGGATTCTGTTGACCATGTCAATGCCTCTTTTCAAATGTACCATCTGTTAAAGTCCTCATTTCCATGTACATCTTGGAAGGAAAATAAATCTTCTGCTAGACTGATCACACTACAAACCTACACAGTCAGATCAAAAAAGTCAGATTATTTTTTTTTTAAACTCTGTACCATGCCTGCTTAGAACCCTAAGGTGATATTTACCAGACAACTGCAGGGTGTTGTTAAATAACAGCCAAAGAGAAGATAAAGGACCATGATCCCCTTTGGCCACACAAACCCATACCTTGTAAGAGCCGCCTGCAACTCTTCCTCTTTTTTGGCAAGTTGTATCTTGAGTTCAGCAATCTGGGCCTGCAGGTCGGAAATTTGCTCATGGAGATCGCTGGAGTCTCCTTCCAGCTTCCTCTTAACTTTCTCAAGTTCTTGCCGGGACTTTTCTTCTTTCTTTAAGCGAACTGAAAGAAAACCCTCTCTTTAGAAAATCATAAATACCAGGAACACAACAAAGCAATGTGTGTTAGCTAGAAGATTATAATGAAAGAGATATCCATTGGGGAAATTAGTCATATCTGCTTTGTAATTTATTTATTTATTTATTTATTTCGATTTATATAGCGCGTTATAACCCAGGGGTCTCTAAGCGCTTGTCCGGTAAACACCGCAGAAATCCTGAAAAAGATCCTTCCCAGAAAATTAAAGCCCACCCCAGGCCTTCTGGAAAAGAACAGTCTTCAACCTCTTCCGAAAGGACAGCAAATTAGGTTCCTTACGCAAATCCGCCGATAGACTATTCCAGACTGCTGGGAGGGTATTCGAGATGGCACGACCACCCACTGTCGCCAATCTGAAACGTGGTTGTGTGAGAAGGGTTGCCTCCGCAGATCTTAGCACCCTACCCGGTTTGTATGGAATCAGGCGGGTCTTAATGTATCTTGGCGCCTTACCATAGAGAGATTTGTGTGCAATACATAACCCTTTGAAAAGCACCCTCTGCCTTACTGGGAGCCAATGTAGCTCGCGCATAAGTGGGGACACATGCGTGCTCCTGGGTTTCTTATGAATGAGCCTGGCGGCATCATTCATCACCATCTAAAGTTTGTCCAGGAGTTTTTGGGGTAATCCTAGATAAAGCGAGTTGCCGTAGTCCAATCTTGCTAGAATCATTGCGGAAACCGCCTGTCTTAAGGTGGTTTCCGCAATGTTACGTTTGTAAAGCTAGATATTTAAATAAAAGATATGTGAAGTTTTACAGTTTGCTTACATTTCTTCTCGGGTACCCTTATTCACAAAATACAGGTGAGCACAGCACATCTCTGGGCTAGAAACATAACACTTTAAAACAATGGAAGGGTGCAATGAGCCTGGATGTGTGTCAATCTTGTCCCAAGCTGATAACAACATTGACCTTGTTGACCTTGTACCGTCAAACATTTGCTGCCACCTCACTACTCCTGCAATATTTTTAGACTTTGCAAATACCCCCAGGCACAACGCCTCTCCTTCACAATACCTCCTTTACAGTACCTGCATATTTCTCCACACTCGCCACCACACATTAACACAAACGCCATCTTTGCATTGCATCACTGCACACCACACATTTTCAAAAAGCATACTTCTTTATCCTCCCCATCTTGCCAATATTTTTGGTTCATGCATCTACGTGTTCATCTAATCTTTGAGTGCTAAATTCTCACCATCGCTATATTCATAATAATTCTCACCGTGATATTTCCAGAATACTAGTGTATCTCTAGATGTCTGCTCAGAGGTTTCTACATTCCTCCGCACTTATCATGTCCCTAAACCTGTCACCTCTCTGTACCAGCCATATCTCCTCAAAGGCCACATCTTGGAATAAAACAAGTAGTTAGAGATCAAGCTTTATGGTGAACAACTCTCTGCACTAGCTAGATTGCAACATTTCACAACCCTGCACTCGCTATATGTCTGAACTCCTTCATAATCACTAATTGAATTTTTCTTAGTACACAAAGTGATTATACTTTATCATTAGAGTGAAGGAATGTCTTTTTCTGAGTCAAGACATTTTGAAGTGTAATTTTGTAATACCATTGTTCAAATTGACTCCTCAAACAACTATTCTAAACTATGATCTTTTTCTATATGATAGATAGGAAGTGTTGTGGGCAGGGGGATAAAAGAACTCTGTGGCTGTAAAAATTACTCATTCAGCACCCATAAAGCCCTTAACTAAAATCTCATCTGTCAATTTCACCTCCTACTACAAGCACTGATGTAAAGTAGATATGAGAATGTGTACCTTCCAGTTCTGATATCATGGATTCATGCTTATTTTTCAGTTTTGTGAGGTTCTTTGCTTTTTCTTCCTCTTCTGTAAGATTTGTTGTTAGATCACTCACTCGATCTTCAAGGAGTTTCCTTTCCTGATTCATAATTTAAAAATATTTGGTCAGATTTTTCAGCTTGTCGGTCCGAGAAGAAAAAACAATTAGATTAGATACCCTAACCCTGATAATATTTAGTGCACAATGGATGCAAGCTAAAGGTCCACCTGAATGTTTGCAAAGCATTTTTTCTGCTGTCCACGCCTCATAGGCATGTTTTGTGAAACAAAGCAAATACAGTGTTAGACACCAGTGCGCTGGACGTAGTGAAAATGTAAAAGGAAACTGGAGGGAAAAACACTGCATTATTCCAAAAACTACATTAAGGAGAAAAAGATGAGCTAATTTATGACAATAATCTTACCCCTCCGGTGCCCTGAGGATAGGCTTACTTCCTAATATTTTTGGAGGGAGGGCATGAGAACAGTGCTATTTTTTATTGTCTTGTAAATAAGGACCAACCTCTCTTTTCTGGTGGGATATGGAATCTCTCTTCCATCCACGTCCAGGGTCCTCGAGAATCACTGACAGATGTATGTCAGAATATCCCTGGAAATATCTTCTCACATAAATATGGCAGCTTAAATAGTGTTTACAAAAACATTGTCCCAGTGAGTATAGCTTGTCTGTTGTTAACTCCATTAGGGCTATAGGTTTGTAAAGTATATTTAGAACACAATGTTTATGTTAGACGATATTCTGATCACGATATCCTGGTACGATAGCTCACAGATACAAGCTTGGAGAATCCATATGTGACCTGATGACACTACTGAAGTAAGTCACAAATGAGAACCTCTGAATAGAGTTTCAATCTGTAATCTGTATCCTCTGCTGAGGTCTGGCAGGTGGGGTCAGTTGAGGTGGGCTGAAAGTGTTTATCACAGCTCCCAGCTTCCACCTTATCGACCCACATCCCAACCATTCGCATTTTTGCTGGGGAGGATGGTATACTAACATAACCTACTTCCCCTGACATAAAGCGGATGATTATCAGAATAGAGCTAGAAAGAGTGGAGCTGGAAGCAAATAGCATCCTCAGGCTTTAGGCGCAACAACCTTGGTTCACATGGATATCATTCATTTGGACTCTGTATGCTTTATTCCATAAATGTATCTTTTTAGTTTATTTTCCCTCTCTACATCTGTTAGATTTTTGAGTAAAAGTATTATTGCAACTTCACTCCCAAAGTGGAAAACTACATATTTCAAAATGCACTTGGTAGTTTGTTAAATGGCATGTAATTATAACACAGCTGATTATTTCAGCACCATAGAGGTAGCTAAGGCAGATTTACTAAGCACAGGTCGCAAAACAGTTATTGTTTTTTCATATCAATAAGTTTGCGAATTGGGCTTCTTTTTGTGATACTAATCAGTCCCCCTGCAAAACGCACATTTACAGTAGATCACAAAACCTCCTCACTCGTTAATTTGTGAACACCTGCACACTCCTGCAAAGGCAGGGAAGGAGGCCTGTGATTGACAGCAGACCTTCACCCCACCTTTTACATTCCTTACATGTGAAAGTTTGTATACGTGCAGGGGATGACATCGGGGAGAGTTCAGTTGTTGTGTGGAACAACAACTGCTTCACCCAAATTCACAAAGTAGAAGCTGCCTCATGGGAGATGTGGGGTGTGGAGGGCATTGGCTATCACCCCAATTGGTTATTAGTATCAATTCAAAGATGTGCACCTATAACTGAGGTCACAAGCAATTGATACATATCTTCCCAAATCGCAAAGAAATGGAGAACTCCTCTTTACTACTTCCCACTCTTTGCAAATGAGTAGTCAAAGGCACTTTTGACTCAAAGCGTATCTGTAGTTCATTGCGACTTCTGATTTTGTGGTCAATAAGTCGGTGATTTTGGAAACTGCAGTTTTTGTAACACCAAAATTCCTTTGTGCAACTCAGTTGCATAAAAAAGTGTACAGGGTCAATTGCAGCAACTGACCCTACACACTGTTTTATGTAAATGGATCATGTTGGAGAATTTAATTACTAATACTAATTTAACGCAACATTTGACAGTTATATGGACTGTAAATACAGTTAGTATTAAAGTTTGTTCAGCAATTATATCAGCTGCCGGGGGGTTTCATTAGCTTTGTGTTTCTAGTCATTTGAGAGGTTTCTTACATTCCTATTGACAATACTTGTTTTGAGGAATAGTAATACAGCTTCTACAATACCATGTTGTCTTTAAAATGTTCATTTTCTGACACAATTGTTTATCCCCTTAGGAAGAGCCCCCAAAAGAAAAAAACAGAGGTTCTCACCTTTACCAGCTTGTTGTTCTGATCATCCATTACCAGTATATCATCCTCCATTTTCTTTATTTTAGCCTCTGCTGTTACCTTCTCCAGTTGTAATTTCTGCCTTGCAGCTTCTTCTTCTTCAAGTTGTTCCTCGAGATCCTTTTAGAAAGGAAAAAGATTGTATAAGCGGACAATGACAATCAGAGGCCACTGAACAATCGCAATCGGTTATGGGTGCAGACATAGGCCTCCATTTTACAAGTGATTGTAGTCTGGTAATCCCCATATCTTGCATTACATATATTGGTGGTGTTGGTAATTCTGTGATGCAGTCTTATCAGAGGTGCATGAGGTATCCCTTATAGGTTCTCTATGGAGGGGGGAGCTCAGTGTTAACATACTAATTTCTGGCTGACATTACATAATTCTAGGCCTTTTTCCTGGGATTTGCCCCCAGAAATGAATGCTCTGTTTCTGCCACAGCTGCTACTAAGCAGTCAATTAAAATGAACGCCTTATGTCTTCTCTTACAACTATGCTAGGTAGTCACAGTTACCTTGCTCAGCACATGAGGCTACTAGGTGTTGCGGCCTTTTAAATATACATTCAAGTTCAAAGTCTGTTGCCTCTTACACAACTGCCTCTTCAGAAAAACACCTATCTACGAATATAAGCGCAAAGAGAAGGCCAGACCTACCCTCGTATACTTGTGATCCTGCAATACTGTCTGAAACAAGATCTCAAAGATACGCCTTGTCTCCTGTCCATTGCACGCTATCATCATACATCATACAATGCCTTCAGACATAATGCCAGCCGTTTATGTCAAAAACTCTCCGTTTCTAAACAAAACTTTAAAAAGGCAACTTTTTAACATCCCCACATTTAAACAAGCATCTTGTTTATTACTGTACATCTAATGCAACTTACACTGTTACTTAGTCTGCAATTTTTTATAACATGTATACATGTTGGCTGCACTACTAGACAGAAAGCAAGCACCTTGAGGCGACTGAACTCACCATATGGATTTTACACTAGTGCTCAAATAAATGCGCATTATCTGTTCTGTGAACAGTCCTCCTAAATTGAAATGAACTTAGAAATAAAAAAACATAGGTGCAGTTGAAATATAGTATTTTACACAACCAAATTAATGCCAAGGAGCCATAACTGCAATCCCCTATCAATTAATGTTGTCCTAAATTCAAGATAAACAAAAAAACAGAGGGTAAGCACATACAAGTAACATTTAGATAAAATGTTAAATCGATGCAATTTGCTAGAGATACAGTATTATTTTGTCATAAAAAAGCCATTTAACGGAATACATTTGAAAATTCGAACAGATGCGATCAGTTGAGTTCATATTCAATGCATTCTGAGTTCCTCGAGATCTCAACCCTGTTCAGGGGGAACACGGAAGCACAAAGCCCACAAGCAACCACACTGCAGAGCAGGAACATGGATTGGACATTGGCTCCCAATAAGGTATCTACCCAGTAAAATAACTGGAACTTTAGAGTAAAGGATCTGAACACAGTTATACAGGTCATAAAGATTAAGGAATACACGTTTGTAGGACAATTCAGACAGCTAAAAGGGACACAGAAATGCATCATTCTTCACTAATCAAAGGGCAGAAGGATCAACAGAGGTTCCATAGGTCTATTAAAATGACCCAAGAACAGAATAAAGGGAATGAATTAAAACTTCTGAAAACAACCAGGAAAGCGTTTAAATCAATGATCTAAAAAAGGTAAAGGCAAAAAAGACATTTTAATCCAGAAGCAATCGACTGGATAATCTTGAATAACTCTACAAATTTTCTTTTCCAAAATAGGGGGGTAATGGTTAGAAAAATTGGAAGCTCTATTATGGCATGTCAAATTCTTTGAAAAATAAGAGAACCATCTTTCTTAAAGTGATCTCGCAATTTATTAAATCTAAGATGTATTGACACTAGTAGATAATGAGGAGAATAACCGCTTATACAACACAATAATATTCTAGTACCAAGAGAAGCTAAGGTGTTGTAAAAATTATAAAACCTACATTAGAATTGAAAGGAAGTAAAATCTGCAAAGATGTTTTCATGGCTTTCATCTGCTTTTTGCTTATGCCTACAAACTGAAAGATTCTGAGACAGGACGTTGTGACTCTTGTAACTTTACCTGGTATGCATCATTGTAATTCCAGTTCTTCTACTGCTTCAAAAATCTCTATAAGCCTGACTATTCAAGTAAGGCTTTCTTGGAATTTAAGTGGTGGAGCTCTCCGGATGTGTATTGTGCTTGGTGCTCCTTTTTTAACACCATTCATTTTTAACAATTGACATGATAATACTTTACATTCCATCAGACGTTATTAGTAATTCTCCTAAACTGGGTGCGACATAAGCCCTGGTGTGGGGCGCAAGAATTCCAATATGGCCGCCGAGATTATACTACAACAAACGGTAAGGGGAGAGGAACATAACACTGAAGACATCAACACAAAGACAGTGAGGCCAGGAGGGGACGCCGACCAGCAAGAGAGAGCCAGCGAGGATCGCACAAGAAGCTGATGTGGACTGGAGAAAAAGCGCACAGAAGCAAGAGACCTCGGTGGATATGAACGCTGTGGATCAGCCTGCCGCTGATCGTCAATTGAGCCCTGACATAAGGCAAGTCTTGGAGTCCACAATTTGGGCACGCCTTAAGGGGTTGGTCACAGGTGGAAAACATCTGTAAAGTGAGAGGTCTCCTCGAGCGAAATTCCAGAGCTCCTACTCCCGAGCACTGTCCCACTGAGTCGCTGGCACTTGTATGAGGAACACTGAGCGGCCTGAACTGCTAAAACACAGGTTAAAAAAGTGACTGTGGCACAAGTGATTTAACAGACAACTCAGAAGAGTTTATCTTTTCTTTTTCTTATGTCCTATGGTTTACATCTCCCGACCCGGATGGCGTCAATTAGAGAAAGCCTGTCAACGGAGGAAGATACCCCTCAACCTGCACAAGAGTATACTTTGTGTTTATCAAAGAGAGGGACTATAAAGGAGAGAAGCCTTAAATAATAATAACAAATAAATCACTTCAAAGCCTGTCCTCGAGTCCAGTTATGTCTGACCTACTCTTACCCTGGGTTATTTATTACGTACAAATTGTGGCCGCCCTAATTTTTCAAGGCACCAGATCTAAGAAGAAGCAAGTGTAGACTATGTCAGCACTCTACAGTGAATTTTATAAAATAAATATAGAAGAATGGTACTCTCAGAACAGTGAACGTTTTCGAAGAAACCTTAAACATTCTGGAATAACGGAGATGGTTCAAAGAAGTAGGGGCTGTGGACAATGATCTTGACTAATTCCATCATTTTTTTAATGAAAACTGTTTATATTGGGGTTTTTCATATTAAAATGTAAGGCAAAAATTCAACGCCTTATTTTGAGTCAGTATACAATTGGTTCTCTAAACAATGGGGCAACCATTGGGCCATAAATTAGGTGATAAATCAACCCACCTTGTATGTGGTGCCGACCAACTGTGGCGGGACCCCTGAACTGGGAAAGGGAAATGGCAATTCCAACTCAGTTGTGGGTGGGGCAAAGTATGAGGGGGATATGTTGGAGAGTCAGGATGGAGCGCCTGCTGGGCCGTGGCCTGCATCACAAGTGGGGTGGTGGGTTGAGCCAGCATCCACCTTCTCTGGTCTGCAGTAGTGAATGGTGAGGTTTCAGGAGGGGAAGTCTCTAAGGTGTAGATGTATGCAGATGGAATCCCCTGGGGCAGTGCGTGGCAACTAGTGTTGTCTTTTCCAGTGGGAGTGCCAGGTGGTATGCGCATAATGTTTATCTCTTGGTTGTGTTCCCAGGGGTAGGTCATCACTACGGGTGAGACTCTCCAATTGACCGAGGAAGACATCAAAGGCGGTGGAAATAGGTTGCTTATGAAGGTGTTGGATCTCTTTGTAATGCAGCACCTCTCCTTCGGCCTTCTCTCATTTCCACATCGCTTAATACCACACCACCTCCATTGCGGCATGTGCCGCCCTCCACTGCAGGGTGAGGGCTCTATTAGCTAGCAAAAGGGCCAAACCAGGGAAGCATGTTCTCACCTTGTGCCGCCCCCTGCGTTTGAAGATGCCAAGTGCACTAGCCTCCCACCTGTTAAGGTCTGTAAGTTCAGTGACCTTCTGTAGCATGGTGTGAATGGAATGCCAGTATGTGGATAAGGCTGGTCAGAACCACAACATATGCAGCAAATCCTCGTAAACCAGCTGGCACGAGGGACTGCTGAGGTGTGCATGGGTAAAGTATTGGTTGAGCTGTTCTGGCGTCAGGAAGGCCTGTGTAAGATATAGAATTGTATACTTTTGAACCTGGCATTTCTAGAAACTTGTTGAGGGAATACCTAAGACTGTTCCCACTCTTTGTCATGTAATGCCCTTCCTATCTTGTTGTTCCATTTGCCTCTCAAAGCTGTCAGTTGGAGGCTGGTGTGCTCCTGTACGACCTTATATAACCACGTTACCAGATGACATCCTGTCCCCATGTGTAGCAGCATGTGTGGTACTGAGTGTGCGTGGGGTTCTACATGTCATTGGGAACAGAGAGCCTGACATGTGTTATGCAGCTCTCTGTAAATAAGAAATTGTCAGTTCGGAAGAGCACGGTTAGAGACTAGTTGGTCGAAGGTGAGGAGGTGGCCATCAGTAAAGAGGTCCCCCACTGTGGTTAGGGATTGCTCATGCCAGCTCCCCAAGTCAGCAGAACAGGAGCCGGGAAGACGTGGCAAGCCATGCAATGGGAGTGCTGGGGCATATGGCGGAACATGCGTGTGAGGGGATAAACCCTGGCAAAGCATTTGTGGACAATTGTGACTTGTAGGGACCATGTGGGCTGGGGTGTAACTTTGGGGAGCAGGAAGCTTTGGAGCGAAGACAACACAAGGGAACCAGACCCGATGAATGTCTCTGCCGTCAGCTGTCCCGCTAGCCATCCTGATACCCAATGTGGTTGTGCTGCTAAGTAGTACGCCTTGAACAATTCCATGGGCTTGTCTCCCCAGATGGGTCTCCTAACAAGGTGTTGAAGTCTTGGAAAAAGCATGATGGGGGCAACAAGAACATTTACAAAGTAGTAGAGCAGTGTAGGTAGCATTATGCTTTTGACTAGGGCTATTTTACCAGGTGTAGCTAAGGGTAGATTTTTCCAGAACAGCACTTGAGGTTTAAGGGCAGAAAGGGCTCTCTTGAGCTTACATCCAGATCGGCTGGGGAATTATAGAGATAACTTCCAAGGTAATGAGCCATGTCACTTCTCCAATTCAACAGGATGCCTCTGAGTTGCACCTCGATTGCAGTTTTGTTGCATCTGAATTAATACAGGTATGACTTGGGCCAGTTGACCTGAAGGATTACTACCTGTGCAAATGCTTGAAGGGTAGTGTGGATGGGGGAGGTCTGAATGGATGTAGTCAAGATGGAGGAGCAGATCGTCTGTTTATAGGGATGTATAGGGACACAGCATGGGTTGCATCATCTAAGAGGATCCCCCAGTCTCTTCCCTCCAGGCGAAGCCAAGTGGCAAATGGCTCCATGGCTATTGCAAACAATAGGTAGGGCAAGGGGGAAGCTCTCTCTGGTGCTCCTACCCACAGAGAAGGGAGGCGAGATAAGTTGGTCTAGGTGGGTTCTGGAGGTGGGGCAAATGTATAATAGCTTTGTGTAGGCTAGGATGCATTTATCCACCCCCTGCCTAACCAACACCTGGAATAGATGATCCCATGTGAGTGTGTCAAAAACTAGTATCAGGCAGGCTGCATGTGGGAACTGCCAGGGGGCTAGTTCCATTAAATTAAACATTTGTCGGATGTTCTGAGATCTACTAGTCCCCAGAACAAAAGCATTTTGGTCTGAGTGAATTCGCTTGGGTAATATTGGGACCTATCTGTCCGCCAAAATTTTCCCTACGTTCTTATAGTCAACGTTGAGGATGGGGATCGCTTGGTATGATGATAGTTGGGTTGGATCCCTGTTGGGTTTGAGAAGAGACACCAGGAGGGATTCCAGGAGAGATGGGGTAGCTCCCTAATCTTCTAGCCTCTGCCAGCTTGGGGTCCTTGGAGGTTGTCCTGAGTCACTGTTTTTTCAAGAGGGGTATGAGTAGTTCAGCTTCCCAATCCCTCTCTCGAGAACTTTATGGACCCCTGCTACTTCCTGCATGCAGAACCCCCTCATGACTGCCTTAAAGGTGTCCCGCTAAAGCGCCTTGTGGATGCCGTGGCACGGTTCACCTCGAAGTAGTGTCTAGTGTGTGATGCCTTGGATTCGCGAAAAGCTGGGTTTTCTAGTGTCTCTCAGGACAGGTGCCAAGTAGACACTGGTGGGAGTGGAGCATCATGGTCTGAGATGATGCGCCCTATATAGGGTACCATGTCTAGAATGGAGGTGGAGCATAGTATGCAGATGTAGAGGTCAAGTGGGGTAGAATAGAATAAGTGGGGATGAAGGATTCTCCAGATAACAGCGAGTGCCTACTGACAAACCCACCCTAGAAAGTGCTCCTATTGGGTGTGTCGATGGGAGGGAGGGAGGGGAGGATGGGATCGATCTAGCTGTAAGTTAAGTGTGCAGTTGTAGTTCCCACCCAGAATCCATGACATCCCAGTTCTGTGTCCCAGTATCCCTGAAACCGTGGTTCAGAATTCCTCCTGGTCTCTGTTCAGAGCATTTATGGTCCCTATAAGGACACGCAAAACATTTTGTCGGCCATCAACCAGTGTATACTGCCCTTCCCTGCAGCGGTAGTGTAGCAACCCATCCTCTGTCATGTGGTTATTGCGTGCCTATCTGGTTGAATCGCTGGGTGATAAACTGGGTGAACAAGGGAACAAACAAAATCAGCAACTCATAGGGCCTGCTACTAATGACAGCGCAAACCAAGTAGACTTAAGCATCGAGCGACAAAAGGCAGCGATGTGTGAGGGTGACTGATCTATGCGAGGCTTGGTAGTGGTGGTTTAGGTGGGGTCCCTCCCTTGACATCTATGCGCTGAGGGTCCATGAGTCCATAGTCCTCAGACATTGTGTGGATTCTCCGGTGCTGGACAGTTTGTAAGGTTCAAAATAAAACGTATTTTAGTCCGCGGTCTTCTCTGCTACATTATGTCATCCACCAACTGATTAGAAGATATGCAGGCCCTTCTCCCTCTCCGAGGTGCTAGTGCTGTCTCCATAGGATACTGCCTCTCAGAGGGCCTGACAGCGGTCCTCAATAACGTGTTCCAAAGTGGGAGATCTGGCTGACGAGGTTAACAGAAAGGGGTCTCACCATGTCTGGTTGTGTTTCCTGGGACTCATCTTCCCGGTCTAATGAGACCCAAAGGGTCACTGCTAATTTAGGGCAGCAGGTATGGAGTGAGCTGGTGAGTTGTGGTCGATTATGGTCCTCTGCGACTCTGCAATGGTGTGAGACCAGGGGTGGCCAGCACGGAGAGAGACTCTGTGTTTCACAAGCATCCCCATCTGAAGGCCTCTTGGGGCAGCGAGTCTGCTGTGCCTCTGTGGCCAGACTTGTCCACCTCGCTGTGCCAGAGCTGCCAAGCGGCTGCAGGAGTTCCTCCTCCCCCTGGGTCAGAGCAGCAGGTGTTTGTGTGTGGGTGCAATAAGGCCTCAGCAGGTGTCTCAGTGTGCAGGGTCTCAAGAGTTTTTTTTATTAATGCCTGATGAGAAGAGTTGGGGCCACTCAAGCCCTCCTTTCATCAAAAGCGTCAAAATCAGGTCCCCTAAGCCGTAGTAGGGTTCAGCAGTAGGGGGTTCTTCTTCCCCCATCAGCAGTTTCCTATCATGGTGGGGTCTCGTTACTGTCTGTCTTTGATTGTGGCTACCTCCTCCGTCTGCGCCTCTCACACCAGTTTGTAGTCCCCAACGATGCAGTTTCAGTCCCCCCTGAACTGGAGTCACTCCACCAGTGTCCGGCAGTTCAGGTCTGATGCACTTCCATCTTATCCCAGATCCATTTGACTCCTCTGTAATTGCTACATCATCTTATCAACTGTAGATAGGATATATTTCAGTTAAAAATAATTATTCTAGTTGTTATTATTCTGCACCTCTTCAGAGATGCTATCGTGGGACAGAAAGAGTCTTTGTAGCTGCCTTATGATCATATTGACCAAAATACTAGCATTTTACAAGTTCATGGTCTCTGGAACATAGTAAATGCATTCAGCAGAAAATTCTAAATGTAAACACTACCTGAAGTTACTTCCCCACCTGCATTTGCTGCAGCATCTTTTTCTTCTCTCCCTGTATTTGTAGGTTGCGCTCTTCCTCTTCTTCAATCCTGACCTCCATTTCATGAAGGATCTCTTCCAGCTCTTGTTTCTTAGCACTGAGACGTATCCTGAGTTCTTCAGCTTCAGCATAGAGCTCTGTTTCAGCCTGTAGCTGTTCTTGAAGAAGATTCTTCTCTTCTGCGAGCTAAATACACCAAACAATCAGTTATGAACACGAGAAAACTACTACTATAATCCAAGTCTTTCCCAAAGAACCACAGGTAAATAATCAGACAGAAGTTGAATTCATAGCACCAAATAAACACAAAACAGAGAAGCTTTACAATTATTTATTGAGAAATAGGGAGCCAATGAAGTGTACAGAATGAGCATAATAAGAGACCATGTTTTGGCCATGGTTCCATGTCTCATCTTCTGTAAGGCAGAACAAGGTGACTCCAAATTGGGTTGAATGTAAAAAAATATGCATTTGCACAGTGGGCTCCTTAACCTGCCTCCCGCCATACTTGAGTCTAGGAGCTCACTGGATTGGCCACACGGCATTCCTAGTAGTGCACATGAAAATATGTGCCTTGTACACCTTTCCAGTAGTACAAGAGGAAATGTTTGTGAATTGGAAAAAACCCAAATACGATCAGGCAGAGAGGTAAATCTCCACATTTACTTGTATTTTATTTTATTTTTGGGATTTGGGCCTATTGTATATTGTATCCCACTCTTGTTACTTTGAGATGAATTTCCAAGTACATAGAACAGATTTCATGCCTGATAAATACTGCATGGAACTTGTTCATTCAAGGTGAGCGATAGATGAATGTCAGTTTGGGATGTTAGTCTTTTTGATAATATCTTGTTAAATATTCATTCATCATATTATCTCCGATTAATAACCCATCTTATTATTGCTCTTGCTCTCATATATGCTGGAGATCTTTCTGGTCCACAACCTCGCCATCCACTACCCTCATCCACTGCTTTTTATTCAGTCCCAGGTCAGACATACTGTTCTGCCATTTGTACAAGTAACACTTTCCTTTAGATTGATTCATGCTCAAATGCTATTCATACCTGAGAGTGTTTTTGTTGCAGTTCCTTTAATTCATTATCTGCTTTTTGTTGTCTTTCTGCAATCGCTTTAAGCTCATCCTCCTTGGCCTGGAGTTCTTCCTCTTGACGGGTGACTTGGAGCAGCGGCTTCACCTACAACGGAATATATAAACGTGTTATTCATGTTTTCATTCCACTCACTGACCACTCAGTGGATATATGCTGTTCTCTCCAATGAATGCTGGTACTTATTTGACCTATGACACCATCAGGGACTGGCCCACTGAGAGAATGATCTCGTATTTTTGGGGGGGATTCTTATCCAATTTTATTCTGTGCATTTATTTTCCTTTTACATACTTTTTTTATCGCTACCATTAAATCTTTCATTAAGTTAAAACAAACTCCAGTTATTTGCAGCCAGATTTTGTGTATCCTAAGATTGGGAAATGTCAACTTTCTGCATCAAATAAGGAAACTGTTGAGAGTTATTATTTATTTATGGGTAGGAGCTACTAAGGGTTGATGCCACCATTATTGGTCTAATGAATTTTACTTCACTCATATTAGGTCTGGGCGTTTGTTCTACCTTCCTCAGCTACTCTGCTATCACTACCACAGAACATACTTTTTCTCTGTCCCAATAGCCCATAGTCCCAGTTAAAATGTTACAAAGTTTCCACCCAATCACTGCTCCCCTTTATAAATATTCACACCTTGGGATAATTTAGAATTTGGTGAAGTGGGTGTCCTGTCAGCCAAACTCGTGTTCTGCCTGACTCATTTAGAGCTGGGATAAGTGCAGGGTTTCCATCAGTAGAACCTTAGCTGGCTCTGTCAGTGGAAACCCTTGACCCTGGGCTGCCATGCACAGTGGTAGCCACTTACTTTATTTAGGGTGGGGAAACGTCACTAGATTTCCGTGCCTTGGATCACCATGCAGGTCCCGGGCAGGGAAATCCATGAATGGCTCCCACACAAAAGGGAAAAACTCCCTACTCATCATAGACATAGGGTGTTTGTTTTACACAAACAAACACCAGCTTTGGGAGAATATTTGTGTAAACAGAAATGCTGACTTGCCCCAAAATAACATGAGGCCTGTTCTGTATTTCCCTAAATGGAAAGTGGACACTCTGAAGTGCTACCTCCAATGTAGGCTTTGAGGTCCCTCCCAGTAAGGTGTGAATTTCTAAATTGGGCAGGAGGTCCTCAACAACGGGAATGAAGACTTTGAGCTTCTTTGACCTGGGGAGCTGGTGGGTGCACCTCCTGAGTTACATGACTTTCCTTGTCTCTGTCACTTTATCACCTTATTATTTCTACAGGACATTCTTGTGGGTTGCAAAGAAATTAATTACCAAGTGGGCCATACTACTTATAACAGGAGAATATTAAGAAGGGGCTATGTTTTCACAGTGGAGTTGCCACACCTAGACCTGAACAGATGGTGGAAGAGTCCGAAACTAGCCTTACGCCTGAAGATTACCATTCAACTCTACTGGTACTTCAGTGACATACGTGCTAAAAACTAAAGCCTTTCCGAAAATGTTATTTCAGTTCACAACATTAATCTATTAACAGAATTTCTTTAAAGCATGGATTCTATTCTTAGAAATGAGAATTTAGGTGTGACTTACCTTAGTGAACAATCTCCACCATTGCCAGTTCCTCAGCTTCAGGTATGCTGCACAGTTCCTCTGGATCACTTTCATTGCCGTTAGCTGCTGTTGCCTCTTTGCAAAGGCCCTGAAAAGAAATTTGCATTGTTAAACATGCCAGGCACAAACACTGCCATCTCTACACCAAAACACATAAATGGCTTTTTAAACTATTGTTATCATTATTATTATTATTGTTAGTAGTAGTAGTAAATTATTATAATTTTTAGTCCTTTAATACAATCTTTGTAGTCTTCAGTTTTGACTGCCACATTCAAGGCCTGCTCCACATAATGTGTAGCTTACACTGAGAGGTCCCATGATCCTATGTACAGTCAAGAACAAGGCTAAATATTGGTCAACCATAGTGGACCATGCATTAACTATGACTAATTATGGTTTGCCTATTAATATATAAGTATGATGTTTAATTTCCCATTTCTCAATTGGCCCCCCTAACCACCAGAAAATGATGTGAGCCCTAGACAGTCTGTCTCAGCAGCAAGATGGATTTGCTTGCTGGATGTTGTGTCTCAGGTAAGGCAATAACATGCAACTCCTCTGTGTGCCTCCAGATTCACATCTACAGTGCTGGAGGATTTTGCCAAAACTATTTGCAGGTCACCTCCACAGCATGATGAAACCTGCGGCAGCATTTGCTATGAGAGTAACAATCATGAACTTCTTACACATGCTTAGGGTGAAGTCAACGTGATGTGAACCTGGGCCATAAAACACTTAAAATTGCTCCTGTGAAACTAATTGCGATTATCTAGAACTTCCTAAATAAAACTACAGGTTTAAATGTTCAATACCAAGGACGCCAACCCTCGGTCACAAATTCAGATTTCAAAACAGGAATGCTGTGTTGCAAAAATTAATACATGAATAAATATGATGGTTCTCATGTATTAGTCATTTGAATTAACAAAACACACTTACTTTCTTGCAAGGTAAGCTCTGGCCACAGCCTGGAAAGCAATAATGACATCTGTGATCTTCAGGTCTCGCTCCTCTTCAAGATGAGCCAGCACACCTGTTCTAAAGAATACCTTGCTCTGCCCAACTCTGTACAAGTTAGGATCAAGATCTAGAGCTTTTATCTAAGAAGGAATAAAGAAGATAGTCATTTTGAGATCAGGTCATTGTCCTCATCACTATAGGACCGTAATAAACAGTTGTACATTTTGCCTGTATCTGTAAGACTGTATATATTGGATTATATAAAGCCCTTATGGGTAAGCATGACATAGCTGCATCTATGGGATGTTTTAAAGGATATTTAAGAAAAATAAATAACATGTTATTCATAAAAGCCCATTTCAACAGCTTTGGATTCAGGCTAACGCAACTTAAAGCTGGTATTTTACATAGTAGATATATCACCTACAATTCTCATTAGTTTGGGAACATGTTATACATGCTTATTAACTTGAATCTGATAATAAGAAGTTAGTGGCAATTTCAATCGCAGGAAGAAAGCAGTAACCCAATTGCAATGGCAGGAAGGAACAATTAACCCATCTACAACATAAACATTTAAAATCAATGAGAGGTTGTGGCCTAACGGCTAAGGCGGTCGACCTCGAAGCTGAGGAACCGAGTTTGAGTCTGAGCAGGGAGACACTCGACATCTTGTGATTCTGGGTAAATCACTTAATCCTTCCCTGCCTAACAAAAAATGAATGTGTCCGCCTGTAATACAACTGAGCTCATGTAAAGTGCTTTGATACCTTCGGGTCTAGTTTGCACTATATAAAAAAATGATCAATCAATTTCATATTATTCACAATAACAAATGATTGTTCATTTTTTAAACCTATCACTAAGATCATTTGCAGCCAGCATTAACATAAAAGAAAATAATTTTTATAATGATCATCCATTTCTTTCTCTTTTACACCATTCTATTAAGTGATTTATTTACCATTCTGATTAAACCCAGATAATTGTAGTTTCATGGTTTCCATATGTAGTTATGGCGTTCAGTATATGGTGTCCCCAGGGGTAAACAACGTTTACAACAAAACTTTATCTCCTTGGGGAATCACTACGCAGTCGTTATCATGACCGTGTTGTGATTCCGCATATCATTACTCCGCAAGTCGGAACAACAACTTGCGGAGGAGGGGGGGGGGGGGTTGTTGGATTCAAAATCCAACACGTTCCCTAGTGTCCGCACAGACTGGAGTTAGAATAGTAAATCATACTATTCCAACTTCCAGCGCCACCCCCCTCCGCAAGTCGTTGTTATGACTTGCGGAGTAATGGTATGCGGAATCACAACGCGGTCATGATAACGACCGTGTTGTGATTCCTCACAGAGAAAAATAATGCGGGATTTGATCATATATTCGTCCCCAGGTTATGAATCAGCAGCACTATGCATAAATCAACAGAGTAACACATGTGAAGAGATCTCAAACATGTCTTTGTATCAAAGAAAGCACTTATTTTTCTGTAAATGTCCAATGTCTCTAATTACTTTACATGTATGTATTAATCAGTTTCACTCACATTCCCAGCTCTCAATAGGTTTTTCTCTCTTTTTATCATAGGTCTGAAACATCAAACTCAAAAAAGAAGACTTCCCAGTTATATGCAACAATTGTGCAAACATGATACTATATCTTCTATTAAAAGAATCCAACATTTACCACATATTTATCCCAAAATAACAAGATCATGGGACACTGGTTTGCCTTGTTGCTATTACCATCATAAAATAATGATCACATGTTTACTACCAAGGGCCTGATTTAGGGTCTAGTGGAATTAACTCTGTCCATCATAATGGCGGAGGACATTATGTCCACCACCCACATTGATAGAGGATCACCATATTTAGAGATAAGCACCAGCCACGTCTAGCAGAGATCTCTAACTTTGCTGAGGTACCAAAAGATTAGGGTATGGCTGCCATCGGTTTTTAATGGCTGTCCACCAAATGTTTTCTTTTCCCAAACTCACTGTGGGAGTTAGTTTTTTAAAGAAAAATTAACTATTGACCTCCACATTCATGGTGATTTTTTTCTGGGTCATTATTTTAACTTTTCTGTTCACCACCATGTTTTCACTGACAGTGACAGGCAGAAAGCAAAAGGCATCAGGCAGTCAGCCCTTAACGGGGTGGCAGTGTAATGCCCCTACTCTGACAGCCATAATATCCACATACAATGCCCCTATTCTGACAGCTAGCTCTCCGTCATGCCATCAGAGCAAGCTCTCTATCTGCGAAGCCAACGTGGATACCACTGATGGAAAGCTGACAGCCCACTTAACTTATAATGGGTCAGGCGGAACGAGAGTGTGGTGGACAGGAAACTCTGTCACATCTGTCCACGAAACTGTAAATGAGGCACTGAGTGTGTGGAGAACAGGAGCTTTTTAGGAAATCAACTGAGACTTTCATACTAGTGATCATTATTGGTTTTCCCCAATTTCACTAAATTCCCCATGTGAGCTTTTTTCACCTGTAGAGCCTCAATCATTGCCTCACATTGCTTCAAGGGCAAGAAGGACTTATGACAATAAGAGTGTTTTATGAGTGGCCCAATAAATTGCAATCACAAAGGGATGAGTTTAAGTGGTGCAATGTTGATCGCATCCGGTATCAATGATACTGGAATTCAAAGAGTGAAAAAGATCTGTAAAGTGCCAAGAAATGCAGATTTTGATGCAGTAAGCTGCAAAATCCGCACATTTTACTCCATTTTGAGGACGAAATTTTGGATAGACAGTATTGTTTGCACCTCATAAATCCAAAATACCTCTTTGTCCGATTTTATCGGACCATGGAAACTCATAACCAAGCGATACATTTGTAGAATTAGTAGGTTTTGGGCCAGCCTCTTCCAAACAACTGCCCAGAAACTATGTAAAAATGTATAAAGTCCAAAATGTAAGTCCAGAATCTATCACCAAACTGAAGGCTTGATGAAAAAACTATGGGCCTGATTACGAACTTGGCGGACAGGATACTCTGTCACAAACGTCAAAGATATCTCGACTGCTGTATTACAAGCTCCATAGGATATAATAGAATTGTAATACGGCAGGGAGGATTTCCGTCACTTTTGTGACGGCGTAACCCTGTCCCCCAAACTCAAAAAAACGCCCTATATCTTTTTTCCAAAGTAAAATATTAATACGAGAAATCTCTGACCCCATATCTCTTTCCTTTGTGATGAAAGTGTGGACTTACCATGAGGACACAAGCCTGTTTCCCATCCATAAATCCTTTAGGAATATGACCAGCAGCAAGGATTTCATACCTGAAAGCAAAAATGAAGTAGAATGAGGTGTGCTGCAGGATATTCTCCCTAATTTTAGTGCCTAACTCTTTCCTGATATCACTGTGTCCACCTGTTTAAAGGCCTCTTCTCATGTCTGTCCATAGACATTTAATGCCACTTTCGAAAATATATGTTTATATAATTAAATATCTGCATACTGAAAAATTGTAATACAATAGGCCAAAATCTTTTATTACTATATACAATATTTTACTTACTATAATCAGTGTTTACAGAAGAAACTTACAAGGAATTGTGGGCCATACTAAATTGTAGAATATAAAAGTAAAATAGAGTAAAATTAGTAGGATACAGGCAACAATATCCCACCAATCAATTCCTATCTACATTAGCTCCTTTTCTTTGAGAGTCTTCATCTGTCCTCTAGCGAACCGCCCTCCCATCAAAGATTTCTTTAATTACTAAAATGTATCTATGTCTGATGTAATTTCCCTACTCCCCTGGGCCAATACAAAAGGGGACATTAATACATGACAGTGCAAATCGGCCAGCACTAAGCCACAAGTAAAATGAGAAGGATAGAACAACTAACTGAAAGCCAGAGAAAGGTACCGTTCATGATGAGGGGAAATGTTGAATACTTCCGGGTTCAGAGGTCACTATGACGTTCAGAAGCATCTCCATTAGCCAGAGCAGCATGTGCACTTGAATAGGCATCTGAATTATACCATCCAGCCATTAAATTAGACTTGCAATACTGTTTGTAATGGGAACCTTTAGGGGTATTTGGGAAGCAATCTGTATTCCACGGACTCTCGCTGATACGTAGAAGGACCTGATTTATAGTCTGAAGTGTCATGTTATGCTTCACTTATATCCTACATTAAAGTTGCTCCATTGTCTTCTATAAATTTATATATGTTTTGTAATTGTGAGCAGTGAAGCACTACAAGTTATTTATGATGTGTTGTATTAATTGTATTTGTGTAACTAGGATGTGCAAGAGTCTCAGGTATTTAGGACAACAAAACGAAGGCTAACATTCAAGAAATCTAAAAAAACACACAAGAAAACAATACTCACTGGCTAAAAAGGCAGATGTTCTTCCCTTTCTAAATCTGAACACACAAACCTCTATGTGCAAGGTCAAGAGAAGAGTATTCCATACCTTGGTGTCTACCAAAAAAAGCACTTTGGGGAATTCAAGAAGCTGAGTGTGGACAGAAAACAACTGATGTTGGGTCTTTGTTATCTGTATTGAGCTGCTTTAGAGTCAGGAGCAGATTAATAAATCACCCTGTGGGTAATGACCACAGACTTAAATAATACTCTATTCCATACTACAAGCTATAAGGAGCAAGCAATGTCTAGGACTGACACAATCAAAGTTGAAAGCCCTTTGAGTAGCCATGCAGTAGTGTAGCCTGTTCAAAAGTATAAGGGTGGTAACCAGGTAGATAGTACTGTCTTGGTAAATTCTGGCCTGCACTAAAAATTGTATTTACAGAAAGCAGAAGATGGAGACCTTTGTGACTGCGGTATCCTATGGTAGAACAGTATAAATGAACATACCTAGTTTGCATACATTCTCGGAGGTACTGATGGGGGGAATCATGCCTGGACAAATGGCCAGGGAGCATCTTGGGCTAGGAGCTCTGTTTTAGCAGGTTGACATTCCCCACTGTACAATCGATAGACAATCCATCAAGGTAGTTGATAACAGTTATCCAGCAGTCAGCTTGGTGTCATCCACATACATAGGGAACTGGACACTGTTACAATGGAGCTGTGTTGCCTGGGTAGCATGTAGATGTTGAATATGAATGTTGAAAGTATGGACGTCAAGGTTCAGAGCTACGCGAAAGTAAACTACAGACTTACTCCTAAAAATGATTTCAGGCAGTCCATTATGATACCAATGAACTGGTCTTCAACCAATTTGGAAAGAAAGATAGACTGGTGGATGGTGTGGGAATCAATGGATAGGTCATTTAGCATCACTATTCTGACACTCTCACCTTACCCTAGCCTTCTCAGGTCTTCTGTCACCAAAAGTAGAGCCAATCGTGTATTACGTCCTGGGTAAATCCCCAGCTGGAAGAGTCCAGAGGTCACTAACCTTCTGCAGTTTGCCGATTGAATAATTTCCAGTTTCTCAAGCAATGATACCAACTAGGGATGTTTGGAGAGTGGGCAAGAGATGTTTAAATAGGTGTTCCTTAATCTTTTCCATAATTTCTAATTTCCCTCTATTTCCACTCTTCATAGACCGGCCCCTAACCTGAAGAACTATCACACTGAATTAAGCACTTTCCGAATAGGTGAGGAACCAGGGGCTTCATAAACAACGGCAGACAACTATGAGCATAATAGCTCAAGCCATGATATCCATGATAACTCTTGATAGAGCTACATTAGTTAAGAACATAGTACAGAGAGACTGGCCTGGTTAACATTCATGTACATCATCCCAAGTTCATAGGTACACAGAGTTTCCATTCCAATATGGATTTAAGGCTTCTTAAAAAGAGACATTTCCAGCTGAATTCTGAATTGAATAAGAGGTGGATGGAGTAGGCTTGTCTCTGGTTCTGTCCTTACTTTTTTGAGTTCCAATACAGAAATGTAATGATTCTAACTGCTGTTTTGCCTTTGTCTTAGTGTTTTTCAGTGCTTTTGATATTTGTCGGTCCTGTTGGGTGGTGTGGTGGTTGTTCTTGTCTTGTAGTTCACACAAGAAGTGATAAATGTGACGGGGGATTTTAGGAGGGACCAATGTAGATCTGCAAGGGTGGGGGTGGTGTGGTAATACACTTTGATAAATTGAGCAACAGCTTGCAGAATGCTGTGTCACGTTGCCAAGTGGTTGTCAGAGATGTTAATAAGGATGGTTTACCAATGACCAAATGAGAAATTACTAGGACTAGCACAATGTTTCTGAAGGTCACTTCTACATCATAAGCTTTTTCACTGTGGAACAGGAATGGCTGAATCAGGCTGTGTAATGAGTAAAGTACAAAATAAATACATATTCAAAACTGCATAATTTTTCTTACCGTTGACGGAATTCTTGAAACATAATTCTGTTGGGAAATCCTTGCCGGCAGATACGGATGCCTTCCAAGACACCATTGCACCTCAACTGCTCCAGTACTAAATTAGCATCCAGCTTTCCAGACTGTGGAGAAAAGTTGAAATTGTGAGTGAATTAGGTACAATAAATCGTGTGCCATTGTACAGAGTACGATAATGGCCTACAAAGTAAGTCAGGGTGATGTTTATGATTTCACAACATAAGCACCCAAACTCTTAGCACACGAAGAAAGAAAGTTTGTTCATCTGGATGTGCTTGTCTTGGAGGCTTTAAAGGTTTTGTATATTTTTGTTTGAATTACCCGCTTCTCGTGATTTGGAATAATGCAGCGGACAAAGTTTGGACTTGTATTTCTGAGGGTAGTCATGAGCTTGGTGAGTTGTTCCTTGTATAGCTGCCCAACAGTACGGAACATGCCCTTTTTGGTTTTTGAAGCACTGGGTAGGGAACTCTCGGTCATTTTTGCCATTTGATCCAATCCCACAATACGATCAACTGCAAAGATAAAATAGCTTAACTTTAGATGGTTGGTAACAGTGCTTGAAAGGAATAGTTAGCAGTGCAAGTACTCACAGTTTGTAATTCGTAAACAAATAAGTGCAAGGTTCAAAGTTGTTCATAGAAGCTGCTCATAGCACTGCTGAATACCAAGGCTACTAGCCTTGAATACCACATTTTGCTTCTTTCCTCCATTACTCTAAACATCCTGTATCTGTACCGCACTCCTTCAGGAAATGTTTCATTGATTAATTCTCCCTTTTCACTGTATTCTTGTCTTTCTCTTCTTTCTACCCCCGTATCTGCCTTTCTCTTCCTTACTCTAAGTCAGAATCTCCTGAAGAAAAGTACGTCCCAGTGGCCGCCACCTGCAACTACAGTCACAAACTAAGCACTGACTACTCAGTGGTATCTGAGTGGTTCTCCTTCCTATTGAGAGGCGGAGGTAATTTGGCATTGGTAGAACTGGATTTCTGTTGAGACTCTCCCTAGCAAATGAAATAAGTGCAGGCACTCAGAGCCTCTCACGACCTGCCCTTTTATAGTTGGTAATACTGAGTGTAAATGTACACACACCGCCTTTGGTATGCTCCGCTTACTGTGAGACTAATTTGCACATAGGACAAGTCTTAAAAAAAAAAAACAAGAGTAAGAGCAAAGAGTATGACATATATCATATCAATGTCACTGGTGCATTGTTACATGTGTAAAAGAATGAGTGCTGGTGCCCGAAGCACTGCTTAGACACCCACAGCTGGCGCCATAGCACGTCAGCACCCAAATTACCAAGGCTGTGTAGTCTGGAATCCACCTCATGGCTCTTTAATCTACTACCAGACATCCTCTACCTCTTTATCTCACTCTTGCAGGTTCCTGCTTTCTTACTTTGTGAATGTTTCCATCTTTCTCTTTCTTCTTCTTTCCCCTTTATTTGCTTTTCCCTCTCTTGCTCTATGATAAGGAACAATAAGTGCAGGTCCTGAAAAAAGAGGGCTGGTTTCCCCCCATCAGTAACTACGGGCTCAAACTAAGCACTGCACTGATGCTGTATATACGGACGGATGTGCTTAGGACAGTTCCATACACTATTAATACTAGTGCACCTCAAACATTTCTACTAATTAGTTATCCTCGTGGTCCGCTAACAGAGGGTGACACGCAGGTATCAAGTGGGTGCCTGGCGACGCAGGCGTGAGTTCTTCAACGGATACACAGCTCAGTAACCATTGCTACCAGCAAGCCCTATACTTTATACTAAAAATCCCCCCTTTTCTTCCTCCTTTGCAGGGTATGCCAATTTCGCCACCACCGCCCTCCCGAGACCCATGGTGTGAGGATTACTCACATCAAACGTGAGACTTTTAGTTGCATTTTTAACCTTTAACTATTCGCATGTGTTTTGGGGATTCCTTGCCATGCCACAGAGGCTCACAGGCCATTCGGGCATCTTGATGGTCTACCAAACACACGCTATACCGCCAAATGACCTAGTTGGCGTGCAGGTGTTATAGTACTATATTGATCACCCATATTGTGCTCATTAGCTGTGAGGGCCAGTTACATCACCACTCATAACATAATGAGTACAGGTTAGATATCAGGTGATTGTTTCACTCTGAGCACAAGAGCACGTCGTGAAGAGCATGGTATACCTGTAACAAACAAATTGCGCAATATAGTAATTAACTGTTTGTCTTGTCTTTTCTCTTTATATTTGTAATTGTCATTTCTATCTATAGGTGCAAACTGGTTTCTCAAAATTAAATTGAGCAACCAACCATTTTTTACACTTTTTCACTTTCACGTCCTCAGGTCAGGGTGGGCCTAGGTCCTAGGTCCTGACGAATGCCAGGTAACTGACACCACGATGGCAGAAACATGTTGACCCCACTTAGGAGGAAGTAGCTGAACAATGTATTTAGCTCCCTTCCCACACCTTGTTTTTAATGTGTCTGATTGGCCACTCATTAAAGTTTTTTGTGACACAATCCAGACAATTTTAAAATCACATAGTCACCCCTTCACTCTTCACAATACAAAATCCCAGCTCCGCAGTAATTCTGGCGTCGAAGCACACCGGAGAGGCACTCGGCCTCTCCCGGTGGGGCCCAATGATGAAGCATGTCGCCAACTAGGTTGGTGAGTGAGGGCTTTCTATATAAATCTAAGAAGATTTATTTTTTCCCATGCTTCATTTCTTGTTGTTGAGGTAGTCACACTCTTTCGTTGTTTATACTACTGTTCAGAATATCCAGCAAACATTCCAATAATATCCCCAGAAATTATTTTTATGTGGATTGTTAAATATATAATCATTTTCAATTTCTCAAAAACCTGAATGGATGTAACTGTAACATACAAAGACCACATAAAGTCATACCGTCTTTCCAGAGGTCACCAACAAACTTGTCTGACGACTGATTCAGGAGTGCAGTTACATTGTCGTTCAATGGATCCATGTTCTTCGTCAGCCATGCACTTGCATTGTAGTCCACCTTAAAAAGAAACAGGACCCTTAGATATTTCCTTTAAATATTGTGTAATGTTTTCACTCAATTGTGTTTTGTAACACAATATGATCATGCTTCAGCGATCAAGCACCAATCTCCAAAAATCCTTGTTTGATGCATTGAAAATGACAATTGATACCACTATATGATTGTTTGTAACCTCTGCAGACTTCTTTACAAACACAATGATGTATTCAACATGAAAAGTGGATACTTACATTAGGTATGTCTTTGTATTTAGCAGTTGTATTCACTGACTATTTCTCCCAGTGACCAATGGCCATTTGTTAACATGCTGCAGGCTCAAATGTGCAACAATAATTGTTTCAGTATAAAATAAGCTGGCTCACCATCATGGTCAAAAGTCATGGAGTATGACTTCTTATGTTGTCATTATGGCTCAAGGTAAATATAATGCCACTTGAGGTACACTTATGATTTTGTGATCACTTTGCTTGAGCTTTCTTGAAATAAAAGAAAGCTAAACACAGGTCATCTGATCGAAAATGTGTTGTAATAAGCAAACTTTAACAGGTGAAAACTATTTTAAAGTCACTTGGACAGTCTCAAGAGTTTCCTTAATTTTTGAAAACTGTTAGACACAATGACCTTCTTTAAGGCATTTTTTGATATCCGTAGACAACATCATTTAACATTTGTTGTGGATTAATAAGGTCGGAAAGGCATAAGATAGGTATATTCTCTGCTGGTAGTTTCCACAGCATTTGATGGTCTTTGGATTCAATTCCCAATCAGTATGAGGGTGCTTTTTTCCCACCCTCGTAATGTCCTGCGGATAATACACAAACAGTTACTAAAAAGTTGAAACCTCAACAAAATCTCAGTAATTTAGTTTTTATATAGCCCAGACATTGCTTGCCCTAATTCTCTATACATTTCTTGCAATATCGAGCCTGGGCTGTTTTTCTTGCTGGGGTTTTCATGAAATGTTGATTTACCAATACATGCACTTTGTACAGTGTCAACACTATACAATCAGCATTGAATTACCTGTTTGTAATGCACCCTAAAATGGATAAAGTAGTGTTGTCCTAAATGAATTGCACAAGGGTCCTGTCACTTTTCATGCATACTTTATTGTAGTACTACAGGAGTTCTCATTTATGTACTCTTACACACCTTTGTGACTTGGCCCAGAAATTACCAACTCCCTATTAGTGAGAGAGCATAGAGAGCATAATCCCTTCTAATTATAGATGAATATTTAATGTTTCCCATTTTAGGTGTTTTGGGGACAATTCACAAAGGCGTGTAAGAGTACGTAAAAGAATACTGCAGGAATACTACTATACGTACTCCAAAATACTTGCATGAATATGGGTTCTATTTTTCAGCCCCTCATACACAAGTCTCTTTGACCAGTGGAAAATGATTTAAAAAAAAAAATATGAATAATGCCTAGTGAAGCAATCTGATTTTTATTTATGCAAGGCTTTAAGACATTTCACTCCACCCTGACAGTGTTTCTCTATCCCTGAATCCGAACAACTATCTATTAGAAAGTTTTGCTGGCCTACCCAATACATCACTTCGATCTTCATGGATGCACCTCATGTACATTTCACATCCCCTTCAGTTATGCCCTCCTTTACCTTTCCTGCATAATGCATGAGGGAGAAGATTGTTTTGTCTTTCAGTTGCTTGGGCATCTGGAACTTGCAGTGACCAGACTGTTCTTTAGAAAGCTTTTCCACAAAGGAGACATCAGTAGCTTTAGGGAACCAACATTCTTCATCCAAAAGAGCCAAGACACCAGGCGGGTTGTTCTGGAACACAAAGTAAATCAGTCAGTTTGCAAAACAAAGAACAGGATATTCTATTAAATCTCTTTTGGGAGCGGATCTGTAGAAAACATTTTACGGGTCTTCTCTTCATTCACAATGACAAACGGCCTTTACATAAAATGTTTTGCATGTATGAGAAGTTAACATTGATTTATCATCAAGGAACACAACCATTTGTTGATGTTTTGCACATACTTTAAACATCATGTCTAGAACTGTTCATTTATTGTATCATTCTGCTAGTGTTTGCAATATTTCTTATATTGATTTTACTTTGTGAACAGCCATTAACAAGATTATGTTTTATTTGTTTCTTGTGTTTGTAAATGTCCTGTTCTATGGTGTACTTTTATGATCTATAGTGATAGAAATAAAGTTATTTGTATGTATAATTTTACTTTTATGTAAAACAACAGAAAAGAGAAAGGGATTTCCAATATGTGGAGGAGAATACTCCTGGTCCCCTTAATGGTCAAATAAACAAACAATTGGAGGAGGACCACCATAAGACCTGTAGGGGTCTCAGAAAAGTGGGGAGAGAGAAGAGATGCACAAGAAAAGGAAAATGTCCTTTTCTAAGAAGACCCCTCACTCACTCACCAACCTAGTTGGTGACATGCTTTATCATTGAGGACCCCACCCGAACAGCCGAATGCCATCCGGGTGTTCTGCGACACCTGACTACTGTGAGAGTGTAAGTGAAAAACAGTGATGGGTTAAAAATTGTCCAGGTATGACTCATTTGAAAAAATGTTTATTCTGGAGCTACTGGACAATATTAACAAGCATTTACAATGAAATGGTCTCTGCATTATTAAAGGTAGAGCTATTGGCATTGCTCATGACATTTTATTTTCATTTTTTTTTTAAACATAAATAAATGGTATTGTCATTTACAATGGCAATAGGTGAGCATTAGAGAGTAGTAGAGAGTATTCACGGACACAGAGCCCCACACATACACACACGCAGAGCCCCACACACACAGAGCCCCACGCACACACAGAGCCCCACACACACACAGAGAGCCACCCACACACACAGAGCCACCCACACACAGAGCCACCCACACACACACACAGCCACTCACACAGAGCCACCCACACACAGAGCCACCTACCAAAAAAGCTACACACACAAACAGACAGAGCCAGCCACAGGGAGCCACCTACCAAAAAAGCTACACACACAGACAGACAGAGCCACCCACACAGAGACACCTACCAAAAAAGCTACACACACAGACAGACAGAGCCCAACACACAGAGCGCAACACACACACACATAGCCCCACACACACACACACACAGAGCCACACACACACACACAGCCACCCACACACACACAGCCACCCACACAGAGCCACCCACACACAGAGCTACCCACACAGAGCCACCAACCAAAAAATCTACACACACAGACAGACAGAGCCACACACACACAGCCACACACACACAGCCACACACACACAGCCACACACTCACAGAGACACACACACAGAGAGACACACACACACAGAGACACACACACACAGCTTAAGGTTAATAGTGTTTGATGCAACAAAAAAAATTCAGGGTATGTTTGGGGGCCCTGTTCCATAGGCCAAATCGTGGGAAAAACTTGACCTGTGCAGCTCAGAGCGAGCCCCTTCTTATTTGGCCTGAGAAGGCGGCCATACCTGGTTCACATGGGTCCACGGCAGATGTTGGAGTGCTAGCCCTCTGCCAAAGTCGCAGTGTGATTTTGTTTTTTAAGAAATAGACACATTTCCCCTTGTTTGCACCTACTTCATGTAAGTCTTGGTGTTAGATACAAAGCCAAGTTTAGCTGTCTCAGTAGAATGGGCTTTGCATCAAAGCCTTTGGGTGTTCTCTGGTCTGCCCCATTAAATGCCTGTTGATTCTAATAGTTTTTTTGTACTGAGAAAAGTTCACCTTTCCAGAAGATAATAAATAGCTCTGTGTTCAGTCTCCCTAGAGCTGATACAAAGCCTTAGTGCAAAGCCTTAGTAAATCTGGGTCAACATATGCACTCACCCCAAAAGTATTCATTGAAATAATCTTGTATTGTGTGCTGCATTACTGTGTATAATAAATCTCTGACACTCAAATAAAACCGTGAATGGCCTCACGTGGTGTGCATTTGATGTATGGAATTTCTGTTCCACAATTAGTGCATGCCTGGTAGGAATCCGTGCCAACTTCCTCAGAACTCCTAAAATATCCATGCCGCAACCCAAACGTTATTCATTAAATGATACAAAATAAGGTTTAACTAGAAGCCAGGCTTCTGGGCGTCCCCCTCTATATCTAAGCCCCCCACCCCACGCCATAAGCACACCCAAGCTTCTATTCACTGGTCAAGAGGCGAGTATGACAAGGGCTGGGTGTAAGGCTGGCCTGGCCCTATGGGACACCGGGTAGTCTGCAGACCAGGGGCTGCTTTTACCGATGGCTAGGTGGGAACATCAGCTATCCAGTTTACTTGTAGACACCTAGGGCTAGATGTAGGTAGAATAGATTTACCGAATTTTAATTACCAAATTTTACCGATTCGGTAATTAAAAATCGGTAAATCTAAGGGGTGGATATGTAGGTATTTCCAGATGTGGAAATACCGAATCTGTAACATTCGGTATTTACCTATTCTGTAAATACAGAATCTGTATTTCCCATTGATTCCTATGGGCTTTGAAGCCCATAGGAATCAATGGGAAATACCAATTCTGTATTCGCAGAATCGGTAAATACCGAATTTTGCAAGGGTGCAGGGGGTGTCACTTTGACACCCTCTGGCACCCCACAAATAGGCATGTGCGCCATGTGGCACACAGACATGCCCTAAGGACATGTCTGTCTGTCACATGGCTAGGTGTGCATGCACACATGTGCATGCACACCTGAAATCGGTATTTTACCACACAATAGGATTGTGTGGTAAAATACCGATTTTGTAGGACCTTTGGGACTCAGAAGAGTCCCACCTACATCTGAGATTTACCGAATCCGTAAAAATACAGATTCTGTATTTTACAGAATCGGTAACTTTACCGAATCGGTAAAGTTACCGATTCTGTAAAATTGTGCCCCTACATGCCAATTCTTGTATACCGGTCGGTAACGGCCGAAAATACCGATTTTCGGCCGTTACCGACCGACCTACATCTGGCCCCTAGGGGCTTATTTACAAGCCCCTTGCGCCGCCCGTACGTCACTTTTTTCCATGTTAAAAGTGACGCACTGGCTTGTAAATAAGCCCCTTACAGAATTTTCACCCACGCCCAATCCTCCTGCAGCAGTGCGGGCGCACTTGCTACACTTTCTCAGTCAGCACACATTTTTTGCGGCTGCTTTCTGCTCCCGGTCCGCCTCTGAAGCCGGCAGTGAGTCATCTGGTGGAAGCCGGATCGAGGAATACCAGTAAATGGCTCCACGGTGAGTCACTTTTACTAACTGGACCGTCACGTCTCACTTCCCACTTATACCCGTGAGAAGATGACAACACGTGGGACAGAATGCTACACATTGTTAACCAGAGTCATCAAGCTACACACAGCGCGTAGTCAGGTCAATAAAGTTTTCATTTAAAAAAACTTCTGATTTCACACAAAACAATAGACGCAATCGCGTAACTGCATTTAGAGCAAAAACCGCGAGAGTCCGGCATTCGTTTGAAACGCCGTAACAGAGAAACAGGAAGAAGAGAGATATACACTAAGGTGAGCGCGGTCCGTACCACGGAGCGAACGAAGAAAGAAAGCATAAATACAATCACATAATGGAGATCAGGGCAGTTAGACGCATGGAGCAGCGACCGCGGCCAGCGCTATAAGGCGTTCTATAAATGAGACATACAGCGATATCTCTATAATTAAGACATACAGCGAGATCTTTATAAAGGAACACCAAGTTGTTTAGGTACCATTAACATAATTGGCTCGTAACATATGAATCACCACAGATCAGCGACACCAGAGATATGCGCATCATAAGTACACGTTGAAGCGCAAGTTGAACTGATACACGCTTATCCTATAAAGATACTTGACGGTAGCAGGAAATAGCAGTATAGCTAAATGCAACAGTAGTAATGTGTAGAAGGTTTAAGGGAAATTGGGCCATATGTATCATCATGCCAATTTGCGATTCCTAAATAGCGATTTTTAAGGAATCACTATTTAGAAATCGCAAAATGGTATGTATGTAGGAAATCGCTTCTTTTTAGCAGTTTCTTAACATTCCTAAATTGCGATTAGCAAATTGCTAATCGCAAATTTCTCATTCATTTCTATGGGCCAGGAGGCCCATAGGAATGAAGGGGAAATTTGCGATTAGCAATTTGCTAATCGCAATTTAGGAATATTTTCAAGGGTGCAGGGGTGTCACAAGAACACCCTGCTGCACCCCTGAAAATGACATGTGTCGGCATATGGCGCACATACGTTCCCTAAGGGCATGTATGAGCGTCATATGCCACCTTTGGATTTACATTAAATTGCTTTTTCAAAAGAATTCGCAACTTACCACCAACTAGAAGTTGGTGGTAATTTGTGATTCCTTATGGGCATTTTTGCATACATTTTTATTTGATACATTGCATTTAAGGAATCGCAAAATTTGCGATTCCTTGAGTGCAATCGCAAAATAAGGAATGGCAAATTTTGGGATTCCTTATTTTGCTGCGAAAATGTTTCATACATTCCATTTAGCAAATTAGCATTCGCAAAGGCCGAAATTCGCAGAATTTCGGCCTTTGCGAATGCTAATTTGCTTGATACATATGGCCCTAAGTATATAGGTTGGCAATATTACTTAGTAGAGGAATGAATAGCGATATTACATAGCATATGATGTGATGAGTTGAGCCATGGGCACCGCCTGAGATTAAGTGGTAAAAAATGTTATGTTCATTTTTTTTAGAATGTTTCCCTGATGAAGGCGAATAATCGCCGAAATGCATTGGAGAAAGAGAATAATTTTTGATGTATAAGTGAACGAATCAAACTCAAACAATCACTGGTTATATGTGATTGCAACATGATCAAAGAAAAAATAAATGAAATAAAAGGAACAATTCACTATCAATTTTTGAGTTGAGCCACATTGATTTATCAATTTAAGCTGAAGGCGTTCAGCATTAAACCAGTGCCTTGGGAGACAGGTCTATGACTCATAGTACTGCTACCTACCAAGATGAAAACACATCCACGTCTGACAGGAAATCACTCTAGTTAAACACTGGCCTTTGGCAGACCTAGCAGGGGGAATGTATAGTTTGAGCTCTGAGGGCTCGGTGAAATAAATTAGGCATTGGCACGTCCTTTTTTTTTTTACAAATTAACCGGTGATAGGCCCCTTCTCAGTGGCCCTTATCGTCCATATCCTATGTTGCTTCTCCCCTAGACTGCGCAGAGTAGGGAAGGGGGGGGGACAATGTTGATTCACAGTCCTGGATTGTGGCAGAACACGCGACAGTGTAGTCATGCACAGTACTGGAGTTTGCACCTGGGGCCATGTTTGATGCCCTACCACATATTCTATGTGTAGTGTGTGGGGGCAGAAATGTCATGCATAATCTTGCATTGTGGCAAAAGGTAGCCCACTTGCCTGGAACTCGACGATGCATGGGGCAAGGTGTGGACATGCAGTCCTGGATGGCGCAAGACCATAGGACAGCACATTATACTTTTTTACACAGTCATGAACTGTTTAAGAGCATAGGAAAGCATGCTTGCGCGCCAAACGTATGGCAGTGTGTTGCACTAGCATTGTCTGTGAATGTGCACCGCAGGCACGCTGCAGAACCAGTGTGTAACACAAAAAAAAACACCACACACAGACAGAATGTGGTGCAGGGTCCCAGAAACTCCTGTGCGACATCACACACACAGAGCCCAGCGGCAGGCAGGGAGCGCACAGTCCGGGACGGGAGGGGGAGAGCCGAGGAGGAGAGAGGTGAGAAGAGGGGTGGGGGGAGAGGAGGCGACGAGAGGAGCAGATAATTAGCGCCCCGGCCGCCCGAGAGGAATCAAGTAACCAGCCCGCTTCAGCAGCTTCCCTCTGCGGGGGGAGCGGGGGAATGGAGATGAAGGGGCGAAGGCGGAAATGGTGTGGCTCCTCACCGCACGCCCAGCAATATTACACATCTGTCACTTTAAAAAGAGCGTACTTACACCTTAGTCAGATTTTGTTTAATTTCAAACTGGATTAAAGTGTGTTAATGTCAGGTTGATCCATAGAAAAGGATGCACTGTCGTTTTAATATATTTGGCTATTTGGGAGGCGTTCAAGCCGGGATCCTGTGCGTGCCGAGCGGCAGAGCCGTGGACACCCTGGGGGAGGAGGAGCAGAGGGAGAGAGCAAGGCACCCTGAGAAAGCACTTCAAAATGGCGCAGGAGAGGGACGGCGGCAGCAGCCATGAAGGGCTCCTTTCTGCTTCTACCCGCTCCCCTGGATACGAAGAGGAGGAAGGGGCTGCCAGCTCCCGCCACGGAGACCTCGCGGCACGCAAAAAAATTATTATTAGTATCCTTTTCGACACGCAAAAATTCATGCAGCACATGTTTTCCAAGTAGCTGAGTAAATGTAAACGTGCCAGCCGGTACAAGCCACAATTCAGGTGGTCTGCTGCCAGATGGAACTTTACTCCTTTCCCGACTGCATCTAACTTGACAAAGTGTGCAACAAGACGGGCTCCCGGTCCGCGCAAATTGAATCTGTCATTCTTTTCCAGCAGCACACGTTTTCCACGTAAATGCAGAATTTAACAATTGTGCACCTGGGGAGGCTCTGGTGCTCAAAGTAAAACGGAACCGTGTGCGAGTGTGCTGGCAGGCTCTGTGCTCAATGGAGGATCCTGGTGAGTGGCCGGTCCCTAAGCCCCACACGTCCACGTTTCTCTGAGACGAGGCAGAAATGCCTCGGAGAAAGCATCGTCTTTTTCAGATTCGGGGGTGTGGGTTTCGTTCTCTCCTCTTCCCATTGGCTGGAAGGTAAAATTCCAGCCAATGGGAAGAGGCGAGAAAGAAAACAAGAAAGAAGCTTAAAAAAACGCCCCCGAATCGAAAAAAGACGGGGCTTGAACCGAGTGACGCCCCTCTCCTCCAATGGCTGGCCAGCATTTACTAGGCCAGCCAATGGAGAAGAGGGGCGGGTTCCAAGCCCCCTCTAAGAAACATTAAATCTTCGGGCTCTGCCCACACTGCTTACGCAGTGCGACGGAGTCCTCGATCTAAAAACGGTTCATTAGATACATGTATAGGTTTTATTGATCCATTGGTATCCGTAAAATTTGAAAAAAGTAGTGCAAAGTAACGGTCTACATGTTTTATCCTGTATCAGGAAATTACCAGGTTTTCGTCAGGACCAAAGTGTACGGGACCTGGGCGGTGTACACACGTTAACCCAACCCTCGATCACAAGAAACCAACCGTATACAGTTGGCTCCCTTTCATCCAGTATGAGAAAGAGAAAAAAACTCGAATTTCCAGTTTTGTGTGCCTCATGGGAGTCGGGATCGTGATGCTAACTCTTTTGACACGATTGTTCCCAAGTCAGACGTTAAGCCTAGTTAGCGACCGCCGCTCCCCGTGGTGACCGCGGTCGCTAACTAGGCTGAGCGGCGAATGTCGGACTTGGGCACAATCGTGTCAAGAGAGTTAGCATCCCGATCCCGACTCCCATGAGGCAAACAAAACTGGAAATTCGAGTTTCTTTCTCTTTCTCATACTGGATGAAAGGGCGCCAACTGTGAGTATACGGTTGGTTTCTTGTGATCGAGGGTTGGGTACAACTTAGCGTGTGTACACCGCCCAGGTCACGTACACTTTGGTCCTGACGAAAACCTGATAAATTCCTGATACAGGTTGAAACATGTAGACCGTTTCTTTGCACTACTTTTTTCACATTTTACAGATACCAATGGGTCAATAAAACCTATACATGTATCCGATGAACCGTTTTTAATATTGTCCAGTAGCTCCAGAATAAAAAACATTTCAACCGAGTCATACCTGGACAATTTTTAACCCACCACTGTTTTTCACGTACACTCTCACAAAAAACACAACCCGCTCCACTGTAGTCAGGTGTCTCAGCACACCCGGATGGCATCTGGCTGTTTGGGTGGGACCCCGATGATGAAGCATGTCACCAACTAGGTTGGTGAGTGAGGGGTCTTCTTAGAAAAGGACATTTTCCTTTTCTTGTGCATCTCTTTTCTCTCCCCACTTTTCTGAGACCCCGACAGGTCTTACGGGGATTTTACTTTTAAACATCTTCCAATCACTACATAAAGTCCATTAACTACAATGAGCATGCACAAATGCAGATTTTTCTGACATGATTTCTTCATTTAGCTTTTGAGACACTGACACAACATTCAGACACAAAAGTGCTTGCTCATTTACAAAACAAAAGAATAAATCTAGACGAGCAGACTCTATGTTTGGTCTTGATTTATCCATATGTGAAATTCGTAGAAGGTGAGTGGGTTGCACTCATCAATGTCCAACATATGTGGATTTACGAGTGAAGGCTCCCCAGCCTCCCAACATAAACCAGTTAAGGGAACCCGTTTACAGCATATTGTGCTCTTTTCTGTAAAATATTTATTTTCCAACAGAGAGAATATTTTTCCCTGTGAAGAAATCCTTTTGTGAACTTCCTTTTATAAATCAGAGGTTGGACCCATCTTTTTCAACTATGGAATCATACTTACTCCTATCTTTTCCATAAATAATTTTCTGTTTGCTTCCAGCTTTGAAAACATCATATACAACATTTGGAAATGTTGATGTAGCCCAACTAGCGATACTGTCAAACCAGAAACAAGCTTCATGTGACTCATCCAATAACACACAGAGGTCCTTCAGGGAGAAGAAGAGGCCATCATGCCTTTTTCGTAGACTCTTGCCAAAAGGTACAGTATAACAAATTCATCAACTGTTGCTCAGCTTTGTTCAGGAACTTATTTCCCCCAATATCATTCCAGAAAACCCCATAACAGGACAATCAGGCAGAGAAATGAACAGCTATGCTAGTGGGCATTTACATAATTCCTGTTTTTAATATTAAGATATACAAACTCCATTTCCAAGTCTGGGACATAACCTCAAAAACAATACTTAATTATACAAAAGAATTCAGAGCCCTCCGCCCCAACTTGGGGTTATTTTATTTAGGGTTGGTAGCCACTCCATTTATGTCTGGGGTTCTTAAGGCCATAAGCTAAAATCAGTATTGAGTGGCCATGTTTCACTTTAATGAGATTTACTGTTTTCTGTGCATCTACTATGGCTTTCCTCATCTAAGAAAACTGCCTTAATGGCACATTTTGAGGCAAAACCTCTCAAAAGAACCTGACCACATGTAGTGAAAACACAAAGTACATTTATCTAAAAACAAAGCCTATGTAATTTACTGTGCTAATTACATTCTTCACAATGGGTCGATCTGTTGTACTATCGCCATATCTCTGAATCATCAAGAGATGATCTTTTCTCCTCTACTAGATTATTGCAATTGGCTTATGTGAAATAAATTAATTTATTCTCTGAGAGCTCAGATCTCAAATGATTTAAGTTGTGGTTGGAATATATCACCTGCATAAAGGAAACAGCCCAAGAAAAGTAAGTGTGGTACATTATATCCTATTGGATTTGTAATAAGGCGAATGGCATATCTGTTACATTTGTGATGGACTACATGTTCACCAAACTCTAAATCAGACCAAAAGTCTTACAATTCTCGTTTCCGGTAAGCAGAACACTCTCTCACAATGTTTTAGAAAAGCACTTTCCCACCATTAGGAAGATAACCAATAGAATGGAATGTAAATAAAAAATATTTCCATCGTAATTCCAGGACATCTTCATATCCGGTGCTTACCGGCCTCTCGATAAGCTCAATGCAAGGCTGCAGATCCAGGCCAAAGTCAATAAAACTCCACTCAATGCCTTCCCGTTGGTACTCCTCCTGCTCCAGAATGAACATGGTGTGGTTGAAGAGCTGCTGAAGTTTCTCGTTGGTGTAATTAATGCAGAGTTGTTCAAAGGAGTTCACCTTAAATGAAGGATAGGAAGCCATTAAAAATCAGGTGAGAAAAATATCTACAGCATACGACTAGTTTTCCAACGCAAAGCTTTTTATCATGTGTATATTTTAAGCATTATTCTCCACTACCTATGGTGTTAACAGTATTAACGACCTATAGAGATTGCAAAAACTGCAGTTATTGTCACACCCCACATTTATTGCCCTTTGCTAAAGGTGGTGATGCATAATGAAGGGCAAAGGAATAAGCAGCATAACACCCTCATATGGTAGGGCATTAAGGCTATTAACACTTATCTCCATCATTTAACCTAATAGAGATGAAGAAGGCTACCTGTCACTGTTTTACCCAAGTCTAACTTCAACATTCCTAGTGAAAAGCAGACAACCCCCAGTAGTAAGTAGCAGCAATCAACATTTTCTGATTGGCAATACTAGACCAACCTTAAATCACCAATCTGAACACGTTATATCTATTTATTATTTATCTGGAGTTGTAATCTACCATCTGAACATATTTCAATAATCATCTGCAACGGAAAAAGTTAACATAAAAAATATCAGAGTATATATCCAAAGATACCATCTTCAATCAACCATCGTAAATCATAAAAAAGGTACAACCAGCACCAAAAAACACTTTTTATCAATTTTGGGTTAAAATTATAAAGATACTTCAATCCAATGTGTGCAAGATAGCAAAATAGCAATTTAAAGAAAGACTAATTCATAACATAGTAATGCATTTTATTGTATCATTCCCTATGCACTGTAAAACACATCTTTTGCACGCACCAAATGCACCTATTCCATTTGCACGTACTGTTTACTGTTAAGTTAGCAGCTGATATTATTAACTCGGTTCCCCCTTATATACCTACCATAAATGCTCCAGTCATCAGTGCAATATTTTTTATTACTTAATCTATGCCAGTGTTGGCACCACAACACATTTTTGGGGGCTGGAACCACTTTTTTATCATCAGCCTCGGATGCCAAGCAAGGGAGAGAAAGGGAGACAAGGGAGGAAAAGAAAGATAGAAATTTAGTAACAAAGGGTGAAAACCGGGATGAAAAAGAACCTGACAGACTCAGATAAAGAGACAGGAAGTGTAGCATAGTAGATGAAAGAGGCATGAGGTCCAAACAAGGCCAGACAACCTTTATGTTCGGCAATCCCATTATTGAGCAGCATCTGTGGTGCCCATACATAGTACATAGCCCCTTTTATAACAATACCCGTGTATGGCATCTATAATGATCCAACAGCTAATCGTCCCACCAGTAAACAATGCAAGTTAAGCACGTTTATGCCTTTTCATCCCAGGTACAAACTATACAAAATGCCTTCCAAAAACCTATATCTGAAACTGAGACTCATTCCACCTTCTACAAAAACATGAAAACATGATTGGTCCTAAAACTTCATAGCTAAGTCAGGGTAGCCAAAATGCTTGAGAATGAATTTAGACAATCAAATATTGTTAGAGCTGACAGTCTTTGGTGTGGTCTTCCTCCAAACGTTTTGCCTTCAGTTTTAAAATGTCCTAGTAGTGACAAACTCTGAAATGTGTTTTTTAATACCGTGAGCCCTACCTCTCCAATAGGATTGCACTGGGTTTACCTTATTACATTTTATGAGTGTTAACATGTGATTGTGAACTGGTAGAAATATCATGTTTGGTCACAAAAGAATTGTAATTGTATGGTAAAGTTGAATTTTGAGTTACAATTCTGAAAATGCCACTTTTAGGAAGTTGCCATTTTCTTATCCTAACCTTTTGGTGCCTGCAGCCTGTGTCCTGGTCGCATGCCTGAGTTGGCAGATGGCATTGGTGTATTCCTCCCAGACAGTGAGACAAAGAGGGTCTAGGTGTTGGGAGGATGGGCCATCCCTTGGGTGGGGCAGAGCTGTTCCCTTCCCCACTTACATTTCAAAGGGCTGCCTCCAGCACACTCACAAAGGAACTTAATACCAGCCATTTGCCACCCTAGACCACTGTGAGCCTGGGCCGGGAACGGAAGTAAATTTCCAAAACCATAAGGGAGTTAGCCTAGATGTTTCTCCCACTTCAAAGGATGGCACCAAGTATGCATATTGGCCCTTCAGACAAACTCTGGAATTCGCTCCTGGACCTGTGGACTAAAGATGAAAGACTACCTTGTTCTGCAGAGGATTGCCCAGCTGCTACCAGCGGCCTGCCCTGCACGTTGGAAAGGAAGACTGGACCTTCTCTCTTAATCCCAGGCTAACCTGAGAGACCTCAAGGGCAGGGCCAGACTGGCCGTAGTGGGCACCGAGAGTTTCACAGGTGGGCCGCTAGGGTGGGGGCTGATTTTGGGCCCCTAGGGGCCGTTTTTGTTACAAGGCAGTTTTTGCAGCATAGCTGAAAAATCGGCCCCTGTAACAAAATCATCTGAAACTGGCTGTGGCACACACAGCCGGTTAGCTATAGAGACACAACAAGCTCTAGAAGCCTTCCTGAAACAGCTCAGTTGACCTGCTGCGTCTGGACCTGCAACTGGATCTGCCTGACGCCTACTGTAGGAGAGTAGGGTCTGCTATCCTATGGTCACCCCAATTTTTGCTTTTTGCTTCACTGGTTTTCGACTTACTGAGGCTGTGGGCCTGCTAATCAGACCCCCAGCCTGCTGTTCTCTCTCTAAATTCATAATACATGTGCTATAGGTACATACCACAATTGGAAATGGACTCCTTGTCAGCCCCTGTACCATGCACTATAGGTGCCCAGGGCATAGGTGCCACCAAGGCCTACCAGGGGCTGAAGCATAGCTTTTGCCACCCCTGGCTGGTTCTTAAATTGACACAACTGGCTGATCACTCAGCTGGGGCAAGTGGGTGTAATCACCCCTTGCTTAGATATAGTATACCTATATCTAAACCTATATCTGGACACATATATAGCCTGTAAGCCACTCCTATGGAAGGCCTCATCAATCCTGGAGGCAGAGTGCGTGGTTTTATGTGAGATGGTGCTCTGGCATGAGCTGAGCCTGTCTGCAGCTGTCGGGAACAACTCCCTAAGCTGATCCGGGATAATGCCATACCATATACTCTTAAGCGCATTATAATCCTCGCGGTTATATAGCAACTTTGGTTTGGCTTTATCAAAACATGTCGTGTAAGGTGTCATACGAATTGGAATACTACCCCCTCGCCAGTTCTGGCGACGGGGGTAGCATTCCACCCTTCTAGAGGGAGAAGACATGTTACTTTACTGAAACGCGGTTGATTTAAAATGAGCCTCAGATCCACAAAATGGATGCCCCTGCCACAGACACGGGTCTGACCTCCTGCTGCTGACCGAAACCCGGCAGAGGAGGCCTGGACAAAGAGTTTCCTGTCACAGGGCGGTGTCAAACCACCCCAGACAGGAGATAGTGGATTGGAGTAGGGAGGTTTCAATGAAACCAGACACTGCCTGGGGAGCACAAGGCTGCCCCTTGCAGGATCCGGCCAAACCGGTTCTGGGGCCTCCCAGCCCCTGTCCCAGCGCGGCCAGGATCAAAGGAGAGGGGTGTAACCACCCCCTTCCTGGGTCCCACCCATAGGAGGGGACCTAGCAGGATGTCCAACCCCCTAGATTCGAATAAGAGGGGGAGCAGTCCCAACGGACCTCAGATCATCCTGAAGAAACATAAGAAACGAAATCTGGACCCTTCGACTTTCTACACGACGTGAGAAGACTGAAGAATCTCCCTTGTGGTCAAGGAGTGACCACCCTGTGCAAACAGGCACCATCCAGCCCTCGACCCTTGCTTTGTTGCAGTTCCCGCCGGAACTCGAGCGACAGAGATCGACGAGATCAAGCTTGCCTGCCTTCTACCTGCCCGATCCACAGTCCCTGCAGAGCTGAGACCCGTGGAGGCGACCGGAAGCGTGGGGCACGCCATCTTGAAAAGGCCACGAGACGCTGACCGTGCGGCCCACGAGTGACCCTCGAAGCTGTACACCGGGGTTTGAGAAGCCCCAGCCCCGAGCTCCACTTGCACCAAAGCTCACCCCTCCACACTCGACGAGTGCTGCGTGGGGCCCTTCTGCTTGTGTGCGCTCGACGCGTTGGCCCGGTCACTTGCCAGCTGGCTTGTGGCCCCTGTGCCGACGAACTTTGAAATCCGACTTGCTTTTCTGGTTGCTCCAGATCTGCACCAGCTACTGTGAAAAGGAGCACCCACTCTGACCCTCCTGGTTCGAGTGATAAGCAATCTCCCGGTTCCGCGTGGATTGCTTTTGCCAAGTGCTGTTTGCTACAATCTTCAAGCCGACGGTGCTGACGGCGAGAGCCTACGTGGGACAGATCGTGACCTGCTCCTGGACGTCGCAGATGCCCCAGAGCCCACGTGACAGCGGAGAGAAGCCTATCGACAACCGCCTGATTGCGCCCGACATTGCCTGGTTCCGTCCTGGTTCCACCCTGGTCACTGCTGAGTGACTCAGACTCTGTCCCCTCTGCTTTCAGGTACTTTTCTACATCGATCCACCCTTGGATCGCACCGGACACTTCTGCTTCACAGCGCCTGCAGCTGCAACAGCTCCAAGCACCAAGAACCTGCGTGACAGAACGCGACGCCACTTCGACCCTGTGCACCCACGGCCTGTGGGTGAGGTAACTTTGCAACGCCGGTGTCTTTACACTGGTACACACCTCTAGGGTCTGTGTCTAAAGTTTTGTGTTCCTAGGTTCAGCGGAAGTATCTTTTTATTCACTTTAACTGACTTTTACGCACCATTGACAGTGCATTGGTGCGCGCCGCACTTTCCGTGCTGCACCCGTCTCCTGTGGGCTACTCCCGACTTCTTCATTGCTTGTCCTGACTGCTCCCAGCGAATCTCTAGGCCCTAGGCCTAACCATTGTTCGATAAGTGTTACTTATACCACTTTTTTAATATATGGTCTGAGTGGCCACCCGCCCTCATCCATAAACGTGCAACTTTATATGTGTAACAGTGCTTTTGATTTAACGCTTGTGCCCCTTTCCTCATAAAGAGTACTGGGGAGTAATTTAGAAATAAATACATATATTTTTATAATATATACTTGTGTGGTGTCCTTTCATTTGATTACAGGATTGTATGTGGTAAAACAGCTCGCTTAACACGACCTCTTAAGTTAAGCCTTTAAGGCTGCTTAGTCCATGCTACCACTAGGATAGCTTGTCTACAAGGTTGACTTACAACCTGACATCTTTGGGGTTTGTTTGGACTGATAACCAGTGGTTCCAGAATTGGAAACACTACCTATCAGGCCAACTTCTCACATTGGTGTGCAGCGGTGCGGATTTGAGCTTGCTGTTTGTTTTACCATTGCAATCTTTATCAAATTGAAAGATCACATCAAGTACCTCTAGGTACATATAAATCAAAAGCTTAGCATATTAAGTTCTACTGAACTTAGTAGTTGTAGATTAAAGGGATTAGCACACCCTGACTACAACTCACTAGCAAGGTACAGTAGGAAACCACTTAGTGTAGGTAAGTGCACCACTTACACCTCACTAGCAGTCATGTCTGATACAGGTAGAGCTTCAGGCTCTGCTCCAGTAATAGTTGATCCTATAGGGACAACATCCAGATATGACAACCTTAGCCACAAAGACCTGAGTGCCTTGTGCACAGCCAGGGGGCTAAAAAAGGGCAGAGGCCCTACCATTCCTTCCCTAGTAGCTCTCCTAGAAAAGGATGATCTAGATAAGGTGAGTCAGGCTCCCTTAGATTCAGGTGAAGGGATAAACTCCCCTGAGAATGAGAATCTTCCAGAAGAAGAGGAGGAGGAAGAGGAAGAGGAAGGCTCTGATGTAGAAGAGCCTGAAGATCAGGATCAGCAGGGAAACCAGGTACAGGTTGCCAGGCTTAACCAGGCCAACTTGGACCTACATGGGAATGGAGAGGGCCAGCACCACTCCAGATCTCATAACCAAATTCTCCCAGGTAATAGAAGGGAGAGATCTCTGTCAAGGGACTCTCACCTTTCTAGTGCCTCAAGAGAATCTCAAAGAGGAATGACTTCCTCCCAGAGAAAAGAGCATAGGGCCAGGATGAGGGCTGTCCAACTCCAAATAGAAAGGGAAGAGGTAGCCTTGGCTCAAGCTAAACTTGCTTTAGCAAGAGAGAGAAAATTGTGTGGCTTAGATGCCACTGGTGGCAGCAAAGTTCCTAAAGAAAAAGACAGGGCCTATGACAATAGAAACCTGACAAAAAGTGTGCCCCCCTACAAGGAAGGGGATGATATCCACAAATGGATGACTGCTCTTGAGAGGGCCTGCATGGTACAGCAGGTCCCTGAGGATCAGTGGGCAGCAATTTTATGGTACTCCTTTTCTGAGAAAGGGAGGGACAGGCTCCTCACTGTTAGACCTGAGGATGCCAAAAACTACTCTGTTCTGAAGAGTGCTCTTATTGAAGGGTTTGGCCTAACCACTGAGCAATACAGGTTGTTGTTCAGAGACACCCAAAAAGCACAGACTCAGGACTGGACTGATTTTGTAGATTGTGCCACTAAGGCTCTGGAGGGTTGGCTGCAGGGAAGTAAAGTTTCAGACTATACAGGATTGTACAATCTTATGATGAGAGAACAGATCCTTAATAACTGTCAGAACCAGCTGTTGCATCAATACCTTGTTGACTCTGATTTGACCTCTCCCCAAGAATTGGGAAAGAAGGCAGACAAATGGGTCAGAACAAGGATTAAGCAGAAAAACCACAACCAAGGTGACCAGAAGAAAACAGACCAGAAGGGTGGGAATCAGAAAGATAAAGAAAAGGACCAGAAGTCTTCAGGCCCCCAAACTAGCAATAAGGAGGGGGGTTCCCAAAATGGAAACAAGAAAAAGAAGAACGATGGCCCAAAGAAACCTTGGTGTAATACCTGCAAATCAGTTTCACACTGGGGCAGTGAATGCACTAAGAAAAATCCAGTCCCCACCACTGCAGCTCCTAAAGCAACTGCACCCCCTAGTACAGTCAGCAGTGGTGGTACACAGCCAAAGGGTTTAGTAGGGTTGACCCTGGGTACTGAGGTGGAATCTGGCCTAGTCAGAATCCCCACACAGGCAGTTCTCCTATATGATGTGGACATATCTTTGCCCACTGCAGTAAGCCCCAGTAACCTGGGCAAATATAGGCAGACTCCCTTAATTAATGAGAAACTGGCTCAGGCCTACAGGGACACTTGTGCCAGTGTCACAATGGTAAGAAACAAGTAGGGTCTGGCGTGCAACACAGTAAGGCTGCGCCTATTAAGCAATGAACAAAACAATTTGCCAGTACTGTGCACTGGATTAGACAGTTACATTTGAAGAGCTACCAATCGCTCTCTCAAGCTGACCTCTATTTCCGTCAATACAAATTAGAACCACAAAGGTTTTCAAGATGACTATTTATTATGTTCAACGTATAAGTTTAGGTTTATTTTCCTTATTTTTAGATTATGTCTTTAGTCATTTGTTTTTTCAATTCTCTTATTCAGAATATCATACAATATATACAACAATGAACAGTAAATTGGGAGGGAACCAGGTCAAATAACACAATTGGGGCAACACTTAGACACTTAACAAACAGTTAGACACTAGACAACATATATGAGTGAAACATAGAAGTTAGGGTTGGTAGAGGTAAATGGCATTATTTACAACTTTATACATCCAAACAACTGTGATGCTATTCCTCTAGATGCAAATTGTTCATCGAGATGGATTGAGGAACATTGATCATTATTTTGTCACTCACTAAATGAGCAATTTGAATATAACTTTATCGAGCACTCAAATCATTGTAACGCCTATCATTGGCCTTAGTATTTACAAAACAGCCACCATATTGGCGCCACCATACATCTACCACCTCAATAATTCATAAATCAATAATTCATAGGTCGACGCGTTTCGAATCCTATTTAGGTGTATAGGATTCTCTTCAGGACCAAACCAACTCAATCTGTGAAAAAATAAAAGTAAGAAAAACCTCTGTCAGTGGAAACCAAAGAAAGACTCTCAAGTCACATTCTACATCCAACCACTCTCGATATTACCTGTCATCCTATGGACCTTGCTTTAGGCATGGTGGATTTACTGCAAAGAATCGAAACAATACGTTTCAGAAATTGAGCACATGACTTCAATATGTGAAGGAAAAAATCCGTGACGGTCAATTTAATACTTACATCTTCCTAAGGTTAAGCCTCCCTGTCCAAATATGTAACCGATTGGATAATTTTCAGTTCAAATTGAAAGGGCGCGTTCGCCTCGTGTGTTCAATCTAAAATGAAAAACAACGGAGCTGGTTATTCCGTTGTAGTTACTAATCCCACCTATTCAGCGAGCCAGAGCGCACCAGTTTCCCGTACAACTCTACTCGCGTTCAGATGCTAGGTCCCGGTTTCTGTTTACCTGAGGCTGCGTGAGTGTCCTCCAGCACGGGTCGCGGTCGGTTTTCAAAACGCGATCCCCAATGGGCGGAACAGCCTCTATTTACACGCAATTATTTCCGGTTTTCGGGTCAGGGGCTCATGGGATATGTAGCAACGCCTATCTAAAGCACAACTAGAGGAGATTGAGAAATTAGAAGCAGAAATCAAAGTTAATCCTCTGATACAGGACTGTAAGGCTCTACTTGAGCGAGTAGATAAAGAAATACTGGAATTTAAAGATTTTACAGTACAACAGAAAGACAACAATTTTGAGAGAGATAAACGGAATTTCACATTTGAAAAAACATATCCGTACCTACAGCAAGAATTTTATTCTAGACCAGAAGCAAGACGCTTCCTGAACGACAACCAAGGGAGATCTCGCTCTAAGTTTCTCACATTTTCGGAAACATCCTCCTCTGGAGGCAGCGACTCTGAGCAGGCGGGCCCCCGCCCACGATACAACCAAAGAGGTGGCTATCAGAGGAATTATCAGCCACAATATCAACAAAACTATCAAAATCAACAGCCACAACAGACTTTTTTAGGTCAGGACACACAAAAACCACGCGGGAAAACCAGATACAACCAGCCATGGGAAATGTCAACGCGAAGGCAAAATTACAAGAATTAACATCCTGTGCAAAATCTTCCATTTTTAATCTCTCAAATACGACATTAACACCATCGGAAATCAGTGTCCTTGAAAAGGGACTTACATTTGTACCAACAAGATTCACTGACTTCGTGAGACTAAAACTTGAATTTATAGAATTTTGCCGAAAAATTCGACTGACTACATTCTTCGCTGACAAAGAGAGCTCCCCTCAGACGGAAACCACTGGTTTTAAAAGAAAATCAAGCTTCTGCCCCCCAGCACATAAAGTGCCTAAAGAGGTCACATATTTTGAAAAAACGGTACTTTCAGCTTTAGCTGTACAGGAGAAACGAAGGAACGGATATGTCAAACCGAATTTGACTCAAAATCAGAAGTCGGCTCTGCAAACTATTAAAAGAAATGATAACATCATAGTGAAACAGGCCGACAAAGGCGGATCCATAATAGTTTGGGGAACAACAAACTATATCCAAGAAGCAGTTAGACAACTGTCAGATTCCACGTGCTATCGGAAAATTACTAAGGATCCAACATTGGATCTACAGAAAGAATTGGGATCTATATTAAAAACTGGACTTGACCAAGGATTTCTCGGGAAGAATGAATTTAATTTTTTGTCTAATAAACACCCACGGACTCCACTTTTTTATGTGTTACCCAAGGTGCACAAAAATGCAGACAACCCACCGGGCAGACCTATCATTTCCGGATGCGACTCACTGTTCGAACCAGTCTCCAAATTTATTGATTTTTTCCTGAAACCTTTCATTCCAACGGTGAAATCCTTCATTTTGGATACAACGGATTTTTTATCAAAACTGGAACAAATGACATTCATCGAGAATCACGACACACTAGTAAGCATGGACATAGTCTCGCTTTACACCCAAATCCCCCAGGACCAGGCTTTGGAGGTTCTTGAAATTTTTTTGAACAAGCGAGAGAGCCCCATGAGAATCCCAACAGATTTTATATTACAACTGGCGAAACTGGCCCTTACTAAGAACTATTTCAAGTTTGGTGAAGAATTTTATTTCCAAACAAGAGGAGTAGCCATGGGCTGTCCTTTTGCCCCGGAATTGGCTATTCTTTATATGAGCCAATACGAGGAGATGTTCGTTTATAATAACAACCCATTCCTCCAGTGGATAGGAGGATGGGTAAGATATATAGACGATATCTTTTTCAAATGGTCAGGATCACATGAACAATTAGTTGAATTTCACACCTGGATCAACGATAGGACAAGTGACATTAAATTTACACTACAAACCTCAAAAACAAGAATGTCCTTTCTGGACGTCGAAGTATATTGTGTAGATGGACAACTAGTCACCACCCTTTTCAAGAAGGACACGGATCGCAATAAAGCGCTGGATTTTTCAAGCAATCATCCAAGAAGCCTCAAACAAAACCTTCCGATAGGGCAGTTTCTACGCATCCGTAGAAACTGCACATTCAAAGATGAATTTATGCACCATGCAAATATCTTGAAAAACAAGCTTCAAGACCGGGGATATCCGGTGAAATTATTAAACCAATCCATCAAAAGAGCATTGTGCACACCTAGAGAGGAATTGTTAAACAGGAGACAGAAACAACAACAAACACGTATTGTTTGCGTATCAACATATTGTCCAACATCGAATTTTCTCAAAAAATTGATCTACCAGAATTGGCATCTGATTAAGGAACTGGACACTCAATTTGCGCAACAGCCTTTATTTGCCTTTAAAAAGGATAAAAGTATCGCGAATTATATTGTCAGAGCAGCAATTCCAAAGACCAAACCAGTGACAGTGAGAGACTATGTCAATTTGCCTCCTATTAAAGGCCATCATAAATGCGGCACATGCCTCTGCTGTGCTTCTACCCAGGAAGGTGATCTATTCCAGCACTCAGGAATATCCTGGAAACATGACCAGTTCACCAACTGCAAATCAAAAAATGTGGTGTACGGGATCCTATGTCCCTGCGACAAATTATACATAGGAAAGACAAATCAGGAAGTGAGACAAAGGTTGTCTCAACATAAATCACGGATAAAGAGGAAAGTGGTCACTGCCCCTCTAGTACAACATTGGATGGATCAACTGCACAGTGAACAAGACTTAAAATGGACAGTTATCTCGAAAATTGACCCTGACCCCAGAGGCGGAGACGTAGAGGCCAAATTGCGACAACGTGAGGCCATGTTAATTTTGAAGTTCAATACAGCCACACAAGGCTTAAATGAAATGTCAGAATTATATAGCTTATAGAACCGGTTTATGCTTCAGATGAGGTTTTACCACCGCACCTCGGCACCTTTTAGGTTCTCCCATTACACGTATTGTAGCCAGAGGGACCTCTGGCAGACTGAAAACTACATATCCCATGAGCCCCTGACCCGAAAACCGGAAATAATTGCGTGTAAATAGAGGCTGTTCCGCCCATTGGGGATCGCGTTTTGAAAACCGACCGCGACCCGTGCTGGAGGACACTCACGCAGCCTCAGGTAAACAGAAACCGGGACCTAGCATCTGAACGCGAGTAGAGTTGTACGGGAAACTGGTGCGCTCTGGCTCGCTGAATAGGTGGGATTAGTAACTACAACGGAATAACCAGCTCCGTTGTTTTTCATTTTAGATTGAACACACGAGGCGAACGCGCCCTTTCAATTTGAACTGAAAATTATCCAATCGGTTACATATTTGGACAGGGAGGCTTAACCTTAGGAAGATGTAAGTATTAAATTGACCGTCACGGATTTTTTCCTTCACATATTGAAGTCATGTGCTCAATTTCTGAAACGTATTGTTTCGATTCTTTGCAGTAAATCCACCATGCCTAAAGCAAGGTCCATAGGATGACAGGTAATATCGAGAGTGGTTGGATGTAGAATGTGACTTGAGAGTCTTTCTTTGGTTTCCACTGACAGAGGTTTTTCTTACTTTTATTTTTTCACAGATTGAGTTGGTTTGGTCCTGAAGAGAATCCTATACACCTAAATAGGATTCGAAACGCGTCGACCTATGAATTATTGATTTATGAATTATTGAGGTGGTAGATGTATGGTGGCGCCAATATGGTGGCTGTTTTGTAAATACTAAGGCCAATGATAGGCGTTACAATGATTTGAGTGCTCGATAAAGTTATATTCAAATTGCTCATTTAGTGAGTGACAAAATAATGATCAATGTTCCTCAATCCATCTCGATGAACAATTTGCATCTAGAGGAATAGCATCACAGTTGTTTGGATGTATAAAGTTGTAAATAATGCCATTTACCTCTACCAACCCTAACTTCTATGTTTCACTCATATATGTTGTCTAGTGTCTAACTGTTTGTTAAGTGTCTAAGTGTTGCCCCAATTGTGTTATTTGACCTGGTTCCCTCCCAATTTACTGTTCATTGTTGTATATATTGTATGATATTCTGAATAAGAGAATTGAAAAAACAAATGACTAAAGACATAATCTAAAAATAAGGAAAATAAACCTAAACTTATACGTTGAACATAATAAATAGTCATCTTGAAAACCTTTGTGGTTCTAATTTGTATTGACGGAAATAGAGGTCAGCTTGAGAGAGCGATTGGTAGCTCTTCAAATGTAACTGTCTAATCCAGTGCACAGTACTGGCAAATTGTTTTGTTCAGTGTCACAATGGTGGCACCTGGCTTTGTGGACCCTGGACAAATTGTACTAGGTGAAAGTTACCTAGTGACCAATGCAAGCAACTCCACTACTTCCCATAGTGTGGCTGTTGTGAACTTCTCCTGGGGAGGGGTAGATGGCCTAAAGAAAGTTGTTGTGAGTGCAGACCTCCCAGTAGACTGTCTGTTAGGCAATGATCTTGAAAGCTCAGTTTGGTCAGAAGTGGAGTACAGGACTCATGCAGAAATGCTAGGGATTTCAGCTCATGTCCTTGCAGTGACAAGGTCTCAGGCTAAGAAGTGCCTTCCTGAACCAGTGGTGGATCTTGAAACAATAGACCAACCACAACCCAAGAGAAGGAGCAAGAGGGTTAAGGCTGTGCCTTCCCACTTGCCCCAGGTTGAGGATCAGGTTTCACAGGAAACTGATTCTGCAGTCCAAGAGGAGACTGTCTCAGAGGAGCTTGAACCTGATCAGGTTGAGTTTCTGGGGACAGGGGGACCCTCAAGGGCAGACCTGGGGCAGGCCCAATTAGATTGCCCTTCACTTGAACCCCTCAGACAGCAAGCTGCTGCTGAGGCTGCAGGGAATGCTCAAGGTACCCATAGAGTGTATTGGGATGAAGGACTCCTTTATTCAGAGGCTAGAGACCCCAAGCCTGGCACAACCAGGAGGTTGGTTATACCTTTGAAGTTTAGGGGCTTCCTTCTTACCTTGGCCCATGATATTCCCCTTGCAGGACACTTAGGCCAGAATAAGACTTGGGACAGGCTTGTTCCACACTTTCACTGGCCTCACATGTCAGAAAATGTCAAGGAGTTTTGTCGCTCCTGTGTCACTTGCCAAGCCAGTGGTAAGTCAGGTGGCACAACAAAGGCCCCCCTGATACCACTACCTGTGGTGGGGGTACCCTTTGAAAGAGTTGGAATAGACATTGTGGGTCCCATGGATCCTCAAACAGCATCTGGGCACAGATTTATACTGGAGGTAGTGGATCATGCCACCAGGTACCCAGAAGCAATTCCCCTGAGGACCACCACAGCTCCTGTGGTGGCCAAAGCCCTCATTGCAGTTTTTTCAAGAGTGGGCTTTCCAAAGGAGGTTCTTTCAGACAGAGGTACCAACTTCATGTCTGGATACTTAAAAGCAATGTGGAAAGAGTGTGGAGTAAACTATAAGTTTACCACACCCTACCATCCACAGTGCAATGGGCTTGTGGAAAGGTTCAACAAGACCCTAAAGGGAATGATAAAAGGTTTACCAGAGAAGCTTAGGCGGAAATGGGACATCCTTTTACCCTGCTTGCTCTTTGCTTACAGAGAGGTCCCACAGAAGGGGGTTGGCTACAGCCCTTTTGAACTTTTGTTTGGCCACCCTGTAAGAGGTCCATTGAGTTTGGTGAAGGAAGGATGGGAGTTACCTCTCAAAAAGCCTAAACTAGACATTGTGGACTATGTACTTGGTCTCCGCTCCAGGATGGCTGAATACATGGAGAGAGCATCCAAAAACCTTGAGGCAAGTCAGGAATTACAGAAAGCCTGGCATGACCAAAAGGCTGTTCTGGTTGAGTACCAGCCAGGGCAGAAGGTGTGGGTGTTGGACCCAGTGGGGCCAGCAGCTCTCCAGGACCAATGGACTGGACCCTACCCTATCATTGAAAAGAAGGGAGAAGTCACCTACTTGGTTGACTTTGGCACCCCTAGGAGCCCCCACAGGGTGCTCCATGTCAATCGTTTGAAAGCATTTGTTGACAGGGAGGACATGAGTCTCCTCATGGCCACAGATGGGGAACAGGAGGAAGAGAGTGACCCTCTCCCAGACCTGCTTTCCCAGAACCCTGATGATGGTTCAGTTGATGGAGTAGCCTTGGCAGGCAGCCTCACTGAGCAGCAACAGGTGGACTGCAGACAGGTGTTGCAGGCCCACAGACAATTGTTTTCACTCACACCCAGTCAGACTAACTGGTGCACCCATGAGGTGGATACTGGTGACAATCTGCCTGTGAAGAATAAGATCTACAGGCAACCTGACCATGTCAGGGATTGTATAAAGGCTGAGGTGCAAAAGATGTTGGAGCTTGGAGTGATTGAGCCATCAGAGAGCCCCTGGGCTAGCCCAGTGGTCCTTGTGCCAAAACCTCATACCAAAGATGGGAAGAGAGAAATTAGGTTTTGTGTGGACTACAGAGGTCTCAATGCTGTCACTAGGACAGATGCTCATCCCATTCCAAGAGCAGATGAGCTCATTGATAAATTGGCTTCTGCCAAGTTTCTGAGCACATTTGATTTGACAGCTGGCTACTGGCAAATCAGACTAGCTGAAGAGTCAAAAGCCAAAACCGCATTCTCTACCCCTAGTGGGCATTATCAGTTTGTGGTGATGCCCTTTGGTTTGAAGAATGCACCTGCCACTTTCCAAAGGTTGGTGAACCAAGTCCTTGCTGGGTTGGATGACTTTTGCGCAGCATATCTAGATGATATTGCTGTCTTTAGCTCCACCTGGGAGGATCACCTGATCCACCTGAAGAAGGTTCTGGAGGCCCTGCAAAAGGCAGGCCTGACTATCAAGGCTACTAAGCGCCAGATAGGGCAGAGCAAGGTTGTGTACTTGGGCCACCTAGTAGGTGGGGGTCAAGTTCAACCACTGGAGAGCAAGATCCAGACCATACAGGACTGGACTCCTCCAACTACCCAGACACAAGTCAGAGCCTTCTTGGGCCTGACTGGGTATTACAGAAAATTTGTAAAGAACTATGGGTCCATTGTGACACCATTGAATGACTTGACATCCAAGAAGATGCCCAAAAAGGTTCAGTGGACAGTTAGCTGTCAAAAGGCATTTGATGACCTGAAGAAGGCCATGTGCTCTGCACCTATCCTGAAGAGTCCTGACTACTCCAAACAGTTCATTGTACAGACAGATGCTTCTGAGTTGGGGGTGGGAGCTGTGCTTTCACAACTTAATCAAGATGGTCAAGACCAGCCCATTGCTTTTATTAGCAGAAGGCTGACCCCCAGGGAGAAACGTTGGTCAGCTATTGAGAGGGAGGCCTTTGCTGTGGTTTGGGCCCTGAAGAAGTTGAGGCCATACTTGTTTGGTACTCACTTCCTAATTCAGACAGACCATAAGCCCCTCTTGTGGCTAAATCAGATGAAGGGTGAAAATCCCAAACTGCTCAGGTGGTCCATTTCCCTACAGGGGATGGACTTTACAGTGGAGCACCGCCCAGGGACTGACCATGGTAATGCAGATGGTCTCTCCAGGTACTTCCACTTAGAACATGAAGACTTATCTGGTCAAGGTTAAGTTTAATGTCCCTGCGTTTGGGGGGGGGGGGTTATGTAGGAGAGTAGGGTCTGCTATCCTATGGTCACCCCAATTTTTGCTTTTTGCTTCACTGGTTTTCGACTTACTGAGGCTGTGGGCCTGCTAATCAGACCCCCAGCCTGCTGTTCTCTCTCTAAATTCATAATACATGTGCTATAGGTACATACCACAATTGGAAATGGACTCCTTGTCAGCCCCTGTACCATGCACTATAGGTGCCCAGGGCATAGGTGCCACCAAGGCCTACCAGGGGCTGAAGCATAGCTTTTGCCACCCCTGGCTGGTTCTTAAATTGACACAACTGGCTGATCACTCAGCTGGGGCAAGTGGGTGTAATCACCCCTTGCTTAGATATAGTATACCTATATCTAAACCTATATCTGGACACATATATAGCCTGTAAGCCACTCCTATGGAAGGCCTCATCAATCCTGGAGGCAGAGTGCGTGGTTTTATGTGAGATGGTGCTCTGGCATGAGCTGAGCCTGTCTGCAGCTGTCGGGAACAACTCCCTAAGCTGATCCGGGATAATGCCATACCATATACTCTTAAGCGCATTATAATCCTCGCGGTTATATAGCAACTTTGGTTTGGCTTTATCAAAACATGTCGTGTAAGGTGTCATACGAATTGGAATACTACCCCCTCGCCAGTTCTGGCGACGGGGGTAGCATTCCACCCTTCTAGAGGGAGAAGACATGTTACTTTACTGAAACGCGGTTGATTTAAAATGAGCCTCAGATCCACAAAATGGATGCCCCTGCCACAGACACGGGTCTGACCTCCTGCTGCTGACCGAAACCCGGCAGAGGAGGCCTGGACAAAGAGTTTCCTGTCACAGGGCGGTGTCAAACCACCCCAGACAGGAGATAGTGGATTGGAGTAGGGAGGTTTCAATGAAACCAGACACTGCCTGGGGAGCACAAGGCTGCCCCTTGCAGGATCCGGCCAAACCGGTTCTGGGGCCTCCCAGCCCCTGTCCCAGCGCGGCCAGGATCAAAGGAGAGGGGTGTAACCACCCCCTTCCTGGGTCCCACCCATAGGAGGGGACCTAGCAGGATGTCCAACCCCCTAGATTCGAATAAGAGGGGGAGCAGTCCCAACGGACCTCAGATCATCCTGAAGAAACATAAGAAACGAAATCTGGACCCTTCGACTTTCTACACGACGTGAGAAGACTGAAGAATCTCCCTTGTGGTCAAGGAGTGACCACCCTGTGCAAACAGGCACCATCCAGCCCTCGACCCTGGCTTTGTTGCAGTTCCCGCCGGAACTCGAGCGACAGAGATCGACGAGATCAAGCTTGCCTGCCTTCTACCTGCCCGATCCACAGTCCCTGCAGAGCTGAGACCCGTGGAGGCGACCGGAAGCGTGGGGCACGCCATCTTGAAAAGGCCACGAGACGCTGACCGTGCGGCCCACGAGTGACCCTCGAAGCTGTACACCGGGGTTTGAGAAGCCCCAGCCCCGAGCTCCACTTGCACCAAAGCTCACCCCTCCACACTCGACGAGTGCTGCGTGGGGCCCTTCTGCTTGTGTGCGCTCGACGCGTTGGCCCGGTCACTTGCCAGCTGGCTTGTGGCCCCTGTGCCAACGAACTTTGAAATCCGACTTGCTTTTCTGGTTGCTCCAGATCTGCACCAGCTCCTGTGAAAAGGAGCACCCACTCTGACCCTCCTGGTTCGAGTGATAAGCAATCTCCCGGTTCCGCGTGGATTGCTTTTGCCAAGTGCTGTTTGCTACAATCTTCAAGCCGACGGTGCTGACGGCGAGAGCCTACGTGGGACAGATCGTGACCTGCTCCTGGACGTCGCAGATGCCCCAGAGCCCACGTGACAGCGGAGAGAAGCCTATCGACAACCGCCTGATTGCGCCCGACATTGCCTGGTTCCGTCCTGGTTCCACCCTGGTCACTGCTGAGTGACCCAGACTCTGTCCCCTCTGCTTTCAGGTACTTTTCTACATCGATCCACCCTTGGATCGCACCGGACACTTCTGCTTCACAGCGCCTGCAGCTGCAACAGCTCCAAGCACCAAGAACCTGCGTGACAGAACCCGACGCCACTTCGACCCTGTGCACCCACGGCCTGTGGGTGAGGTAACTTTGCAACGCCGGTGTCTTTACACTGGTACACACCTCTAGGGTCTGTGTCTAAAGTTTTGTGTTCCTAGGTTCAGCGGAAGTATCTTTTTATTCACTTTAACTGACTTTTACGCACCATTGACAGTGCATTGGTGCGCGCCGCACTTTCCGTGCTGCACCCGTCTCCTGTGGGCTACTCCCGACTTCTTCATTGCTTGTCCTGACTGCTCCCAGCGAATCTCTAGGCCCTAGGCCTAACCATTGTTCGATAAGTGTTACTTATACCACTTTTTTAATATATGGTCTGAGTGGCCACCCGCCCTCATCCATAAACGTGCAACTTTATATGTGTAACAGTGCTTTTGATTTAACGCTTGTGCCCCTTTCCTCATAAAGAGTACTGGGGAGTAATTTAGAAATAAATACATATATTTTTATAATATATACTTGTGTGGTGTCCTTTCATTTGATTACAGGATTGTATGTGGTAAAACAGCTCGCTTAACACGACCTCTTAAGTTAAGCCTTTAAGGCTGCTTAGTCCATGCTACCACTAGGATAGCTTGTCTACAAGGTTGACTTACAACCTGACATCTTTGGGGTTTGTTTGGACTGATAACCAGTGGTTCCAGAATTGGAAACACTACCTATCAGGCCAACTTCTCACACCTACTGTCCTCTTCTAGAGTGAGTCCCTGATCACCTTGAGGTGGCTCACCAGGTACTTGACCCTTGGCTGGCATCAAAGTGCATTCCTCCCCAGGTCCTGAAGTTTTGGGCTCTTTGCGACCGCAAACAGGCCCATTCCTGCTGAGACTCTGCCACCACTGATGAGCGTCAATGTGAAGCTCCGGTGATTCCCACTCTTCGTGTTGCAGCAACTGCCAGCGAATACTGCAGTTCGCACTACATCAACAACAGCCAACAGTTGACCGCCAATGTGAAAGTCCAGTAACAACCGCCTGTGACACCGAACCGAATCTTCCCATATAGGGATGGCTAGCCACAACTCAGGCCTGCTTTTTGCGCTACAGCATCGACCATCCACAATGCTTTCCTTGCTCCACACAGCCTCCTCCCCCATAAATGTAAATCTTCGCGCTGGACTTTGAGACGGTAACTTTTTCAGCAGGACTCACCTAGTCCCTGTATCCATAGTGGTTGGCCTGAACTTGTAACTTTCCCCCAGTCTAGCATGACCAGATAACTGCATGTGGCACTTTGTGCTTTTAGGTGCTATGTCTACTTAAAACTTTCAAATTACATATATGTCCAGTTCTACTGATTTTTGTCATTCTGATGTTATTTAATTTATTAAAAATCACTCTGTTTTTCTAAATTGGTATGGGATTTTTCTTGTGTTGTGTTTTCACTTAACTACTTTGAGTACTGCCTAAATACTTTATTGCCTCCAAGATGAGACTGACTGCTTTTTTGCCAAGCTACCAGAGGGTTCATCACTGTTTAATTTAGTAACTTTGGTGCTTCACCCATACAGGGATTGTGGTTGTTACTTGAGAAGGGTCTTTAACCATTTCATTCAAAAACCCAATTTCCTACAAATTTCTATAAAGAAAATGTGCGCTCTTGACATAGTGCCTCACAAGCTTTCTTGAAAAATATCAATTATGTTCTGGATTCCACACTGTTGATATATTTAAGGGTAGGTAAACCTTTAACCTTCATCCTCAAAGTTGAATGAAGTTGTCAACATTTCTCCTAGTTTGCGATGCTTGCTAATGTTACAAATTTTGCCGAAGATAGTGTGCAGCATTTGTTTTTGACATAAAATTGTTTTTATAAAAGAAAAACCTTGCAGATACTATTTAGACAGAATCCTCCTGTTGAACTTAGGTTATTTGCTGAGTTTTTCATTTCATCCTGCAAACCTACTTTTGGCTCAAATGTTTTCCCGCTGTTTATTTCTTGCAAAATTAAAAAAGTTATGGAGTTTCAGAAGTTTAGAAATCTTCATAAAGTTGGGTAAAATACCTTTGCAACTAAGCACATACCTAGGTAAATCATCAAGCCCAATTCAAACCTTTTCTATATATAACTACCCAAGGAGGAATTAACCTTGGTATAATTTCCTGTAAGCCTGCTGTGTTTCACAACAAATAGTGTGGACCTAAAGACGAGTCCTACTACAAATTGAAATATGTTATATGCTAAAGTGTGGTTCTCCAAATCTGGTTGTAAGGTGCAGCTTCATAGTGTAGTTGTAATTGGATGAATCAAATGAATCAAAGCATGGATGCACCCTCAAATCAATTTAGACCAGAAGAAGTCATAGACACCAGCATCTTATGATCTAAATAGGTCTAAGATCTTGGGGTTTACTATCGTGCATATGTGTTGTCGTGTTATACAAGCAAGGAAAACATTATACTAAGGCAGTGGTTCCCAAAGTGTGGGCCACGGCACCCCGGTACGCCGTGTTGAGAAGCCAGAGGTGCTGAGGCGCTGCTCAGGATGTGGGGGGGCTTGAAAGAAATGACACCTTCAACACGCATCGCACGTGCTTCAAGACATTGGAGAAGAACCCCCTCTCTCCACCTCCCACCCCATTCCTGCAATCACAGACTGCGACAAGCTAACCCCCACCACACACACTCTTCAAGAGTGGCCGACCGGACTGGGCAGCTGTACCCCACCCCCCCCCCCCTTCCAGCTCCAAACACATCCCGTCCTTCACCGGCTCCAGTCCCAGCAAATCCCAGCCCATGCAACATGTCCTGCTTTCCCATGCTATACAATAGAGTACCCAACACCACCAAAGATTACTGCGGGCTACCCAGGAGACCTGAGCTCTGTGCTTTAATCCTCAATCCTAGGCTGGATTATGACAGTTCTGTTCTGGCTGGTGTACTTTACACTCATCATGGTCACAACGCTACATAATGTGCTGCATTTAAGCTTTGTGACTGCTTGTCTCCAGTCCGCATCACACTGCAGCGGCTATACCTGGAAGGCAGGTGTCACTTCAGATTGGCATGCCTGGTCCAGAAAATAATAAATTGTGACTCTTGGATCGAGCATAAAGACAGACACCTTTCGTGGTATGTAGTGTCTGAGGAGTTTGAAGGGTTCCCTAGGAGCCCCCTCTATTTAGGAAACAATGGACTATGGCTTAAACCTTTTCTGGCTGTGCCCAGACATGTCAGTAGTTGTAGCGGGGCCCAGGTCAACACGCTGAAGTGGGGCCCTTCATATGGCGAAACCTGTTTTACACTTTAATAATAATATCCTGTAGGGAAATAGACACGTGATAGATTCAGCACCTGGCGACCGCCAACTCGTGGCATCAGTCTTGTTAGCTACATCATGATTGTGAAATAGGGAAGTATTAGGTTAAAATCTATCAATAAATGTGAGACAAAAGCGCAGAACCTGAGGAATAATCCTCAAATTCCTTGGCACTCCCTTGTAACCTTTTACATGTAACTTCCATCACATTCTTAAGTGAAGTGCCCATAGATCTTTCTGTACTTTTCTACATTACATAAGATTACAGAATTTATGGTTCAAGGAAACAATGCGCACCTGAGGACCTTTGATAAGATATCACAGTGGCAGAACACTCTGAACCTCAATTATCTCCCCCACCCCCTGTGTTTCATACCTGGTAAACTGAGATGTCAGGGTGTGGCATCCTCTCCCCTTTATGAGTTTCATAGTAAGAACAAAGAGTTAACAAGGTAATACTGGACGTTTCCCACACTTTGCACTGCAAAATTCATCAGGAATTCTAGGTAAAATTTGTTGGGAGAAGCACTCCTACATCCATGCAAATGCAGGGCCCCAAGTGGGATAAAAAAACCGGGGGGGGGGGGGGGGTCTCAAGGGCCGTGGCCTAAAACACTCAAGCCAAAACTCCGTGCCTAGGACAGTGTGCTGCCTGACCCACCGGCAAAACAAATGGTGGGGAGCCACGGCCACCCGCCAACCCGGTCAAGGGAGCCACGGGTCAAAAAAGTTTGGGAACCACTGTGCTAAGGACTTTGCTCCACACAAACAAGTGTGCAAGACTTGCACAAAATAATGTTATTAGTTATGGAATGAGGTAGGCTATTGGAGGGCTACATCGATTTCATGGATAGGGTACTGGTTCGGCATATCTAGTCCAAGAATTGCAACACTATAGCAATGAAAGCCCATAAAGGACAAATGTGCTTTTCCTTTAAAAAGGAATCCACAGTTAGTCCTTGCTACATCAAGGTCATTATAAGCAGCTGCACTGTTCAAACAAATAGCCCACAAATGTTTTGTTGCAAGTGAACACATAGCATCCAAAAAGCAAAGTATCACTCCTTGTATCAGAGTTGATCCTACATTGACAGGTGTTGTCACTTTGGAACTTTCACAAAGACAATATTTTATGACTAGAACTTTAAATTGATGCCCTCTGTGTAAAAACCATTTAGGAGACGTGGTGATGGCATGAATACATGATAGGAATATGTGAAAATGCTACCACATGCACCACAAAATATCAAACCCAGAAGAGCAAAGGAAAAGGAGAGCCCAGTTAGAATGTATGATAAGAGGAATATGATAAAAAGGTGAGTTAGTTAATCATGACTGTCAAAAGTAAAATACACTTTAATAAGACAGCACATTGCTGTTGCTATCTGTACCTCAAAGATCTCGAATCCAGCAATATCGAGAATTCCCAAGAAGGAGGCCCCTTGCCTCTTCGTCTTGTCCAGAGCTTTGTTCACACGGCTTAGAATCCAGAGGAAGAGACGCTCAAATGTTGCTTTGGCCAGAGCCTCTATTGCAAAGTCCGCCTGGGGATAGAGAAAGCACAAGCACACATTCAGCCAATGATACAGCCAGCATTTTAATAAGAGCAATTTTACGGTGTTTTAGAACATCAAGTGATTTAGACCAATATTCAATCCGTTAATAAAACTATGGACACAAAAAGCTATACTGACCTCTATAAAACAGATTCACTGGAAAGGGAATGGGTAAAGTTACCCAAAAGCAGGTGACTGGTTTAGTGAACTATCCACGTTAGCAACATAAAAAAGATTAACTTTACAACCTTGGGTAGGGTAACTGTTACATTTCTTATTTAGTATGAATACATTATTTACATGTATATGGGTGTATTACTTTAAGGCATGAGACTTGTTATATTTCTGTATTGGTTCTTTATTCTAAACAGAGCTTTGCTAATGTAGCATTCTGTACTTGGAAGGCAGTTGTATCCTACTGCTATCCTGTCAGGAGCTATGCTGTGCTGATCTACAATAAACCTATCAAAACCTTTTGGATTTAATTTAATTCTTACAAATTTTGGCGACGAATGGATGGATATTGTCAAGCAAAACTCTAATACTAGCAAATCTACATCTGAAGAAGTTTGTTTTGTGAAATCAAAAATTGACAACAGGGGTCCCAGTTTTACGCAAGGAAAGAACAAAGGACATTTCAATAATTTTCTTTAAAAAAGACAAGCTAACTATAACAATTCCTTTGCTTGTTTTAGGTGTGGTAGTAAATCACACATTGCTTCTTTTCAGGGATGTCCAGCAATTAACAAAGAGTGTACGATTTGTGGAAGGATAGGACACTTTAGCAATGTTTGCAGGGATAGACGCCATAACCAGACACAGGTTTCTTCCAACAATTTAGACTCCACAAAGGTATCTTGTATTAATGAGGGTACAGAAGTTAGTCAAATTCAGGAGCCCAACAAGGGTTTTGTTGTTTCTATTGTACAAAGGGGTTGTGTTGTTATAGGCAGTATGAGGTCCCCTAAATGTTCCTTCTACATTTATAGTAAGGAAATAGAACTCATGGTTGATTCGGGATCGCCATGGACGATTATTACTAAAGAATATTTTAGTGAGAGATTGGTGGATGAATGTGATATTACAAGTCTTCTACCATCCGACATCATTGCCGAAAGCTTTAATGGATCAATGATTGATATTGAGGGCTTCTTAAAAGTGCCTCTTACTTTTAAAAACAGAACTGCTATGATTAAACTAAACATTGCTGTCAAGGGTGTCAATGTTTTAGGTTGGTATGATCAATACGAGTTAGGTATTATTCTCAGCCCACGTTCCAAAGATCCAGTCTCCTTATGTAGTGAAAAAGACATGGTAAGTACTACATGCCATGATTTAGTTGAAAAAGAAGGTGTAAGGGAAGACATGAGTTTTTGGAGTCTTAAATATATCTCAGTCTTCTGTGATGATTTGGGCAAGTTAAAAAAAATTGTGCACAAAATTGTTTTGAAAAATGATGCACTTCCTGTTAAACAAAAATTGAGAGGTGTTCCTCTTAATTTTAGAGATGACTTGAAGGAGATGTTGAATGATCTTCTTAAGGAGGACATAATAGAACCCATTGAGTCCTCAGAATGGGTTTCTCCCATTGTGCTCGTGCGGAAACCTGATCAAAAATTACGCGTGTGCATTGATTTAAGAGCGTTAAATGCTAATATCATAATTGACTGCCACCCTCTTCCTAACATTAATGAGCTTGTTTCATTTTTTGATGGTGCGCAGATATTTACTACCCTTGATCTCAGATCAGCGTACCATCAAATCGAGCTGACTGAGGAATCAAAGAAATACACCGCATTTATCACACCTATGGGGCTATTCCAGTATAAAAGAATGCCATTTGGGCTGGCCTCAGCGGCCTCTGTTTTTCAGAGAGTGATTTTTAGAGACTTGGATTCTTTTGTCAAATGCTTTCAGGATGACATTTTAGTCTTTTCTAAAAAATGAACTGGAGCATGTTTCACACTTAGATCAAGTTTGCAAAAGACTGGAGGATAGTGGGCTCACCTTAAAGGCACATAATTGTAAGTTGTTTTGTAAATCAGTTGAATATTTAGGACATACGTTATCAGGTGAGGGTTTAATTCCAAAGAAATCTAATGTAGATGCTATTCTTAAGGCACCAGCTCCAATCAATAAGGAACAACTACTTTCTTTTTCAGGTACGTGCGAGTATTACAGTAAATTTGTAGAAAATGTCGCAACCAAAATGGAACCGTTAAGAAAATTGTTGAGGCAAAAGGTTATTTTTGAGTGGAAGGATGAGCAAGATAAGGCTTTTGTGGATATCAAAAACAATATTGTAAGTGCTCCTACCTTAAGACCGTTTAGGATGGGCTACAAGTGCATAATAACTACTGACGCTAGCTTGTATGGTCTTGGTTGTGTTCTGTCCCAACGAGATGGTAATACTGAGTGGAATGTCGCTTTTTCATCTAGAACACTTAATGAAACTGAACGTAGATATGCGGTTATTGAGAGAGAGTTGCTCCCATGTATGGGGGCGGTGGAACATTTTAGAATTTATGTTTGGGGCAGCATATTTGTGCTTAGGACAGACCATAAACCTCTAATACACATATTATCAGTTGGTGGAGGATGGAATTCTACCGCAAGAATTGCATGTCTGGCATCTAAATTGCAAGAGTATAATTTTACTGTAGAGTATATTCCTGGGAAGAAAAATGTTACTGCGGATTTTCTCTCACGCCTTCCTTGTAAAGATTGTTCAGACAAGGTGAATGTAGTTAAAGATATAGATTTTGTGTTGGGAATTACGGATGTAATTCCGTCTCAATATCAGGACATTACGGAAAGGAAGTGGAAAGAGTCTCGAAATGCAGATGTAGTGTATGTCCATCTCAAGAAATATGTGTTGGAAGGCTGGCCTAACAAAAATAGTGTTAGATCAGATTTATTACCATTCTTTCATGTTGCTGATGAATTGTTATATGAAGGTGATTTCTTATTTAAATCTGGAAAATGTATTCCACCATATGGTGTGCGAGAATTGATTTTAAAATTGGCACACAAAACACATCCTGTGATTTCTGCGATGAAACGCTTGATAAGGTTGTATTTTTGGTGGCCAGGCATGGACAGATTCCTAGATCGCACTGTCAGGGAATGTAATGAATGTTGTGATAAGGACAAAATGTTAAGAGTTAATATTCCTTCACTTAAACCTGTTAAATGGCCTCAAGTCCATGGAACAAGATTGCTTTTGATATCTCTGGTCCGTTTTCTATTTTACCGGAAACCTCACGGTTTGCCCTGGTCATCATCGACTATCACTTGAAATGGCCTGAGGTCAAATTTGTCGCTAAAGCTACTACGAGTGCTGTTATTAGTTTTTTTAGAGAAGTTTTTGCACCGGAGGGTTGTCCTGCTACCTTGATTTCAGATAATGGAGTGCAATTAGTTTCTGCAGAGATGGAGAAATTCTTTAAGGATTGTCAGATTAAACATATTCGCACATCACTTTATGAACCCCATGAGAAGGGCCAGGTTGAGCGCTTTAACCGGGTGTTGAAAGGTTTTATAGCTGATGCAGTTAAGGAGAAAGGTGATTGGTTGAATGTTATTAGAGAAAAATTATGGACTTATCGCATCACTTCACACACTACCACGGAGATTAGTACTTTTAAATTACTTAAGGGAAGAGATCCAGCTTCAGTTATTCGCCCTTGGTCATTTCAGTAAAAGTGTAAAAATGTAGTAGAGAACAAGGTTGATATTCAGGAAGTTGCTGATAAAGTGGTTTGTAAGGAGGACAAAGTCACTACATGATACAATAACAGATGGAAGACAAGAGAACATAATTTGGAGGTTGGTGATTGGGTAAGGATTCTCAAACCTTTTCTGGATAGTAAAGGCATGAGTAAATATGGTAGACCCATTCAAATAATAAAAGTTTTCAGGAATACTGTCATTACCCAAGATGGTAAAGTTTGGAATTCAAGGAAAGTGGCTAAGTGTCGTGTACAAAATGTCAACCTGTACCAGGAAAACTCTACATGATAGCAAGTTTGGTCATTAACCAAAATGTGATTCTGCGGCATCAAGAATTAAAAGTAATGTTCGGGTAAGAAACAGGTCCATTTCTTTACAAGATTTTGTATAGTATATTGTGTTTGTTTCTTACTTATTTTGTTTTATTTAATGGGGGAGATGTGTTACATTGAATACATTATTTACATATGAAAACATTATTTACATGTATATGGGTGTATTGCTTTAAGGCATAAGACTTGTTATGTTTCTGTATTGGTTCTTTATTCTAAATAGAGCTTTGCTAATGCAGCATTCTGTACTTGGAATGCAGTTGCCTCCTGCTGCTATCCTGTCAGGAGCTATGCTGTGCTGATCTACAATAAACCTCTCAAAACCTTTTGGATTTAATTCTTACAGTAACCTTCTTCCACTTCATATGGCAAAGATTCCTGGATTGTTATGATTGTTTTATGTATAATCCATTTCTATGATCAATGTTCTGTTTATTTAGCAAGAATGGAATAAATATTTAAATTCTTGGAAAGTATGCTAAGCTTAAATGTTGTATAGCATGAACTAATAATAATAAAAAATTAAGGCCCTCATTATGATGTTGATTATGACGCCATCAACAGGCTGTCAGTCCGCCAAACATACAAGGCATCAGTCTGACTGCCGCATTACGATGCAGGCCGACCGCCTGCATCGTAATGCGGCCATCGGACTGATGCCTTGTATGTTGGGTGGACTGACAGCCAGTCGGTGGCGCCATAATCAACACCATAATGAAGACCTTAATTTTTTATTATTATAATAAAGATCGATAATGTCGAGGGGGAGACCGCCGCCCCTGACAGTTCCAAGATCCTGTTGGTGCAGCAGGTGAACTCCTATCCCTACAATCTGAGGTGGTGCCTGAGCAGGAACCACCTTAGGGATTAGGATGTCCCTTTCCGACTTCCTTTTCATGGCAGTCCCATCGCCATGAAAACAAGCATTTACAATGCAATGGTTTTGCCTTTGTTAAAGTTTGAGCTGTTGGCAAAGCTCTTGATCTTTTTTTTTTAACCTAAATAAATGGCCTTGTTATTTGCAATGGCACTAGCTTTATCTTTTGCAAATGACACCCACAAACACCTACAGAGAGCCCCCAACACACTGCGAGCACCACCACACTGCGAGGTGACAAGGGGGAGTGGGCTACATGTCAGGCCTTGTTCATGTCAGGATGTATTTCTTGTCTATCTCACTTCTCTGCTCCTGAGTCAATGGCTTTCCTTTGTATCTAGTGTTGGACCCAACCTGGAGCATTCTGGCCTCCTTGTGTTTTGATCGGATAATGTACCCTTCCTCAGAGGACATCAAACTTTGCTTTGTCGAACATGAGGGACTATTTTCTCCCCATCTCCCTCTGTTTCCCCTTCCGTCTCTTTAACCCAATAATGTATATTATGCATCATTGCGCTCGCTGGATCCTCTTGTTTAATTTTCTCCGTCTACCTTGCTTTTGGGGGACGTCCATCTTGAAGTGTTTTTGCGCCATTGCAAGATGGCTGCACCGGTGTGCACATGCATAGCAGACATCTTCAAATGGCTTTTGTTTTATTTTAACATAGTAAATCTGGATGTGAACATCTGTGACGTCCATCTTTTCAATCATTGTGTTTCTCTTTTAACAAATCCCTGTACCGAGATAGCCAAAATGGATGTGCGCTCATTTACTACAGCTATCTAAGACTGTAAAAAAAAGCATTGGCAAAGCCATTATGAGCAGACATATTGGCATTGCCAATCTTTCATTATTCGCCATATTCTTTATTCTTGAGCTGTGCTCCATAAAACAGCGCTTTCGAGCTTCCCGATTCCGTGCGTGAGTAACTCATCCAGGAATCCTGGTTATCCCTTCGTAGACGGAGGACTACGAGTACCAGAATGCACAGAGAAAGGCCTGCGCTGGGTAAATGGCTCCCTTACAGACCAAGGGCCTTGGGAGCTCAGCAAAAACATGACCACAGATTATGTATAATAATTCAGGGCAAATGTCACTGAACAAATAGACACTGATTGTGGGTCGTAACACAACATATTAGATGCACCGAAAGTAATGCGATATTCATTCGTTCAAAAAGGATATTGGTCGTGTGTCCTCTGCCTTTTAGCGAGCGAGTCCTCGTCGCTAATCCCAGCCATCAAATACTTCAGCCCTGTAATCCAAGTCCGGGCCTGTGATAATTACAGTTTCGGTTCTAGAATTTGCCACACGACAACGTGCTCAAAAACGGGGAAAACACGTCTTTATTGAGCACAGGCATTTCGCTTCTGCGAACGCTTCCCACAGAAATTCACTTCAACACAATTTCCCCGTCCTCATGTGTTTTTTACCGGCCCACACACCTTGACGCCGCGCTCTGTCACTTATCGGAATAATTGTTCACGAAGCGAATGTAAAATACAAATCCTGCCCAATTTAACATCCCCCATTTTGTAATTTGAAAATTGGTTAATTATCCGTTCATGACTTGCCTGATTGCTGTGTACAGTAGGACATGAAAATAGGCAGACCGAGGAACAGAATTTTAACAACCTGGTGATTTTTTTGAGTAAGGTGCCCGCACTGAATGTCTTTGTAGGTACATGGGTAGGGGGGATGGGGTGGGCCATTAAACTGCGCTGACGGCAAAGTCAAGAACATACGTTCTTTCTTTCCACCGGCAGAAAGCTACCAAAGACTTAAAAAAAACTCCCTGGCAATGTGAAGAGAAGAGGATCAAGTCCACATTAAAGGGCTGCTCCAGTTTCCAAGAGTACTTCCCAGTACAAATGTGTACAGTAAACCCTGCCGTTAATATGTCCTAGTTGAGTCAAATTAGTAGAAATCGCACGATAGACCGTGAACACGCTTTGCAGTTAGAGTGACCACATAACTCCTCTCCGTGTCAACTGGAAAACGCTTTTCCCATCTCGGGCTCGCCTTTTACAGAATCAGGCATCACGAGGTGCAGCCCAGGTAAATGGATCTACAACGAAGGCTCGCCCGATGCACTGACTTAGTTAAGTGAAGCGGCGGAGCTGCTGACAATATAACAAAAGAGTAACCTGGTCATTGTACTTGCAAAGCACTGTCATTACTAAGTTTGTAAACTTTCTGAGAACACAGAAGAATCCATACTTCACCTATCTTAAGTAAGGTGGTGTCAACCAAACAGCTTTCAGTTTTAGACCCCGGAAAAGGCAGTCAACCTGGGCTTTAGGTCACCCGCATGGGGGTCGAATAGTGAAACTAAACCGGCTTGACACTCACTGACCCTCCTCTTCCCGTGTCACGTGCAAAGCATTAGCCGATAGCAACATGAAAGCCTATCCGACCCACTCCCCGCAATTGAGAGGAAGCAGCTCTCCCCAGCTCACGACTCCATTGACACGGCGCACGTGCTCCGATAGAGGCTGTCCTCTTCAGATAGCGCCCTGCTGGCTCGTGCGCCCCTTATACCATGCCACCTCCCCGACCAACATACGGGTAACCCATATAGGGGGATGCTAATCCACACAGCTATTTCTCTGACAAGCTCGCCCCTCACAGCGGGGTGAGGCCGGTAACCGGCACACAAAGCCCGGCCATGCGGGCGGCCTAGCGCCCCTAAACATAGCCCCGGCCACGAGGAGGAAGACAGGTTGGGGCAGGGGCTCGGAGGGTAGGGGAGGAGGGAAAAAAAAAAAACAAATAAATCGACTCACCTGAGCAGCGACAGGCTGGGCAGCCCAGACAGAGCGGCAGGTTGGAGAGGCACTTCTCCGGTCTCCCCGCGGGCGCCGCCATAGTGCTTGCCGTCTTCCTCTCCTTCTTCCCCGGGCTGCGGGGGGCGGGCACTTCCGGCCGGCCGCGCTAGGATTGGCCGGCCGGCCAGTCACGGGGCGGGAAACGGGAAGAAGAGACGCAGTAGTGCCGGCAATGCCGGACCAGACACGGGGGCGTTCCCGGCGTCCCGTGACGTCGGCAAAAGCCAAAGAATGTCGGGAACGCCCCCGTGTCTGGTCCGGCATTGACGGACAGGCCCCTCGTCCAATGGCAAGGCTCCGTTTACGGAGCCAGCCAATCAAGGACGAGGGCCGAACCAAGCCACACTATGGAACTCAACAGGATTTCGCCTGCGCCGAAAGGATGCGCAGAGCGCATCCTTCGGCGAGGCAAAACCTAAAAACGGCATAAACGAACCTTGGGGGCCCCAAACAAGGCCCCCATTCCCCGTGGGCCACTGCTAAGTAGCCTGGGAGCACATGTAGGGCCCCCCAAACATCCAAACACCATGTGCCAGGCATCACATGGTGCCTGGTACACAGTGGTTGGATGTTTACAATGTGCTGTTTTCTACTGCGCTTGTGCTGCGGCCCTTTTTCAGCACAAGCCACAGTAGAGAAAGGCACTTGACGCCTGACAGCACTGCGGTCCCATCCTAATTTGACAGAGGGGACTGCTGAATCCTTGTTGGTTGGACTCCTGCCAGAAGTGATGGCGGTCAGCGGTCCGGCCGACCGCCATCGCAATAGGGGCCTATGTTCTTTCTTTTGTGACTTGACATTGACAACATTTCGAAAATTTACCATATTCACCCACAACTGGAACATGTCTGAAAAAGATTTTAAATCTCTTTCTCAATAGCATATAGATGTATTTTCGAATTTACCATCACTCTCTTGGCTACCTGTGGTCATTCCATTCTATCTAGCATCTTGTAACACTTAAATGTTTTTGAGAGAAATGCTTTTGAACCTCAAGAACTCTCAGAGACGAGCATAAAAGGGACCCAAAAAGAAGGGTCTGAAACACAATGTCAGCTCATTGTGTTTTAGACCTGGTTCCTGGGACAAACTAATAACTTTTCAAATGAAGCAACTTTAAAAGTGCCAGTCAATGAAGAGAAAAACAGTTCTCTTTTTCCAACTCTTTTGATATAAATAACCAGCAATATAGATTCTAGAATTTTGCTTTTTTAACGATGTATTGTGATATAATTCATCGGATTGCCCCTTTATAGTGGCCAATATACTCTTGTGAATAGAGTTACAGTGCACTTATTCCCATAACAGGGCCTCAAACAAGTCCTCATTGCAATTTTTGTCACTACCTTCACCAAACAAGGAGGAGCAAATTTGCACACTTCCTTTTTGCTGTACTCTCTGTTGATGGACATAACTCTGGCTTACCCTCTAACTTTCAGATGCCATGTAAAAATCAACGCCCACCACATTTTCTTTTTGTTTACCATGTATTGCAATGAAAATGTATACTTGCTGAACAGATCCATTTACTGAATTTTCAGTAGTGGAAATAAGTGCCTTGCTGAAGTATTAGAGTTACAGAAAAAATAAAAGTGGTGCCTAGACCTCTGTAGACCCTGCACTCCAGATGGAATGTCCTCACCTGCTCTTTGGTCTGGGCTTTCTGGACAACATCCCGCCCAACTTTAATACGTGGTGTCAGGATACATCTGGTGAAGTCTGTTACATTAATACCTGCCAAATGGCAGACTTTCTGGGCAGCTGGAAAACAAATCACAATTGATGGCACCTTGTTCATGTACTGACACCTATATCAATAATAACAATATTACAATATCAATCAATCAGAAACCTAGTGCAAACAGATTAAGTGGAAAATTACTACATGTAGATGACTGCACATTGGGAACACTTGTCCATACCAACTGACAATCAGAATGGCTGAAATTCAGCAAAAGTTTGAAAATCCACCCCTTCAGGCACATTGCTTTATTCATTTCTTGGTCCTGAGACCACCATGCCACACTCTAATGATTGACGTTGCTTATTGAGCCAGTAACCTTCACATGAGGACAAGTGCTGCAAAGCTGTGGATTCACCTACACAAAGATTTAGGGCCTGATTACGATGATGGCGGGAGGTGTCCCGCTATCACGTTTCGGCAGTCCGACAGGCCGATTGCGATCTGTGAGGTGAGCCTCCGCTGCTGGAGAGGCAGAGGCGGCCCATGGAAGGGTTCCCGCCAGGTGTCCAGTGGGGTTAGTTGTGACCTGCCTTTCCGCCGACCTATTCCTGGTGGGGACACCACCATGCACGAGTTGGCAGTAAGGCAGTAAATGAGGCCAAATAATGTGACAAGGGTCACTGTTGAACATGTGAAGTGCCGGAATGCCTTCGGGTGTCGGATTCGCACTAGATCACACTGCAAAATATTTTTTTTACAATTACGTCCACCTGACTGTATTCATGTATTAGAGTGGGCATGTCCATTCAGTGAACCAACACTGCGACAAAATGTACAGCTGTCATGTTACTGTCGCCGTGAAGCAGCCAGCCCAGCAGGAAACTCCTAATATGGCAGGCAGCGAGGCCAGCTGCCCAGCGTAGTACTCAGTTCCACCGCTGCAGCAGACAGTCTGGCCGTCTCACCGCCGAACACTTAATCTGGCCTCTATACAGTCACCCAAGAATTTCAGTACGAACCAGCAGACACCAAACTTCACACTAGTCTTGACAAGTGACTGACCTATCAACCATCACTATGTCTATGAATAATTCTAATTACTAGCTGCCTTACGTAACTCCATATCTACCGCAGTTTGCCACACAGTTCACTTCCTAAGAGCCCATAACAACATAAAATAAAAAAGATTTCTAGCACAATATGAGAAAAGCAACCACAAGATGTACTTTTCCAAACCTTTTCATTCTTTTGTTTTTCCTGTACAATAAGTGCATAGAAAGGAAGAAATAGCAAAATCTATATTTCTCTAAAATGAATACAAATGATTTCTTTAGACGTACCAGTGTCATCAGGCATGGATGCCTGATCTGTATTTCTTTCTTTCTTGAAGACAATGTTACCCATTTGTAAGACTGATGAGACAACCTTCATCATGGCTGTAAGAAAGCAAAGAGATGTCACCCAAGTCAGGTTTATTCTCACAAGTGAGCTACTGCTGCTGTACTTTTTAGCAGGTTTTAGACATGAGAGCCAATAGCTTATTCTTGCTTGTCTTCGCATTCCTTCTCCCAGCGAGTGGAGGACATCTGCATTTCCAGTTCATTTAGCGTCTTGAGTTTTAAGTCAATCAATGATATTACATTTTTCACATAACATTTTTGTTTCAATAATCATCAGGCTACTTAAAATGTATTTTACGTGGATGACCATTCATTTACATTGTCACATAAAACACTATTGACAAATGTCTCTTGTTCCCTGATTAATGTCTCCATAACAATGACTGGAAAAAAGAAACTGCATGCAGATATGTGTGTTCAACTCCACACTAGCAAAACCACAATAAATCTTGGTGTGATTAATCAGGCTATACATTCTAAGGTAATTAAATACTAGTCGAACAAACAATTGTGGGTCGGTTTTGAGCTGAGTTTAAGTCTAGCGAATTGCAAACTAGCAATTCATAAGAAGGAATCCAGTGATTTGTACCTTGAGAAGAAGAATAACGGGGTGAGGGCAATGTGCTGCCCTCTATAAATCAAGGGCAGAGAAGCAACCACTAGGTGACTACCAACCACTCATGTCTGATAGTTGAAAAATAACCTTGATAGTGCTCAAAGTCCAATGCTTCTCGCATTCTTTCTCCTTTCCAGGTGGTCCCTGCTGGTAAAGACGACTCTTCCTATCCTCCTAATGGTTTTCCCAAACAATTTGAAACAAAGGAGATGGCAAAGTGGCAAAAGAGTACCAATGTCAACATACACAGCACTGCCTACATGACACTTTCTATTCAGAGTGCAAAGTGCGAGGAGGATAGGTGCAGCAGTTCTTACCCAGCTGCTCGTCTCCAGTGAACCCCATAATCTCCATAGCTTCCAAAGTCTCTTGGAACATATCACCATCATCTTGGCCAGATATAGGGACATGTCCCGCGGATAAGAATGTGTAATTCCCATAGCCTTCAAGCAACAGCTCCTCTGGAGGAAAAGAAAAGGTGCAAAAAAACAGTTAATTTTTGTTCAGCCACAAAGCAGCTCACAAATCCACAGTTGCTTCTTTGTATTATTCTGATCAAATGTACCATGTACCGATGATCCATCCATTATGCAGCCAAGCTTGTACAGCTTTCCATCATGACATTGTTTGGTTAGGGTTCCTTCAGTGAAGTTTAGTCTAACCCCCTGTGTGTTCTCTGAATGAGTGCATACGATCGGAAAATTGTCTAACTATCTAAACAGTTTTTTATATTTCATGTAATAGGTCTCATCTTTCATGCTACAGGTCTAGGGCTTATATTTTATTGTAAAATTATTGGAGTTTTATAGTTGAAATGACCTAACCCTTTGCAATCGACTAATTTACATAAAAACACAATGTTTTCCAATCCTCTACACGTATGATACCCAAGGCCTATGGTTAGAGTACTTGCAGTAATTGGTAGCCCTTTAAGGACAAGTCAGTGACTTGAAATCACAATCTCACATCTGCTCAACTAACAAATTTTGAGTCGGCTAAAACAATGAGGTAGTTCTTTGGGAGTCAGTTGCCTCAGGCGTTCGAATGCCCTAAATCCATGCCTTATGGCAGGAGCTAACTTAAAGTGCCTCAGGAATATACCATCTGAACACCGTAGAACCAAGAGGCAGTGACCAATGATTGTCAGTAAGAGATGCTCGCCTTGTATCTTGCTGCATTCTAACTTCCTTTGATCTCATCTTCGCAAACAACCTCGCTGTACTCTACAGTGTTTTGAAACTGCAAGAAGATATGAAGCACTTCAAAAAAAGTTAAAAAGAGCAAATAAATATTTTTCTAAATACATGCACATTAATATTCATTATACCAAAAGTACAAATTGGATAATAGTTGTATGCATTAGCCCAGCCACGTTGGTGTTACAGTGCCCAAGAACTTTGTCCCGAAGGTAAACAACAGTGGTGTTTTTTCTTTATCCACTTGCTTTGATGAAACATAACCTTAGTCTCAATTTCAAATGAACACTGGCAAAGCCAATGAGTCTCGCCTTGGTAAATTGGTGAGGTCATGACATACATTTTTGTATTGCAAACATACGCCACAAAACAAAAAAATAAAACATGCCACCACCTAAACGGAGTAGCCATACACTTGCAATAAAAATGCTAAACAAAAAACACATATCATTGCAATGGGATTCCTGGTAGGCAGGTGTACCTAGAATAGTTATGGAAACCCCTTTTAGCTTCAGAAAAATATGTATGAAGACAAGGTACTGTAAGCTTTGAATTAATGTACCGAGAAGACGTAATCTAAACACAAATGGATGGCAAAATAAAATAAAAATGGATAACGAGTTAAAATAAAATACATTGGCAAAGTAAAGTATTGGCCCACTAGCCCTAGCACTTAATGCACTTATTTGTAGGTGGTTATGCACATGTGAGAAGGTAGAAAACAGTCCCTCACAGCACAAGAATACCAGAGGCTGAAGTGTACTGACCCAGTAACTCATCCTCTGCACTTTCGTGGGTGAAAGGAAAATGTAAATGTCAGTAGAATAGACCAATTGAAGAAAAGGGCTGACCCCAAATCCCTCTTTGCATGTAAATATGGATGGATTTTTCTATTTCAGGTTCCTTCATTAAATGAGGCGAGTGATACGCCTAAGGCTGGCATTAGTGCACACCTAAAAGGCAGTTGTGCCTCTGGAGTGATGCATTGTGCCCTCAAATGACTATACAAGGAGGTTTGTTTTTGTTTTAAGTGATTGAAATTCAAACTTTCAAGCTTCGAAAAACGTAGGTAGATTTTAGTATCGCAATTTTCAAATGTGTGATTTGTTGTTATTATTCATTGTTTCAGGGTATTTTTGGGAATTTTTAGGAAGTCTCCAATTAATAATTGATTCACAGGCCATTAGTGGCATAGTTTCATCCTGGGTGGCAGACAGAAAGCCAAGAACTAACCAGGGCACAATCAGAGTATTGCTTAGCACTATGATACTATAAGGGCAACAGTGCACAATTGTGTACAATAGTAAGATATCTTGTTACACCATTTGTATATGCTGGAATAATTCTGGAAGTTAATTCTAAAAATTCCCAAGCAAATTTCAAACTGAAACTTTTACAAATATATATTTTAGATCACCAATTTTGCTCTCCCCAGCAAGTGACATTTGCAAATGTATATTGCAAACTGTGCTGGAGTGGGAATGTTTACATTTCACAACACACACCATGATTATTCTGCCTCTTCTAGTTGGCCCTGTAATGGTGGCTGATAATTTATGGTAAGCATGTGTATCAAACACGGATACATGTAACAAAACCCCTGCCTAAAATACTGCATGCAGTGTTATCCACACTTTAATTTAACTTACCTCGCATTTTATCTGGAGCACCAGAAAGCAAGTAGTAAAATATATGAAAGGCTCTTTCATCTTTAGCCTGGCGAATTGCACGTGACTTTTCTAGGAGATCTGTTGATCACAGCTACTAAGGATCTGAACTCAATATTCATAAATCACTAACATAAATTCTTTAGAGAAAAGATCACAATTATTAACGTACTTATGATAAACACTACAGTACAAATCAAGGCTCTGATTGCGAGTTTGTTGGAAATAAGGTGCTTTTTTCCGCATCTGATAAATACCAATGTAGTGGGGTTCGTTAATTATTAGGTGCGATAAATAATAACACGTATCACAAGTTTTGGGGGACTAGCCACCAAAATGCACATAGCACAGTAAATACCCGTTTCCTCTGTTAAATT